>NC_041398.2:105727620-106454287 GCF_900747795.2 Erpetoichthys calabaricus
GTATTGCAGCATGATTTATTTTTTTAATAAAGAAGCAAATCCTTGACTCTTCTATACTTTCATCCAATTTCACATCTTCCTTTTCTGTTTTAATCTTTAGAATATGTTGTTTGTGGTCTGATCACTAAGGCTCAGAAATTACATGTATCTGTCTGAGTTTTCCACTCTGGATTGTTACCATACCAAAGCACTGAGACAACACATGCTCACATTGTAGATGATCTTTTTCTCATCATTACTGATGCAGGATCTCCCAGTGTTCATGTCATCACTGCCTTTCAGTGAACCACAGCATCCTCCTGAAAACCCCAAAAAGGAATGCTTACTGGAATATGTTGCTTTTCCTACTGGTTCTAATACAGTCTCTTCTGTTTAGTGGTGAATGGTTTATAATAAAGGAAATAGGGCACTGTCAGCCCACAAAAAAAAACCAAAAAGAAGACAACAACTCTTTATTCCACCAACTAGTTGTTAAGCACACAGCATTGTGGTAACTATAGACTGTACTGCTACATCTTTCCCTTTTAGCTCAGTCATCCTCTTTTTAAAATTATTCTTTTAACATAAGTCTCAGTGCTCAGGAACTATATTAATACTTTAAATTAATAACCAAAGCTTTATATTCATTTTGATTATAACTCCAGTCTTTCTGCTCTATTTGAAATCCTTCCTGAAAATAGTAACTGTCCCAGTAGTCCAAAGGTGAGAAGACACTCCTAATATGATGTTGGTGTGTTTGCTGATCTCAAGACTACAAGTGGAGCTTCCTCTGTGGCGAGCGATGCTTTCTGCCCAAATGTGAAGTCTGGGAGTGGTGTAGAGTGATGTCTCTGATTACAGTGAACTGCCTGCTTACCCCTCACCTCCTCATTTCTCCTTCAAAAAACTAAAGATCCAGCTATTTAGGATACAACTTGCCATTAATTGGGATACTGAAATGTGCAGATTTCTCCCCATTAATAACTGAGCTGGAGAGAAGCCAGTGGAGGTTCTAGAGCAGTAGTTTGGTACACAAGTAGTGCTCTGCTTTGATCCTTGTCTCTTCCAAAGGTTTTTAAATGTCTGCACCACGTGTCCAGCTTCCCCATTTGCTTGAAGGTAATGGGGGATGCATGTGATGTGCGTGAGCAAAATATTTTGAATGCTTCTGATGAGAACTGTGGTCCATTGTGTGTGACCACAGTCTCTGGAGTCTCATTTTGGGCAAATGCTTCTTTGATCGCTTGTATTGTAAAATCAGTCAATGTAGACCTAAATTCTGTCACCTCTATATGTTTTGAGAAGTTGTCCGCAATCAGCAAATCAGTTTTCTTTGACCAGTCAATCCTATCCATCCCCACCTTTTTGCCATAGGTGTCCTGAGACTTTGGTTGACAACAATGGTTCTCTATACTGTTTTTTGTGTTTCTGACAGATCTCACATCTGTCTGCTACTTAAACTATCTGAAAAGAGCTATCAGGCCACCATACAAATTCACGGGTTCTAACTCTACATTTTGAAATTCCATGATGTCCTTCATGGCGTCTCTGTAGTGCATTTCTGCTATTACAAATGGAGATATTACTAGTCTTTCTCCTTTCATAAAAAGGTCCCCAGCAACATGAGGATATGCTGTAATTTGTCAGTATGGCTTAATCCCTGGGTCAAGTTTGTGTTTTACTTGTCAAGAATGTAATGTACAATCTTGTATTATCTTCAGCATTTTCCTGCTGACTTGTAAAGTTTAGCTCCCCAGATGACCTTTCCTCATTGCTTGAACCAGTTTAACCTGCCAGCCACTTAAGATTTTTAGACCTTTTCACTATTCCTGAGTTTTCTTTTCCATCATTAGATGAACACTCACTTAGCGTTATGCCTCCTTCTATTTAAAACTGACCTGCTAGATCTGCCCAGGAAGTGTCATTAGTGTTAACCTGAAAGCCTTCAGTTCTCAAAGGTATTTAGATTGACTCACCCTATGTTTCTTTTATGTTGATTGCACTCCTGATTTAAATTGGTCTCAGAGAGCATCAGTTATATAGAATTTAGTTTTAATGTAGTTAAAAGCAGGCTTGTGATTAATCAACAAATAAAACCACATACATAGTTTTCTTCTAGATCAAAAACCTTAAATGACCTAACCTAATTGAATCAACCTTAGAAGCAAAAATGTAAATATTAACCAGCAAATATTTACACGAGCCACTCAATAAATGTAAATATGAATATTCAAAGTCAAAATTACCATGCAAATATGTTTTTTCTTTCAGTTTCTTCTAAAAATAAAGTGCATGGCCAAATAAATGTAACTTTTAATATCCTGTTTCTCTATTGCTGAGCAGATTATTATATGTGTCCACTTATCTGTGTCCCTATCTTCCAAAATGATTCCACAAGTTCTCCTACAAGCATCATTCTTTCAGGTTGGCATCCACAAAATGGCTGGGGACAAAAACAAAGACCATGCCCTGTCAACACAGCAAGTAAAGTTGTATTTTAAAATTATAATAAATTCCAAGCACATTCCTTAGTCCTGTTTGCTTTTGTCGCTGCACCCCAGTGACATGTGTTCATTAACAGTGGGTTAAATAGCAAGATCACATGGGAATTGAGATGAAAATCATCATGATGATAAGTAAAACCATAAAAATGAAGATTTTAGCAAAACGTTAAATTATTTCCATGTAACATACATACATACTTGCTACATTCCAATAAAAATGTGTTCTCCACACATATTATAACATTTGAACAGTCTCAACGTAAATAGGCCAACAAATCTTGCCAGTCCTATTAAATTAATTCTTCCAAAATAACATCAAGTCTAGTTTTGAAGTCCCTAAAGTCCTACTGTCTATCCAACTACTTGGTAACTTTTTCCATGTGTCTATGGTTCTCGGTGTAAAGAAAAAACTTCCAAATGTTTGCACCAAATTTACCTTTAAATAAGTATTCCCGTGTTCTTGATGAATTTTCAAGTAACACTCTTGATCCATTGTACTAATTCCCTTTATAATTTTAAACTCTTCATGACACTTTATGACACCCATTTATACGCTTACCTGGAGTTTTACATTTTTAAGCCATAGAAGGCTCATCTATTGTTACTGCAGTTTTGCGGTCGAGCAAGCCATGTTAATGAGAATACTGTTCATATTTGCTCTATAAATCACAGCCCCTTCTTTGAGACCTGCTTTCATGAGGCTTCGGGTCAATTTGGAAATGTCATGTCAGTGAACCATGTAATCGTACCAATCCACTCTTAAGCCAGTTCATTCATGGTTCGCTCCAGACATATAATATATACATCTGCCCCTTCAATACTAAAGGATAACTAACAAGGTTAGTAAAAACATACAAGACCTAGTATTTGGTTTGGGTTTGCAGAAACCTAAAGAAGTTCAGACTCCTTCAAGAAGCAGAGAATAACAGAGTCAATCTGACCTGAGGGGACTCCTTGTGTTTATCATTCACTTTTATGCACCTGCGTAGTTCAGTTCTGGGAGGACCTTTCAGCGCTTTGCAAGGCCATCAAGAAAAGGAATGTTAATTGTTGGGCCATTAAATGACAAGACTTTCTCTCAGGTTGAAATTTTAAACAGAGAGCAGAGTCAGACGCATTGTTGCAGGTGGGGGCACCAAAGCTACATGCAGTGTGTTATAGCCAGTTGGAAATAATGGCGATTGTGATGGCAACAGAGAAAAGATGATACCTTAGTGGTACATAAATACCACATTGTGAATATGAAGATGAGAAGACAGAGGTATTTTGATAGAGGAAATAGTAAACCTTGTAATTGTTGTGACAGATAGGGGGCGCTGTCGACCCCTTGAACCCTCAGACAACACGTTGAGACACCAGGTAAAAGTCCAATAATGAATTTATTATAACAAAATGTGCACAAAGCACCTCCACCTCCACTATACTCAATAATAATTCACAATAATCAAATCAATCCTCCACTCCACCCAGCAGCTCTGTCGCACTTCCTCCCAACTCCGGCTCAGTTTGCTGGATTTCCCACAGTCCTTTTTATAGTCCTTGATCCGGAAGTTATTCTATCCTTCACTTCCGGGTCACATGAACTCTTCTTTTTCTTCTGTCCCCGTGATGAGGTAGTACTTCCGGGCTATAATAAAAACAGCTGTGCCTCCCTGCAGCGGCCCCCATGGCATCCAGCAGGGCTGTGCAGCCGAACTCCATTGTCCATAATGCCCTACGGGAATTCGGGGCACCTCTATGCTGCAGGGAGGACTCCCTCTAGCGGCCAGGGGGTGTTGGCCAGGATAAACTGCCGGCCATCCCTCACATTGTATTATGGAAGAGTATCTGTGTTGCCAAAGTTAAATGTAATCCAACTTGTAAAATACACTGCAGTGCAATGCATATTTGTGTCATGCAATTAATTTTGGTACAGTTTTTTGTGTCAAAATTAAACAAAATCAAACAAATGAATCATTGTTTTTTGATATGAAACACAATAGAGCAAACTGTATTTCCCTCTGTGACCAAGCTAAACGAAATCAAACAACTGATCAGTGTCAAAAAGAGACAATCCAGTCAGGACTGTGATTTTTTGAGCATCGTCAAGAGATACATGATTTTAAGTAAATAAAATATAACAAGCACAGAGACATCACACAGGATAAGCCCTGAGATCAATGAGAGTATTTGTTGTTTAACTCCAAACCTGATCTTGTGGAGAACTGTCTCTCACATTAAGCTCTCCTCCTTACAAACTGCTGCTGAAAACAGAATTCTCCAGTCAGGCAATGGCATTCATTTCAGTTGGGTCTGGAACCAGAATACCACAGGGAATAGCAGGATCTGGAAGCTGTGTCAGCAAAGAGTTGCAGTACTCCAGCCAGGAGAGACAGACAGAAAGTACTTTCTTAAACAGGGGTTGTAAATAAAGAAACAACAGGAATGGGTCAGTGAAAAAATATTCAGTGAAAGAGAGGGGCAAAGGTTGTCACAATACCAGAATTTTTGTAATTTATAAAATACCAGTGAAATTTCACAGTACTTGATACCACAGCAAAAACAGAAATCCCACTCAACCTACTCTCATTCATTTAAAAGAAAAGCTTAATGTGATATGGTGTTTGGGTCCCAGCTGGGTCGCCCCTTTTAAAAAGAACGAAGGCTGTCAAATAAAATAGGTGCACAAAGGTGTGAAAGAGACTGAACATAAATAGTCTTCCTGGCTTCTTAAAGTAAGAGGCTGTTAAGAACAGGTCTGGTTTATGGAGCTCCATTCATGAACAAGTATTTGTCCAAGTGGGACCCTGACATTCGTGGGGGGGGTTGGGTATTTATAATCCTCCAACCGGAAGAGGCGCGATAAGTGGCCTCAAGGGTCATCTTCTCAGTGCTGTAGGGAGAAAAAAGACAACACTGTTAGCGACACTGTGCCTCCTTTCACCCCGGCAGGATCCTGCATATCTTGGGTGAACAAATTCAAACTATGGTATGTAATAATAATAATAATAATAATTCATTACATTTATGTAGCCATTAAGTTAATAAATAGTTGCTTTTTATTAAAAGTACCTCCATTATTCAGACCAAGTTTCACATCCCGTATCCTTCCCTAAATGGAGTTTTCATGTTCTCCATGAATCTGCTTTGGTTTCCTTCCACTCTCCAAAGACATGCCAGGTTAGAAGAACTGGTGTTGCTAAATTGGCCCTAGTGTGTTATTGTTGTGTGTGTGTGTCTGTTTGTATGTCCTGTGATGGACTGGTGCCCTGTCCAAGGTTTGTTCCTGCCTTGTGCTTTATGCTCGCTGGTATAGGCTCCAGCTCCCCTGAAACCCTGGTACGGATTAAGTGAGTTAGAAAATTACTTGACATCACCATTATTCAAGTGAAAGATACTGTGTTTTTATTTCATTCTGTAACACAGTTATAACAACTTTAAAATGGTGATATAGCCTTCTAGTAGTTTCCCTATTATTACATAGGTATGCTAGTACTGACATTCACAAATACTGAATGGAGTGTGGAGAGTGGAATTAGAATCTTTTGATTGGATTTTGTAACTTTTTATTTTTGGGATTATGTGGACTATATAATGGTATAACTTGGGTTCAGAATGAAATATTTTTAAAATCTAAAGAACACTGTTTAGAAGGGTAAGAAAAAAAATTACATTTTCATCATACAGCAATGCTTGTACTACTTTTACAAAATTAGATTGTAAACAGAAGTTAAAATTTATTGACATGGTTAACAAACATGTACTGTATCTGAAAAAGTTTAAAAGACTACAATTATATTGTGTTAAAACTTGACTAAATGGTAAGGACATTTTAACAAGCTACAGCCTAAAACAGTAGCATAATTTACCACTTTATCATTGTCAAATATAATTGCATATAAATAAATAAATAGCAGTCATCTCAAATAAAAACAATGGAAATACAAGTATTTCTGGGTAAGAACATTTTAAGAGCACACTGTGTTGCTAGTTGTTAGTATAACATTAATATAATTTGAAACCGACTCTTCATATTATAGGTGCTTAGTCAGCTTTGCTGTCTTATCTTCTTTTAGTTTATACTGCTTGGAGTCAGAATTTACGGTCTGGTCTTTCACTACCAATGGTGTTACCCCGTGCATCTGCGTTAAAGGCAAAGCATCTGTAGACATTACTTGTGCTCATGAACCATGGAAGCGGAGAGACCATGAAGGTTTAGGCTTCTGTTTGTTCATTATATTTAGCATGATTCATGCTGCTGGAGAGTGATGGTGTGGTGCATGTTGTTCAAGCATGCAAATACCAGTTTTTTTTGTACTTTGTGTACATAGTAATAAATTTCAAATTGACTTACTCTTTTATCATAAGAAAGGTGTTGATTTCTGAAAGAGCCAATGCCACTGTCCACTTGCATATCATTACTAAGACCGCAATCAATATTGTGTACATGCACGATTAAAGAAAAAAGAAAAATAGAGGTAATGAAAAAAAGCACATTAATCAATAGACATAAGCAACCATGACACAGAATGAAGCACCTCAAGCTAATTACTCACCTAATGTGTACCATTACATTTTCTTATGCAGTTTTTTCTCACGTGTTTGTATGTGTTGCCAAGTAATTTATCTACTTGCAGTCAGACATAAGTGCACTACCAACTGTAAAAAAACTAATATTATACACTTTCTGAATTTTGCTATTGACTTGGTAGAGAAGTGTCAGTTATTGTAACATCCCTACTCAGGGTGCACCAAGCTCTTTGACTGTGTTTGCTGGCCTAAAGGTGCCATTGGTAAGAACAATGTACAGAGAAATATCTGTGACAGGAAGAATCAAAGGTAAGTAGTCAAAATCAGACTTGAAACAGTTAAGTTTAAGATAATGTCCATTGTATCCATGATGAATGGGCAAAAGTGAGTTAGAGACTTTTGGTTGAAACTTGTTGGATGAAACGAGGAATTGAAAGAAAGTTTTTAATATTATCAGCACAGAAGCAAAAACAAAACACAAGAAGATATGTAAGAGTAGTAAAGAGGAATTAAGATGTACAAATAATGAATTAGCAGATGCTCTGAACTTGCATTTTTCTGAGGTCTTCACATGTTAGAAAGTGGACAACCTCACACTGGTAACAGGGACTACTAAGGAAGTACTAATGATTGGAACTTGTAGCGAGAGAAGTCAGCTCAGATTAAATAGGCTGAAATCAAACAAATCACATGGACCAAATAATATTAATCCTTGAGTTCTTAAGGAGGTTAGCGAGTACATACTGTATATAAACCCTTGATGCATATTTTTAGGAAGTCACTGCACACTGAACTGGAAAATGGCAAATATTATCCGCTCATATAAAAAGGGTGATCAGGCAGATCCAAGCAACTAAAGGCCAGTAAGATTAACATGCATCACAGGAAAATGAATGGAAGGAATTATTAAAGAAAGAATTGACCAAGAACAGGAGTTATACTGAACAGTCAGCATGCATTCAGAGAAGGGAGATCATGTTGTGCTAACATGCTAGAATTCCGTGAAGAAGAAAAAAAAGGATATGATCAGAGTGATGCATATAATATTATATATCTTGACATCCAGAAAGCATTAGATAAGGTGCCACAAGAGAGGTTGGGAAACAAAAACTTAAAAGAAGTGCAATTTCAGTGTGTTATGTTTAGATGGGTGCAGAATTGTCTAAAACACAGGCAGCAGAGGGTAATGGTGTGATGAACCTTATCAGAATTGGCTTATGTTAACAGTGGTGTCTCAGGGGTCAATGCTTGGGCCGCTGCTATTTTTAATATATATAAATGATTTTGATAGGAATATAATTAACCAGCTGGTTAAATTTGCAGTTGATACCAGTCTAGTTGGATTGGCAGATAATCTTGAATCCATTGAATAATTACAGAGGGACTTGAAGCGCATACAGGCTTGGGAAATTTGTGGCAGATAACATTTAGTATAAGTAAATGTGATGTATCTATCATAGGAAATAAAAATGTGAGATTTGAATACACAATGGGAGTTCTGGGCTGAAAGACCTGCTCTCATCCAGATTGTTCTAATGTTCTAAAAAAAAGAAACAAATGTAAGTAGAGAAGAGAACCCAGCACTGACCTTTGATGCACACCTTTGGAAAACTTTAATAATAATAATACATTTTATTTCTATAGCATCTTTCCCATGCTCAAGGCACTATCAAGGAGATGATAGTGGGTGTGTCATTGTGGAAATTTATCTGTGGTTTAATATATCTGCTTTATAGCACCCCACATGTACAGTACAACCTTATCTACATGTGGATAGCTGCTGTTGTTTAGGCAAAGAAACTTACTAGCTTGGCATAAACAGATGAAACAGTTGTCTTTAGACCTGAGCTACACCTGTGCCAATCACCAAAGCAGGTGCCCGCTTGCTGTGCTAATTTATATAGAAAATGCCTTTCTCAGCTTCAAAGCCTTGTGTGAGAGTGGCAATCACTCTAGGTGCTCTTGGCTCTATACCTAGAATGTAATATTTCTATGTTTGTTATTTTGGATCAGCTATGCTATAGGTACTGTTAACTGTTTTGTTTATATTGATGTTAGGTGTATCTGCTTTATAGCACTACATGTGTACAGCTTTATCCTCATGTGGACAGCAGCTTCAAGCAAAGATACCTAGTAAAGTTCTCTCTATCAATTGATGTGTCTATCTATCTATCTACCAGCTCGGCACAAGAAGACAAAGCAATTGTCTTCATAAATAAGCTACAGCTGTGCGAATCACCAAAACAGGTGCCTGCTCATCTCGCTGCTTTCTATTGAAGACATCTCTTCTCAGCTGCTAACTCCTATGGGAATATGGCAATCATCCACAACAGCTGCTCTTTATACAATATGCCTTAATCCAATCAAAAAATATAAAATCAATATTACTATAAAGCAAAATTAATAAAACACAGTAAAAACGATGGTAGAAAAGTAAGAAATATATTTGAAGAGAGTCTTACAAGATTAGGAAATGCATTTGAAAAAATGTTTTACTAAAAAATACTTAAGTGAAAAATATGAGTGAAGATGAGTCTTTTCAAGTTTAGGTACATATCTACTTCAGGTTTTCTGTGCAATCTGCAGAGTTCTTGTCAATCTCTTTGGGGATTCAGAAATTTTGTGTATGTCATCATCTTCAATCTCCTGTTCTTCTTTCTTTTTGTTTTCCTCTTCTGTTCCCTCTATATGTATACAGTAGCATGCATTCCAAACTTAAAGGCCTCACTTCACGTGTAATTCACAATGAATACACAAATAATCAGTAAACTTATTACATCAAGGTTTTCTTTCCCAGGCTAATGTCCCTTCAGATCCTAATTACTGTATCCTAATTACTATACTGTAAAGGTAATTTTAAACGTTCCAAAGAAATTAAGTAAAAGATAAAGATTTAGATAAATTAAAATTCAAAGTTAAAGTTAATGTCTAGCAGGTTGCACTAATATCAGTTAAAGATGCAAAATATCAAATGATGATTTAAACAGGTAAATTATGGCTTATTTCACCACTTAGTTATGTTTGAAAGAGATTTATAGTTTAAATAAATGCCTAGTCATCGTAGGTTTATGTTTTTTTTTAAGGATATAGTCCAGTGGCCTGAGTGTTAGCTGTTTAATCATATATATTTATATATTGTGGACCACCAGGAGGCATACCAGCCACCCTACCCAACATTGACTGGCAAAGATACAAGTGGAGGTGCAACACACCTTTATTTTTTCATCTGGGAACAGCTTCCCCCTGCTTCCCACCTTGATAGCACAGTTATCCAGTACACAAGGCAGTAAAGCATACTGCTCACAGTCCTTCTCTTCTTTCTTTGCTCTTTTCTCGCCGCCACTCCTCCTCTAGCAAACTTCGTCCTCTTCCACCTGACTCTGGTTCCTGGAGTAGTGGCTGCTGACTCCTTTTATAAGGCACCCGGAAGTGCTCCAGGTGCTCGTTGACCGACTTCCAGCAGCACTTCATGGTGTGGCGTAAGCACTGCAACCCAAGGCTCTGACAACGTTCAAGTGCCCTCTGGCAGTGGCCACGGGCCCCAGCAGGAAGAGCTTCCAATCTCGAAAACCCATGGCCCTACAGCAAGCCAGGGCTTCTAGTGCTTCTGCCCTCTAGAGTTCCGGGGAAAATAACGCCCTGAACACAGTCTCTTCACTGGTACTTCCGTTAAAGGGACATCCCAGCTGGGCAACGGTTCAGATTGTTCGTCACTATATATATATATATATATATATATATATATATATCTGCGGTGGGTTGGCACCCTGCCCGGGATTGGTTCCTGCCTTGTGCCCTGTGCTGGCTGGGACTGGCTCCAGCAGATCCCTGTGACCCTGTGTTAGGATATAGTGGGTTGGATAATGGATGGATGGATGGATATATATATATATATATCCATCCATCCATCCATCCTCCAACCCGCCGAATCCGAACACAGGGCACGGGGGTCTGCCGGAGCCAATCCCAGCCAACACAGGGCACAAGGCAGGAAACAATCCTGGGCAGGGTGCCAACCCACCACAGTAGATATATATATATATATATATATATATATATATATATATATATATATATAGTCACACACATGCGATTAGGAGGCAGTCAAAAAGCCTAAAGGTGAGTGAAACATCGCAAGATGAAGGGTTGTCACGTGGTACTTACCGGAATCTCTTCTCTCCACAGAAAAACTGAGGAAAAATAAATAACTTCACTTCCGGGTTCCAAAAAGGCCACCATGACACCACTTCCGGTCACATGAGATGATGTCACTTCTGGCTCTTTCAAAATGACCCCACTTCCGGTTTTCATCAAACGACGTTGTTTCCTCTTCCTGTTTCAATGTCACCTCCTGCCAACCATTTCCTATTCCCATAATACCATTTTATATATAAACACCATTTTGTGATATAAACAACGTCAAATGTTACCTATTTGGACTTTTGATCATTTATTTACTACTTTATCCGCAGGACAATATATGGGGACGGTCCCCAACACTTTTTTTTTGTGAAAGCTTCTTTCTTTTTGTGAAGAATTCTCACAATATATTGTCAAGCTTGGGTCACAAAGTTGCAAAGGAGTGCACAGAAGGGTTTCCAAGGAGCAGAAGCTTTATTGCAGTTCCGGCAGATACAAACACAATCTTTTCGGAAGCAGTATGGCCACACAGGGAACACCGTCAAATGTGACGCCTCGGCTCCGGCTCCTTGTTAAAAGAACACAAAGTCTTCTTCTTCAAGGGGTTACAGTAGCTCAGAAGCAGTGACCGTAACATAGGGAGTCTGATGGAAGAGAGGACAGGAGAGTGAGACTTTAGGATGGCCGCGGCACGGTCTTTTAAATGTTTGAAGCCCCGCATGAGGAGCACGTTGCATGGGAAGCCAGCAAGCCTGCAGCTGATCCCACAAAGAGGAGGTGTAAGAGTGTATTTGTTTCCCATTGAAATACTGTTTAAGAGAAAGTTTCTTAAGAGCGCTCTCTATGTATGTATATACATTAAGCTTCACTAGACAGAAGTAATGTAATGCAATGTATCAAGTAAGCTTACCACTCTCATTAGGTAAGAGCATGTTAGTGTATAATTAAGGCAATCAAGGATATACACAGTATGTTTTTAGCATTATAAGTAGCGCCAAACTGACCGTCTCACAGTTCTGGGCAGGTTCCATAGAATTAGCCCTTTATGGCCTTAACCTACTTACATTGATCATTTTTTAATGGCCTGAACCTACTTGAATTGATCATTTTTTTATTAGATAAAAGTAATTTTATTGTGCAGAAAAGTGGACCACATGCTTGCAACTACAGACTAGTCACATTTCCATTTCCACATCAAACTCTTAGAAGGGATTTCAACATGGATTTCCCCAGCAACCCATCTCCTCCAATTTGGGGGGTCATAAAGACAAATTAATTATCCAAAACAAGTCACCAGATAAATACTATGTTACTGTCTGTACTGGTGAGAGCCTACTAAGCAAGTGCTTCCAGGTGTAATCATGGTGTTCTATCTGGACATGTGAATTTCCTGTTAAAAAAAAGAGACTAGATTTAGCATATGGAATCTTGTACTGCTAACTGGTAGGTTCATGCAGTACATACTGTAACTATTATATTTATCAGGCCTTTTAATTAATTTATTGAATGTGGGTTTTCTAATGATGACAATATTTAAAACAGAGGTATCACTAATGCATTGTTAATTTTCCATGGAGGTTTGATTTTGGTATATTTGTACACATGATAAGATAAGGAGATTGTTTAATGGCTCAGATAAAAGTTCCTTCCAATTTAACCAACAATAATAAACTAACCTGGCATAGTTGGTGCTCATCTTTAGTTGTAATACTTGAAATTAACATGTAAGGTGGATTATCACAGAATCTCTTTTTCTTTTTCTGTTATTTGATGTAGCAGAAGTGTGTGTCAATGATATGTTGTTGGAAGTGTTTGCATACCAACCAGCCTTCATACCTGTTTTCATCCAGATGCAGCTGAAAAGTAAAAAAACTATAGACAAGAAACTTACTCACGTTCTTGTTGTACCAGAGACTCTTATCCTTGCAGCTGGAATAATGATATGCTCCTAGTCTCTACATCTATGTACATACTTGAAGTAAAATGAGAATTACAGTGCATCCGGAAAGTATTCACAGCACATCACTTTTTCCACATTTTGTTATGTTACAGTCCTATTCCAAAATGCATTAAATTCATTCTTTTCCTCAGAATTCTACACCCAACAGCCCATAATGACAACATGAAAAAAGTTTACTCAAGGTTTTTGCAAATTTATTAAAAATAAAAAAACTGAGAAATCACATGTACATAAGTATTCACAGCCTTTGCTCAATACTTTGTCGATGCACCTTTGGCAGCAATTACAGCCTCAAGTCTTTTAGAATATGATGCCACATGCTTGGCACTCCTATCCTTGGCCAGTTTTGCCCATTCCTCTTTGCAGCACCTCTCAAGCTCCATCAGGTTGGATGGGAAGCGTCGGTGCACAGCCATTTTAAGATCTCTCCAGAGTTGTTCAATCGGATTCAAGTCTAGGCTCTGGCTGGGCCACTCAAGGACATTCACAGAGTTGTCCTGAAGCCACTCCTTTGATATCTTGGCTGTGTGCTTAGGGTCGTTGTCCTGCTGAAAGATGAGCCGTCGCCCCAGTCTGAGGTCAAGAGCGCTCTGGAGCAAGTTTTCATCCAAGATGTCTCTGTACATTGCTGCGGTCATCTTTCCCTTTATCCTGACTAGTCTCCCAGTCCATGCCGCTGAAAAACATCCCCACAACATGATGCTGCCACCACCATGCTTCACTGTAGGAATGATATTGGCCTGGTGATGAGCGGTGCCTGGTTTCCTCCAAACGTGAGTTCAATCTTTGTCTCATCAGACCAGAGAATTTTCTTTCTCATGGTCTGAGAGTCCTTCAGGTGTTTTTCGTCAAACTCCAGTTGGGCTGCCAAGTGCCTTTTACTAAGGAGTGGCTTCCGTCTGGCCACTCTACCATACAGGCCTGATTGGTGGATTGCTGCAGAGATGGTTGTCCTTCTGGAAGGTTCTCCTCTCTCCACAGAGGACCTCTGGAGCTCTGACAGAGTGACCATTGGGTTCTTGGTCACCTCCCTGACTAAGGCCCTTCTCCCCCGATCGCTCAGTTTAGATGGCCGGCCAGCTCTAGGAAGAGTCCTGGTGGTTTCGAACTTCTTCCACTTACGGATGGTGGAGGTCACTGTGCTCATTGGGACCTTCAAAGTGGCAGAAATTTTTCTGTAACCTTCCCCAGATTTGTGCCTCAAGAAAATCCTGTCTCGGAGGTCTACAGACAATTCCTTTGACTTCATGCTTGGTTTGTGCTCTGACATGAACTGTCAACTGTGGGACCTTATATAGACAGGTGTGTGCCTTTCCAAGTCATGTCCAATCAACTGAATTTACCACAAGTGGACTCCAGTTAAGCTGCAGAAACATCTCAAGGATGATCAGGGGAAACAGGATGCACCTGAGCTCTATTTCGAGCTTCACGGCAAAGGCTGTGAATACTTATGTACATGTGCTTTCTCAATTTTTTTATTTTTAATAAATTTGCAAAAACCTCAAGTAAACTTTTTTCACGTTGTCATTATGGGGTGTTGTGTGTAGAATTCTGAGGAAAAAAATGAATTTAATCCATTTTGGAATAAGGCTGTAACATAACAAAATGTGGAAAAAGTGATGCGCTGTGAATACTTTCCGGATGCACTGTATAAGTTAAGGTAAGTGCTTGTTAGCAAAATGAATTAGCCATATTAAAATAAATACAATATCCCTCTAGCAAAAGCAACTCAAAAACTATTCCTTAATCCTCTCTTTATCCAAATTAACAAGCAATGACACCCAGGCATTCCTTTTCCTGCCACGTCCTTCTATTCCTCTGGGGAGATACTGAGTCATTTCCAGGCCAGCCAAGAAATGTAATCTCGCCAGCATGTCCTGGGACTGCCTAGAGGTTTCCTCCCAGTTGGACATGCTCTAAAGGCCTCCTCAAGAATGTGTGCAGGAAGTATCCTAATCAGATACCCAAACCGTTTCTCCTTTCGATGTAGAGGAGTAGTGGCTCCACTTTGAGCTCCTCTCAAATGTCTGTGCCCCACCCCACCCCCTTATCTTTAAGCTCAGCCACCCTGCAAAGGAAACTCATTTCTGCTGCTTATGTCCGCAATGTAGTTCTTTCAGTCAGCTTGTGACCATACTTTAAGGGAAGGAGCATGGATTGACCAGTAAATCAAGATCTTTGCCTTTTGGCTAAGCTCTCTTTTCACCACGACTGACTGGTACAATGTCTGCATAACTGTGGACGAGGCTCCAATTCGCCTGTCAATCTCCCACTTCCTTCTTCTCTCACCTATGAACAAGATCCTGAGATGCTTAAATTCCTCCGCATGAGGCAGTATCTCATCCCCAACCCTGAGAGATCACTCCACCTTTTTCTGACTGATCCTCATTCCGGCCACTTCACACCCAGCTGCAAACATCACCAGTGTGTTTCTAAGGTCATAGCCCACTGAATCCAACAGGACCATATCATCTGCAAAAAGCAGAACACACCAAACTGGACACCCTCAACCCCTTGGCTGCACCTACTAATTCTGTCCATAAAAATTATGAATAGAATCGGTGATAAAGAGCAGTCCTGACGGAGTCCCAAACACACAAGGAATGAGTCTGACTTGCTGTCGGTAATGCAAACCATACTTTTGATTTGGTTGTACAAAGGCCAAATAGCGTGCAACAGCATGACGTACATTCAACTTTAAAAAGATTCTAGCAAACTGTCAGGCACCCCAGTGGGGAAAAGTGATTTCTTCACTCGTGGTTTAAAGTAGGGATGGAGTGCTGCTGACCTCACCTGTGTATATATTAGGTGGTGGAAGGTGCACTTTGTGAACCTCCTAAATTCCACCAACATGTCTTCTTTTGAGGAAGCAGAGTCAGGAGACACCTATAACTGGAATTGAGGTCATTGAGGTACTTAAAAAATTTGGAGGATGAAATTTGCCCTGAGTTCTTAAAGATGCTGAATGTTGTTGGACTGTCATAGCTAACGTGCCTGTTCATGTCAGGAACAGTGCCTGTGACCTGCCAAATTGGGGTGGCATTCTCCATGTTTAAGAAAGGGGACTGGAGGGTTTCTTACAATTTTAGGGGAATCACACTCCTCAGCCTCCCTGGGTCTATGCCAGATTTCTTGAAAGGAAAATCCATTGTTTGTCGATCCTTGGATTCAGGAAGAACAATGCAGATTTCATCCCAGTCGTGGAGCACTGGACCAGCTTTTTGCCCTCCCAAGGATTCTGGAGGGTTCATGTGGGAATACCCAACCGGTCTACATGAGCTTTTTGGACTTGGAAAAGGCATACAACTACGGCCCTTATTGCATCTTATCAGTAAAGTGTATTTCCCTTCATTTGTTGCTATATGAGAGTCAAAACTGACACTAAAAGATAGTTAAAGCAGACCATAAAAACATACTAATGTAGTGGGAAAGTTTAGTGGAATTATACAGAAACTGTAAAAACTGTTATACATGACAAGTTCATATTTAATAGTTTAACAGCAGTGTAATTAACTGTTAGATTGAAAAGAAAGATATTGATAAAAGTTTTAGAAAACAGAAAAGCCTGTATCTGATCTTCGTTTCGCTTACCTTGTTTAATTGTGTTTACTTCATATATCCTGCCATCCCATAAGACTTTTCTCTTCTCTTCACACAATACGCCTCATCTGAGGCAGCTTTAAATCCCTTTCCTGGGGTTACTTATAACCAGACCCAGGTCCTCTTTTGTCATCAGGTAGAATCCATTGAGTGTCAGGGCCACTAAGACACTGTACTGTTTGGTAGGGGCTCCAACCTCAGTTGTTTGTTTAGATGTCACCTCCCATCCCCCTGCTATTTGTGCCTATCGTTAGACAACTCCCAGTGTGCAACAGTCACATAATCGGAGCCAGGGGACATACAGCTGGGAAGTTCAGGGGAGACCCTGGCTTTAGCAATGTGCCTTTTTTATTGGTGCCACAGCCATCCTTTGAGTGGTTTTTGGTCCACTGTTTCTTTTTAGTTTTTATTTTGATTTCTGAATTTTGTCTAGGGGTGGCACTGTGGCGCAGTGGGTAGTGCTGCTGCCTCGCAGTTGGGAGACCTGGGGACCTGGGTTCACTTCCTGGGTCCTCCCTGTGTGAAGTTTGCATGTTCTCCCCGTGTCTGCGTGGGTTTCCTCCCACAGTCCAAAGACATGCAGGTTAGGTGGATTGGCGACTCTAAATTGGCCCTAGTGTGTGCTTGGTGTTTGTGTGTGTCCTGCGGTGGGTTGGCACCCTGCCCGGGATTGGTTCCTGTGTTGGCTGGAATTGGCTCCAGCAGACCCCTGTGTTCGGATTCAGCGGGTTGGAAAATGGATGGATGGAATTCTGTCTATTGTTCTTTTGCCCGCCTGAACATCTGCCTGGATTTTGGATTTGGTTCACCTCTTTACCCATTTAAATTTACTGTTTTTCACTATGTCTGTCTGTTTATGATAGTGTCTGTGCCGTTTGTTTTGGTATTAGAACATATCATTACAAATGGCTTAAATTAATCACTTTGTCATACCTATGTCAAAATTGGTTTATTTTGGGCTTTTGCAGTTAGTCAGCCTTTACACAGTAATATGCTGATCCCTATAGGTGCGTCTTATTTTAGAACACACAGCACATCATACCTATGACAGCTAAGAAAGCGCTTACAGAGATGCAGTCCCATTAACTGTAGTTTCTATGAGAAAGTACAGCTCGGCTTTTCCATCAGGAGTGTTGCTGTGCACCTGACAAGACCACTGCACTCGTGATGTATCTGTAGTCCTCAAAGATCAAGGCCTTTGATGTAATCGCCATATCACTTTGCTTAAAAGGGTAACATCTTTCCATTCCTTCAATTCTGAGACTGTGTGCTGGCAACAAACAGATGGAAGCATATGCTATCCTGCCAGACCTAGCTTTTAAAACTGCTGCATGGCTTCATCTGTTCATTATGTGGCCATGTATAGTCACTTATCAACCAGGACATGGCCAGATCACCTCTTTCCCCTCTTAGTAAAACAGGGTTCTTGTCATGTTGCAAGGATCATCAGCTTTTTAGGGTCCAGACTGGAAATAACCTGATTCCTCTGCGGCAATACTCCCCATTTTTCTCCTCCTTCACTAATATTCCTACCGACTACTCTTTTAAGGGCTATATGTATGAGACATCTTGATTCGGGTGGTACCCATCTTCAGGTACTGGTATACACATGTGCTTTGCTGGACCCTAACCTGTGCCAATAGATTATAACAAAATAATTCACATCATACTTTC
The DNA here is from genome assembly GCF_900747795.2 of Erpetoichthys calabaricus. Taxonomy (NCBI): domain Eukaryota; kingdom Metazoa; phylum Chordata; class Cladistia; order Polypteriformes; family Polypteridae; genus Erpetoichthys; species Erpetoichthys calabaricus. The sequence continues at coordinate 105,745,987 of NC_041398.2, forward strand.
CTGCTGTATCATAAAAAAAGAACATTTACTTTCATTTTACACTTCAAATTTAGAAACAGATTTGTTCAAATTGTATTTTACGGTTTAGTTCACTGAATTCCTTTTTTTTAATACAATTCATTCACTGTGGAAACATTTTATTTTAGGCCACATGGCACATAATGCCCAAGACAACTAAGAAAGCACTTGCAGAGAGGCAGTCCTATCACTATAGTTGCTATGAGTAAGTAAGATACCGGCAGACTGAAACAAGCCCCTGAAGCTCAGTGCAAGCGCATGCTGGTGGCTCATTGTGCACGCTTAGCGTCCTGATTCAATAGGATTGAGTACTTTCTTGAGCAATGTTTCACACATTCAAATACACATGCTGCACAGAGCCTGCCTCCCACATACAGACAGTTCATTAGCCTGCATTTTCCCTTTTTTATTATAAAAGTTAAAAAGTAGCATTACAAAAACATTTGAATTTTAATGGCCTGATTCCCTGCAAGTTTCTTGTCCTGCAGTGCAAAAGTACAAAATGTGTATATTTTTAAAATGAGTATAGAGGATATTAACTCTAATATAATGAAAAATCCTATTCCAGCTTTCTTCTTACTATTCTAAAAACTTTTATTTTTCAGGAGGAAATATGCAATAGCCAGAGAAAACAAAGTATGTGATTACCAGTCTATTACTAAATCTCATGAAACAACAGAAGGTGGTAGCACCAACTACCTTATAACTAGGATAGAACTGAAAGATGGCCAAAACGTAAGTAAACAAAGCCACTTCATAATGAATAGTTTACCTGCAGAATACAGTACATGTCTTATTAACAAAGTCCAGACAGATTCATAATTGTAATAGTGCATTCTTGTGCATCATTAGCAGTTTACCAGATAATCTGTTAAACAAGCACAAGAGACAAAAATAATTATGTGCCTGCCATTTTGCATAGACTTGTGAATTTTCATGTAAAAGCTACATGCTGTCAAACTGATTCAAAGCATGTATCTTTTATCATAACTGTCCTTAATGGGTTTCCTGTAAAGAAATGCTAGCAGACCACAAGAAGTCCTGACACAAAGCTAATGTTACAACCACATAAACCCCCGGATGGCTTGACAAATAAATCCTCATGTTAGAATAATTCTTTAGAGTTTATTACTAACTAGACAAAGAGCCCGTTTCAATAATGTAAGATGAAACGGGCACGAGTTTGTGTCAGCAGTGTATGAAGAACAAATGATAAGTAACGAAGAAGTTGTTTTGTAATGATTGTAGTCCACTTTATTCATTACTGTACAGGCTTGTACTGTTAGTTGATGCATTTTCCAGGCCTATAGTATAATATTGAATGATGAATGTTCCAGTACAATATGGAATAGTAATAAGTAGAAGCACCACAAACCTGATATAGGTGTATTAAATGAATGCGTAATTGAATCAGAATGCGTAATTAGGCCTCAAGCTGTAGTCAAAATCGCCTTTCAGGCCTCTAGAGCTTTAATCGAAGTTGCCTTTCTCTTTGAATTTTTGCGGCCGTAAATCCGCCACCTGCCACGATGTTGGGGTTGGATGTCGGTCGAAGTCGCCTTTCTCTTTGAATTTTTGCGGCCGTAAATCCACCGCCTGCTGTGATGCCGGTCTCGTAAGGTTTTTCGGGCAGCTGCACAGAAGGCGACTGCGCATTCGGCTTCGGACATACGTGAGTGAGGAGGCAGGCGAATTATGTATTAAGATACTGTTGTAAGATGAAACACCCCAGAGTTGCAGTTTATGCAGGATAACCATATAGAACAGCTGAGAAAACATCACAGCCTAATTCAAGGTCATAGGTACTTAGCTCCGTCCATGGAGAGTTAGGGAGGAGGAGGTTTTTATTGCTTCTACGCTCTTAACAAAATGTTATTGTCTGCAATTTGATATTCAATGTAAATTACGAGCAATTTGTACAAAAATAATAGTAGAAGAAAATGTATCCATTTTTTATAAAATGAAAAATACATAGCCTTGCATAACTATGGTTAATTGTATCATGTTCAGAAACAATATAAGAAGACAGATAATGTATGCAATGTGGTGTAAAATTCAGGTTTTTTCTTAGACTTAGTGAACTGCTTTGAAAGATTATTTACTTCATCAGAGACAGATATATTTTTATTCATTAAATATTTTTTAATAATGAGCCATATTCAAAGTTAACTGTGATAAAAAATAATGTTATTGCATAAGAGATCAGACAAAACATGATAAAGAGTTGGGCACCACCTTGGTGACCCTGTATAACTGGAATGCAGCAAAACAAGAAAATCAGTAATAATTGCAAAAATGCCTTTCCAGACGTGATTTTCAAAATGGCTGAACTTCCAGTCATATGTCCGTCTGGCAGGAAGAGGTGGGTCTGTGTGGGCGGATACCAGAAGTGACGTGAAAGAACTCACAGCTGTCAATCATCCTATCTGCAAAGGGAGGAAGAGAAAAGGTTTAAGAACACGTTGACAACCCCTGGACCAAAGACCTTAAGCTGTTCCTTATGTGCATTTGCATGACAGTGTATTAGTAAATTACATTAAATTCTTGCTTCTTAGTAGCAATTTATATCATATAGATAAAATCCAAGCCCAAAAAATCTTGTGATGAAGTAGTTTTCACAGAGAGTGATGTAAAAATTGCACTCTTTTTATGCTTTAGTTGTTTGTGGAGGATCTATAATTAATTTTACAACTGTAGTTCCCATTACCTAAACATAACCATTTTTTGTAAAAACAAACCCAACAGGGAACTAAAATCAATATTGAAGTCTCAAGTTAAAATTGTCAGCCACAAAGGACCATCTTGGATAGCAGTGTTTTAATGAGCTACCTTACCCTTACCTTGAATACTCTGATCACCATTCAGTACAGCTGGTTCCTCTTTACAAATGCTGGTAACAAAAGAAGTTAACATCTACAGTCTATAAATCATTATTATTATAAATACAATTCTCCCTGCTTCTGACTGGTACCTCTTTACCTAATCAACTTTAGTGGCAACACTTCACTACATAGGACTTTACTTATCACCACTGCCTGACATACATTCTTCCTTGCACTTCTGCATCACTGAGTATTCAGTGACCTCGCCTCCCATGTTCCATGTACAACGATGATGAAATTCATTGATAACACCACTAATCACTGGAGGATGAGGTGAAATATTGCATGGAGGTGGTCCATCTGACTAGCTGCCTTCAACAATTTGGACCTGAATACTCTGAAAATAGGGAAAATGGTTGTGGATGTAAGTAGGCACATTCTCTTTTTGTAACCATAGTTATACAACATGTCTCCATCATAACCATGTCACCATTTACATTTATTGAAATCATGACTACTCATGGTCAGAGCTAGGATGAAAACATAACTTTTCTTATCAAAAAGGCTCAGTGATAAAAATCTTTTTTCTTAACCACCTTAAAGGGTCAATTGCAACGAACTGTAAGTAGCATCCTAGCAGGAGCTCAAACCATGTTTTAGTATACATCTGTGGACCAAATGTTTGCTTGAGCTCAACTGTATCCCACTGATCTTAGTCCATGGCATGGTACTAAACCTGTTCTCGATTGCAATGAACTATAAGCAAAAGCTGCTGCCCTCTAGAGGTGATCAAAATAGTGGACTCACTTAAACTTACTCTTCAGTTGGTTTAAGCAACTTATTACTGTACTGGATTACTTTAGATGGCTCAGAACGTACTGGAAATAATATATACAGTACATGTCCAACAGTTATAAAATTATAGTAATACTTAGCTCCAATTGTATATTAGTCTTACTTCATTTATTAATGTCGATGTTTGCTAATACATGTTTATTAGCAGATCTGTTCCTCGACACAATCCTGGCTCTAATCTTGTATAAGATCATATTTCAGAACACCATTCTTTCTCTCTCACATGGCAGTGTACTGAAAAAGAGAGAACCAACAGAGTGCGTTACTAATGGGTCATACCCAATTAATTCCAAGGTCAGTGGTGGTTCTGTCTGTTGGTCGGCTGGTACACAAACCAAAATGTTGTTATAAAATTCCAAAATCTTTTTTACTGTGGTTTCTTTTTTATGTCTTTTTATTATACAGCAGTTTTGACAGTATTACTAGATTACAAATATACACATGTGCCAGGACATCCTAAAAGACAGACAATATCACAGATGAGAACTCCACAATATAATCCATTCTCAATATCTGATTTCAAATAACTACTGTCAAAATTTCGAGCATCATGTGTACTGCCAGACTATCTTTTTACCACACTGAAAAATCTCATGATATAGCCAGACACCATCTGACAACTGATAAAAGTATGCCTATGTCTGAAACCATTAAACAGGATCTGTTCTTTTCTTGTGAAATAGAGTGAAGGTCTGTGTATAACCTATAGAGTCAACAGCCCCTGGGATTCCAGCTTCAGAGGAAAAATATACAGTGGTGTGAAAAACTATTTGCCCCCTTCCTGATTTCTTATTCTTTTGCATGTTTGTCACACAAAATGTTTCTGATCATCAAACACATTTAACCATTAGTCAAATATAACACAAGTAAACACAAAATGCAGTTTGTAAATGGTGGTTTTTATTATTTAGGGAGAAAAAAAAATCCAAACCTACATGGCCCTGTGTGAAAAAGTAATTGCCCCCTGAACCTAATAACTGGTTGGGCCACCCTTAGCAGCAATAACTGCAATCAAGCGTTTGCGATAACTTGCAATGAGTCTATTACAGCGCTCTGGAGGAATTTTGGCCCACTCATCTTTGCAAAATTGTTGTAATTCAGCTTTATTTGAGGGTTTTCTAGCATGAACCGCCTTTTTAAGGTCATGCCATAGCATCTCAATTGGATTCAGGTCAGGACTTTGACTAGGCCACTCCAAAGTCTTCATTTTGTTTTTCTTCAGCCATTCAGAGGTGGATTTGCTGGTGTGTTTTGGGTCATTGTCCTGTTGCAGCACCCAAGATCGCTTCAGCTTGAGTTGACGAACAGATGGCCGGACATTCTCCTTCAGGATTTTTTGGTAGACAGTAGAATTCATGGTTCCATCTATCACAGCAAGCCTTCCAGGTCCTGAAGCAGCAAAACAACCCCAGACCATCACACTACCACCACCATATTTTACTGTTGGTATGATGTTCTTTTTCTGAAATGCTGTGTTCCTTTTACGCCAGATGTAACGGGACATTTGCCTTCCAAAAAGTTCAACTTTTGTCTCATCAGTCCACAAGGTATTTTCCCAAAAGTCTTGGCAATCATTGAGATGTTTCTTAGCAAAATTGAGACGAACCCTAATGTTCTTTTTGCTTAACAGTGGTTTGCGTCTTGGAAATCTGCCATGCAGGCCGTTTTTGCCCAGTCTCTTTCTTATGGTGGAGTCGTGAACACTGACCTTAATTGAGGCAAGTGAGGCCTGCAGTTCTTTAGACGTTGTCCTGGGGTCTTTTGTGACCTCTCGGATGAGTCGTCTCTGCGCTCTTGGGGTAATTTTGGTCGGCCGGCCACTCCTGGGAAGGTTCACCACTGTTCCATGTTTTTGCCATTTGTGGATAATGGCTCTCACTGTGGTTCGCTGGAGTCCCAAAGCTTTAGAAATGGCTTTATAACCTTTACCAGACTGATAGATCTCAATTACTTCTGTTCTCATTTGTTCCTGAATTTCTTTGGATCTTGGCATGATGTCTAGCTTTTGAGGTGCTTTTGGTCTACTTCTCTGTGTCAGGCAGCTCCTATTTAAGTGATTTCTTGATTGAAACAGGTGTGGCAGTAATCAGGCCTGGGGGTGGCTACGGAAATTGAACTCAGGTGTGATACACCACAGTTAGGTTATTTTTTAACAAGGGGGCAATTACTTTTTCACACAGGGCCATGTAGGTTTGGATTTTTTTTCTCCCTAAATAATAAACACCATCATTTAAAAACTGCATTTTGTGTTTACTTGTGTTATATTTGACTAATGGTTAAATGTGTTTGATGATCAGAAACATTTTGTGTGACAAACATGCAAAAGAATAAGAAATCAGGAAGGGGGCAAATAGTTTTTCACACCACTGTATGCAGATACAGTATCTCATTGCTCCTCTTCATTTGGTGTACAGTAGTGATATTGGTTGTATGCGGGTACACAATGGCTACAGCAGCTCTGTGAATGATTTGGCAAAGGGTGGTCTTGTGTTCCTTTATAACATTACTACCACAACAGTAAAAGATCCAGTGGCAAAAACATGCAGGGTTAACAAAACATCATTATTTGAGGCCAGAGTATTATTTTTTAATATAAATTAATTGTATTAATATGTTTGCATTATGAAAATTCACCTTACAAAAGGTTTTATTAAAGGATTAGCTTTGCAAATAAACAGGAAGCCTGTACAATATAATCAAAGACCACATTCGGCCAAGTAACCATATCTTCAAATTTTTATCATTACCAAAACATTACTAGCCACTCAGAGCAAGGTTAATAAAAATATTTTTTTCAGCTCTGCATCCTCGATCTCCAAAAACCTTTTCATCAAGCGTAAACTATGTTTGTTTTAAAGACGGGCCATGAGTGTAGTCCTATACATTGTCATATTATGGTTTTGTCCACTATATTATTAATAACTTTTCTTGTAAAATGTTGTGAAGAGATCATATACAAGGAAAGTTGACAAAAGTTTCTGCAATTTTTATATTTTCATTGGAAACAGTGAAGGCAGAAGGAGTAGTAATTGGTCGTATCTGAGAGTGTCAAGTGACTAGTTCTGTCTGACAAGCCAGCTGCCCTTGCAGTTTAGTATAAGAGTTGCCACCCTGTGCTGAAGATGGCTTGTGAAACTTATAAATTATAAATAAGTGCGTAAACTTTTTGAATGCCCCACTTATTATATATCAGGGGTCATCAAAATTCTCACAGACCAAATACTCCTTGTGTCAGGCATGGCCAAGAACCCAACCTCTCCACAAAAACCTCACACACCTTAACAGGCACACTCACTCCTTCAATCCTGTACATTTCCATCCATTCACCCACTTATTTAGATAATAATAATTCATTACATTTATATAGCGCTTTTCTCAGTACTCAAAGCGCTATCCACACAGGGAGGAACCGGGAAGCAAACCCACAATCTTCCACAGTCTCCTTCCTGCAAAGCAGCAGCACTACCACTGCGCCACCTGTGAGGACATCACACACATATATTAATTCAGTTCAAACCTGTCATATTTATATCTATTTAAGATCAGAGATTATCAAGCATATGTTGCACTGAATTTATTCTGGTGTTATTAACATTCTAAAGCCCAACCATTTTTATTCACATGCAAATCCACAGCAGTTGTACTCAATCTTGTAACTATCACTGATCAGCCAGGATATAACATTGTGATATTTTGGTTGAACTAGAGCTGTAGCAGCTACCCAAGTGATATTTACTTTCACTTTCAGCCTCAACAAACAAAGCAGTAACATTGTGTACTCTGTTTAAAAAATGGTGTATTACAAAATCAAAATTATGTTTTTATTAATTAATATTTCATTATGTTGTTAATAACTTCTGCCCAAACAAAAAGCAATAAGATTGTATCTTGGACTTCCACCAACATTCTTCACCTTAACAGATTCAACATATTAAAATACTGAGGTGTGGGGGAGGACGTTCTGAGACAAAGACACAGGTAGCAGCTAATGGCCTTTGGAAGGATCTTTAATTATATCTTTTCTCTTTGGCTAAAGACTAATTTTCACTGTTGGCCTAGGAAGACGCCCAGTAAATTATATAAACTTTCTCAGTGAAATTGCCATCTTTGTGAGCTCTCATTATATCAACTGTCTTCTCATTCTTTTCTTGTCCAACCTAGCGGTCTGTTCAGTGCAGCTCCTTTAAGGCCAGTCCTAGAGATTCTCACCTGCATATTTCGTCACAGATCATAGTCACAAACTTATTTATAAATGTTAATGTAAAGTAACTGTGCTATATATGGAATAGCCACAACTATTGTTAAATTCACTAACTAAACAGACAATATAGACTCAAAACGAAAATAAGATCAATGATATAAAAACTTTGAGAAATTAAGTCAACAAATGTTTCAAAAGTACAAAACTGAAATGCAGAACAGAGTCTGTGAGTTTCACGGAATAGCACTTATGCAGTGGTGAATTCACAAAAAGAGCAAGTTAAGTAAATGAAAGTTTAAAAGTTTTTTTTTGTCCACACTGAGTGGGTGGCATAGTTTGGTTGAGATTATGATGCCCACGTTTGACGTCTGTGGTGCGAGACCTGGTTTAGGGCCATGGAAAACTTTCCCACTGACCAATAATTGATGGTCCCAGTTGTATGTAGTACAGTCAATTGTATTTTAAAATTTTTATATCAATCATTGGAAAAACAAGACAAATTCTTTAAACTGTTGCTGCCTTGAGGTAATGTTCAATTCAGTTAAACTCACAATGTCGAATTAAGGAGGGAGAGCAAAAATTGCACAGTTGCAGGGGTGTTTTTAATCTTTAGACTGAGACATTTTCCAATATTTCTAATCAGATCTAAATGAGTATCCGATGTTTTAAAAACTGTACTGACCAATTAGGTGTTGTTTTTATGAAAATTTTTAGTGTCTCACTGTTAGAATCTGTAGTCACCAGCCACTTACAATGACAACACCCTGTGCCAAGAATAACTAAAGTCATCTGCAGGATCTTTTTGATTACCATCTTGTGGCACTTCCATTGTGATATAACACTTTAAATCAGTGTTTTTCAAGCACTGGTTGAGAAAGAATTTTGGGTACCCGGTGGCTGCCAATGGGTCACTGGTTGCCATTACTGGTTGATGAGTGGGTTGTGGTGAGTCAAGAGGAGTGGATCGTGGTGTGGCATTGCATGATATGTTTCCCCATTTCGAAAGAGAGCTGCTTTCACCAAGGAAACAGTTTACAGCTGCTGCTAGTGGGTTGTCGGTGAATTTAAAACAGCAAAACTGGTTCATGAAACCATGAAGGTTGAAAAACACTGCTTTAAGAGACTCTTGCTGGGACACATTTAGTATAAATGTTTCAGCTAGTTGCTTAGCGTAACAACTAGACCATGTCCCTTGCACTTCATACAATCCTGGCACATCCAAACAATGAAAACGGTTATGCTAGTGTTCTGTTTATAGACTTCAGACCAGGATTTAACACACTATTCCATGAATGTGATCATTACGTTCCTACACTTGGGGCTTAGTTCCATCCTCTGCAGCCAGATTCTGCACTTTCTATTACCAGACCCTACTGTGTGTGGATTAGCAGGATCACTTCCTCCACAGTGATCCTCAACATACCAAGGAGGTGTCACTTAATCATATCATTAAGTGTAAGCTAATCAGTCTCCTTTTTATGATAAAACACAGATGTCATGAAAAAACTGAGAAACACAGTTATCATTAGGCCATTTTTCCCCTTTGGAATGGCTGAAGTGATGTAGATGAGTCCTTCCGTTGTACTCTTTGCTGACTTTGGCTATGAGGCCAGATATAACTCCAACTCCATCGTTAAATTATCTTGATGACAATATCTTCATAAACCTGATCACCATCACAGATGAGATGGCTTACATTTAAAAAAAAATCCTTCTGACACAATTGTACTAGGCCAACAGTCTCCTATAATGCCCCTTAAAACCAAGGAGCTAGTCATAGATTTCAGACCAAATTTCCATTTACCTTAGAAGGGAATTTGAGGAGTCACCATTAATCGTGACTTAATACTGGCAAAACAAACTTTAGCTATTGTCAAGAAGGCATAACAAGGCAGACTTCAAGGAAGAATACATATGTCTCCATCAATACTAAGAAACCTATGCTGGTGCATAGTCAAGTGTATCTTGACTGGCTCCATTTCTCCTAGTATGGTACCTGCTTAGCTGATGACCACAAAACACTGCAGAGGGTTGTAAAGACAGCTTAAAATAATGCTAGATCACAGGTTGTTGTACTCATACACTGTATAACATACCGTATGCTGCTTTATTATTAAAGACTTCAGCCATCCTGCACAGTCACTTGTCTACCTCCTGTGTTCTGACAAAGCTATGAAACCAATAGGTCCCTTTCGACTACCTTTGGGACATATTTCATCATGGGTGATTAAGCTACTCATCAGCTGCTCATACTGACCACTGAATGAGTGTTTCTTATATACTGTTTGATGTTGCATTTACTGCTCAGAGTAGTATTTTTTTATCAGTTGTTGGTATTGTATTACTGTATCTCGTCAGTGGAACACACGGAAGTAATAATTTAATTGTTTTGTATACACATGGCAGTAAATCTGAACTTGAAACACAACTTTCTGGAAGGCTGAGTATTTTTTTTATTGGCCAAGGTTGTTTTATATGGAGGAATATTCCAAAAAAAATTAAATCAATAAATACATAATGAAATGTGTGTATAAATAATTATATGTGTCACAATATATTTATGATGATCTGCTTCACACAACTAAGAGGGCATTAGCCAACAGGGTGCTGGCGGAAATTGGGCTACTGTTGGCCGAAGAAGAAGAAGGAGAAGAAGAGGGGGGAGACGTGTCCGGAGGCAGGAAGAGAGGAGAAAAGTAAAGAGAGTGGAACTGAACGTAGGAACTTTGAATGTTGGCAGTATGACTGGTAAGGGGAGAGAGTTAGCAGATATGATGAAGAGAAGGAAGGCTGATATATTGTGTCTGCAAGAGACTAAATATAAGATGAGTAAGGCCAGGTGGATCGGAGGTGGATTCAAATTGTTCTATCATGGTGTGGATGGGAGGAGAAATGGGGTAGGAGTTATTCTGAAGGAACAGTATGCCAAGAGTGTTTTGATGAAAAGAGTGTCAGGCAGAGTAAAGATTATGAAGCTGGAAATTGGAGGTGTGATGATGAATGTTGTTAGTGCATATGCACCGCAAGTTGGGTGTGCAATGGGTGAGAAAGAAGATTTTTGGAGTGAGTTGGATGAAGTGATGAACAGTGTACCCAAGGGACAGAAAGTGGTGATTGGAGCAGATTTCAATGGGCATGTTGGCGAAGGGAACAGTGGAGACGAGGTGGTGATGGGTAGGTATGGTGTCAAGGAGAGGAATGAAGAATGTCAGAGGATAGTGGATTTTGCCTAAAGGATGGACATGGCTGTGGTGAATTCGTATTTTAAGAAGAGGGAGGAACATAAGGTTACGTACAAGAGTGGAAGAAGATGCACACAGGTAGATTACATCCTATGCAGAAGAGTTGATCTGAAGGAGACTGAAGACTGCAAAGTGGTGGCAGGGTAAAGTGTAGTTAAGCAGCATAGGATGGTAGTCTGTACGATGACATTGGAGATCAAGAAGAGGAAGAGATTGAGGGCAGAGCCAAGGATCAAATGGTGGAAGTTGAAAAAGGAAGACTGCAAGGTTGAGTTTAGGGAGGAGGTAAGACAGGCACTGGGTGGCAGTGAAGAGTTACCAGACAGCTGGGAAACTACAGCAGATGTAGTAAGGGTGACAGCAAGAAGGATGCTTGGCGTGACATCTGGAAAGAGGAAGGCGGAAAAGGAAACCTGGTGGTGGAATGAGGAAATACAGTAGAGTATACAGAGGAAGAGGATGGCAAAGAAGAAGTGGGATAGTCAGAGAGATGCAGAAAGTAGACAAGAGTACAAGGAGATAAGGCGCAAGGTGAAGAGAGAGGTGGCGAAGGCTAAGGAAAAGGCATATGATGAGTAGTATGAGAGGTTGGACACTAAGGAGGGAGAAAAGGACCTGTACCGATTGGCTAGACAGAGGGACCAAGCTGGGAAAGATGTGCAGCAGGTTAGGGTGATGAAGGATAACAACAACAACATTTATTTATATAGTACATTTTCATACAGAAAAGTAGCTCAAAGTGCTTTACATAGTGAAGAAAAGAAAAATAAAAGACAAAGTAAGAAATTAAAATAAGACAATATTAATTAACATAGAATAAGAGTAAGGTCCGATGGCCGGGGAGGACAGAAAAAATAAAAAAAAAACTCCAGACGGCTGGAGAAAAAATAAAATCTGCAGGGGTTCCAGGCCACGAGACCGCCCAGTCCCCTCTGGGCAAAATAAAGATAAAGGGATAAAGATGAAAATGTACTCACAAGCGAGGAGAGTGTGTTGAGCAGATGGAAATAGTACTTTGAGAGGCTGATGAATGACGAGAACGAGAGAGACGAGGTTGGATGATGTGGAGATAGCGAATCAGGAAGTGCAACGGATTAGCAAGGAGGAAGTAAGGACAGCTATGAATAGGATGAAAAATGGAAAGGCCGTTGGTCCAGATGACATACCTATGGATGCATGAAGGTGTTTAGTAGAGATGGCAGTGGAGTTTTTAACCAGATTGGAAAGTGAGAGGATGCCTGAGGAGTGGAGAAGAAGTGTACTGGTGCCGATATTTAAGAATAAGGGGGATGTGCAGGACCGCAGTAACTACAGGGGAATAAAATTGATGAGCCACAGCATGAAGTTATGGGAAAGAGTAGTGGAAGCTAGGTTAAGAAGTGAGGTGATGATTAGTGAGCAGCAGTATGGTTTCATGCCAAGAAAGAGCACCACAGATGCGATGTTTACTCTGAGGATGTTGATGGAGAAGTATAGAGAAGGCCAGAAGGAGTTGCATTACATCTTTGTGGAGCTGGAGAAAGCATATGACAGGGTGCCTCGAGAGGAGCTGTGGTATTGAATGAGGAAGTCGGGAGTGGCAGAGAAGTACGTACGAGTTGTACAGGATATGTACGAGGGAAGTGTGACAGTGGTGAGGTCTGTGGTAGGAGTGACCGATGCATTCAAGTTGGAGGTGGGATTATATCAGGGATCGGCTCTGAGCCCTTTCTTATTTGCAATGGTGATGGACAGGTTGACAGACAAGATTAGGCAGGAGTCCCCGTGGACTATGATGTTTGCTGATGACATTGTGATCTGTAGCGATAGTAGGGAGCAGGTTGAGGAGACCCTGGAGAGGTAGAGATATGCTCTAGAGAGGAGAGGAATGAAGGTCAGTAAGAACAAGACAGAATACATGTGTGTAAATGAGAGGGAGGTCAGTGGAATGGTGAGGATGCAGGGAGTAGAGTTGGCGAAGGTGGATGAGTTTAAATACTTGGGATCAATAGTACAGAGTAATGGGGATTGTGGAAGAGAGGTGAAAAAGAGAGTGCAGGGAGGGTGGAATGGGTGGAGAAGAGTGTCAGGAGTGATTTGTGACAGACGGGTATCAGCAAGAGTGAAAGGGAAGGTCTACAGGGCGGTAGTAAGACCAGCTATGTTATATGGGTTGGAGACGGTGGCACTGACCAGAAAGCAGGAGACAGAGCTGGAGGTAGCAGAGTTAAAGATGCTAAGATTTGTACTGGGTGTGACGAAGATGGATAGGATTAGAAATGAGTACATTAGAGGGTCAGCTCAAGTTGGACGGTTGGGAGACAAAGTCAGAGAGGCAAGATTGCATTGGTTTGGACGTGCAGAGGAGAGATGCTGGGTATATTGGGAGAAGGATGCTAATGATAGAGTTGCCAGGCAGGAGAAAAAGAGGAAGGCTTAAGTGAAGGTTTATGGATGTGGTGAGAGAGGACATGCAGGTGATGGGTATAAAAGAGCAAGATGCAGATGACAGAAAGATATGGAAGAAGATGATCCGCTGTGGCAACCCCTAATGGGAGCAGCTGAAAGAAGAAGAGGAAGAAGATGGATGTTTGCTGACTGGCCAGTCAACCACAAGTGGACCACCCAAATGATCAGATTGCGATCAGAACTGTAGATATATATATTGTGAAAGCCTTGGTCGCGTACCACCGCCTTAACCTCAACACAGACAGGCACAGAGACACACACAAGAGGAAACAACACACAATTTATTTCTTTTGTTGCTTTCCCAGGACAGAGTGCACAAATCACAATAATACAACTCAGTCCTTCGCTTTTCTCCTGTCTCTCTCTCTTCTGCCGCCTCAACTCCTCTCCTGCAAGCTTTGTCCACCTTCCACCCGACTCTGGCTCCTCAATCGAAGTGAGGCTCCAGGTGCTCTTTGATCATCTTCCGGCAGCACTCCTGGATGTGGTGGAAGTGCTGCATGGTCACCCAGAAATGCTCCAGGTGCACCTGGATCCTTTTCTGGCAGCACTTATATATATATATATATATATATATATATATATATATATATATATATATATATATATATATATATATATATATATATATATATATATATATATGGAAGCAAAGGTCTGTGATACAGATTGTATATTTGTAGCCAATAATCCACAAAGGGAGAAAGCAAATTATGTATCTTAAAATAGTTTTCTATTCCTCAGCTAGCAACAACCTACCAGGTGTCATCATCAGAGGAAAATGATTAGACATACAGGAATCAAAAGGTAATATAAAGCAAATGATGGGGTGGGGTTGCAAGGTAGGGGGTGGATCAGTAAGGTGGGTTTCGAAGTGTGTTAGTTATAAAGTCTCTTTTATTACTTATGTGTTCTTTTTTTTAAGCCTGCATATGTTGGATTCATGCCCAAATCTCTGTTAGTGGTGTTTTCATTTGAGAGCCATGATTCAGCTAGCTCTCTGGCACTTTCAGTATTAGCCCTGAATTTTAATTGCACTGAGTCCCAGTTAAACGTTTATCCAGTTGAACTTGTATGTGCATATATCAGCGATCATGGGTCTTTCCATCTGACAGCACCGTGATGTTCTTGGGTGTGTATTGCGAGAGTTTTAGATGTGTATCCTATGTATGCAACTGGGCGTGAACTGCACTGATGCAGATTTCTTAACCCTCCCCAACCCTAATCTTAACCATAGTCTTATCTAGTGAGCTAAATGACTTCCAGCCTGTTGCTCTGACATCACATGTGATGAAGACCATGGAGAGGCTGCTGCTTCACCACCTGAGGCCACAGGTTCAACACGCCCTCGACCCTCTGCAGTTTGCATATCAGGAGAAGGTGGGAGTGGAGGATGCCATCATCTATATGCTACATCGATCCCTCTCTCACTTGGACAGAGGCAGTGGTGCTGTAAGAATTATGTTTCTAGACTTCTCTAGTGCCTTCAACACAATCCAACCTCTGCTCCTTAGGGACAAGCTGACAGAGATGGGAGTAGATTCATACCTGGTGGCATGGATCGTGGACTATCTTAAACACAGACCTCAGTATGTGCGTCTTGGGAACTGCACGTCTGACATTGTGGTCAGCAACACAAGAGCGCCACAAGGGACTGTACTTTCTCCAATCCTGTTCAGCCTATATACATCGGACTTCCAATACAACTCGGAGTCCTGCCACGTACAAAAGTTCGCTGATGACACTGCTATCGTGGGCTGCATCAGGAGTGGGCAGGAGGAGGAGTATAGGGACCTTATCAAGGACTTTGTTAAATGGTGCGACTCAAACCACCTACACCTGAACACCAGCAAAACCAAGGAGCTGGTGGTGGATTTTAGGAGGCCCAGACCCCTCATCGACCCCGTGATCATCAGAGGTGACTGTGTGAAGAGGGTACAGACCTATAAATACCTCGGAGTGCAGCTGGATGATAAATTAGACTGGACTGCCAATACTGATGCTCTGTGTAAGAAAGAACAGAGCCGGTTATACTTCCTTAGAAGGCTGGCGTCCTTCAACATCTGCAATAAGATGCTGCAGATGTTCTATCAGACGGTTGTGGTGAGCGCCCTCTTCTACGCAGTGGTGTGCTGGGGAGGCAGCATTAAGAAGAAAGACGCCTGGACAAACTGGTGAGGAAGGCAGGCTCTATTGTTGGCATGGAGCTGGACAGTTTAACATTTGTGGCAGAGCGACGAGCGCTCAGCAGGTTCCTGTCAATCATGGAGAATCCACTGCATCCACTAAACAGTGTCATCTCTAGACAGAAGAGCAACTGCAGCGACAAACTGCTGTCACTGTCCTGCTCCACTGACAGACTGAGAAGATCGTTCCTCCCCCAAACTATGCGACTCTACAATTCCACCCGGGGGGGTAAACGTTAACATTATATAAAGTTATTGTCTGTTTTTACCTGCATTATTATCAATCTTTAATTTAATATTGTTTTTGTATCAGTAAGGTGCTGCTGGAGTATATGAATTTCCCCTTGGGATTAATAAAGTATCTATCTATCTATCTATCTATCTATCTATCTATCTATCTATCTATCTATCTATCTATCTATCTATCTATCTATCTATCTATCTATCTATCTATCTATCTATCTATCAGGTGCATTGTGGAACATCACAGTTTTGAGTATGGAGGTCATATGTTTCCTGTCTTTTGTGGACCTCCATGCCTTCTAATGGACAGCTGAAGTCACGTTTCTTGTCCAGCTCCAAACATTCCAGTAAATGCAGCCAGATATTCTTATGAGATAGTCGTACCACATGACACGCACACTGCAAGACATGCCTGCTCAATAATCTTCATTAGATAGATAGATAGATAGATACTTTAATTATTCATGAGTCAGATAACTCTCCCACAACCCTAATCACAACCATGGTGTAAGGATGTTTTATCAAAACTGTGGACGATTCAGCAATCAAAAATTGTACTTGCTAAAACTAGCCCTTTCAACTTTGAGAAGTGAAAATTGAAATTTGTCATATTATACCAAACCATTTTCTAAGCTTGCTTGTCCAGAGCAGGGTTTCGGGGGCCACAGTCTAACCAAGCAAGCAAGTGTGCAAGGCTGGAGAAAACCCCTGGATGGGGCTCTAGTCAATTTTAGGGCTTATTTCATGTCACTGAGATAAATAAATAAAGAAATACTTAATTAAGTACATTACAAAATAAGGCAACAAAGAAATATATATTTTGTGACATATTTAATTTCTTATGCCCACATTTATTGTGTTGTCAATTTCATATTAAATGTATTTAATTGCATATTCATTTATTTAATTTTGTTTGAATTTTTCTTCCTGTTATAATGATACACTAGTGGAGGACAACCATACCTCATTACGCTTTTTTTTTTGCCTGTGTAAACGATGAGCTACCATGGCTAAGGGTTTGTATATTTATGAAGACAGAGTATAACCTTTTTTATTTTCTCATATACGAAGTATAGGGAAAGTATTGTAATCGACGTTTTAGAATCTCGACGTTTTAGACCCCCCTGAGTCCGAAAATACTATTTTTGGAATTATGTCTGTATGTCTGTGTATGTAAACACGATAGAGTACGCTTTCACTTAGGTCAACCAAATTTTACATACAAGTTATTAGCCACAAAACGTGATTTCTATCAACTTTTGGGCTATTTCCGCTATCCGGAAGTGGTACTTTACCTTTTATTCATGCAGCTGCAGAGTCCGATTTATTCAACTTTACTTTTATAATAATTGTTCAATATATTATTAATTTGATTGGATTTGTTGTTGATTGTTCTTTACGTAATATTATTATTATGCTCCACAATATCTTAAAAGAACTCCTTATATTACAATCCACTACAAGAATGTGAATTTCCCATTGGGATTAATAAAGTATCTATCTATCTATCTATCTATCTATCTATCTATCTATCTATCTATCTATCTATCTATCTATCTATCTAAGAATTCTCCGTTTTATAAATACCCACCGCCTTTGCCCCCCTGTGACCAAACTTCGTAAAATGGGTGACGGAGCCTTTGTAGCCGCTGCTTCACGGCTCTGGAATGCCCTACCAAGAGAGCCTGAGAACACAGCAGATTGTGGGCTGTTTTAAAAAACAGCTAAAGACATTTCTATTTAGGAAAGCATATTAACAAGAATGCTATAATTATTGTTGTTAAATCTGTGTTTTTATCTTGCCTTACCTTTGTTTAATCTTTTTATGTTGCACTTTGAGATTTACTGCTAATGTAAATTGCCCCTATAAATAAAATGCATTATTAAAGTATAATCATTGTCTTGCGGTTTACTCCTCAAATATCCATCCCCATAGATAGATAGATACTTTATTAATATGTGAGTATATGAGAAAGTCTAGGGGAGACCACTCACAATTTTATTAATACTTGTGATTTTCTTCTAACATAAATGTCACGTAAAACAATGTAACTCATTTTGAGTTTTAGTGCTTTAAAATCAAAACACTTTACAGACAACAAAACATTCAGTGCACTGTTTGTTTTTCAGTAAAATTAGGGAATTGCTCTGGGGTCTGATACATTTTGCCAGGCGCTGTATATCTAAATCATCACGTTTTGCCCAAAATAGTTGTACTGTTTCTAGAGCAGGAGTCTTAACTTTGGATATAGGGTGACACGAGCTGGGTCCCGGAGACTTTACAGTATAATCTAATGTCACCTTAAAAATCTCCGGGGTACAAATATAAACCCTAGTAATAAATTGCATTAAATACAAAAATCAATATTGCCACAATTTAGTATTAAAAGGACACGGATAAAAAAAATTATCCACAACGCTTTTACGTTGTCGGACCTCCTTCAGGATCGTGCAAAGCGCTGCGGCGGGCGCCACCTGCCGACTGTGATGACGCACCTCACGTGTGCCCCCGCGCTGGACGTCACGCGCACTCATATGCTGTGCTGCTGCCGCGCGACGGAGAAGTTGTAAACGCCTGAGAGTCAAGCACGAGTTTGCTAAGCATCGGCAATGATTCTTTCGACTTGTGAGTACCGAAGCGTGCCTTCTGCACAGTGTTCAATTGTTTGTTTGTTGTTTTGACTTTTTAATTGCTGCCTCGGGTTTTTTTCAAAATCTATCCATCCATTTTCTGATCCAGCTCTTGACGTGATATGCAGGCGGTAGGGGAGCAGGGAATGAATAACCTGTAATGCGGAAAAAAAAACTTTCTGTAATTTGCTTAACCCTCTTGCCTAACTCTGAGTTCGTTAGCATTTTTTGTTATCTGAATACTCGGCATGATTGGAATTGTCAGTGCACCTGCCAGGGAGAACCACAGAGGTTTCAACAGTTGAACGTGCAGTTTTATTTATGTGTTGATGTTGGTCTAACCAAATGAGGAAATTTGTTAAAGACATTTGAAACACAGTAGACCCTTCCTTTATCGTAATTTTTTTCCCACAAATGGAGAAATACGGAAGAATTAAGTTTCGTCTCCGAGCCTTTCATTGTACGATAAACTAGACGTTTGCTTTAAAACGACACTGATCTCTTGGTTAGGCGTTTGTAGTGGTCACGCACGTTAACGAATGTATTAGGCATGAGTGGTTTATTAAACTTTTTTAGTCCCAAGATAGTTTTGCATCTTTGACGAATGTAAATTGGTGCCCCGTCCAAGGAGTAACACTTTAGAATAAGGGCTAGTTGCATCTTTTATTCTGCTGGGTTAAGAGCAGCATAACATAGGCTTTGTTGTGTCTCCGAAACAAAGGACAGCGTTTCTACTGCCTGTTGTACATCTTTTGGGGGGCTGATTGCTATCTAGCAGCAGTTTATCAAAGGCTTTGAGTTGCTTTGACATATACAAGTAGATGCACGCTAGCAAGCCCGTTAAACCCTTTTTTGTAAAGTGATGGACACCGCGGTGACGGACAGTATCTCTGAAGCAGGTTTAACTGAGCTCAGAAAAAGGATAGATGTTCAGTTTAAAAGTATTATGTGTTACGGAAAAAAAATCCACACCGTTAGTCTGTATATGTGAAGTAAAGGTCGTATGGTTTGAACGGAAACATCATATTGCCAATGGAAAATCAGCAATTGCTTTGTAGTTTTAACCAAGACCTTTACCATGTAAAACATTTAAACGTTTTTACCTTCAGCCAGCCAGGAAGCGTGGGTTTCCGGCAGTACTTAAGAATGCTAGCAAAGTGGCTAAAGATTAAAGCTTTTCCTGTCTATAAGAAAATATTCCATTACATGTACTAGAGTTGACGAGATCTTGTGTAGTAGTCAGGGGGCGCAAAGATTTATACAAGAATGAGAACTGAATAAACATACAGTGTATCAGTCCATTTTCTTAACTCCACACAGTGTTAGTCATTTTCTAACCTGCAGGGTCGCGGGGAGTCAGCTGGAGCCAATCCCAGCTAACTAGCATAGGGTGCAAGGCAGGGAACAAACTCTGGACAGAGTTCCAGTTCATCACAGCACAAACACACACTCACCAGGGCCAATTTAGGGTCGCCTAACCTGCATGTCTTTGGACTGTGGGAGGAAACTGGAGCACCTAGGTGAAACTCATGTACACAAGGGGAGAACATGCAAGCTCCACGCAGGGAGAATCCGGGATGTGAACCCTGGTCTTCGTACTGTGAGGCAGCAGCACTACCACCATGCCACCATGAAGCTCCATTCCACACAGTGCCTTGAGTAAGTGGAATTTACACCAGCAGCCTTGGGCTTATGATGGGAACTAACAAAGACACTACTGTACTTATACTGTAATTGTCCACAGGCAGCCAGTTAACATGACAACATGACTTTGAAATGTGTGGGAAAACCGCCTGAAATTCTACAGAGCCGAATTCACATAGAAGACACCGTAACCAAGATGCACACCAGAGTCTGCATGGTGTTAAGTGGCAATGCCAACCACTGCACTGCCGAAGGATAGTTATACAAAGTATAGATATTACATTTTCACAGCCATAGACAGTCATTATGTATAGTTAGTTGCTTATTCCCTCAGATATGCCTATAATTTAGATTTAAAAGAAATATTGACTAGTGTAATAAATTGCAGGGGAGTTTTCTGTTACTGGAAAGATGTAATTTCATATTAAATAAGAAGATAAGAATTTTTATAAAGTGACAGGATGCAGTTTGGTTGAAAAAAAATCAGTAGGTTAGTTTTTCCACAAAGTTTAGTAGTTTTGCTCTGAATTTTGAAAAATGTTTATACAATGAAGTCCATGCACGTCACTGCCTTGAATACAATTTTGCACTTATCTGAAGGAATTCTATTTCTTTAACTGAGAAATTTCAGGACTTAAGTTAGGTTCACTTCCAGATTTGAGAATAAAGAGGTTTAGTATCCCTAGCTTTAAGGGAAGGACATAAACTATATATATGTATAATGCACATGGTTTCTCATCTCTGCACAGGTTCTGATATAGCCTCAAATGTCTTATGGCACATTATGAAGTTTAAGTATAATATTATTATAAGAGCAACATTTATTTCTATAGCACAAATTCATAGCTTTGTCCTAGACGATTCGATGCAAGGGGGTGTATTACAGTGCATAATTTGTATTCAGTACACTTACAACCACGTTTTTTAATTTTATCTCGGTGTCTGCAGCAGATTAAGGATGTTGTGTAAACATAACATTCTCAGTCATTTTTAATCCAGTCCTTATCCTGGCAGCATCAGGCCCAATGTAGAAATTGGTGCTCAGTAGGGTGCCAGACCTTTGCGGTGCCCATTCATGCATACACTTCACATATACTTGCACAGGACCAATTTAGAGTTACCAATTTACATACCAAGTAGGTCATTGAGAATTGGGGCGGGTGGAAAACCCACATGGATATTACGACATAGGATATGGCAATCAAACCCAGAACGCTGGATATGTGAGGTAGCAGGACTAATTACTGTGCCATTCCACCACGTGAGTTTGCTTTTTGCAGGTCAGTGTCACATTTGTTGTGTTTACGACCTCTGTTCCTTTTACTTGCAATTTACAAGAATCAACACTAACTTGTTTTTTTTCCTCAGTGTTTTATCATTTTCTTTTAATCAGTTCATTACAATCTGCCTAAAGAAGGGGCTTCCGTTGCCTCGAAATCTTGTATATTGTAATCGGTTCAGTTAGCAAGTAAAATGTATCATTTTGCTTGACTTCTCATTGCATCTGTAATGGCTAACAAGGTACAACACCATACTACTTGCAATCAGTTAACAAGTTAATAAATTTAATCAGTTTCTTCCAATTTTCGTCTGATCAGTTTGTTCTATCTTTGCAGGATTTATGTAAAAACAGGGCAACTTGCTCTTAATTAAGCTGATTGCAAATCATTAATGGCTTCACAGGTTACAGTCACCCTGGTACTAAATTCAGTAATTATGGGGGGCTATTTTTTGAGTATCAGTTTATATCATGGAGAAGATTGAAATTTTGTGAAGCTTTTTAATGTATCAGACATAGACTGAGTTGTGTCTGCTCACCTTATTGTTATCCTCAACACTGCTGGGTACCCTTGTTTCTGTATCATATTCTTTTATCAACTAGCTTGAGATGTTGCCCATGATGAATGTAACAGTTTGACCTCACATGATCAAATCTATTAAAGTGTTATCCTTGGAAAGCTTGGCTTGGAAATGAGCAGGTATTGTGTTGTGTAAAAAGATCTATTCCATTTTAGCAGGAGAATTAGAATTAGTGCACATTAAAAGAACTGTTAGTTTATTTTGGAACAAGATGGACATGAAAGTGACTGGACACAAATTCAAAATTTTTCCAAACATTCTTTTACATACCTGTATAATACTACAGAATCACAGGAAACCACAGCCCATTTCAGCTGCCAAGGCCCAAAGACAGAATCCAAGCCAAGACTAGATTGCAGCCCATTCCTGGGGCTTCATGGATGCAAAGGGGCTTTTACAATGGGACAAATGAAATAACAAGCTGGCTTTGGACTTTGGAAATAGTTGCACACATACACAGGTGAAAATAGGCAAACTCTGCACATAGGATCTCATGCCAAAATTAAACTATGAACAGTTGCTACAATATGGCAGTTCTTCTCATTAATGTACAATAAATACTGTACATATTATATTGCAGGAAGTACTATGTCTTTAGAGCTCCAGAGTGCTGGGTTTGGTTCTCTGGCATGTAGGTTGGACGTTCCCTCAGTGTCTGTGTAGGTTTTCAAGGGATGAATGTTCTGTTGCCAAAAAATCACATACTGAGAATGTCTTTTCAATTAGACACTGCTTTAGATTATTAAAAGTTGGTAATGATTATCAATTTGGATAAGAATATTTTTATTTTTTTCATTTTTTTTGTAATTTTTCATGACTTTTCTATGCTTTGTCAATTTGTCAAATTGATACTACACTAATTAGTAATTCTTTTATGCCCCATAATGCAGGAACATGCTTTTTGTTTCCTGTAATCCTGTCATGCAGAAAGTGAGTTTAGTAAATGTGTGGATGTATAAATAAGTTAGGAAGCATCTACATGACCAAGTGACAAGCCATTAAAACTTTGGGGACATTCCTTTCACGCTGTTCAAGTTACATGTCTCTGCCAAACTTACTTATGCAAATACTGACTGTTTGTCAAAAAACAGTATTTTATTTTATATACAGTATCACTCTTTACAGGTGAAATGAGTTTATATTCTGTAAGGCAGCAACAGAGCAGTAGTAAAAGTCTGGTAGACCTAGACACTACAGCTGGCAGTCCAGTCCCTCTCAGGGAATTTTAACAATACAGTACACCAACAAAAAACGTTCAGACTAGTGGCCAAGCCTATAGTGGTGACATGTTAAAATGAATATTTATCTCCACCCAGTGTTGCATCACATGGTAATTAAGTTGCAGTGAACTACAGTATATTGTGTGGTTTGATAAATCAATGACATTTTTATTTACAATTTTTGCCAGTCTGACTTTTTATTTTATTTTTTTTACTAGCCATTTAATATGGAAAAGCATAGGTATTTCACAGTGACTTGCTATAACAATAAGCTAGATGTTATAAATAGAATCTGTTGCATCATGCCAAGCTAGCGGCTCTGACATGGCTAGGTGATGTTAAACAATATGTCCTCAAAATCAAATATTCAGAGAGTTGGGCATCCTTGACATTCTTAGCATAGTTTATGAGCTCTGGCACTATAGACATGGTGCCTAACTGTAATTTTAGGTATCCAGAAATTATGAATGTCTGTGTCATTAGATACTGTTGAGAAGGCAAACACAGTGATAAAAAATAGGAACTTTGTCAGTTAAAAATATTTTATCATCAGGTGTATGTTAATGTTTGTTTATTTAGCTAACGATTTTATCTAAAATTGGTCTGGGATAAATTTGTTGCTTTGTGTAAGCAAAATATTAATAGTAAAACAGAGTAATGGATGTGTAGTATCCTGTCCATACTTGTATTTTCTAGAGCTGCTCTCCAGTATAAATGTACCATAACACGTTGGTGCTTATTCTGGCAACTACTTGTAGAGGTGCAAGGCAGGAACCCACTGTGGATGAGACACCTTGCAATTTGAGGTCTCTTGTATGAGGATTCCCACATTAGGCCTTTTTGGATTCACCTCTTTAAAATAAATTTACTGTAGAATTTGCAATTAATGACTGGAAACTTTGCCAGAAGGATAATGTGAAATTGTTGTTAATTACTGTAAAATACAATTACAGTATATTGCTGGATTTAAATGTACAGTGTTCTCTTGTAAATAAAATATGGCTGTTTATTATTTTTTTTCTTTTCAGTAACATTATATTGAACTTGTAATACAGTTTATGGCAGTCTTTTGGAATCTTCTTAATTTACAGTACTTACCATACAACTTGAGTAGCCAATAAATGTTTGTAAATAACCTAAATTGACAATATTATGTTGACTATTTTACATTGAAACGTTGGAAAAATAATATTTGTACCAGTACATTTACATTGATTTGTTTGGCAGTTTATTACAGTGCTGTCAAACCAGCAGCCTTTTGTTTGGATTGTAGGGACAACACACTGTCTCTGGTGGAATCCTAGTTAAACATTGCATAACAAGTAAACTCCTCGCAAAATACCTCCAAACCAGGTAACTAATCCAGTATCCAGACACAGGAAACTGCATACTGCACCACCTTGCTACCAAGTGCAAAAATAATAATTATTAGTACAAAAAATGTAATCCTAATACAATAAACAATAGTATTGAGTTAATTAATTTAACAGTGTTTTATTAATCAATAACTATTCCTCACTCATAACACAATGGATAGGAGAAAAAAGGTTAAAAAATTAGGGTTAAAATGCTGTGTTTAAATTTGTAGCAGCATCACCAGTATTTTATTTAACGTGTATTAATCTGTACTGGACTTCAGAGGAGGAAGCTGTTTATCTCACAGGAAATCACAACACACCATATCAGCTTGTGCTATCAAAAATTTACTTTTTATAGCTTTTTTTTAAAGTCCAGGTGGAGTTTTACATTTTGCACTTAGGATATCCGACAGGCATAATCAAATACATTTTTTTAATTTACTTGACAGTTTATATATTTATTGTTGTGCATACAACATGTGAACTTAACAAAGTAATATTACATATTTTCTTTTACTGGTAAAATGCACTAAAACCTTTGTATAAATTGTTTCAGCAATATTTTATTAAGTGTCAATGTTAATAAATAGATATAAAAAGTACTTTAAAAGGAGTAATATTATTTCTTGCTGTCAAATTATTTTTTTTGTTTGTCTAACACATTCTGCCTATTTCTTGTATTTTTGTTTGTTTGTTTATCTAACACCTGGCCCTGCAGCCTTAATGCAAACAGCAATTGTAAGCATCAAAGTAAGCTGTCAGGAGTATATGGTACTGTATTACTCCAAAATATGTGATAGAATGAAGACTAACAAAAACTGCCAGCAAAGTATTAAATTAAAAAAACAAGTGGAAAAAATAAAAAAGTCAAACTAAGAGTCTTATATTACATTTAAAAGTAAGAATTTATAGGCATCCTCTCTAATTGCACTGAAACTACATGCCAACTTCTCACTATTTTCAATTAATAGTAAAAATCTGTCCTTTGCAATGTTTTATCAATAATGAAATGCAGTCTTAACATAGGTCAAATGATGAGTAAATTCAACTCAGACTAAGGCATTAATTGTAAATCTTGCCTTGACATGCATTGTGCAGCTTTACGGAAACCAGTTTTACTCTCAGGCTTGACTATGGCTTTTTTGGACCCTATTGTAAAGTAAGTACCACAGATGTTATCGGTTTGTGTCATTATTAAATATAACAATTTGATTAGTGTGTTACTTATCTTATTTTTCCTGTGTTTTATATATTGATACCAAGGCGGCAGCTGTGGTGGTTTAGCTGTGGCCTGTACAAAGGCACAAGACATTTCAAGCTATTGCTGAGGTATTGGCTCTTGCTTGTGTTGTTCAGAGCTGCTTTTGGGCTATGATATTTGAAGTTATTTTGTAAATTCTCATTTTGTTTTTTTGTTTTTCGGATGCTATATCTTGTTCTTGGATTTTGGATTTGATTATCGTCACCCATATTTTGATTTTTGCCTTGTTTGTAGCCTCAATTTGCTAATAACCTTATTTTAAAGTAATACATTTTGTTTTGCTTTTTAGAATAAAATGTAATATTCAAAATAATACTGTTTTGTTCTTTTGGGCAAGGGTTTAAGGTTCCCATCTTTTATTTGGGGTGTATTGGTTTAGGTGTTTTGGAAATGTAGGGCACAGGTCTGCTACTGAGGACAAATATAGAAAAGTACTGTGAAATGTTAGCAAAGATAAATAAATGCGTTATGAAATGTAAGCATAAATAAAAATATTGCCACAATATACGTTTTTGTTGCTAATTTATTTATTTAATTTTATACATAATATTCCTCCAAATGCATCATGAAATGCGGCTTGAAATAAAACTGTCACTTTCACTTGTCAAAGTTGAGAGGGTGTTCTCTAGCACATACTGTGTTTTGATTGGTGAATTGTCTTCAGTAGATTGCTCATGCCTAATTCAATACGTCAGTGTGGGAGATGGTAGTAAATGAGATAGCACAAGAATTAATTAGAAAAATGCTTACTACTGTCGATGAAATGGATTCTGTTGAAGTTATCACATTTCAGGGAGTAAATTTAAGGTTTATCAGAAGAAATTACAATGTTGGTGGCTCTTTTAGATGCTGCCGATGAAACTGTTTCTGAAAACATCAGAAGAACTGTTGCAATGGATTAGGCTACACATCAGTTTAAGAGGCAAAGTTACTTCTTTCAGGAGTTGGTCATCATGTACCTCAAAAAGAGGGACATTTACAACTTCTTTCTGATTTGTTGCATGCAGATGGTACCACTCTTAGTTACATTGACTTTTTTTGGGAACCTAGTCATTTAGAGATGCACCGATATGGGTATTTTGGATCGACCCAATAACTGAAAATATCTTTGTGTTATGGTCCTGTCTTTCAGAGTTGTGTGGCTTGCAAGTGTTGTAGCTGTCTTCCCAATCGTCTTGTTAATATGAATATCTAAGGAGAGGTTGTCGGTGATGGTGGAGCTGAGGTATGTGAACTGATGGACGAAATTGAGTTCATAGTCATTGATGGTGATGACTGACAGTACAGATGTATCCTGTCCCAAGATTTTCATCTTCTTCAAACTGATGGTCAGTCCAAAGTCCTTGCAAGCCTTAGAGAAGCGGTCCATCAGTGACTGCAGTTAATGTTGGGCATGGGTCGCAATGGCTGCATTGCCAGCAAACAGCATGTCTCTGATGAGTGCAGTACGTACCTTTGTCTTGGCTTTGAGGTGTGCAGTATGTACCTTTGTCTTGGCTTTGAGGCGGGCAAGATTGAAAAGCCTGCCATCTGATCTAGTCTGCAGGTTGATTCCCTCCTGCACAGTGCTGAAGGCATGTTTTGGGAGCATAGTGAAGAAAATCACAAAGAGTGTCAGAGCTAGAACACAGCCTTTTTTGACATCACTGCGAATGTCAAAGGGTTAGGAGGAGGTGCCATTGAACTGTAATGTTCCTTTCATGTTGTTATGGAAGGATTCGATCATGCTCTTCAGTTTTGTCGGGCAGCCAATCTTTAAGAGAGCCTTGAAAAGACCATTACTGCTGACCAGGTTGAATGCCTTGGTGAAGTCAATGAAAGTGACATACAGGGGCATCTGCTGTTACTCTGCAATTCCTCTGAAGTTGGCAAAGGGAGAAGATCATGTCTACTATTGAACTCTCGGCTCGGAAGCTGCACTGTGACTCTGGGTAGACACGTTCTGCCAACCTCTGTAGGCGGATCAAAATGACCCGAGCAAAGAGTTTGTCAAGGATGTTGCGGAGGAAGATGCCTCTGTAGTTGTTGCAGTCACTTCTCTCACACATATTCTTGTAGAGGGTATTGATCTTAGATTCCATCATGTCCTCTGATATAGCTCCTTCTTACCAGCACTGGCACAGGACTTCATGCAGTGGAAGCAGTTGGGTAGTCTTACAGTGCTTGATCAGATCTGAAGGGATACCGTCGCTGTCTGGGGCCTTGCCTGAGACCAAGTTGTCAGTGGACTTGCTGAGCTCATCTACAGTTAGCTCTGTGTCAAACTCCTCCATAGTTGGCAGGCGCTCAGTAGCATCAAGAGCCGAGGAGGACACAGTATTATTATTGGAGTAGAGGTTGGCATAATATTCTACCCATCTCTCAATATGTTGGCCTTTGTCTGTGATTACTTCCCCAGTGGAAAATTTAAGGAGGCCATCTTGCTCTGGGATGGTCCTAGTTCCTTCTTAATGCCATCATACATTCCCCTGATATTTCCTGTTATGGCAGCCATGTGGATGCTCTCACTGAGCTTCATCCAGTATTCATGGCTCTTTGAGATCTTTTTCCCAAAGGTAAGCAAGGCTATGTTGAGGTTGGTGTTGAGGTGGAGAGTTATGAGTTGCTCTGAGGCATTGCTGCCTGTTTCCACCATACTCAGCCTGCTGTTGCACACTTCAAAGCCTACTCCATGCTCTCTGGGCTCATCTGAGTCTTTCCACTGTTGTTAGAATGTGTAGTCCTTCTCCTTCAGTGTGCTCAAGTCTGCCAGTTGTGTTTCCTGAAGGGCTGCAATGTCCACATTCAGTCTCCTGAGCTGTTTGTTTATGACAGCTGTTTTCCTGCTGTCGTAGTTATCTTGAAGGTTTCCAGAAAGGCCGGTCATCATTGTCTGGACATTTCAACTTTCCAGTTTTAGAGCTGGTCTCTTTCTTTGAGGTCTTTTTTTCCTTTGATGCGATGGTCATAGTCTGCTGTTCGGATAGTTCCTAATCTCCATGCACCCACTGAAGATAGCAGACTTGGTGGAACAGCACCATACTGGCTGGGTCTGTCCAGCTTGAGGCGGGCGATAGGTGTCCAGTGAGATCCGAGAATCACTCCCATCACTGGGAACAACCCATGGAGCCGTGCTTTATGACAGTCAAGCAGTAGTTTTATAATTGGTATCTGTTGCTCCCTGTGTTGTCTCGACGTTGTAGGTGAAGCTGGAGTGTCTTCTCCAGGTTGCAGGTGTAGGTTTGTAATTGAATGGTTGGATTTAAGCTTGGGCAGTATTGTATGGAGGGCAGGCTGAGTTTTTCTTTTCCTAAATGGGCTGCCCTCCTGAGATAATATGCCCCATCTGCCCGAGAATTGTGTAGGGTGGGGTGTCTGCAAGAATGTATTATAAACAAGACAGTATAGTATTTTTTAGACATTAATTAATGAAAGCCTTTTAATACTCTTAGAGATTACTGAGTAATGATGAGTGAAATGTTTGTGACCTTTGCAGAAAACTGTAAAAATGCATTTAAGTGGATAAGGAAGAAGGAACTGAACTAGTTTTGAGTGGGTTATAATAGTTCAGTGGTGTTCAAAGTATTGATTAGGGTTAGAGAAGCGTCTTCCAACTATATTAGACTGATTATTGTGGCCTAAAGTATGATCTGAGCTGTGAGGCAGTGTTAACCACTGTTCATATATCATTCTACTCATTGATTTCCCTTCTTGAGGAACACATTAGCCATGCAATAAAACAGAGCCTCATTCCATTGTTTAAAGTCCAGGTACAGGGTGTCACTCCATTTTCTTTTTATGTTTCCGATCTCTGTGCAGATGCTTTGCACTTTTTTCTTCCATGAAAAAGACAGAAAGGCCTTGTAAATCTTTTGTTATTATCATTATGCAGGGTTCCCTGTGTTTCCTATGTCAGAGAGAGGATAAGTAGAGCTTCTTTAAGGCTTGTTTTGAGATTGTAGCTGGACACATGGCTAATTATTTATGCACAGGGATAAGGGTTATATGTCCAGTGGCAGTACTCATAACATCCTTATTATGGTCAGCGAATGTACCCCTCAAATGAAAATACTGCAAGTTTTTTTTTTTTTTTTTTTTTTTTTTTAAACACATGCATTGTGGGGGCACTGCATTACAGCACAAAACAGCTCACCAATAATCTTACAGTATGAAAGTTCTGCAGGTCTGTGATGTCACACACTGGCCTCGCAAAGCATCATGTAGCTCTAGAGGTAAAAAAAAGTCCCCCTATGCAGACCACAGGACCAATTTCCAGAAAAGTATTCGGCAAACAAGGTCACCAATGAATACAAAACGTTCACTGAGAAAAAAAACGCTTTGCCAAATTTCTCAGATCAACACTATTACTAAGCTTAACATTATACACATTAATTCTTCATTTCTTAAACGCTAAGGAGTCTGCAACCTTTTCATAATCAAATTTACATTGATCTGGCCCCTCCAAGGAAATTCAAATTAGATTATTTAACACTCCTGTGATTCCACAGACATGTTTTTTATTAATTTTTGAGCAAAAAATTCCCATTTGCATTTAGTTGTGCACACAGATATGACCAGCCCAACAGAAGCTAGTTTTGTTGAATTTGAAAAAGACTCTTTCAGTTCAGATGTTGTTGCTAATTTTAGTAGTAGGCTATATGTTTTGGATTTAGATTATTGTTTGACTGCCCTTTAATAATTTTTTATTCAATGACGTAATCTTTTTATTAATAGCATAGTTTAAGCCTGCAGGACTGCCATTTTTTAATTACTAATTAAAAAGAATCTCAGCATTCTCCCTCTGATTATGACTTTCAACATTGAGAAGTCTTGAAAAGCATGAAATGATTAGCAATATCAAGAAGTCTTCCATCTAGGTGATTAAGAACCAAACTTGTGTACTTATAATGAATTGTAGCCTTGAGTGACACATCATTAGCATGTGCACAGTCAAAATGAATGTCTGACCATTCAACTGAAAGATGTGGAAGATTTTGAAAATGTCTGCCAGGAGTGTCTTTCAGTTCCATGATAAATGGTTTTGTGTGTTTATTTCTGCTAAGTTAACATCTTGCTCTTTCAACAAGTAGGCAATACATGTACCATGTCTGAAATCATCATTAGCATTTCAACAAAATTGTATATTTTAATATGTCTACTTAAACCTTCAGCTGTATGTTCTACTTCTCATTCAAGTACAACTATAACACTTGAATGAGCATGCCACTGTGGTTTTTAAGAAGAAAAGAAGCACAGAGCTCTGTGTTCCTCCTTAATTGATCCTTGAGTGACCCCCAACTTCTGGGAGAACTTGCAAGTATAGAATTTCTGAACAGGAAGGGGCAGGGTCCCAGCCAACAGGGAAATGACTTCAGTGGTCCTCAGGGTTTTTCTCTTCCTCCAAACAAAGGAAACAGACAGAATAAAAGTTATGCATACTCTTCTCTATGTACAGTATTTGTCCAGCACAACCCTGTAAAACGCTCCCTATGATTATGTATCTGACACCCCTCTCCTCATCACAAGAAAACCAGCAGCTCTGCCCAAGAAGTAGTGAAACCCCTGCGATGGACCCCATTGAACCGGTAACTTTGGAGGTCAAGGAATCAGTGAGTGTCTCTCTAGTTTGTCTTTTAAGAAATATTTTTCTACTTTAACTCAAATATGGCTATTGAGTACTTTGTACAACATAGGGGACCTGACATTGAGGTACTATAATATAAGAGGACAAAGGTCATCAGATAAATGCATATGATATATGGTTTGATTAAGGTGTAGAAAAAAAAGTGGTTAAATGTCTTTTCTGGTTTGAGGGATGGCCGGCCTGTCATCCCGGCCAACACCCCCAGGCCGCCAGATGGAGCTCTCCCTGCGGCATAGAGGTTCCCCGAATTCCAGCAGGGCCTCATGGAACTTGTAGTTTTTACAACCAGCCCTGCTGGATACCATGGGGACCTCCAGGAGACGCTGTAGGGAGGAACAGGGAATTCTACATGCCCTATAACCTGGAAGTACGTCATAGGCAAGGCGACAAGGAAAATGACGTGCTTCCTGGATGAAGAAGAGGATTTTTATCTGACCTGGAAGTGATGGGAGATCACATGGACTGAGGGATTGGAAACACTTCGGGTCAGGGACTATAAAAGGACCATGGGAAATCCCAGACGGCGAGCTGAGCTGGGTGGAAAGGTGGCAACGCGTCTGGGAGTGGAGGATTGTGATTATTAATTAGTGATTATTGATTTATTAAGTATTGTGGAGTGGAGGGAGGGTACTTTGTGCACATTTATTATAATAATAAATTCATTTTGGACTTTTATCTGGTGTCTGACGTGTGGTCTGAGGGTTCAAGGGGTCGACAATGCCTGTATCTACCACACTGGCTAAGGCTTTCTAAAAATGTTTTTCAGCAAAATAGTGGAATCATCTTAGAAACAAACTTACAGAATAATTTCGGCATAGGAAGATTTGTGAAGATCCTCTGCCCTTATTGTTTAACAGGCAGCAAGGACTAATTGAGATCAAGGAGATGTCAGACTTTATCCATAAAGTTGTTTTCATTCTTTGGATGTTCCTGATTTAAGCATAGTGAAGGCTCAAAGAAGGAGGACGACAAATCTGTCCATAAGAGAGATATAGTAGACCTCCCTTCTTCTGTCGTCTATTCTGTGGTTCTACACCTGTTTACCATCATGTTTCCTATTCAACTGAAAATGCTGTGCAGGCAGCCAAGACCTTCCAAAATGTTACCATTCAATAGCTAGGGCGTCTTAAGTTTTTGAGTGCGGCATACCTCTTATCCTTGCCCAGATTGTTTCTGACCCAAATATAGTACATCACAGGGTGGTGTTCTTTGCCGATGATCTGACTCGTACTGTCCAGTGCATCAGTATGGGAGATATAAGGAGAGAAATTAAGTGTTATAAGGATAGGTATATTTCTCAGAATTGTCTTGAGGTCATTCAGTGATGATTCTGCTCTAGAGTTCAGTAAAACTATAGTGGGAACAGTATTTCTTGTTTTTTATGTTTGAGGATGTACAAGTATTTTACTGTATATTGTAAGGATATTGTTCAGACATGTTGTGTATTAGGCACACATTCATTGATGTTTGGTTATATCTGCTAACTATTCTGTTACCATCCACAATTGTTTTTGTTAATGAGGACTCAAATGGTGTCTTTAATTTAGTTGTAATGTTTGGGGGAATAGCACAATGTTCATCACTTCTTGACATCTCTCCCTATTCCCTCCAAGGGTTTAGCCAATTAATGTAATATGCCTGTTCCTTTAATCTCCTGTGAGGTTTATACCCCTGAGCATTTTTTATGTGTTCCCTGACAAGTGATAGTAGTTTTTCAGTACTAATGTCTTTTAATAGAGTCAGCACCAGTCATTTTATGATTTGATTTAATTCATATTAAGGGCAAGATGTACAGAATTGTGCAAAAAACCTCTATGTCTACTTCTATCCAATAAAACTGCAGTTCTATTTTTTTAAGGGTTTTGTTAAATGTGTCCCATAATGTAGGCATGCTGTTTATAGTACACACCTTCTTGAATTAAAAATATGTCTCCTTTTCATTAACGGTGAAAAAGCCTGAGTATAAAATTAAGTAAAGAGCAGGCTGAATCGTGAAAACAGGCAAGACTGGTAATGACTACAGTAGAATGTTAACTCAAAAGGCTCAAGCAACCAAAACTAATAAAACAAAATTCCTAACCAAAATGTTTTTTTAAATATATAGTCTATATATTACTTGACCTTCTGTGACAAATAAAGATCGATCGATTGATCGATCTATCTGTCCATCTTTCTCAAATAAATAAAAAATGGCAGACAATGAACAACAATAACAATTACAACTGTGTTAAATGCAATGATGTGGGTGGGAGGTTAATAGCTGTTGGCATACATTGCCCTGATTTGTACTATTCAATATAAAATTATTGTATAATACAAAACGAGGACATTGTTGTGTCTTTCTCGCCTAGTGTATCTTTCTTTCCCGTTTAGGGAAACTACACCTTTTCTTTCATGTTTTCAAGAATCATCATTTTGTTGTTCTCTTTTAAGTAGAAGTGGTAGATTTAAAGTCTGTAAAAACTTGGAGGCAACCTGATTAGCTGAAATGCCTTCAGTTGCTCTCCACAGAAGTATTCCCCAAGTCTGATGTCATCATACCTGCTTGCAATTACAAAGGCTAGAGGTCTGGCATGTTGATATTGCATGAGAGCAAGTTGTAGTGTGGTGTCCCTTTAGTGTTACTTTTTCCAATTGAAGGTAAAATATGAGGACTCTGAAACTTTTATTTGTGGTGCCCTGACAGAATTCGAAGAAACTGGTTTAACTCTGACTGGGGATTTTCCATGTGCTTGTATGTAGCATCTAATTTTAGGCTAGTCACATTGGGAGAATTTTGATATGCAGTACTATGACTTGGACACACTTTTTTCACACATCTGCAAGTGAGGGTAACTACATTTGTCAGGTACACCATTATATCCGCATGTATACAGGCAAGTGGACATTTTAAACTGCTTACTTGTTACATGGGCACTAAACCAAAGACAACAATTACTGTATTGCTCCCAGATCCAGGAAGGTAGTGTGCTTATTCAGCACACCAGTTTTACACCAGGGTTGGACATACAATAGATGAACAAACGGCAATAACAAAGTACCATCTGCTTTGATTTCATCCACATTACCTTGGTTTGTTGAGGTTTGGGACAGTTGAAAATAATATGACAGGTTTCCCAACATTTCTATCTCTTGGTGGGGTATTGGTTGTGTCAAAGTTAAATTACGAAACCAGTTCAGGATAAGAATACCTTCATTGACACATACAGAGACTAAGTAAACAAGATAAACTGTTTATTAATCAGGTTGTATGTTTTTGGCAACACTTATTTAATTGCTTACATTTTGGACACAGTTGGAAATCCTAAGTTTATCTATGTATGTATGAATAAAAGTACAAATCTTTTCTCTTGCCTGTTTTGGTATGATATCTAGTTACCTGAGTTTAGAAATATAAAAGGGATATGAGGGATATAGATGAAATATAGAGGATTCTATTCAGTTTACATACTGAAGAGACTGAATAGGAGAATAGGGTCATCCTGGAACCCTACCACTACAAAACAACAAGAACTGCAGAAAACCACTCAGCAAACTATAAAAACTGTCTCATGTTAGTCTGTCATGTATTTCTTGTATTTTTGTGACAGCTGTGGGGAACAGACCGGACACAGACAGGTAGACAAGATGTTATCACCCAACACACGTTTATTTACATTATTTACATACATCATAGTGCACAATACCCAGTGCCGCAGCACCAATCACTCCTTAAGTCCTGGTCACAACACAATGCCTTCTCAGTCTCTTGTCCGCCTCCACTCCTCTTCACCAAGCTTCGTCCTCTTCCACCCGACTCTTGCCCATGACTGGAGGGAGGCGGCCCCTTTTATCCACCCCGGATGGACTCCAGGTGCATCCCAATGAGCTTCTGTGGCCACACCCCTGTGTGGCGGAAGCTCTGGTGGTGTATCCGGAAGTCCTCCGGGTGTCCCCAATCCTCTTCCCCCCAGCACTTCCGGGTGTGGCGGAAGTACTGTGGTCCAGGGCTCCCAAGGCATCGGGGCGCCCCCTGGCGGTGACCACGGGCCCCTACAGGGTAGAGCGTCCAAACTCTGTACCCGTGGCCCCCACAGCAACCAGGGAGGACGCCCCCTCGTGTTCTCGAGGAGGTATAAGCCCTCCTCCTGGGCATCCTGGCCGGGCATGAACCCCAGCCGGTTACCACACAGCATATTACCTTATAATGAACAAATGAAATACTGTGTCTCACTTTACTCTAGAAAAATGACATCAGCAACACTGAACATGTACGTGTTTGATATGGTTTTAAAAGCTAGTTTGATAATTTCTAATAAGTTCCTTGTTACAATTTTAAGTGATGTTTTTAAAGAATTGGTTAATCACTAGTGCCTAATGAATTTTGAAACTGAAAAAAGATGCAAAATTGCTATTTCTGGTGCATGTATTCTGCTGCCGATACTGGTGACTTTTCAAATTGCCTGTGGTCCCTGTTCATTACATTTATAATGTTCCTGTTATTCACAAGGAGTGTTTAGGTGTCTACTGCTATCATGACAAGCCAACATAATATTAATAATGTCTTAATGAAGTCCCATATGTTTTCAAGGGCAACAAATGGCTCAAAAACAGTATTTGCAGCAAAACAGGCAGGTGCTTAGGCACCCACCAACAATCTTCTGGAAATTGTTTGTTGATCATTGTTGGCTGCTTTTTTCATCCTAGATGCAGCATATCCTTGGAGCAATGGACTTCAAAGCAACAACCAAAAAATTTAATGAAGAAAAAGAAAATGAAATGTACAAAATAGATGTCAAAACCAGTAACTAACTAATGTATAAATAAATAAATACAATTGTACACATATATATGTATATGTATTTATATGTGCATATATATATATGTATATGTGTATATATATGTAAACATTCTGGGTAGATTTACTTTTTTTTCTAGACTCAGTAAAAAAATAATGGCTGAGAAAGGGAAATTGAAAAAAAGGCTATGACTGAAAATTACCTTTCAATGGACAATCTCCCACAGATAAGTCGGGGCTTGATTTTACCGTATAATTTCTGGTATTTTATAATGTTGGTTCGGATTCAGCGGGTTGGAAAATGGATGGATGGATGGATGGATGGATGGTTGTTATAAGTCGAATGCAGAATACTCATGCTATTGGTCCAAGAGATTATTATGTTAACGCCCACCTGAGAGAGTAACCACGGAGCATACTGCCTTTTTTATTCTGTATTGTGCCTACGTGACCACACGGTAATATCCAAATTATTCTGAAGCGACATTTGCACTGTTTTGTTTTTTGTGTTTCACACCCTCATACACATTTATCGTAAGAGCATCCCTTATCTATGATGGAGCGTTCGATCAGAAGAAAATATGAAGCTTGTTTTAAATTAACAGTCGTTGTAGTGGCGAAAGAAATTGGTAACTGCACTGCTGTAACAAAATTTGATGTATCTGAGAAACATGTGCGAGATTGGAGAAAGCAAGAAAATGTTAAAAAAAAAATGTAAGGGTCGCATTTTTGAACGGCCGTATAAGTCAAGATCTGATTTTATGATCGATTTTTCGGGTTTCAAGACCCAACTTATACATGAGCATATACGGTATATATACTGTACATAGTGAGATATATATTCACAAACCTACTTAATTCATTTAAGGATCAAAGTGGGGTGGAGGTCATTGCAGGCAGCACCTGGCACAAGGTAGGAAAATCCCTGGATGTCCATCACAGGACACTTAAAAATAAAAATAATATTGTCTCACTCATAATGTACAGTGACAATCAGTCATATCAAATAGGATTTTGAAACAATACTGTACATATACTTTATTCTCCTTTAATGTATTACATTGCTTTTGTTTGCAGACAATACTATTCAGTCTGTATTTTGCTGCTGCTGTTCAATGCAGAAAAGGTAAGCATCTACCTTTTATTTTTTAGATATTTGTATTATCTTTTAAAGTTTGCGCTAGTATTTAAGTATTTCTTTTTTTGTCAATTAAATAGTTCTGTATTTGTAATAAACTTTTCATTGTATCAAAAGTTACATTCATTACTATGAAATGAGAAAGAGGTGGTACAAAGTAATATATGGTTTAATGTTGACTGGTAAACTCTAAAAACAAACAGTATATTAAACATATGATTTAATAAATATGTTAATGAGTGTACCCTATGAAGGACTGCCATTCCATCCAAGGTTGTTTACTGCCTTCAATGTAGGTGGGGTGGTTCCAGAACTGGATTAATGAGGTATAGTGGATGGATGAATGGATTATCAGTTTTACTTGTCATTTAGCACTTCAGTGCCACACTCTATTATAGAGTTATAGTTACTTACATTAGTTAAATTAATGTAAACTTCAACTTTTCTATAATCCTTATTCACTTTTGACCATGACATTATACATCATAGACAGACGAGAACTGAGATGAGTCTCGAAGATGGTGCAGGTCTAATGGGTAATGGCTCACAATACGACAGACATCCTGTCTATCCATCAAACAGATACCAGGTAAGCATTCTCTATTTTGAGTTGATGGAGTAAATGAATAAGATAATGGACTCTTCTTCACTTTCCGTCTGCATCACCTTGTAATGAATGGTGTGACAAGTACAGTGTTGAACAAGCCAATCCATTCAATCCCTAGGAACAGGTGCTTCAAGATCAATTGAAAAGGATTTGAAAATCAAAAAAATATAATGTTAAAACGTTATGCTTGTTCACTGGTACTGTGCAACTCTCAGATGTTTTTTTCAATAATAACCATTTAAAGAAAATACTATAAAACACATTTTCATTGTACAGAAGTATTAAAATGGTTAAAGCCATCCTCTGTGTTATTGGAAAGTACAGTATGTCAGGTACTTTGAAAATTAAATTATTTTTTAGGGTGACATGCAGTTTTCCAGACAAGGTCTTTGTTATTATATGCATTCATATTTTTTATATGTAGACTTTTTTCCAAGTTTGGGATTTTCTTAATTTTTTACCTTTTCAAAAAGTCTACCAAAGTGGGTAACAAGAAGCAGACTTATTAAAATATACGAAAGAATTAACAACAAAGAGACATAAGAGGTTGGGATTCCAAAGTGAGACCTAGTCATTATGAAAGCGTTTTGTGCCGTCAGGTTTGGCATGGAGATATTTCAACTGAATGAGACCCTTGAACTTTTTTCATGGACCCTAAGATATTCTGTATCTCTTGGTCCACTTGTGCTTGCTTTATCTCAGGGAGGCAATATTACAGCTCTTAAACCACAATTCTGGGACCAATAGGGATACTGTTGCAAAATGAAATGAATAAGCCCAGATTTGTTTTTCATAATATCCACTACCTTGTTCTATACCTGTTACAAACTGGTGTTTCTGTATGGAAGTCAATTAGACTCCAAAAAGAGAGCAGTTGAGACTGACAAAATAGCATCATAATAGACATGTCATACTCTGATGCATTGTTCAGGATTTTAGGAGATTTACATATGTTTTATTAGGATACTAATAGATACTCCAGCAGCAGCATACTGATACAAAAAACAATATTAAATTAAAGAGTAATAAAAATGCAGGTAAAAATAGACAATAACTTTGAATAATGTTAAAGTTTACCCCCCCCCCCCCCCCCCGGGTGGAATTGAAGAGTCACATAGTTTGGGGGAGGAACGATCTCCTCAGTCTGTCAGTGGAGCAGGACATTGACAGCAGACTGTCACTGAAGCTGCTCCTCTGTCTGGAAATGACACTGTTTAGTGGATGCAGTGGATTCTCCATAATTGATAGGAGCCTGCTGAGGTAATTACCTAATACAGGTAATTCACTAGTTTTGTGTTCTTTGACTGACCGGATCCCTGCCAATGTAAGAGCACATTAAAGTGAGATATATAAATGTGTATGTGTATGAATATATATATGTATATATTACACCTCCTCCAGACCACTAGGGGGCGGCCGCCCTGGTGGCTGTGGGGGACCACGGGGAAGGAGCATAGAAGCTCAATCCTATAGGGGCTTGTGGTCACCGCCAGGGGGCGCCCCGATGCCTGAAGAGCCTTGGCCTTCAGCACTTCCTCCACACCCGGAAGTGCTGTGGGGAAGAAGACCAGGGACACCCAGAGTGCTTCCAGATGTACAGCTCGCACTTCCGCCACACCAAGAACTGAAAAGAGAAAGGTATTGTGAGAGGCCTGGACTTTGGGTGTGAAAGTGGGTTGTGTGCTGTTTCACTGTAAAATGTATAATAAACGTGTGTTGGGTTTTGTACCTAGAGTGTCTGCCTGTCTGTGTCCAGGCCGTACCCCACAATATGTATATATTGTGGCCCACCAGGCTGATACCGCCAGCTGAACCTGACACAGACACGCATGGGACACAAGTTCAATGCACAGTCTTGATTTTATTTTTCCTTTGTGGGAAACGCCTTCCCCGTTCCACATAAGTATGAAACAGACCAAGCACAAGCACAGCACAATACCACAAGTTTCTTTCTTCACTCTTTCCTTCTCCTCCTTCACTCCTCGGGTCAAGCTTCGTCGCTCTGTCTCTGGCTGTCCGAGTAGTGGTTGCTGACTCCTTTTATACTCGTTTAAAGCAGCACTTCCGGGTGTGGTGGAAGAACTGCCCATAAGGGCTCAGCAGCTGCTGCCGCAGCACTCCCTGGCAGCGCCTGCAGATCCCAACAGGGCTGCACTACAGTCCAACTCCCATGAAGCCCTGTGGGAGTCTGAGGCACCTCTGCAACCCAGGGGGGGGTTGCCAACTAGCTTCCCGGGGGAGGTAATGCTCTGGTTATGCTTGCTCCCTCGGTCCTCCCAGCATGTGTGTATAAATATACAGATATATATATATGTATGTACTGTATATATACGTATATGTGTGTATACAGTCATGGCCGAAATTATTGGCACCCCTGGAATTTGTCCAGAAAATGCACCATTTCTCCCAGAAAATTGTTGCAATTACAAGTGTTTTGGTATACACATGTTTATTTCCTTTATGCACATTGGAACAACACAAAAAACAGAGAAAAAAAAGCCAAATCTGACATCATGTCATACAGAACTCCAAAAATGGGCCGGACAAAATTATTGGCACCCTTTCAAAATTGTGGGTAAATCGTTTTATTTTAAGCATATGATGCTCGTTTGAACTCACCTGTGGCAAGAAACAGGTGCTGGCAATATAGCAATCACACCTGAAGCCAGTTAAAATGGAGAAAAGTTGATTCAACCTTTCTGTTGTGTGTCTGAGTGTGCCACACTAAGCATGGAG
This sequence comes from Erpetoichthys calabaricus, assembly GCF_900747795.2. NCBI lineage: Eukaryota > Metazoa > Chordata > Cladistia > Polypteriformes > Polypteridae > Erpetoichthys > Erpetoichthys calabaricus. The sequence goes on from NC_041398.2 coordinate 105,786,857, forward strand.
AACAGAAAGAAGAGCAGATAATTGTCTGAGGACTTGAGAACAAAAATTGTGGAAAAATATTAACAATCTCAAGGCTACAAGTCCATCTCCAGAGATCTTCATGTTCCTTTGTCCACTGTGTGCAACATAATCAAGAAGTTCACAACACATGGGAATGTAGCTAATCTCCCTGGACGTGGACGGATGAGAAAAATTGATAAAAGACTGCAACGAAGGATAGTCCAAATGGTGGATAAACAACCCCAATCAACTTCAAAACATATTCAAGCTGTTCTGCAGACTCAGGGTGCAAAAGTGTCAGCTTGAACTATCCGTCGACATCTAAACGAAATGAAATGCTATGGCAGGAGAGCCAGGAGGACCCCACTGCTGACACAGAAATATAATATAAGCCAGACTGGAGTTTGTCAAAATGTACTTGAGGAAGCCAAAATCCTTCTGGGCGAACATCTTGTGGACAGATGAAACCAAGGTAGAGCTTTTTGGTAAAGCTCATCATTCTACTGTTTACTGTAAACGGAATGAGGCCTACGAAGAAAAGAACACAGTACCTACAGTCAAACATGGTGGAGGGTTCTAAGATGTTTTAGGGATTTTTGCTGCCTCTGGCTCTGGATGCCTTGACTGTGCGCAAGGCATCATGAAATCTGAAGACTACCAAAAGATATTGGGGCGCAATGTTGGGCCCAATGTCAGAAAGCTGGGTTTGCGTCAGAGGTCATGGGGTGTTCCAGCAGGACAATGACCCCAGACATACCTCTAAAAGCACTCAGAAATAGTTGAAGACAAAGTGCTGGAGAGTTCTGAAGTGGCCAGCAATGAGTCCGGATCTAAATCCGATTGAACACTTATCTCAAAATTGCTGTTGGGAGAAGGCGCCCTTCAAATCTGAGAGACCTTGAGCAGTTTGCAAAAGATGCGTGGTCGGAAATTCCAGTTGAGAGGTGTAACAAGCTTGTTGATGGTTATAGGAAGTGGCTTGATTTCAGTTATTTTTTCCAAAGCGAGTGCAACCAAATATTAAGTTGAGGGTGTTGATAATTTTGTCCAGCCCGGTTTATGAGTTTTATGTGAAATGATGTCAGATTTGGGCTTTTTTCTCTATTATTTTGTGTTGTTCCAATGCACATAAAGGAAATAAACATGTGTATACCAAAACATTTGTAATTGCATACAATTTTCCTGGGAGAAATGGTGCATTTTCTGGGAAAATTCCAGGGTGCAATAATTTTGGCCAGACTGTATATACGTATATTATATGTATGTATATATACGTATATGTATATGTATGTATATATACGTATATGTATATGTATGTATATATACGTATATGCATATGTATGTATATGTATGTATATACAGTTAGGTCCATAAATTACGAAGACAGAGACAACTTTTTTTCTAATTTTGGTTCTGTACATTACCACAATGAATTTTAAATGAAACAACTCGGATGCAGTTGAAGTGCAGACTTTCAGCTTTAATTCAGTGGGGTGAACAAAACAATTGCATAAAAATGTGAGGCAACTAAAGCATTTTTTAACACAATCCCTTCATTTCAGGGGCTGGCAGATTCCTCCGTCATCTTGCCGAGTGTGGTGGAAGTAACAATATCCGGGTCCCACGAGGTTTTATTAGCGCCCCCAGGCGGTGGCCACGGGTCCCAACAAGTCTTTCTCCTTTCCCGTGGTCCTCTTCTTGCTCCATGGCGGTTGTGCCCTCGTGGCCCGGAAGCTATTCCTGCCACCTTCCGGTCCTTTCTGGCGTCCTGGCCAGGTAATCATCCTGGCCACCTGCGACAGTGCCCCCTTTCCAGCGAAGAACAGTCCTTTGAAGTGGCCTGTCCCGTGAATGTATAACGAAGCGGGCAATCTCTGTTTTTCCCCGGCTTGGCCCTGTATAAAACAAAACAGACACCGGGGCGGAGACGTTGCCCTGATGCCACTGTCTGGCTTTCTTTACTTTGAAATAGGGCCAACGCTCCCCCCTGTGACCAGCACTCTGGTCGCCAAAACCTTGGCACCTGCTCCTTTTGTTTCCATTCCCCGTCCTCCGGGTACTTAGGGAAATCGCTCTTGCTGAGTGAGGAGCACCCCACAGCTCCTGTAGTGGACCGTTTGTCCCCTTACGTGTGCTCATGAACTTACTACTCACACTGTAGGAAGAACCGGGCTTTCCTCCTCCGATTCTCCCTATTCCTCTGGGGCTTTCTGACGGCCTGGGTCTTCCTATGGAAGAGGAAAAGACCCCTTGCCGCCTGTGCCCCTACAATCTGACGCGAGCGTGATGCTGGCTCTGGCGGTAGAGCACTAAGACCCTGGGCACTAGTCAGCCGGCATCCTGGCTCCCCTCCTTCCCAGCGATCAGCCCTTCTTATTTCTCCCACTGTCGGAGATGCAGCTACTAAGTCCCTGGAACCACGCGATCCAGGAATGAATTCGCTCGCACCTCCCTTTTTATCTCTGGTAACGGTTTCGCTTACCTTTACCGTCACAAACCTCCAGCCAAAGTTTCCAGCGTCGCGCCCATTCCGCCCTGTGACGTTCAGTCTGCTGTGACGTGACCACCTTCCTCTCCAGCTTTTCTTTAAATACACGGTCGTTTTCCACCTGCATGATCCCCTGCGCTAATCGAAGCCACGTCTCCGATTCCTTTGGATCTGTAGGTAAAAATACAGTCTCAGCCAGTGGAGGATTTAATTTTAAATCGTTCCTACTCACCGGCTTTTCTTCTTGTCTCTTTCTTCCGGGTTCCACCGGACCCTTCCCTTGCTCGAGATTGACGTTCACCTGTCCCGTCTTCAACCAATTACAGACGGGCTCATGGCACACACCGTCCAATCTTTCGCCTGTCACGGGGCAGAACTACCAGTCTTCTCCCAAGGGATCTATGAGACTCCTCGCAGCCACTCTGCCTCGGCTTCTTGAGATGCGGCGGATCCTCCCCTTTCTCTAGCGATGCCGTCCCGGCTTCCCTCCGGGACAGGCACCCTCCAGCCACTGACACGGTTCCAGGTACACTCCTCCTGACGATTCAGTACTAGTGCCTTCTGCAGTCCCTCCGGCGACGACGGACGCTGAGGAATCCCCTTCTCCTCTGCCTTGGCTGGCCCCTCTCAACCCCCTTGGGTGGAAAGCAGCACTCTGGAGAGTCTCCGGCAGCCTCCGGGCGATTCGCGGAACGCCCGCGGTGCGTGTGTGGACCGGCGCCATACCGGGCGTGTGCGTGGCTGACTGGTGTACCGGGCAGTTCACAAAAATTTTATTTAGTGGGTCCCCCGCTTGGTAGCAAGCAGAAGGTCCCCGTTCGGGTGCCATTGTGGTAATGCCAATTGAGGATAATCTATTAAGAAGAGTAGTGTGACAAACAGTATCAAAGGCCGCACTCAGATCAAGAAGGATGAGAACAGTGATTAAACCAGAATCAGCTGCCATAAGGAGGTCGTTAGTAATTTTGATAAGTGCCATTTCTGTACTATGGAGGGGGTGAAAACCAGACTGGAACTGTTCATACAGATTATTTTGAGATAAATGAGAGTGAAGTTGAATAGCCACTATTTTTTCAAGAATTTTGGAAATGAAGGGTAGATTAGAAATAGGACGAAAGTTACTGAAATTAGTCGGATCAGCACCAGGTTTTTACAATATTGGGGTTATTGCAGCAGTTTTAAAACATGAAGGAACTGTACCAGTACTAAGAGAAGAGTGGATTACAGCCGAAATAAGGGGGACCAGACAGGGGAGTCAGGCTTTGACCCGAACTGTAGGGATGGGGTCCAGTTGACAGGTGGATGGCTTAGACTTACAGAGAAGATCTGAGATTTCTGAGAAAGTAAGAAGCTGAAAAGAGGAAAATGGGTGAGCGGGCATATAATAAATTTGCAAAAATCTCAGGTAAACTTTTTTCATGTTGCCATTATGGGGTGTTGTGTGCAGAATTCTGAGGAAAAAATGAATTTAATCCATTTTGGAATAAGGCTGTAACATAACAAAATGTGGAAAAAGAGATGTGCTGTGAATACTTTCCGGATGCACTGTGTATGTATATATATATGTGTGTGTGTGTGTGTTTAACATTTACAGTTGTGTTTGCACATTAGTCACACACATTTACCTGTTTTCTCATGGTAAGGGAAACGGACAGCCTAAATCTAACCCAACATCCATCCAACCATATGGTAATGCAACCTACTGTGCAACTATGGCATCATCATATCAGAGTATGGTATTGATTTTAGATTTAAAACCAATCTATCATCTGTTTGCAGTTTGAATTTAGTTTTGAAGTATAAAAACAGGTAATTTATTTGAGTGTATAATTCCTTTTCCCCATTCATTTTCTGATTACTGTTTAAAGCTCATTTAATTTAAAATAATACCTGTAACACATTTAGTCAAACACCCATGCTAGAATCAGCAATTGGCTGACTACAGCACCCTCATTATGCACAAAAAGATAACATTTTAGCAGAGGACTTTAGGTGGAGGTGCAAGTGACACATCTAGAACCTTAAAAAAATCTAAATGTCACATGGCAATAATTTGCTTTTAGAAAACAACTAATACTATAATACAAAGTAAAAACGTAAATTTCTTTTCCTCTGTTACGTATTTTTAATAATATAAACTGCAAAGTGATTTATTTTGCTGAACTACTTAAAACATTTCATGTAAATGTAAGGATATTTCAATATGTACCGGTAAGTACTTCTGCTGTATCAAATCTAATTGTAACATTAAATGCTGTTGTATACTGTTAGACATACTGTATAGTGTAAAATTATTTAGTGAAATTACTATGTTGGTGTTAGAGTTGACACTTTTTCCATTTCTTGCCAGATGAAAAAAGGTATTGAGGCAGAACTACACTTATATGTAGTTTGTTATGTTCTTTATTTTTAAGTGTAGCTTCTGAGCCATATTTTCAGTCACACACGAAGTAGACAGAACTGACTTTTTTCACTTTAACGAAGCCTTGTTTAATTTCTGTTAATCTGATGCACCAATCTTTCATTATATACAGTCAAGCAGGTCACGACGGAAGCCACCACCACCACCACCACCTAATGAAGAAGAAGGAGATGAAATGTGTGTTGTTGCGATGTATGACTTTTTGGCCAAAGAGGAAACTGATTTAACTCTATGCCAGGGGGAAGAATACACAATACTTCATAAACAGGACCAGCACTGGTGGAAAGCAAGAGACAAATATGGGTGAGTTGTGCAGCACTACAGTATTTCTTGAACTTAGTTTCTTGAAAGAGAATACATTATGTTTATTACAAATAAATTTTAGCCAGAGTTTACCTCAGTCTCCTGAGAAATCAACAGTATAGTATTTTTTGTGTTTACTATGACAGTTTTCTCTGCTGTTTTTTCACAGCAACTTAGAACCAAGAGTATCAGGTACTCTAATATATAAAAATACAGGTTTATTAAACCAGAAACATTGGAATGTAAGATCAAGTTAAACGTTGGTATTAAATATTTAGTGGTGCCCCTTAGTCTCATAATGGGTTTCCTTAACCCATTACCTATCTTAAGACAAATATATACTGTATATGTCCAAAGCTCATTATTTTAAATGCTCCCATTTTCACTTCCCAGTCTCTCACTCTCTCTCTCTGTCCTGGCCACACTGTTTCCATGCAAGTCAAAGCTTTGGTATAAGTGATTATTATTGTTTTTAAATATTAAGTTGATGCCTCTGTTCAAGATAATTTACAATATCAAGATACAGTGAAGATGTTTAATGTTCAACTCTCAAAGTACATGCTCATCAAATAGACCACAAGGAGTACTCAGGGTAGAGTTGAGGAATTGTTTGTCTCAAATTCTCTGGTACCTCCTGGGAGTTCCCCTGAAAATGCTGTAGACTTTTGCGGAGGACAGGAAAGTCACTTTAATCTAGTTAGTATGTTGCCAGTACAGCCCTCATTTGGAAAAGCAGAAGTTATGTAGACAAGTCATTTAGAAAACCAAATGTTACATGCTACATTTTGATGGAAATACATTTGCTTTGTGGTCTAAATCTACCTTGTTTTTGTCTTATGCCAGTTTACTGAGTACACTGTATGTGGGGAATTTATCCAGTGTATGTAATTGCTTTGTATTTCTAGTATCTTTCCCTAATTAATTTATTTTCAACTATTTGTGTAGGAAGGAAGGATATATTCCCAGCAATTATGTTACAGAGAAACACAATATGGAAGCAAATGAGTAAGTTCATGGTTTTATTTTTGTTTACTTTTTACAGCTAGAAAAGTAAAATCCAACATACTATTATCCAGACACCATGAGTGGTTTCTTCAATAACGGCTCCTATTTAAAGAAGGAATTTATTTTATTTTCTATCAGTTCTATTGATTTGTTGTGTTAAATCTACCTTTGTTGATCTTATTAGCTAGCATCTGTCTTGAGTTCCCAACAATTTTATTGCAAACAGAGAATAGATTCGTGAAGCTCGTTACTGCAAGGGTAAATGCTGTAGTAAAGCTGACAGAAATGAATTCTTTGTGTGCAGTGTCAGGATTTGATGATTTCTGAAAGGATACTGTAAATGTGCAACAACCGCACTCACACTCAGATGGCAGCAAATTACATACTCTGGCCACCCCAAACCGTACTTACCTTACGGTTTCTTACCTGCCTTTCACTCAAGCTCCCCAGTGACTGACAAAAAAAGATAAATTAGTCAAAGATAAAGGTTCAGTAGGTGTAAAATGAATACATTAGAAAAAGATGAAATACTACATACATACCCCTGCTCTCCTGTTCTCGATGTAGATGTAAATAGTGACAAAAAAGAAAAACATGAAACAGACCCAAGCCTCACTTGTCTTACCCATGCAACATATATAAATTACAAAATGAAAAACTGACCTCCATATACACTAAACAGTTACACAGTCATTTCAGAAATCAATTTGGTTCACCCCTTTTGTGGTTTTATTGTAACCTACATCTAAGAAGCATTCACTTAATGTAAATGGACAGACGACTTCAGTTTTTGAATATATGGTATATGTTAACTTGTCAATCCACGGTATTGGAATTAAATAATTTGCAATGAGATCATTTCTAAATTAGTTCTAGGGCTTATTCAATAAATGGGTAGGCTCCATATGTCTTTATTTGGACCAGTCTTGTTCTTTTCAAGTAAAACGTATTGCTTCTGTCTGAAAGAATATTGTCTGACTATTTTGTACTACATTTGCAACATTTACAATGATAAAATATAGAAATGTTTTAAAAATCAGAAAAAGACAAAATTACAAGAAAGAAAAATATATGTATTATGAAGTTTTTGTAACCTCAGTAAAAGCCTGGTTTTACAGGGGAGTGACATGGAAATCAGCATTATTTACTGCTAGATGTATGATATCTATCAGTAGATCTTATCGGTTGCAGGTGAACTGTTGTTGTTTTTCTTCATTTTACATAATTGAAATTTTTTGTTTGACAGGTGGTACTGCAAAAACTTAACGCGAGCTAAAGCAGAACAACTGCTTCAACAAGAGGTAATTGATTTTATTACTGGGCAGCAAACATACAAACTATAAAAACCTGGACATGGACAGAAATAGACTAACATACACAGGCTTGATCCGCAATAGAAATAAAATCCTGCAGTACTTCTTTATATTCCTTGCTTTGTACCCCAATAAATACAAGTTATCACCAATATACTAACAACCCAATTGTGCTTCACTCAATCAGAATATTGAACCAATGTAGGAAGTATTTTAAGTTAGTGAAGCTTTTATCTGTGGCACCTCTGCACGACAACCACCTTTTCCCACCCTCTCAAATGTACACAGTTTTTAATGTCTGGAAAACATTTGGGATTAAATCACTTAGAGATCTGTACATAGACAACGTCTTTGCATCCTACGAACAATTACACTCTAAATTTAACTTACCAGCAACACATTTCTTTCACTACCTTCAAATTCAAAACTTGGTTAAACAGAACCTGCCCAGTTTTCCTCACCTCCCACCTTTTTTTTTTTTTGTAAAACTTGAGTTATGTGTATGGAATGTTATTTGATTTTAATAAATTCAATAAAATTTAAAAAAAGAGAGGTAGTGGAAAATGCACAAAATACTATTAAAGCACTCAAAAATGGTACATAGTAAAATCCATTTATACTTAATAATGAATTACAAGTAGATACTTTTTAGATTCCTAATGATAGGCAGAAATTTGCTACATTTTGTGATTAGATTTCAAGGCACATTTACAGTGCATCCGGAAAGTATTCACAGCGCATCACTTTTTCCACATTTTGTTATGTTACAACCTTATTCCAAAATGGATTAAATTCATTTTTTTCCTCAGAATTCTACACACAACACCCCATAATGACAACGTGAAAAAAGTTTACTTGAGGTTTTTGCAAATTTATTAAAAATAAAAAAACTGAGAAATCACATGTACATAAGTATTCACAGCCTTTGCTCAATACATTGTCGATGCACCTTTGGCAGCAGTTACAGCCTCAAGTCTTTTTGAATATGATGCCACAAGCTTGGGACACCTATCCTTGGCCAGTTTCGCCCATTCCTCTTTGCAGCACCTCTCAAGCTCCATCAGGCTGGATGGGAAGCGTCTCTGCACAACCATTTTAAGATCTCTCCAGAGATGTTCAATCGGATTCAAGTCTGGGCTCTGGCTGGGCCACTCAAGGACATTCACAGAGTTGTCCTGAAGTCACTCCTTTGATATCTTGGCTGTCGCCCCAGTCTGAGGTCAAGAGCACTCTGGAGCAGGTTTTCATCAAGGATGTCTCTGTACATTGCTGCAGTCATCTTTCCCTTTATCCTGACTAGTCTCCCAGTCCCTGCTGCTGAAAAACATCCCCACAGCATGATGCTGCCACCACCATGCTTCACTGTAGGGATGGTATTGGTCTGGTGATAAGCAGTGCCTGGTTTCCTCCAAACGTTACGCCTGGCATTCACACCAAAGAGTTCAATCTTTGTCTCATCAGACCAGAGAATTTTCTTTCTCATGGTCTGTGAGTCCTTCAGGTGCCTTTTGGCAAACTCCAGCCGGGCTGCCATGTGCCTTTTACTAAAGAGTGGCTTCCGTCTGGCCACTCTACCATACAGGCCTGATTGGTGGATTGCTGCAGAGATGGTTGTCCTTCTGGAAGGTTCTCCTCTCTCCACAGATGACGTCTGGAGCTCTGACAGAGTGACCATCGGGTCCTTGGTTTCGAACTTCTTCCACTTATGGATGATGGAGGCCACTGTGCTAATTGGGACCTTCAAAGCAGCAGAAATTTTTCTGTAACCTTCCCCAGATTTGTGCCTCGAGACAATCCTGTCTCGGAGGTCTACAGAAAATTCCTTTGACTTCATGCCTGGTTTGTGCTCTGACATGAACTGTCAACTGTGGGACCTTATATAGACAGGTGTGTGCCTTTCCAAATCATGTCCAACCAACTGAATTTACCACAGGTGGACTCCAATTAAGCTGCAGAAACATCTCAAGGATGATCAGGGGAAACAGGATGCACCTGAGCTCAATTTTGAGCTTCATGGCAAAGGCTGTGAATACTTATGTACATGTGCTTTCTCAATTTTTTTATTTTTAATAAATTTGCAAAAATCTCAAGTAAACTTTTTTCACGTTGTCATTATGGGGTGTTGTGTGTAGATTTTGGAATAAGGCTGTAACATAACAAAATGTGGAAAATGTGATGCGCTGTGAATACTTTCCGGATGCACTGTACTTTGAATTTTCTGTGTTATCTTCTCATTTGTTAAATTAGTGATAATTACATGTTTTATTGTTTTATTTAGCAAACACCTTTTAGAAGGGCAACTTACAAAGAGTCAGTATACAGAAAATAAATGTTATTTTTGAGGAAGAACTTACAAAATTAACAGTGAATAAAGATATACTTGCAGTTTTTATAAAATAGATCAAAACAGCTTGAAATGCTATTAGTTCTAATACAAGATAAAAAGCTGGCAATACATGAAAACACAGTAAGTTGATTGGATCAGTATGACAGAAGATATCCAAATGGAGAGCTGGAGCTGAGAATGGAACAGAGGCAAAGTGAAGGGAGGTACCAGGGCTTTGCAGAAAGAGAAGTCCATATTTTACTTTTTGGCTTTTAACCTATTTATGGAATTTATTTATTATGGATTTTATCTCTCACTAGAAAAGCACTGGGTTTGATGGGTTTTTATTTGGATTAATGAATGTATACTTTTATTTTATTTAATTATTGGAACACTAAGCACATTATATACCTACCCTTACTTGTTTGTGTCCTCATTGCCCAACTGTCCCTCGGATATGACTATCAACAGTCATAGGTTCAAGGAGGTGATGCCAGCTTTTGGTACCTGGGCTGTAACATGCTGTTACCCTTAAAACATGACCATGTGTTAAATAAGAATCAATTGAATAAAGATGTAAATTAATATACTATTTATTGACCCTTTCAAATTCTCTAGTGATTCTATCTGTAATATGAACAGTGGCACAATTATATAGCAAGTGGCATGGACTATAGTTAGTACTGCACACTATTAGAGACAGGGCCAGGGAAACACCTAACCATTGAAAAGAGGTTTGGTGTGTAGAATGGTATGATCTAATCCTGCCCAGTTTTCATGGTGTACTGAGTGAGCATTCAGACTTAATCAGAGGCATTCACATTTATGCTTTTCATTTCGATGTTTACAGTAATCCCTCCTCCATCGTGGGGGTTGCGTTCCAGACCCCCCTGCGAAAGGTGAAAATCCGCGAAGTAGAAACCATATGTTTATATGGTTATTTTTATATTGTCATGCTTGGGTCACAGATTTGCACAGAAACACAGGAGGTTGTAGAGAGACAGGAACGTTATTCAAACACTGCAAACAAACATTTGTCTCTTTTTCAAAAGTTTAAACTGTGCTCCATGACAAGACAGAGATGACAGTTCCGTCTCACAATTAAAAGAATGCAAACATATCTTCCTCTTCAAAGGAGTGTGCGTCAGAGAGAGAGAGAGAAAAAAAAAGTAAACAGTCAAAAATCAATAGGGCTGTTTGGCTTTGAAGTATGCGAAGCACCGCCGGACAAAGTAGCTGCGAGGAAGGGAGCAAGCAATTTTCAGCATTTTTTAGAGGAGCGTCCGTATCCTCTAGGCCAGTATGCGAACAGCCCCTCTACTCACACCCCCTCCGTCAGGATCAGAGAATGTCAGAGCAAGAGAGAGAGGAAAGCAAGCAATCAAAAATCAATACGTGCTGTTTGATCTTTTAAGTACGTGAAGCACCATGCGGGAAGCATATCGCTTGCAAAGCAGCCACGTGTAAGCCCTGCAAAGAAGGGAGCACTGTGAAGGTAATCTTTCAGCGTTTTCTGAGGAGTGGCCGTGTCCCCTAGGGGTGCGAACAGCCCCTGTGCTCACAATATATTTGAGGAGTTTTATTTAATACATAATACGCGCTGTGGTTGGGTAGCTTCTCAGCCATCTGCCAATAGCGTCCCTTGTATGAAATCAACTGGGCAAACCAACTGAGGAAGCGTGTACCAGAAATTAAAAGACCCATTGTCCGCAGAAATCCGCGAACCAGCAAAAAATCCGCGATATATATTTAAATATGCTTACATATAAAATCCGCAATAGAGTGAAGCCGCGAAAGTCGAAGCGTGATATAGCGAGGGATTACTGTATATGTGAATTGTTTTGTACAGGTAAGTTCCCCGAGAAATAGGATGTTAGATTAATGTTTATTTACAATGGCAGGAGAGCTCCACCGATAATATTAGCCTAAAATTGCTCTCTGTAGCTTCAGTTTGAAAACCCAGAACTCCTTGACTGTTATGTATGATGACGGTAATGAACTGAGCGTTAGTAGTGTACTAAAGGGCAACAATGAAGTACCACATTTTTCAAGGTCATTGTACTAGGTAGAGGCAGCCAAGTGTGTTGGGGTGGGGGTCCCTTGATAGGCAATCCCTTGTAGTTTTCAGTTGGCAACTTGCTGGTGTGCATTGTGCTTTCGCTGTCGGTTTTCTTCAAAAACAATTAATCCATCATCACTACGCAATGCGTACTTCAACATTCTTCCTAACGGTGATGTCCAAAATCGGAAAACAATTCTTCAGTGGGTGGCTAAATTTAGACAGACGGGTAAAACATTGAACAACAACATAATTTCCATCCTTACAAAATGACGGCAGTGCAAGAGAGAGACTGGGAGAGCCATAGAGAGTTGTACGCAAACATTTTGCAAACCATTCATCGAGATGACATCTTTGTGTGCAGCGGCAAGACACATTTCCATTTGAATGGTAACGTGAATAAGCAAAAGTTTTGCAATTGGGCTGAGACCAACCCTCTTGAACTTCATCAGAGACCCCTATACAGTGAGCGTGTTAAGAGTTTTGTGTTCTGTTACAGAATTTGGCATTGTAGTCCCGTACGTTTTTGAGGAGGGGGGAGCAACGGTCACCGTCACTTCAGAACGTTACACTGAAATGCTAGGGAATTTTTTGCAGCCCCAGCTGGAATTAATGGATGTGGTAGATGCCTGGTTTCAACAGGATGGAGCAACAGCTCATATGGCGCAGAGATCCATGCAAGTTGTGCAGGAGATGGAAGCTGATCTCCCTGCTCGGCGATGTCAGGCAGCCTTCCTAACCCTAACCCTGATCTTGCTCCATGCAATTTCTTCTTGTGGGACTATCTCAAGTCAAATGTATACACATACTGACCTCAAAACCTTGAAGCCCTCAAGGACGCTATTTTCCACAAAATCACCACTATTCTCCTTGAAATGGCCGAATGAGTCATGCGAGCATTCAGAAATCGTCTAGAAAAGTGTATCACTAATGATGGCCAAAACCTGGTAGACATCATTTTTAAAATACAGTGAAAAAATCTATTTTGTATACCTTTTCTTGTTTCGTAATGAAAATGTATTTTATCTTGTAGCGTTTTTGTAGAATAAACATTTGAAATGTGGTACTTCTTTGTGGCTCACCCTGTATATGTGCTAACCTTGGTGTGCTACTTCCTGAATTTTCATAGGCTTTGAGAAAGATTGTAAAGCCAGATACGTGACTCATCAGCCTGCAAAACTTGAGGTTGCTAAAATTCTTATAGACAGACAGCTGCAAAATAAAGAAAAAAGCTTGGGCTGTGTTTTAAGTCAGAAAACTTAGTAGTCTTGGGCTGTATGGAATCTACACATTTTTTATTGTCCTATGTTCCATCCCGGGTGCTCCAGTGTCCCTCCCACATCCCCCAAGACATGCTGTTTAGGGTGAATAGTTGAGCATGAGTGCAGATGTGTGTCAGTGGATCCTGTGCTAGGCTGGCACTATGTTCATTTTGTTCTGCCTTGCACTCACTGCTTTTGGATAGGCTGCAATCCATGCAGTCCCTGGATTAAGCATGTTTGAAAATGTATTTATGCTATATATGTTTACCTGCCATCCAGTCTAATTAAATTAATCAAATTTGGACCAAGATTTCAGGAGGTGATTTTACATTTTCTTTTTATTATTTGACGGATACATTTATCTGAAGCAACTTAGAACATTTCAGTTACAACGGATTACAGTTCATTTGTTTTTCCAGTTAGAGCATAGATCAGTGAAGAGACTTGCTCCTGGTCACACAATGCCAGTAGTAAGAGTTGTACACACAGCCTCAGGGTTTGAAGATTAAAGCCTTAACCACTATGCCACACCACCAGCTTTTCATCTCTCAGCAATTAGGGTGAAAATGAATTTCATTTCTTCTACTACAATTGGTCATTTTATTTATGAACAAGCATTGTCTTTCTGCTTTTTTTTCTAAAACCTGCAGTTTTTTTTTTTTTTTTACAAAATACTTTGTAAAATTATTAATTAATTAATTATTAATAATTAATTATTCAAACTTTTAATATTCAGGTAGTTTTTTCTGATAGATATTGGCCAATGATTGATTAGAAATATTGAGAGTTGAATCACCTTATACCTAAGCAAATGGTGTCCCCTCCTTTCTGAAAGAGGAAGACAGAGAAAAAGGGAATGAATTGAGTTACTAAAATATATTTGTAAGGTTCAAGTTAAAGTTCATGTTAATTTTCAGTGCTGTGAAGCTGTTTTCCAAAGAACATTACAGTTTTTGAAATGCGTGTTATTAGTAACTTATTTAGTCTTTTAAAATACTAATTAACATTTCATGTGAAAAATCCATCCATCCATCCATTTTCCAACCCACTGAATCCGAACACAGGGTCACGGGGGTCTGCTGGAGCCAAGCCCAGCCAACACAGGGCACAAGGCAGGAACCAATCCTGGGCAGGGTGCCAACCCACCGCAGGACACACACAAACACGGGCCAATTTAGAATCGCCAATCCACCTAACCTGCATGTCTTTGGACTGTGGGAGGAAACCGGAGCGCCCGGAGGAAACCCAAGCAGACACGGGCAGAAGATGCAAACTCCATGCAGGGAGGACCCAGGAAGCGAACCCAGGTCTCCCAACTGCGAGGCAGCAGCGCTACCCACTGCGCCACCGTGCCACCCCTCATGTGAAAAATTCATACACATAATATTTTTCTTTTCATTCATACTTTGTTTGTGAAAAACTAATACCTAAACACACCAGCATTATCAGTATATGTATCAACAATTGGCTATCCTTGCTGTCCACATATATTAATTAATTAATATCTTTATTTGTCTAAAAAATTCATATTAGTCCAGCAGTAGTCTGTAGTGGTGATTGGTATAATGGCAGGGAAAAACCTCTAGTGCAGTTTTGTCTTAAAAGAGGGTAATGAAAAACTTATAACAATATTCATGTATTTTAGGGAAAGGAAGGTTCGTTCATTGTAAGAGACTCAAGTCAACAAGGTTGTTACACAGTGTCTGTATACACCAAAGCTTCAAGGTAAGCTGATGTGATCTCAAGAAGTCAAATTGATAAAACTAAACTGGTCTAAGGATGGCACAATGGTAACTCTGCTGTCTCACAGTAAGGAGATCAACTTTTGTATCCTGGACCCTCGCTGTGTGGGGTTTCATTTTCTGCCACAGTCCAGAAACATGCATGTTAGGTGACTTGGTGCTGCTATATTGGCTCTTGTGGGGGTGTGGTGTGTGTGAGTTTGTTCTCCCTGTGATAGATTGGCGCTCTGTCAAGGAGATTGTACCAGTCTTATGTCCTGTGCTTGCTGGAATGGGCTAAAGCAAGCAAGATAAAGCAGGGTTAGAAAATGGTATGGTATGGTCCATGGCCAAAGTAAATATCAATCATTCATTTTCTAACCCGATTTGCTGTGAAAACAGTTGAAGGGTCTTCTGGAGTCTGCCACAGCTAGCATAACGCACAAGGCAGGGAACAAACCATGGACATGCAGGGCACACACACCCACACAAGGGCCAATGTATGATCACTAATTCACCTGCATGTCTTTGGACAGTGGGAGGAAACTGGACCACCTGGAGGAACCCCACAAATACATGGAGAGTACATGCAAACTCCACCTGGGACACAAACCCTGATCTCCTTACTGTGAGGCAGCAGTGTTACCACTGTGCCACTCCAAACTAAATGTGTTCTATTTATTTATTTTAATTTGAAGTTACATATTTATTTAGTTATGTTTTGAATGTGTTCACTTTTATGTACTTCCACCTTACACTGTATTCAATGAGATACTGACAAGTATTTAAATGCACCTTTTTAAATTAAGTTCCATAATGCAGTGTACCTATTTCAGGAAAAATGTTCAGTTTGAAACCCAAGGTAAATACATGCTTCTCTACTTACCTAAAAAAGAATTTAGACATTTTAATTTTGAAGCAAATGTTTATCTTGTTGATTTTTTGAAATTTTTTGATGAACTGCTAGAATTTTCTGTGTAAATTTACTCCATACGTCCATAATAATTAAGTGTGAAGTTTGCATGTCTTCTCTGCAAAATTCTCCAATCTCTGCATTGGTTTGTTTCTAGGTGAACCAGTTTTTGTTGTGTTTAATTTGCAAATATAAATTAGCCTGAATGTCTGTGTGTGTGTGTGTGTGTGTGTGTGTGTGTGTGTGTGTGAGAGAGAGAGAGAAATAGCATGCCAACGTGCCAACAAGAGGCTGGTATCCCATCCACATTTAGTTTTTGTCTTCCACCAAACACTATTGGGATATGCTGACTATAGTGACAGTAAGCTGGATTAAACAGATTGATAAATATGTTGTTGTTCTTTGTGTAACAAATAAGTATTCACTATTAAAGTTTATTTCTTATAATATAGTATCTCTCAGCCTCTATTATCAATGTTTTGTTGTTGAATTTTGGCTTGGGTTTGGGTGGTTCTCAATTCACAGTTAAGTGAAAACCACAGCAGAACTGCTGTTACTGATTATTAGTCTGTATTGAATTATATTTTGTCCCAATACTTATTCAAAGTTTTATAAATGTTTAGCCTTATCCATTTTATGTCTCCTTTTTGTTTTAGTACAACAAATAAAGGTGATATCAGACATTATCAAATAAAGCAGAAAGGCACAGGCCAATATTTTCTAGCTGAAAAACATATTTTCAGATCAGTTCCTGAGGTTATTTACTACCATCAGCACAATGCAGCAGGTAAGTCAAAGCTGCCTTTTCCTGATTAGAGATTCTTTAGTTGTTAAAATCAGCTTTTAATGTTTATTGATATTTAACATTATTCTAATGACCAGATTTAAAAAAGGGCAAGACAGGGTAATAAATATGCTGTATATAAATAGCTTGATTATCACAGTTATGTGTAATCATGTATAGATGCTTCATCTTTACGTAAGCTTGCAGTACTGATGGTTTTCATTTTTGGAAAAGTTTAAAAAATTCAATACATACTGATTTATTTTTTAACAAAATGCACAACAGGGTTTGATGAAGTTCAGAATTTTCAATATTTTATAATTAAGAGTCAAAGTCTTTTTTTTTCCAAAATCTACAAATGTTTTAAAACTTTTTGATTGCAGGTTTTATTTAATAATAATTCTGCATACTTTAGTACATAAACCTCAGCTTGATTTCTAATGTACGTTATGAGTATTATGCATATTAAAAATTAATAGCAAACAATTACAATTAAACAAAGTGATACATTTTCCAGATATACATGTTTTGATACTGAGGAGCATTTCCGGCTATTACTGTTTTTAGACTTCCTAGCTTCTGGGAAAAAGTATATTTTAGTCCATTACTTTAATGCCGTTTTTTTAAGGTCACCACTATGTTAAATGTTTCATCATCAGGGGTACTCCCAGTAGCCGGGGGTCGTGGTTTTGATTGTCACAATGTCTGATATAATTGACGTTTAAATATCAGCATGACAGGGAATTTGTTGTCCGTGATTAAGGGATAAAACAAAGAGTTTTGTGCTTGTTCTTTTTGAATTCTGGTTTCTGAAATTTTTAGCTTTCACCTTTGATTTCATCTTTTGGTTATAGTTTTGACTATGGCAACAGAATTAACATTTTTTTGTTACTGACCTGTTCCTGGTAATTATTTTCATTCTTTCTCTTCTTAGCCTTCGGTTACAATAGTAAATGGTTTTCATAGTTATTCAGCTCCCTGAAAACCTGACCCAGAGATTCAATAGATACAGTGCATTAATTAATTCTATATGACTTGCAATAATACACGTTTATGTTTAAACTGGAACTGTTTTATGCCACATAATTAAACAAAAATTAAAAAGAGAAATAATCTGTTAGCTAAATTAATACTTTTTACAGATTCAGTGAATGCAATAGGACAGGTGAAAAAGCAGCTGCTTTTATAATAACTTTGGTTGACTTGTTTACTTTATGAATTTAAAAATGAACCAACCCTCTATATATGTGCACCCACCACTGATTCACTTCTGCTGACAATGCCACGTAACACTGTGACACATAATTTAGTTTATTAGTTGACAGATCACATAAAAACTTGCAAATTAACTTTGAAAATTGTTAAATTTAATCCATGCTGTTTATTTTTTTTTTAAAAAGCTGTTTCATTTGCCAGATACGTTTTTCTTTTCATTTGTCTTCAAATAAAACTATATATCTTTTACTGATATCATTCTTAAGGTCTTGTCACAAGACTGCGGTATCCTGTTGGTCCAATGGGAAAGTGTGTTCCAGCAACAGCAGGATTCAGTTATGGTATGAATGAAAAGTTTTCTGTTGTGGAGTTTTATTGTTTTATATTAGTAATATTTGCTGTTTTTTGTATTATGTTAAAACTAGTCTTGGCACTTAGAGCACTTATGGGAAATAAATATGTCTATCATAAGTAAATGAAGGTATGTTTTGTCTGCTGTTCAGAATAAGGAGTAACTTGCACAGATGATGTTAGCTTTGAGTAAAGTTAATGTTTGAAGAATGTGATATCAATTTATTTTCTAGAAAAATGGGAAGTAAGTCCTTCAGAACTGACCACTATGAAGGAGATAGGGAGTGGACAGTTTGGAGTGGTGTACTTAGGAAAATGGAGAGCACTTTTCAAAGTTGCAATTAAAACAATTAATGAAGGATCCATGTCTGAAGAAGATTTCATTGAAGAAGCTAAAGTCATGACGTAAGACCTACACTGGCTTTTTTCAAATAAAACAAGATCATATAAGAATTGTTGTATCAATTTTTAAAATGCCTGATCCAAATTAGGGTGCTGGGGTCTATTTCAACAGCATAAAACACAAGGCAGGAACCAACCCTTGATGAGAGGGGAGGCAACCCACATGCACTCTTTTAGAACTGTAGCCATACTAGAACTAGAACTAGATATACTGTATATATAAATATTCTTCTGCACATGTTATGCTGATTAACCTTAAACTCCTTCTTTTACAATGTTAGATTGTTACAACTGCCTATAAAGGTTCTTCTTCTTGTGGCTTGAGTTAGCATGTACATATTGGAGATAGCATATGTATTAGAGTACAATATTAAGCTAAACTGCATGTATGGAAGCTAAACATAAGTACTGTATATAAAAAACAGCCAGGTTCACTGATCAGTGTTGCATCAGCCACAAGTTGTTTTCCAGTTCTGGCTGCACTCTATAATATCCCACACATTGTTGAGATGAAGGGAAAAATAGAGTACCTATTAGAAGTCCATGCATACACTAGAAGAGCATGTTACATGTTCTCACAGATAGTTACAGGGTAGGGACATTTGCCCATTATACTGGAGATACAGTATTAAGCAGCAGCACAAGCTAATCTTCCCTCCACTGCTCTGTCCAACTTTAATTACTGTATATATTTTATTTTTTTTAATGATCATAATTTAGAGACAAACAGGTAAACTTATTATGTTTATCAGTCAATTTTGTATATGTGTTTTCCATTTTTTAATAGATTAAGGCAAATATTAAGATATCTTATAGTCATTTTCAAATTTTTTGGAATGCACTATTTTTCATTTTTTTCAGTAAGACAAAATTAAAGCTGAGCCTAGGTGCATAAAGATTCTTGGCTTTGAAAATTCTAATTGATGTTTTCTTTGAATACTCCAGTTTTCCTCCTGCATCTGAAAGACAAGACTACCCTGTATCTCTAGTTTGGATTTAATAGGTTTGACGATGCATGAACATAAGAAAGAGAATAAGAGACGATAATAAAGGTAGCATTAGAAAGTTAGTGGGATGCAGAATAAGCTAATATCAAGAAATTAGAGAATAGGCAAAATGAAAAAAATAAAGAGGCTATTGATGAATTTGCTCACAGATAACAAACACACTCTAACACTATTCTATTATGTCTATTATTTTTGTCTCAGTGAATGTGGATGGATGTATGACTCATGTCCTGGGCTTTGCCTTGCATCAGATTCTGCTAAGATAAGCTTTAGCACTCCATTAATTTGAAATTAAAAAAACATGTTAAATAAATAGGTATTTAATAACAATGTTCTTTGGTAAAATAATGATGTTGAGGATAAGTATTATTGTAAACAGAATATCCTAGTATTCCAATTTTATTTCTGACCTGGGGTGCTATATGGATTTCTACTCTTATGTCCTCTTAAAATTCAAAAACCTCCTGTCACATGGAATGGCTGCGCACAACAACCATACTGTGAATGTCTGTTTGTGTGTGCCTTGCACTTGGCTGGTGACCCATCCCTGACTTGTGTCTGATTTTGTGACTTACAACATAAAAGATGTTGATTGTTTTATTTTATTTTATTTTACAGAAAGCTGTCTCATCCTAAATTAGTTCAGCTATATGGAGTATGCATGAAACAGAGGCCAATATGCATAATCACAGAGTTTTTGGAAAATGGCTGCCTTCTCAATTTTCTAAGGCAGAAGATGGGCCGTTTGACAAAGGAATGCTTGCTGGCCATGTGCCAGGATACATGTGAAGGAATGGAGTATCTTGAAAACAATGGATTTATCCACAGAGACCTGGTACAGATGCATTCGTTGTTATAAACTCCCCAAAATAATTTATATTATACAAGAAAAAAAAACATTAATAATGTAATCTTAATACATAATTCGCCTGCCTCCTCACTCACTCACTCACGTCCGTCCGAAGCCGAATGCGCAGTCGCCTTCTGCGCAGCTGCCCGAAAAACATTACGAGACCGACATCCAACCCCAACATTGTGGCAGGCGGCGGATTTACGGCCGCAAAAATTCAAAGAGAAAGGTGACTTCGATTAAAGCTCTAGAGGCCTGAAAGGCGATTTCGACTACAGCTCGAGGCCTAATTACGCATTCTGATTCAATTACACATTCATTCAATACACCTATATCAGGTATGTGGTGCTTATACTTATTACTATTCCATATTGTACTGGAACATTCATCATTCAATATTATATACTATAGGCCTGGAAAATTCATCAACTAACAGTACAAGCCTGTACAGTAATGAGTAAAGCGGACTACAATCATTACAAAACAACTTCTTCGTTACTTATCATTTGTTCTTCATACACTGCTGACGCACACTCGTGCCCGTTTCATCTTACGTTGTCGAAATGGGCTCTTTGTCTTGTTTATAATAAACACAACTGTTTGTTTCATAAAGTTCAAGATAAATGTTAAACATTTTTGGAAAAAGTAGAAGCAAACTTTAAGCTCCTTCCCCAACACCACACATTTCTATCAACTCTGCATACAGTTTCAGATAAATGTAGAATCTGAGACATTTATTAAGGGTTTTATACTGATAACCCTTATAAAATGAAAAATTTTAAAATAAATTCATAGAATAATTAGGCAAATAGAAATTACAGAATCCTTTTAAAGATAACTACCAAAGCCTATGTCAGAAAATTGGGAGATTGTATAGGAAACCTAGCAACAAAACCAAAACATGAAGTGAAACTTGTAGTTGAAAAAATCAGAAATGGATTAAAATATCCTTAAATCGTAAACAAACAAGAACCACAAACAAACTTGTAATTCTTTTGAGGAATCCAGAAAATTGAATGAAGAAGTAAACCCAAAGACTGGACTTTATACACTGTGACCTCTAAAATCACTTAAATTGTGACCTTTGACATTGCTGTCAGTAACTGCATAGCAACCATCAAACAAAGCATCTCAAAAAGAAAACATAATAACATTGAAAACATAAATAAATAAATAAAATCTTAATTTTAATTACTACACATAAAATGATCCTCTAAATAATTAAACAATCATATAAAATTATAGTTTTCAAAGTATTTGTGGCAAAAGCACATAACATCATACTACCCTTTTGGTCTGCATATAATTGCATGCTGTTTCTTTGCCATTTGTGAAATAACATACAGTATATAGCATCAGAGTTGAGTAACTAAAGAGAAACTGCATTTAAATGCACCAAGGAATGCTTATGCAGGGTTTTGTTTATACCATTACAAAATAATTGTTGCTATTCGTCTTTTGTTTGTTTTAACTGCAGGCAGCACGAAACTG
The DNA here is from genome assembly GCF_900747795.2 of Erpetoichthys calabaricus. NCBI lineage: Eukaryota > Metazoa > Chordata > Cladistia > Polypteriformes > Polypteridae > Erpetoichthys > Erpetoichthys calabaricus. The sequence goes on from NC_041398.2 coordinate 105,808,769, forward strand.
TTTAGTAAGTGAAAAGCATGTGGTGAAGGTCTGTGATTTTGGAATGACAAGGTGGGTTGGAAGCTTTAGTTTTTACATCGTATCTGTGAATTTTTTAACAGCATCAGTGCCTCTTATTCCTTAAAAATATTATAAAGTGTGTTCATATCAATGGATATCTTGCCAATGGCACTATGGATTTAAAGACTTCTGTAGTGGTAGGGTTGAGTCCCAGCCAAAGATAATAAAATTCTCCAGACTGTGTTTGGATGTAATAGCATACCTCCTCCTTCAGTGTTTTAACAAGTCCACTGTACTGGAAGGCTTTAGAACAAAAACCTCCAGCCATTGTGGTCCTCCAAGTCCAAACCATATTTCCCTGATATTAAATACTGACTGTTCAATGTGGTGAATAAACTCTATTTAGACTTCATCTTGTATGCTCTATATTTCTAATTTGCACTGACAGAATAGTGTCCTCGTAGTTTGTAGAGTGTCCATTTTCTATTTGTCAAGCTGGCGTTTCTGTTACAACTGAAATATATTGCCTTTTTGCCTTAAATGTTATTTCCATCATATTATTTATGCAGTGTACCAAATACCAAAAATACACCGACACACACTATTAAGTAATTTTCTGTTGACCTGCTTAATCCAGTTCAAGGCCAGAGGGGTACAAACCAGGAAACTGACCTGAACAAGGTACCATCCAGTGCCTTGAGCATGGGAAAGTTGCTATATAAATAAAATGTATTATTATCCCATCACAAGGTACACTTGTGCATATATTCAAAAACAACCACTTTAGTTTCACCATTTACCCTAACCTGTATGTCTTTGAAGATATGGGAGTAAAACTATGGTACCTGGAGGAAAACCCTGCCAAACAGAGGCAGAAAACATAAATTCCAGACAAACAACAACCAAGAGCTGGATCCAGGACAACAGATCTTTGCAGCAAGAACACTTACCACTGTTCTATCATGCCACCCAAGTATTAAAGCAGCAAAGTACTTTGAGTCTCTGATCATAATGATGAACAGTGAAAATGGAGAAACTGACCACAGGATGGGAAGGCAGGATCTAAATTTTCATGTTAACTCCCTGATTTACTTCTTTTTTTATTGATCCTAATTGCATATGTGATTTCAAATTGTGAATGGGAATTACACTTAAACTTGTAGGAAATGAGGTGTGCCCATACCATTCCGCTACATCAGTGATTTCTTGAATAGCTCAGCAATCTAGGAAGACCTTGTGAGTAGAGTTACTATTTCTTTGGATCAAGAGTAGCTACTTAATGTGATTTGAAGATTCTAGTAAAGCATAACCAACAATATTTTGGGTGCCAGACACTTTAGGAGTAGGTAATAGTGTGGTACAGTTAATTACTAGCTACTCCAAACTCATCAATAATGACAATTGGTGGTGGATCATTTGTTAAATGTCTTTTCAATGTAAAAGGCTGTATACAACATGTTTTGTGTATCTCACTTCTGCTTGAGTTGTAAAAGGGTTTATGCCACCTGTAGCACCAAAATTACAAGTCTCACTCAGTAAAGTATTTAGATTGTGTAATGCAATACAAGCAGAATGCATGCCTCCAAATGTCAATCAAGTGCTAGGTAATTTAAGTACAAAGCTTTTAAAAGCAGCTATCACATGGTCAGCTATCCTGACAAATAAAATCGAAACATTTATTTTTTTTACATGTTTAAGTCACATATCATTCTTTTGTTCATAGTAAGTCTTAGTTTGCTTCTTTATAGCATTGTGTGAATGAGGTAGCCTACGCATGGTTTATTGTATGCTAAAACTTAAACAGATATCACAGCAACTAAATTGTTACCAGTTTCTTCACTTATCCACAGTCACTGACAATTACTGCCACATGCCTAATTTTACATTTTTTATTTTATGAAATGAAATCAATGATTTCGATAGACTCTATTTCCTTAAACTGTTTTTTACATTTACAGTTTTCAGCATGTCCTGCTGTCTTTATCTTCACTGCAATGTTGGCAAAGCCAGCACAAAACAGCAATTTCTATTTTAAAAGCCATGTTAAAGATTTATGCATGAAGTGGAAAAATTTAAAGACACAAATTATTTTAATTCTGCATATTAGTCCTCAATTGCCATGTCCTGAATTCCAAAGAATTAAGTTAAGTTCTATAAGAAGGATTGTCTCTACTTTAATTCACATGAGCATACAGCTAGAATTGTCTGACAGATATTGTAATCATTTTAGCACTGGATAAACTGAAATGTAGTTAAACAAGTGAAAAGTTAATCTGATGTACATGATAATGCTGGGTAGTGACTGTAGATAGCAACAGAGCATAAGTGAAGGTTAACTGCTGTATCGTATGTAGTAGTTAGTAGGCAAGCCAATTCACATTCTTGCATATTGACATGATGAGCCAGCTGGTAAAATCAATGGTGAAACAATGGTGCAAAAAAAAGCAAATATTTAAATTATGGTCATTTATAATTGTGTTTCACCACATTGCATTCAAGCTGTTTACAAAAAAAATGTTATTTAAAAAACTTTTTATTTATACTCATCTGATCAGTTCTTATAAGAAGACTTTTCATTTCTTCTGGGTTCAAAATTCATATTTAAAATTGAGATCTGGGAAACAAATACAATAATTATACATAATTATCTATATCTAATGATACAGAAAAATATGTATTGATAATGTTCTAAGCCACATTATGTATTCCTAATTTAGAGTGGTATATATCTCTGGAGGCAAAAAATTAATGAATTAAATGATTAGAAAGCAGGCTACAACTGTATTTAGACTCAAAAAATAATTTTGTTGTTTTTCTATTATCAGTTTCATAATGAGTGCAGGAAAACTGTAAAGCGTTTTGCTAAAATCAAAAAGAATAATAACTTGATGCTAGAGATGACTTTCTCTGGACTGCACAATGCCATGAATGTGGGGAATTAAATTGTGTAATACTTTATTTGTTGCACATTTTATATATTATTGTAACTGTGCCGACTGAAATAGCAGTGGCAGAAAGCAGGAAACAGGAAGAACAGCGCCAACAAAATGAGCTTGAGTCCACTAGGTCAGTGCTGGTAAGCACTGCACAGCACTACATTATGTATGATGACTGGAGTGTTTTAGAAACATAATAGGCTTGAAAATTGTGCAATACTCCTGTATACTTGCAACATATTTTTATATATTTTTGTGTTGTGTCAAATGTGAAATATTGCTTTTAACTTAAGGGCATTTAATTGTGACATTTAAAAAGATTTCACTTTTTTCACTTTTATTCTTTGCTTTCATATTTTTAGATTTGTTCTTGACAATGAGTACATTAGTTCCACGGGCTCAAAATTCCCAGTAAAATGGTCACCCCCTGAAGTTTTTCATTATAGTAAATATAGCAGCAAGTCAGATGTATGGTCATATGGTAAGTTACCTCCTAGTAATTCTCAGTAAAAAAGCAATGATATATTCATATAATGTATAAGTATTCAACATTTATGTCAAGAAACAAACCCTTCATGAAAATGTTATCTTTTAAGGCCAAATGAATGCCAAAAAGGGGCAGAAAAGAACACCAAACAAACTAAACCCCACTGTGCCCAAGCAGTGGTAACACACCTCTTTAAAAATCCCTAGGTATTGCTGTGAGGCTGACTATACGATTTAGAGTCTGTGTTTTCCTCCCTTAGAAACACTAAAACACTTAATTACTTAATTAACAGAACTGAAAAAACAGTTAAACTAACAAAAGAAGTTAGCAAAATAAACAATAATAGAACAATAAAAATTTTTCCAAATAAAATGAGTTGATTTGTATATATATAGAAAACTAAATGCAAAAGATACAGAAAACCAAACTCCAGCAGAGAGCCAAAGTTTGCAAATTCTAAATATCTGGTTCTGCTTACATTTGTTTATAAACTAACATGCTATTTGCAAAATCCCATATTTCTTACTCAGTTGAAATTCATTTTCCTCAAGTATGTTGAGAATAAAATAGGAGTTATTATCAACTTAAACATCAAAATAGAATCAGTAACAAATAATACAAAAATTATTGTGGTCACATGAAGAGGTCTATAGTGTTAAATAGTTTAGTTAAAATTAAGTGAGTAACAAAACACAGACCTGGGGAACAAGTTATGTAATTAAAAAGTTTCCAGATTGATTTCATACTTCAGTTATTGTGTAAACATGGCTTAAAAGTGTATATTTTCTGAGAAAGTTAGTTGTTCTGAGCATAATAAGCAGTGTCTAAAAGCAATTTGAAGTCAATTGTTGACAGAATTTCTTTCAGAATTTCAAGTAATATATGCAAAGAACAAAATCCTGTGAGTCTATGTTTTTTATTTATTTTTCATCTTTGTAGGAGTGTTGATGTGGGAAATCTTCACTGAAGGCAGAACACCTTTTGAGAATAAATCAAATCCTGAAGTAGTGGATGAAATCACACAAGGTCATCGCCTTTATAAGCCATATTTAGCATCTCGTGATGTATACCAAGTTATGTACAGCTGTTGGCATGAGGTTTGTTACTTACTTTTAGCTAAATTAGTTTTTCTTTCAGTTTTATTTAATAGTATTAAATAACAGTATTCTCAGTTAAATAAATATGAAGTGAGACTAGTGGGGCTTTTCCCCTGGATAGTGTTCAAATTCCTGTTTAAAGTCTTTTTATTCAAAAAGCATAGTATTATTCAAAAGTGAAAGTCACCATCTTAGGAGCATTCAATAAAAGACACTGTAAGTTTCCTCAGCCTAATGGATATAGGGTTGAGGACAGTCTCTTGACTGAGATGGAGTGGTGACCCCACCCATTGGGGAACCACCCAGAAAATGCATGTAACATAATATAACCAACATAGACACAGAGAAATAAAATTATACACAAAACATATAAAAAATACAGAATAATTGAATAAATACCAAAAGTAACAATATTAACATAGACAAAAGAATTAAAAATGAACAAAAAATAAATAAAATGGGAATAAAATTAAGCATAAAATGACAAAAATATAATGAACCATAACAACTACTGTGTGTGTTTTTACTCTCGACCAGGTATTTTGGAATTCCTTTTTTATGTTTGTCTTGTACAGCAGGAAAAACAGTAATGCCTCTGTTTCTTCTATGGCAATAAAAAAACATAATACTTAATTTTCATTTTTAATATGTATGTTTATTGCAGTCCCATGCAGTGCTAGTTGAGATACAGGCAGGGTGGTCTCTAGATTTTCTCCATACTTTAATGGAATAGGGGGGTTTGGAAAAATTAATGAATAAGTGAATTGATGGGCATTTCTTCCTGGTCTGCATAACCATGCTTTTTTAAGTTAACACACCTGATTGTGCAAAACTGTTAGGTTTCCTGTGTTCAGTGGTTCAAAACTGGATGATGGCAGCCTGTGAGATGATAAAATTGCCAGATTTTTGCTTTATTCTTTTAGCAGATTAATATAATCTGTGATTTTTTTGTAAATTGCCTAGTCTAAGGGCATCTTCCAATTAAAGAAAGATAATAATAGTTTGAAGTACTTTGCGTTATCAGCACCCCATCCACGGTTTAACTTTGAGCATGATGCTTCAGGATAGGCTTCAGTCTCTGAACTGGATTAAGTGGGTTCCATAATGGACAAATATGATTTACCAAAAGACATAATGAATTTGGAAGAAATAATTTGGAAGTCCTCTATCAGCCTTTAGGTTGCTTCAATTCGCTCCTCACACATTCCTAAAAAATCCTTAATCTGTCTTGACTATTATATAGTACATCCGGAAAGTATTCACAGTGCATCACTTTTTCCACATTTTGTTATGTTACAGCCTGATTCCAAATGGATTAAATTAATTTTTTTCCTCAGAATTCTACACACAACACCCCATAATGACAACGTGAAAAAAAGTTTACTTGAGGTTTTTGCAAATTTATTAAAAATAAAAAAACATGTACATAAGTATTCACAGCCTTTGCTCAATACTTTGTCGATGCACCTTTGGCAGCAATTACAGCCTCAAGTCTTTTTGAATATGATGCCATGAGCTTGGCACACCTATCCTTGGCCAGTTTCACCCCATTCCTCTATGCAGCACCTCTCAAGCTTCATCAGGTTGGATGGGAAGCGTCGGTGCACAGCCATTTAAAGATCTCTCCAGAGATGTTCAATGGGATTCAAGTCTGGGCTGTGGCTGGGCCACTCAAGGACATTCACAGAGTTGTCCTGAAGCCACTCCTTTGATATCCTTTGAGGGTCATTGTCCTGCTGAAAGATGAACCGTCGCCCCAGTCTGAGGTCAAGAGCGCTCTGTAGCAGGTTTTCATCCAGGATGTCTCTGTACATTGCTGCAGTCATCTTTCCCTTTATCCTGACTAGTCTCCCAGTCCCTGCCGCTGAAAAACATCCCCACAGCATGATGCTGCCACCACCATGCTTCACTGTAGGGATGGTATTGGCCTGGTGATGAGCGGTGCCTGGTTTCCTCCAAACATGACGCCTGGCATTCACACCAAAGAGTTCAATCTTTGTCTCATTAGACTAGAGAATTTTCTTTCTCATGGTCTGAGAGTCCTTCAGGTGCCTTTTGGCAAACTCCAGGTGGGCTGCCATGTGCCTGTTACTAAGGAGTGGCTTCCGTCTGGCCACTCTACCATACAGGCCTGATTGGTGGATTGCTGCAGAGATGGTTGTCCTTCTGGAAGGTTCTCTTCTCTCCACAGAGGACCTCTGGAGCTCTGACAGAGTGACCATTGGGTTCTTGGTCACCTCCCTGACTAAGGCCCTTCTCCCCTGATTGCTCAGTTTAGATGGCCGGCCAGCTCTAGGAAGAGTCCTGGTGGTTTCAAACTTCTTCCACTTACGGATGATGGAGGCCACTGTGCTCAATGGGCACCTTCAAAGTGGCAGAAATTTTTCTGTAACCTTCCCCAGATTTGTGCCTCAAGAAAATCCTGTCTCGGAGGTCTACAGACAATTCCTTTGACTTCATGCTTGGTTTGTGCTCTGACATGAACTGTCAACTGTGGGACCTTATATAGACAGGTGTGTGCCTTTCCAAGTCATGTCCAATCAACTGAATTTACCACAAGTGGACTCCAGTTAAGCTGCAGAAACATCTCAAGGATGATCAGGGGAAACAGGATGCACCTGAGCTCTATTTCGAGCTTCACGGCAAAGGCTGTGAATACTTATGTACATGTGCTTTCTCAATTTTTTTATTTTTAATAAATTTGCAAAAACCTCAAGTAAACTTTTTTCACGTTGTCATTATGGGGTGTTGTGTGTAGAATTCTGAGGAAAAAAATGAATTTAATCCATTTTGGAATAAGGCTGTAACATAACAAAATGTGGAAAAAGTGATGCGCTGTGAATACTTTCCGGATGCACTGTATATCTGAATTTGAGGTAGGCTCTGACCTTGCAGTTTTGCCTGGTTCATTGTGAATTATTGTCCTTAATAGAAGATAGCTCTGCAAAACCATGGACCTGTTAAGTCTAAATCTATAATGTAGAAATACAGAGAACACAAGGTGATACTTATGAATAGTCCTTTATCTGCCTTTTATCTTTATTGATGTCAATTTAAGATCACAGACGGCACCTTCTCCACAGTGAGTATCATATTATTACACTTAAGTGAGTTACATCAGGCAACATTAGTGTGTTTTAAAGATATAAATATCTTTGTTTTTTTTTTATATTTTTCCTTGTCATGTGTCTTTTTCCATGTCACAATGGTTTTCACAAATAACAATTCATTCCCTACATTCACATTTACTCTTATTGCTTAGATACTAGCTTTTTGTTATAAATCCATGACATCCCTGTCTGGTTCCCAATTTCTTCTCCGTTGTGAAGAGCACTGGGCTGAAAACTGATTTTACCTTCATATCAGTTTTTTACTGTGACACTTCCAGTGATAGGAACCAATTTTATGTCAATCCTTTGCAGGACACAAACATACTATACACTCACTCACTGGAGGGAGAAGTGAACTCCACATTACCATGCTTAACCACTTATATCCTTCTTGCGTACCTTTCCCATGTTAAAGTTTTAAGATACATGAGACACTGAGTTAGAGGAATGCCTCAGAGGACTGCTTTAAGTATTTAGACATTGATCTGATTTTTCTTTTGGTTCCAGAACATACACTGAAGTAATAAAATGTTGTTAGAATGTTGTACTGTGTATCACTAGGTGGCAGCATTTTTCAATGCTGTTAGAAAATACAAGAAATGGTAAAATAGAGTATATTTTAGTGAAAGTGTAATTAAATGGATCTAGCATTCTGGGTTCAAATCCAATGTCCATTCAGTGTTCATGTGATGTTAGCATGTACCCCAGTTGCCTACAATTTGAAATTGGATTAAATAAGTTTGAGAATGTTTTAATATATAGAATTTACTTAATTTTGCAGTATGATTCTGCAATGTATTTTAGTTTATGATTCCCCTATTTTATTTGACTGAAGTTGAATCCTTATGTTTGGGCTTTCATTTTGACCAATAATTGAGACTATAATTTCAAATATTTATTTGAATGTATTCAAATATGGGAATTGAAAATATTTTGAACTGTATACATGTATGTTCCTATTTGAGGAAAACATTATTTTGTTGTTTACCAATAATAGACTTATTAAATTTTTATATATTTGAAGGTTAAGGCACTGTGTTCCATATTTTTTTAAACTTATGCAACTTTATTGCAGTGAAGGCTAGCTTCCCAGTATATGTCCTTTTAGCCAATTTTTAGTCATAACCTTCATTTACATAATATTAGCAAGTTGTGGATACCCATGATTTACACCTGCAACCTCTAGATGTCTAGTGTAACATCTTCAACAACTAAGTCATAGCACACTACAATGACTGTGCTATGAAGTTTGATTTTGGCAAAAAATCATGGGTATAGGCTGTTGTGTGTACGGCAGTTGACACATAATGAGGTTTCAGCCAGAAGTATGGACAGTGAAAAAAATTCCAGTATACTGGATATCTTCCTCTGATATGGATTTCAAATAAACATTATACTGGTATGCTAAAAATTAGTGGAAAGGTTGCAAGCATGTTTAAACACAATGCATACAAATTTGTGCATACAAAAGTAGATGAGAAATATAGTTTTGTACTTGTGTATTAGTATTTTAAAGACAATATGTTTATGTACGCCCTTGTATATAAATGTGTAATAAAGTTGTATAACCCTTTAAGAATATTACTCAAGAGTCGTATGCAGTTCAGCCTAATCAGTAAGTTAATGCAAATGTTAACATAATAAATGAAGAAGTGTCATGTCTTGTGCTGTGTTCGTTTAGTGGCTGTGGCAGCAACATGGGCAAATAATTAAAAGGGAAAAGCTGCATTTTTATTGGTGCAAGAGAGGTGAATACCTTCTATCAAATCTACAAGGTGTGACAATTTAATTTCTATAATGAACCAAGGGAAAAACGTGCGCGTATCAGCATTAGCGGCTACCATCACCATTGAAGTAATCCCTTTCCACAGCCATTCCAGGAATTAAATTGTCACACCTGGTATCTGAGTAGTAGAGCATTTACAAGCATTTCAGCATATTAAGGGAAATACCTGTGTGCACGGTTCATGAAAAACACATTTGATATTTGCTACACAAAATGCATTTCAGTCTGAAAAGTATATACAAATGCATTATACTGATTTTTATCAAAATCTTTAGAATTTATTTGTATCATGATATGGATTTTTGCCCATACCACCCACTTCTAGATCCTTTGCCGCTGCTGCTTGTTATCCAGTTCCTGTATTTGCATTGTGAGAGTTGCATATAAATCAAATTAAGTTTTTGAGGGCAACAGACTCTGTCAAGGGTGCATCTTGTCTCCTCTTTTATTCGTGGTATTTATGGGCAAGATATCAGGCTTGGAGAGTATCAGTTTGGGGAACCTAAAGATTACATCTCTATCATTTACAGATAATGTTGTCCTTTTAGCTTCATCAGACTGTTATCTGAGATGTAGATTGGAATGGTTTGTACCTGATTGAGATGAGTTTGGTATGATAATTAGCACCACCAATCTGAGACTATGGTTCACTCCTTGAAAAGAATAATTTGATCCCTTGAAGTAATGGATAAGTTCAGGTACTTTAGGGTGTTATTTTTCAGTGATGGTGAAGGTGTTCACCAGATTGATCAACAATTTGATGTAGTGCTAGCAGTTTAACAGACAATGAAGCAGACCATGGTAGCGAAGACTGAGCTTAGTCATCAGAAGAAGCAGACAATTCTATGTCGGCATCCTCATTTATGCTCACAAGCTATTTGACGTGACTAAAGAATTAAATTACAAGTAGAAACAGACAAAATGATAAAGTTGACAAAGTTATAGACCTCACCTTCTGTGTCAGTGTCACAAACTCAGCATTATAATGCAATGGAGTAGAACTCTGCAGACTGAGAGGAGCCATTTAAGTTGATTTTTGGTCACATAGTTTGGGTGCAGGTGACATTTGTGGGAGTTACACAGGACACGCTAGAGAGATTATATATCTCAACTAGGCTGGGACCAAAGTATCTGAGAATTCCTGCAAAGGTTTTGACCGTTTTTTTTCTTTTAGTTTTTACTTAATTTTTCATTTTATTTTTTTACTATTTATTAAGTCTTACTTTTTCACCATCTTCTAGTTTTAATCTTTATTCAAATTTGTGTTCTGTTTTTCAGTTTTTATTTAGTTTTAACCTTTTCAGTAATTAAATATATTGTCTTTGTAGTGGTCAATTGTTTATCATACATGTCGGATATTGATCAACTTTATACATAAATTCATGAAACATATATGATTGTGTTACAGCATAATTTTTATCATGCTGATGTGACAGTTCAAAGCTTTTAGCGTAATTTAAAAAATGCAGTAATCAAATAAGTATTCTCTGTTCTTGTTACTTTAACCTGTATTAAGGTTAAGCAATGGGTTGTTAAAAAAAAAAACAACTTTCAAGTTGTGCGACTCCATTTGTAATTTCACAACACACCAAAAATAATGTCTTCATATTTGCGTGCATGTTATTGTGGATAGAGGAGTAGGGTATTCAAGCATTGTTACTTTAAAATGAATATTACTTAAGAAAAAGTAACACTTTCCATTCAGACATTTACTTCAAAAGGACAATAGTACAGGTATCAGGTCAAAATGTTACTCAAGGACTTGGTGTACTTTAACTACAGTTAGGCTTTTAATGTACTAAAAACAATATAAATATACAGTACTTTTCAATAAGCTCAATGTAATATATCCAGTCAATCTGGAATAGCCTAAAAGAGTGATTAAACAGAAAAATAAACTATTAATGCATTTTACATACTGTAAATCAACTTATTCATAAACTATTTTTTTCAAAAGGCTCTGCTGTGTGCAACTTAAAACACCAGCCTTTGCATTTTAGACCACTTTGCTGTTTGCAGAACTTTGAACCACTGTCTGTAACCCACAGTCCTCTTTAGGTGCTTATTCCCACCATTCAAAAAATAAAATTTTGCCTTATTTTGCAAAAATATTGTTTATATATTTTATGAAAATGTGTCACTGATCACTATCAATTAACAAAAAATAATTATTCCTTGATGTACTACGAAATAAATTACATTCATCCACACTCTGAGTGTACATCTTACTCAAGTACTAAATAACCTGATTAAAACTAAATGTATACATATAGCATCGGCTCTGCTGGCAGCATTAATTACATGCTACATGTCTGCTTAAAAACTCACTGCAGTGACACCAACATCAAACAGGCAATATCTTGCCAAGTAAGGTCATTTTTTTAATGGCAGCAATAAGCTTACAGCCCCCCCAAATGTTAACTTAGATCAATGACAGCTATTCTAAACATTAAGAAATTATTTTTTATTCTATCAGTTTACTTTGATTTGATAGCTAGATATTGCTCTATAATAAGAATAAGAGAACATCTGAATCAGAGTCAAAACTTCACTTTTTAAATTAGTAATATTCCAGGGCTACTACAGAATAAAACATACTTAAAGCAATATGTTTTCAAGTACAGTAATAGAAAGTCAGTTCATATGGTATATGCGGATTGCTGAAATTCTTACTGCCTTTGGTATAAAAAGATAACACTTTTTGTTTTTCAGTCTAAACACCAGCCGATCCAACTGAATATACTGGTAATTTTGCATGGTTGGAAACAAATTATGGAGACAGACATGAGGACAGTGAAAGTGAAAATTACAAAGTATAGTTTTGTTCTTGTTTGTTTTTTTTGTTTTTTTTTTCCAGTTTTTAGGTTTTTTTTTTTTCATTTTTATTTTAATTTTAGTTAATGAAAGCATAATTTCTACTTTACAGACAGTTTTTGTTTACAAGATACAACACTTAGTTTTGTAACAAGTTGCTGAGGATTTACACCCATCAGCCACAACATTAAACTTGCCTGTCTAATATTGTGTAGGCCCACCTTGTACTGCCGAAACAGCTCTGACTTGTTGAGGTATGGACTCCACAAGACCTCTGAAGGTGTCCTGTGGTATCTGCCACCAAAACAGTAGAAGATGATCCTTTAACTCATTGAAAGTTGCAAGGTGGGACCTCAATGGATCAGACTGTTTTTCTAGCAAATCCCACAGATGCTTGATCAAATTGAGATCACCTTGAACTGTTTGTCATGTCCCTCAAACCATTCCAGGAACAATTTTTGTAGTGTGGCAGAGTGCATTATCCTGCCGAAAGAGGCCACTGCCATAAAGGAATATCATTGCCATGAAAGGGTGTACATGGTTGGCAACAATCCTTAGGTGGGTGGTAGTGGTCAATGTAAATTCCACATGAATGCCAGAACCCAAGGTTTACAAGCAGAATATTGCCCAGAACATCAAACTACCTGCCTGCTTACATTCTTCCCATAGTGCATCCTGCCTGAAATCTCCTACCCAGGTAAACAATTCGCATACACCCTACCATCCACATGATCTAACAGAAACAGAATTCATTAGACCAGTCTACCTGTTTCCATTGTGCCATGGTGCAGTGGCCCCATACACAGCATGCTATGATGCACTGTGCTCTGACACCTTTATGTGATTGCCAACATTAGGTTTGTCATCTATTTCTGTTACAATAGCTCTTCTTTGGGATTGGACCAAATGGGCTAGCCTGTGCTCCCCACATGCATCAATGAGCCTTCGGTGCCCATGACCATTGTCCTTCCTTGGATCACTTTTGGTTGGTACTAATCACTACATATCGGGAAGACCTCACAAAACCTGCCATTTTGGAGATGCCATGACCTAGGTGTCTAGCCATCACAATTTGGCTCTTGTCAAATTCACTCAGATCCTTATACTTGCCTAATTTTCCAGTTTCCAATACATCACCTTCAAGAATTAACTGTTCACTTACTGCTAATATATCCCACCCTTTAACAGGTGCCATTGTAATAGGATAATCAATGTTATTTGCTTTACATTTTATTGGTTTTAATGTTGTGGCTGATCAGTACAGAATGACCTGCACTGTTTAGATTAGCAGGTTGTCATCTCAGCCCCCCTGAAGAAAGTGAATTATTCAATGTTATAATGTGCTGAGGTTTTATTTTTCATTTATTCACCCCCACATCTACTAATTAGCTGGAAGCTAACCACACTTTCCTGCTGTTTTAGTGCAAGGTGTAAAAATCTTCATTTGCACAAAAGCTATGCATGTTATTAATGCTCAGTTAGCAGCATCTGAACAGATTATGAACAGTTTCAAATGCACCATATTCTGTGATGTAAAAAAGTTAAAGTGTATTACATAAATTGTTGTAAACGTTCAGTTTATAAGAAGTATTTTGAATCATTTCACAAGGAAAGAATCAAAGCTAAATAGGGTTTTACTTATTCACTGTATTATTAAATCTATAAAGCCTGTCTGGTTAGCTAAGGTATTCCAATACTGTCAAGTCCTGCACTTCAAATTCATAGCTTGATAATTTGTTCATGTTTCAAACTTTTCTGTAAGTAAATCTTTATATTTCCTAGTTTCTGTTTTGAATCCACAGGTGTCATTGAATATATGATTCACTATTTAATTGAATGATCAACATTATCAGTAATCCCTTTGATAATTTTGAATATCTAGATTAGGTCCCCACTATTAAAGGGTTTATTTTTCCCTAGTTTGTCAAAGAAGAATATGTACTTGTTTCTATTCTTTGAATAGCTTCTGGTGCTGTTGTGGCATTTTAAAGTGTGAAAACCAAAACTGCAGTCATTATTTCAGTTGTAGTCTTACTTGCATATTGCAGTTTGAGCATAAAATCTATTGATTTATCCATCCATTATCAAAGCCACTTAGTCTATTTCAGGTAAGGGGGTGAGACATGAGCCAAACTTTATAGTATTGCTTTAGCATAGTACAGAAACCAACTCAAGATGAAGTGTCAGTCCATTGCTGTTTATGTGTAAACCAATCTGGTAAATGAACCATTGGTCCAGAAGCCTTGAGGGAATGGTTCTTTATAATCCTGTTAGCAAATAGAAATATACCTTTAAATAAATGTCATATATACTGCTTTTCATTTAAGCTGATACCTTGTTGTAACATATAATATTCGAATTGTTTCAAACAGCATACTGTTTATCAATGGCTCCTGAAACTTCTAATGGATTTCGAATGTTCACTTTTCAGAAACCAGAAAGCAGACCTTCATTTGCCGAATTGTTGAACAGCATCAAAAGGATAGCAGAAGGTGAATTCTAGGACAATATTCATCACAACATTAATTGTGTTTTCATTTCCTATAGAATGGAGTATAGTTTGGCTTTTCAACACTAGAAAATCTAGCACAAATTAGTGTAGCACTGTAGTCTCAGGAAATTCAAATATGTAAAAATGCCTTTTTTTTTTCCTGTCGTGCCCACAATGAATGTGCTCGCAGTAAATGCTGTCTTGTACAGCCTGTTGTGATTACAGAATATATGGAATAAAGATATTTATGTAAGAATAAGTTACTGTAATAATGTAAAGAACTGTATAATGTATATTTGTAGAATGCTTTGTGTCAATACAGACAGTTAATAACAATATAAAAACAGTAATTATTACATAATTTTTAGTATATAGACGTATTGTTTGTCCATTCTCTGTGGGAATATGTTTGTGTGTTTTTAAAAACATGCGTCAGGATTATGTACTCAGATTCATATATATTACAACACTTTCAGTAATAATTACAGTGATAAAAAGTAATAAAAAGAGTAATAAATGAGTGTTTAATATTTATTTTAATTAGAGCATAGTTAATTGTTGAACTGTTTTATATGTCTTTGTTATTGTTCTGTAGGTTAACTTGTTTTTCACAAGTTTCAATCAGGACAGGACTGGGATGGGCAAATTTGTACATAGTGTGATTTGGTTTTTGATGTTCTAACAGATATCACCACAAATGATTTATTTAGATAAACCACTTTAGCAGCTAGTTTCTGGTAAGCAGATGTTTCCGTGGGTGCCAGGACTCTTTTGCCAATAAGTTATCAAAATGAAACTAAGCAGAGTAAGCTCAATATTATGATCTCACAAGTAATACAAGAAAGCCACAATTTATTTTAAATTCAGGAAGAGGTAAAAAAAAAAAAGTGTGAACTAAGGCAAGCAATTCCATCATAATCTCAAAGTAGAAAATAGTTACTGATTTCCATCTTTGCTAATCAAAAATCTGTATTTCAGATGGCTCTCCGAAGGTGAATTTGTCCATCCCTTTGACAGCCATTGTTTTTTATATTACTATGAATTACGAATAAAACAGAACTTTATTGTTCTTATTATGAGTGGAACATTTGTCCATAATAATACCATACATTCAATTAGACAAATAAATAACATCTGAAAAATGTCAAAAAGAGACAGCTTTGCTGCAATATAAGATGCATACGTTTACATATTTTACATTTTAAAGCAGCGGATACATGGCAGTGAAATGTCAGTAATTTACACAAATATTGTAAGCATGCATACAGATTATTTTTTTGTCATCATGCATAAGAGAAAGTAATGACTAGGCGGAACAAATTTGACCCAGTATTATATACTATGCATGTCATCATATATTAAAATTCCATCCATCCATTATCCAAACCTATTTAATCCATTTCAGGATAGCAGGGCCCAGTGTCTATCCTAGTGGTATTGAACTGAAGGTAGAAACCAAGCAATGATGAGTCCATCATTTGGCACAGTCAAATACAACTTTCACTGACTCATGCTGTGTCAAGTTACAACCGCCAATTAAATTGGTGTATATCTTACACTTATTAAATTAATTGTATATTGGATTGATTGTATGTTTTATTTGATGTAAATTCTGGCTTTCAAATTACTGTACTGAACTTTTTGTTGCTGACATATACTGCATAGTAAGTCTTTGCATCAAATACATCTTTTGCCCTGGTTTTCATGAGGTATCATACAAATAAAATGTTAATCATACATCATCAGATTATATTTTTATCATTTTACAATCTCACAAAACGTTCATATAATAATTTAGCTCCTTAAACCTAAATTCACTTAATTTAGTTCATAAAAATGTCTTTAATGGTTATGACAAACATAGGAGGTAAGTTGTAGTTGACCTTTTAAGGATGTTTCTTCAGAAAAGCATAGAACAGAAAATTTCTTTATATGCAGATGATATGGTCTTATATATATCGGACCCAGAAAACACTGTCCCTGCTGTTTTAACAGCACTAACAGAATTTCAAAAGATATCTGGTCTTAGAATTAATCTGAATAAAAGTATACTCTTTCCAGTGAACTCACAAGCATATAATAATAAATTAGACACCCTACCTTTTACCATAGCAGATCAGTTTAAATACCTAGGGGTAAATATCACAAGTAAACATAAAGCTCTTTATCAACAAAATTTTGGCGTCTGTATGGAAAAAATTAAGCAAGACTTGCATAGATGGTCAACCCTTCATCTCACTCTAGCCGGAAGAATTAACATCGTTAAGATGAATATCCTTCCTAAACTTCTCTTTTTATTTCAAAACATTTCAATATATATCAATAAATCGTTTTTTAAACAGTTAGATTCAATAATAACCTCATTCATTTGGAACTCAAAACACCCACGTATCCGAAGAGCGACCCTACAAAGACCTCAGGCAGAAGGTGGCATGGCTTTACCTAATTTTCAGTTTTATTACTGGGCAGCAAACATACAAGCCATAAAAACCTGGACACAAATAAATGCACATACACAGCTTGGTCTGCAATAGAAGTAAAATCCTGTAGTACTTCTTTATATTCCCTGCTCTGCTCTCCAATAAATGAAAGTTATCGCAAATATACTAATAACCCAATTGTGCTTTACTCACTCAGAATATGGAACCAAATTAGGAAGCATTTTAAGATGGAAAATCTTTTATCAGTGGCACCTCTGCAAGGGAACCACCTCTTTCAACCTTCGCAAGTATATCCAGTTTTTAATACCTGGAAAAGTTTTTGGGATTAAAATGCTCAGAGATCTTTATATAGACAACATATTTACATCTTTTGAACAATTACGTTCAAAATTTAACCTCCCAGCTACACATTTCTTTTACTATCTTCAAATTAGAAATTTTGTTAAACAGAAATTGCCCGATTTCCCCCACCTTGCACCCTCCACAATGCTGGAAAAAATACTGCTCAATTCCGAGGAAACAAACACTATTTCCGCAATATATAAAATCTTATTAGAGTCCCTACCTTTCAAAGATCCAAGAGGACATTGGGAAGAAGATCTCTTAATCAATATATCAGAAAAGGAGTGGAAGGTAGCAAAGCAGAGAATTCACTCGAGTTCTATATGCGCAAAGCATAGAATTATTCAACTAAAAATTATATATCGAGCTCATCTGTCTCGCTTAAAACTGTCCAAAATGTTTCCAGGCCAGGATCCAACCTGCGAGCGCTGCAACCAAGCTCCTGCCTCACTGGGTCACATGTTCTGGGCCTGCACCAAACTAACATCATTTTGGACAAAAATTTTTAAGTGCCTCTCAGACAGCCTTAGTATCACAATCCCTCCTAACCCACTAACAGCTATGTTTGGTGTCCTTCCAGATGGACTTGAATTGGAGAAGGACAAACAAACGGTGATTGCATTCACTACACTTTTGGCACACAGACTTATTTTGTTAAATTGGAAGAATCCTAATTCTCCTCTTATAAGTCAGTGGGAAACTGATGTTTTATATTATTTGAAATTGGAAAAAATCAAATTTTCAGTTAGAGGATCTGTACAAAATTTTTTCAAAACTTGGCAGGATTTAATCAATATTATTTTAGAATAAGAGAATTAACTATTATTGCATTTAACTCCCTTCTCCATCTCTTATTTATATAGATATTTACTTCTCCCCTTCTTTTGTCTAATGTTGCCTTATTAAAAAGCTTAAAGCAATTTTCCTTTAGCTAAGCTCTCCTTCTCAGGGGTGGGGTTTGATTTGTCTTCAAATTTGTTGGGTTATAAATTGATCTGTTTGTATGGAATGATTACAATGAAAATTAATAAAATAAAAATATTAAAAGAAAAGCATAGAAATCTGAAAAGCTATGATATCGTTAATGTACAAGCACATTGGTAATGCCCAACACAAGTAAACTCTGTTCTGTATTGTGTGGAGAATGACTGTAAAATTTACTTATGTTTAAATTAATATATAATTAAAGCTCTCTGATGAGGCTGATCCATTGATCTGTTACATTTTAAGGTATTGTATCTGAAATAAAATGTCTTATAAATCTTTACAACTATTTTCTTCTTTTGAAAGATCTCTAAAGCATTAAGAAATAGAATCATATATACCACCAATACAGTAGATTTCATTGTCATATAATAAGCATTAGATATAAAAAGTGTGATATGCCTTTACGATTGCTAGTACAAACTGTTCATATTTTGTAACACTTTGCCATTGTGGGTTTGTTTAGATTATATCATCACCACAATTCTGTATAAGATATACACTAGTTCTGACATCTAAGATTTTGGATGTTTTGGAAAACTTTTTTTGCTGTTTTAGTTTCTTAAAAATCTTACTAGGATGCCATCATGTTTTTTGAATAACAGTATGTATTAGATTTTTCACAATTTTGCTCCTATCAATATTTTGGCTCAGATCTCTGCATGTTTCTAGTTGATTTTTTTTCCTTTTCTTCTCCTGATCCTGTATATCTTTTTGCCAACCACCAACCTGGCAGAACAACAGCAACAGTGTCAGTCACCCTTACCAGTAATGGTCCCCTATTATTGTGAGGGAACATCACATGCTATCAAAGAATGCTCAGATGCTATTGAAAAGGCAAATAAAATGTTAGGTTATATCATAAAGACTGTTGAGTATAAATCAAGAGGTGTTGTGCTCACAGTATATAATGCACTAGTAAGATCACATCTGGAGTATTGAGTGCAGTACTCCAGGTCACTACTCTACAGGAGAGGAGAAATGCCAAGTGCATCTGAGGACTTAAGGACATGTCCTACTCTGACAAACTACTCTGGACACAGACAGTTAAACCTGTTTAGTCTCAAGCAGAGCAGACTGCATTGTGACCTAATCCAAAATCCTCAAAGGCATTAATAAAGTAGATCTTAACAGTGAATCACATACTTGAGGACACAGTTGGAAATTAAGGGGCAGTGCATTTAGGACTGAAACCAGAAAGGACTTCTTTATGCAAAGAATTGTGGGAATCAGGAAGAAACTACCAAGTCATGTAGCTGATGCAGAAAACCTGAAAAACTTTAAGAAGTACATGGATGAGATATGAGGACAGCTTACCTCTCAGCTGAACAAACAAGTTTGATATACTGAAAGATCTCCTCTCATTTGTCACATTTCTCATGTTTGTATGTTCCTACCTAGGCTGCAAAGGCTGATTTAATTTCTGTGTCAAGTCCACGCTGTAGCTATGCATGTAGCCTACATTGTAGGCTATGCCATTGAATGAAGTTTATACCACGCTGTAGGCACACACCTGAACACTAGTTGATAGTGTTTGTAACAAACTTTCTTCACTAGGCAAACATATTTTGTCCATCACATTTTTCACTTTTTCATACATTAGCTGAATTCCAAACCATTGTTAGCTGATAATGCATGTCACAAAGTGGCAGCCTTCTGACTGTATTTGCAGCATATTATAATGCTGTATCATATAAACGCCTATATGTTCTAACTTCTTTGAAAAGTCTTTTCTCGATTTGCTCCATGTTTACTTCAGAATGGTGAACGACAAACAGGAACATGTTTCAGAAAGTCCATAGTTACCACTCTGGCCAATCAGAGTTTGAGGGGTCTGCCATGGGTCACATTTTAGTTACATTTGTGAAGATGTAGGTGTCAGGGTACACCATGGAGCATTTGTTCACGGCGGCCCCTTCTCATTCCTACTATCCCTATCTCTCATGAAGCTATATTGGGTTGCCGATACCAGTGACATCCACTGATCTATTAAAAAAAAAAGCCTGTCTTTTTCTGTTTCGAGTAAAGATGACAGCACTTTTGTTTAGCATTCATTAACTGAGCTAATAATGTGTTACACAGTTTGATTCTTTTATAGACACCTGGATTATATGAAGGCTCATTAATGTGCCTTTTCATCACAGCCATCCCTGTGCAAAAGGGCGGCATCCATAAAAGAAGCGTCTTTTCATTCATTTAGTCAGCTTCGTGAATACTTAGCAGTACAAAAAATGACTTTAAACAGTAATGAACAGGCTATAATTCTCTTCAAAGCTGGCTTGAAGAGTTGCCATTGTTTACAGATATGCAGGCCTTTTACCGTATGTCAAGATGACCTAAAGGCAGCAGTCTTTTTGGACCATTTTTGAACTTGCATACAGTTCAAACAATCAAAGCAATGAAAAAAATGGAAAGCTTTTCAGCAACAGTTCAGAAGTCTATTGCTTTAATCAGCAGAGAGAGAGGAAAAAAAGAAAGTGTGTGGCCTCTCTTGTTAGAAACAGCTTTCTGTAATTGCAGAGTGTTATTAAAGTTCATTAGTGAAGAAAATTAAGAACGAAAATGAAAAAGGCGGTGGATTATCCATTAGTGGTGGTTAGAAGAGATGTTTGGGAATTAACATTAGTTTTAACATCTCACCATTTTCACCCACTCTTTCATTAGCAGTGTTAAAACTCAAGATAGATTAATGAAATGTACATTTTTCATACATTGAGGTTGCTAAAAAGAAAATTCAGAAATCCATCTATCGATCCATTTTCTGAATCCCTTTTGTCAGTCACATGATTGTAATGAGATGTAAGCTTTGTTTGTAGTGGCAGGCATGAAGTGGTGATTGAACCTAAATGGGATGCCAGGCCAGCTTGGGGCACACCCTCATGTTATGGTTTAATGCCAATGATCACCTTAAAATGCACCTTCTTTTGTGACCTTCAGTTGTACAAGTTTACCTGGTCTCGTGGACAAAACTGTAATAAACACAGTGAGAACACACACACTCCAAATATGCAGTGAGCAAATCCACAAGCAGTGTTCTCCACTGTGCTACTGTCCCATTCTTCTATTTGGTCAGCAAACTTTTTCCAGTGTTTGGGGTCAGTGGGAACTGCAGCCTGCCCTGAGAGTATTGTGGACAATTAAACTTGGTTGGTACACCAAAAATGTTGCAGCACGTTCATTTGCACAGCCCGATTTAGAGTTGTACTTTAACTTAATATGCAGATGTTTGAAATGAGGACACCCAGACAAAAGGTACAGAAACAAATATGGGTGCCACACACAGTGATCAGTGCCCTTATTTACCAAGCACCTCAGAATTAAGAGTCTACTGAGCAAAAATTTGTCCTGCCCCAGAGTAGGACATGACAAGTAGTTATGAAGCATCCCACTCCCAGCAATGAGTAACAGTTCACATTTGAAAAATGTCACGGTTTTACAACACAAAATGACACTCATGAAGGTGATTTGTAGTTTTTTTGGGATAGCTCAGTGATGTTCTGCAGGCTTCACCACAAGGATAATGATAATATTCAAAGCATTAGGACAAGAAGAAGGTGAAAAACATAATAAGGTTGGATATTGTGCTAAGCTACACATAATTGCTGCCACTTTGCCACAACATCACAAATAATACAGTTTGCAACCATGACCTCATATGCTTGCTCATCCACACTTGGGGCAATGATATTTATGTGTGTGCTATCAGTCACAGCAACACCAACACCACACACCAGGAAAAACAGCAATTTGCATGAATGCAGCTTGCTTTTTCATCACCTCATGTGACATAAACCACTAACCACTTGAAATAGTTCCATGGCAATCATTACATTCCAGTAAGTCTACCTGAGATGGATTGCTGTCTGTAGGTTCCAGCAACTACCAAACTACCTGTGGGACACAAAACACACTGGTCTATTGTGACTATACAAGAAGAGCAGAGTCTACAAATCCCTGAAAGGAGGCTGCTATTCATGAAAAACAAGACATTCTATGCCAAGTCTGAATAGAAATTCTATGTAAAACACACACTGCAAGTCTTAGAAAAAAGTCTCGTAATGGGATTAGCCTGCCTGAAAAACATTTAGTAATTTAGCAGCCCAGATTACCACCCTTTTGACTCTCACACTGCCATTATACTTCAGATCTGTTGTCATTTTCATCTTATTCCGTTTTTGAAGCCTTTGATTCTGCTTGTTTACTATATTTTCTGGCCCACTTCATGTTTTTAGATTAATCTTGAATGGATCTTGGTCATTCTGGTGATGTTTCTGTTCTCCATAGTAACCATTTGTTGTTCTAAAATGAAAGTCCCTTCAAAGCCACAAAGCTGTTGTCCTTTTTTGATGGTTGTGTTGACATTTAAACAAATCTGAACTGCAGTGCTGGATGCTCAGTGGACAGACGCTTATGGCAGAAGACTTCTAATCTGTGGCTGACACACAATATGAGAGTGTAATGCAAAATGAAGGAACATTCTTTGGACACATCAGTAAGGAAACATGGACATTTACTCTACCAGACAGACTCACTGGGACTGAGAAGAGTGCCCCGTGGCATCCCTCCTTTTCAGCATGGGTGTTGCATTAGGGTTTAATTTTGTAACATGAAATGTGCAAGAACAGGAATAATTAGCAGGTTCAAGCATATCTGGGTGTCTAGGGCAGGCGCAGAATGAAGCAGAAAAACCTGTGGTAGCTTCAGATTTCCAGAGAGTTGAGTTAGGCTAGGCTGAAAGAATGGACATCCTACATGGGATTATATTGACCAAAGGGAGGCAAATGGCTGGAGGTCTTGGAAAAAGTGAATAGCACAGTTGGATTGTGTTATGGCATAGATGGACAGACACTTGGAGTACGACATTTTTTAAAATTTTTATTGAAATACATGACTCTTACATGTCATTCTTATACATAATGGAAACATTATTGGTCTTCAGATAATAAGATTATTTTAGTTTAACACTCATCTTTCTCCTTCAGTAATGCTATGTGTGAACAAAGCTGCTTCATTGCCTTTTCTGTTTCTTTCCAATTCAGCAATGTTAGAAATGTTCTCTTGCACTGGCTGAAAACATTAAACAGAAGTAGTTTTGAAGAGCTGGCATAATTATCATATTTTATCACATAGAGAGCCAGAGCCCACACCAGCACCATGAGATGGAAGGTGAGAACCAACTGTGAATGGCATGCCAGTCTATAGCATGGTCTAATCAAGGCCACTTCTTACATTTGGCCCATTTAGAAAATGTCTTGTCATTTGGGGTGAGAGAGGAAGCTGAAATATTCAGAGAAACCCAACTGTGCCACCTCAGTGCCATAAGTGGCTTCAAGTATTCATCTTACTTTCATAAATGTGACCGGTTGAAATCAATTAAGTCATATATTATAGTTCCTAATTTTGAGTAGCATATATGTGTCATGAATCTGCTTTTTAGAATTTTTATTTTGTGTATTTTTAATTTTTCAAGTATATTATTTATTGTTAAATTAAATTTGAAATTAATTAATTGAATTTTCAACATCTCTTCCATTTTGGGAGTTTTGTTCGTATCTTGGTTGCCACCATTGTGTGTGTGTGTTTTTCTTCATGGTTACAGTAATTGTGTTTATGGTTACTAGGCAGGTTTCCACCATATGCTTCATGTCACATGATGTGTGATGTCATCTTGCAGAGGGTATGTATACAGAGCTGTCTGGGGAAGTGCGGATGTCCAGTTTTTCAGATATTGCTCAAATAATGCCAATCTGTACTTAATGGTATTCTTTGCAGAACTTATTTTATGGTTTTTGATTTTTTTGACTTTGCTTTTGCCATCAGTTTTTGATTAACGGTTTTTAGGTTCAGACACCTGGTATTTGTACCCCTCTGGCATTTCACCTTTTGCCTGCTTTTAAGACAACAATTTGTTTCTCTTCTAACAGCTTTTTTCTAATGCTAAAACACAAAAACTGGCACTCCGTACACAATACTTCCAAGCCATATTGATAACATGCTTTCCACCACCTTAGACACAATTTCCTCACATGCCAAGATTTACAAATCAGTTAAACACTCTTTTCAAAACCCTAAACACAAGGGTCACTGCAACACATGGTTAGAATCAGGCTGCCACTCGAAAGATAGGACCCTCATACCTTCAGTGCCACACAAACAGCACACCGCTGTCATGGTCCAAGCACTGACAGTCTTGGTCTTTTTTCACACTTTCTAAGACAAATTTCTTGAAACTTCAAAATATAAAGACAAAAAAAACAAATAGTTTCCTTCTTTCAGGTCATACATGCAGCCAGTCAAATTAAAAGCACTGCTGTGCACTCCTTCAACATCAATCAATGCAGCTACATCAGAAAATGAAAACCCACAGTTCAGGGCACAGAGCTCCAGAAATAAAATATTTATTGTGCATGATACAGTAAACACATTTTCCAAAATCACAAGCACAAAATTGCCACACAATTTAGATAATTGTGTACTGTAAGTACGATAAGCCATACAGTAATGAGTGTTTGTGGTAAAGTAAAGCACCACACAAGCCCAAAGACTAAACTGTAAATATAAAGAACATTACAGTACAGTGTAAGATGTTCTGCAACTACAAAATCCAAGTTAATGAGTGATTCATTCTGCCTCAGCATGTATCTGTCCTGGGTGAGGTTAGAGGACTTTAGCCAGGCATTGGTGGAAGAATCATCTGGAGTGCAGGGTGCAGCCTTCACAAGACACCACACCTGTGTCACCGCAGGCCAGTTCCACTGTGTGTTGGATATTTACCCTGCGATAAGGTTTTTCAGTTATAGACCTTCCACCATACAGAGAAAAACGCTTCTGTTGGGCTGAGAAAAGGATAGTGTGGTGGAAGGCAAACCACTCCCATATCTGGACACCACTGTGAAACCTGACATTGTCCTAAACTACAATATTGATAAAATGCTGTACCATGGCCCTGATGCCCGTGCTCATGGCCCTGATGCCCGTGCTTAAACAAATAGTTCCATATTTAGTAATAAGTATTATGTATACTTACACCTGCACTCAGTGAAAAACATTGGATGTGAGTGTCAGTAGGCTTTGCACCCTAAGAACCAAGTCACCTGAACAATTCTATAACATTTTAGTAATCATTTACCACTTTGATCTTTCTGATCATAAAATAGGTCATTACAATAGCAATATAATTAATTGCAGAATTCCTCTAGAGTGCCTCTTTCTGTTGTACGATTTGGCCAAAAAACTAATCAGCACATCGTCATCACATAACAGGCCTAAGTTTCAAGTTTCGCATTTTAAATAAAACGTCACATAAAATTGTTGCTCTTTTAGGCTTAGGATTTTCTGTATATATAAATATATATATATATATATATATATATATATATATATATATATATATATATATATATATATATATATATATATATATATATTGTGGAGGATTGCCAGCTTTCCAGTCCGGCCCTCACCACCAGGCCGCTAGGAGGAGCCCTCCGGACAGCATATTGGTGCCCCGAGTTCCAGCAGGGCCTCATGGACTTTGTAGTTTCTATACACAGCCCTGCTGGATACCTTGGGGGCCGCCAAGAGTCGCTGTAAAGGGGCTAGTGGGCTCTTGCGTGCCCTATAACCCGGGAGTGCGTCACAGTCACGTGACTGGAGGAAGCGACGTGCTCCCGGGATGAAGAAGAGGACTGTTTTGCCCTGACCCGGAAGGAAATGGACTTGTGGGTTTGGCTTGGAAGCACTTCCGGGTCAGGAGCTATAAAAGGACTATGGAAAGCCCAGAACACTGAGCTGAGCTGGGAGGTAGGGTGGCGACGTGTCTGGGCGAGGAGGAGAGAGTATTGTTTATAGAATAGTTTATTGAATATATGAGTGTGGTGTGTGTAGTGCTTTGTGCACGTGACAACAAAATAAAATATTGTTGTACTTTCACTTGGTCTGAAGAGTGGTACCTGAGGGTTCGAGAGGTGGCTCCACGCCTTATCTGCTACACTGGCGTAGTCGGCAGGATACTCTAGCCGTCTGGAGGCAGAGGATCTGCATTTACAATTAAATTCGTTGTGGCAGAGAACCCTAAGAAGGTCCCTCTAGTAACCGCGGAGATGAAAACTCCACCCGCGAAGAAGAACGCTGCAATCGTGAGCCGTGAGACACAGCCAGCTGCAATGGGAAAAAGGTCTGGCAAAAAGAAGGCCAACACCAACTGGGTGAAGACCGCGACCGACGCCGAGCTGACCTGGACTTACCTGACTGGGTGTGAGAAGGACCGGCAGCCGATAAAGGCTGAGCAAGCCCGAAGGGCACAACAGCAAGAAGGCTGCCAGCAATCGGCCGCATCAACAGCCCTAAATGAATCGGGGACACCGTGGAAAATTCCAGAGGTATGTGCCTGGGCAATGCCCGATGGGCAGGGGATGTTTCATTCCTATTTTGCAGAGGCCTGCCTTCGGAAAACAACCGGTAAATCGGATACCTGCCTCGTACCGTGGCAAGATGGCCGCGATACCCAGAAGGCAAGTCTGGCTGGAAGTCGGCTGGAAGCAGTCAACCCATTCGTGGGATGTATCCACGTGACCTCGCGTGACAGCGACCAGGAAGAAGGTCAGTTTGGAGCCGTCGGTGAGGTCAATAATTCCCCAATGCGTCTGCGCTCCCTGAAGGGGAAGGGGGCGGCGAGCGAAGCAGCGCCAATATTAAATAAAGAAAAACAGGGGCGGGATGTGACTGTAGGATCTGCCGTTATTGGTAAAAAGGCAGACCTCAGTCGGCTTGTTGCAGCCACCCGTCCCTCAGAAGACTCCAAGGCCCAGAAACCTTCACGAAGCCCAGCAGAGCACGTGCCAAGAGCGGACGTGCTCATTGGTTCCCAGTCGGCAGGTGATCATAACAAGGATGTAGCCTTGCCGCCGGCCGAGACAAATAACTTTATAAACTTAGGGGAGCTCGACAAATATCTCGAGCCCCTAAATATTTTCTTCCAGGGACTACAAGAGTTAAGGAAGTGTGTGGAGGAGCTGGGAGCTACAGCGGAAGCACCATTGAAGGGACTGCAGGAATACCTTCGGCGGTTAGGCCGTGAAGCCCCGGCCTCGATTAATACGGCGGTGCAGGTAGGTGCCCTCTGTACCGTATATAATAAGGGGACACAGTGTGAACCGGCACCGCGTTTAAAAAGTAGCGGTTGCCAAAGCGCTGTGAACCCGACATTGGAGTGTGGCACAATGACGGAGTGGTCGGGCAACTGTCCGATAGAACCGGGGCGGCGGTATCAGACGCCGCTCTGGACCGATGCAGACCTTAAGAGCCCAACCCGCGTGATAAGGCGGTTGCCGTTGGTTACTGGAGGGGTGGAGGAAGTGCCAATCGAACCGGGGCGGCTGAATAGTGCTGTTACCCGGAGCGATGTGGTACTAATGATGCCGCCTCCAATAATACATAGGACAATGGGCGTGCAAACAGCAAAGAGGCTCTCTCTTTTCCATAGAGAGCCTCACGCTGTGCACAAGCCCCAGAGTAAGCAGGAGATCCCCGAATTAAAACGAGGGTCTCCTAACAAAATAAAGAAAAGGGCAGAGAGCAGCAAAGCGGCCATAATTCCCTCCTTGGCGGAGGAAAGGGCGGAGCTAACCCTGACGGAATTCCCAAGGTGTTTTAGGTCCCAAGAAGAGAGGCGACCAGGAGGACGGCGCGGTGTTACAACTGCCGTCAACCGGGCCACCTATGGCGAAGTTGTCCCCGGAGGACAGGGGAGCGGTGGGATAACAGATACACTGTTCCCCCAAGGTTCGCTGGGGGGTCTCGACATCGTCGCCAGGGTCCGGACGACGCGTCTTCTTGGAGGAGAACGTCCCTCGCGGGGATCAACGCTCCGCCCCAGTTGGCTTCGCTGAGAGGGGGGAACTGTGGAGGATTGCCGGCTTTCCAGTCCGGCCCTCACCCCCAGGCCGCTAGGAGGAGCCCTCCGGACAGCATATTGGTGCCCCGAGTTCCAGCAGGGCCTCATGGACTTTGTAGTTTCTATACACAGCCCTGCTGGATACCTTGGGGGCCGCCAGGAGTCGCTGTAAAGGGGCTAGTGGGCTCTTGCGTGCCCTATAACCCGGGAGTGCGTCACAGTCACGTGACTGGAGGAAGCGATGTGCTCCCGGGATGAAGAAGAGGACTGTTTTGCCCTGACCCGGAAGGAAATGGACTTGTGGGTTTGGCTTGGAACCACTTCCGGGTCAGGAGCTATAAAAGGACTATGGAAAGCCCAGAACACTGAGCTGAGCTGGGAGGTAGGGTGGCGACGTGTCTGGGCGAGGATGAGAGAGTATTGTTTATAGAATAGTTTATTGAATATATGAGTGTGGTGTGTGTAGTGCTTTGTGCACGTGACAACAAAATAAAATATTGTTGTACTTTCACCTGGTCTGAAGAGTGGTACCTGAGAGTTCGAGAGGTGGCTCCACGCCTTATCTGCTACAATATATATATATATATATATATATATATATATATATATATATATATATATATATATATATATATATATTTGCAGCTGTAGATCCACAAAGGAAGAAAAAATGAATCACGTGTCATAAAGTACTTTTTATTCCTGAGCTTTCAACCCCTGCCAGGGGTCTTCATCAGAGGATAATGCTTAGACTTACAAAAATCAAAGGCAATATATAGATAGATAGATAGATAGATAGATAGATAGATAGATAGATAGATACTTTATTAATCCCAAGGGGAAATTCACATACTCCAGCAGCAGCATACTGATACAAAAAAACAATATTAAAGATTGACAATAATGTAGGTAAAAACAGACAATAACTTTGTATGATGTTAATGTTTACGCGGATGGAGGTTTGGGGGGTATTGAGTTCTTCAGTTTGCATATGCTGGATTTATGTCCAAGTGTCTGTTGATGGCGTTCTCATTTGATAGCCAAGATTCAGCCAGTTCTCTGGCACTTTTACTACTGGCCTTGAATTTTACTTGTACATTGTCCCAGTTAAATGTTGTCTTTGCCCTGTTGATTTAGTATGCGTGTAGATCAATGATAGTGAGTCCTTTCTTCTGACAGCGTTGCGATGTTCCTGTATACGTGTTGTGATTCTTTTTGAAGTTTGTCCTATGTATACCGCTGACCAAGAACTGCATGAAATGCTATAAACTGCGTTTCGTGTTTCTGCTATCGATTTCTTGTTTTTAGCATTAAACAGGACCGTGCACAGATTGTTCATGGGTTTGTGTGCTGTTCTGACGCCTGACTTGGCCAGGATGCGCGCTGTACCTTCAGACACTTTGTGATGATAAGGAAGTGAGTACCAGGTGGGGTGGGGATTCTTTTTTGGCGTCTTCTGTGTAAGCTCCGATTAATGAGTGTTTTTGAGTATCCGTTTGAAGTGAAAAGACGGAAGAGATAGCGTCTTTCGTTCGTTTTTGTCTCCTTCATATTACAATGGGTGTGGAATCTTCTGAACTGAGTTCTAACACAGCTCCGTTTATGAGATACTGGGTGGTTGCTGGCGAAGTGTAATATTTTGTCTGCGTAGCATTCTTTACGGTACACACTTGTGGTCAGGGTGGCGTCATTATTTCTTTTGATGTAGATGTCCAGGAAGCTGATGTATCGGTTCATTTCTTTTTCCATTGTGAATTGGATTGCAGGGAATATTGTGTTGATGTGGTTGTAGAACTCATTCAGCTGGTCATTTTTTAGTATGACGAATGTGTCTTCTACACAGCACATCCAAATTTTGGGTGTGAACTGGGATAGAGCTGCATTTTCAAATCGCTGCATTACCAGTTCCGCTAGAAGCCCTGAATAACGGTGATCTCATTGGCATGCCTTCTGAGTGTAGTATTTGCCATTGAAATGAAAGTGAGTTTTTTGGCAAAGCGATATTAGGTGCATTATGTCTTTAGTGGACAGTTTGGTTCTTGTCTCTATGGTGGGGTCACTTTCCAGTCTCATTAACAGTGTTAGCATATGCAAACTTAAGAAGAACATATTCATAATAAATACAATCTTTACAACCAAGAACCCCCCCCCCCCCCATTACACTGACTTAGCCCCCCCTCACCGCGCCCCCCACTACGTAATTTTTGCTATATATTGCCTTTGATTCTTGTAAGTCTAAGCATTGTCCTCTGATGAAGACCCCTGGCAGAGGTTGAAAGCTCAGGAATAAAAACTACTTTATGATACGTGATTCATTTTTTCTCCCTTTGTGGATCTCCAGCTGCAAATATGCAAACCGTATCACAGACCTTCTCTTCCATATATATATATACTGTATATTGTGAGAACTGGTCCAATCACCATCAGACAAACACCAGCGATTTATAAAACACACATTTTATTCTTCTCAAAATCCCACACAACACACAGTGCTTCCAGAACCAAATACTCCCAGCACGGACCTCTCCCAATGTCCATGGGCTGCCTTTCCTCCTCCTGTCACTGGAGCCTTGTCCTGCTCTCGCTCCCGACTTTAGCTCCCCGACTGTAGGAAGGCAGCCCCTTTTATCTTCACCCGGATTTGCTCTAGGTGCTTGCTGCTGATCTTCCGCCGGTGTTCTGACGATTTGTCCTACTTTGTCGAAGTATCCTACCGTAGTTTATTTATGGAAATGTGAACATTTCTCAATTTATTCTATATGCATCATTTAATGCCCGAAAGAGACACAGCCTGATGCAAAGATTTCACAAGACGGTCATTACTCGTGCATGGATACAATGGCCTGTACAAGATTAAAAGTCACACATGCAAAATATACAACTTATAAAATGTTGACAGTAAATACCTATGCAGTAAACTGTAATAAATGCATTAATGTAGTAAGGCTACGAAAAGCATACATATTACTGAAATACAGTAATACTTACCTCAAACTTCAACACTAGGTAGAAAAGTTGCGTAATTTTGGTCTGCGCATGCATAGTATCAGTGAGTAGATCATTTCGATGGGTAGGATGTTTCCTTAGAACACTGACACTTCCTGGTGTGGCAGAAGTGCCGCACTAGCACCTGGAAGCAGTCCGGGCGTCCTTGGAAGGTTCTTCCTCCACCTACCCAGGTGTGGTGGAAATGCAGGTTTCCCAGGCTCCATGATGCTCGGGGTGCCCCCTGGCGGTGGCCACGGGCCCCTATAGGTTTGAGCCTCCTGGCTTGGTCCCTGTGGTCCCCTCCTTATCCAGGGTGGTTGCCCCCTTGTGGTCTGGGGGACGTATAAGCTGCCTCCCGGTCCTCCCAGGGATCCCGGCTGGGCCTGGCCACCAGCTTTCTGCCACGATATATACTGTATACTGTATATGTAGACCACTGTCAGGCAACCAGTGCAATTTTCTAGGGGCGCAGCGAAAACTTTTGTAAAATATTTAAAATTGCTAGTGTTTTTGAACTTTGGGTTGATTAAAAAGATAAAGTTTAAAAAAATACATTGTATGTTGGAAAAACAGATAATGGTTAGCCAGATTGTTGAATAAACGAATGTATTTATTTTGAATGCAATTTAAAATTTTCGCTCTTCACCATTCATCATAATATCAACACCAGCGGTGTCAAAAACACATCTCGTGAGACTTAAAAAGTCTTGTTGTTAGAATATCTCGCACAATGTACGGATAGAAGAAGGCGGAGCAAATATAGAACGAGAAAATACGAATGCTACATTTCGGCTCTTGCCGACGAGAGAGTATCGCTGTAGCTGCAGCTCTCGCCACTTAATCGTCTCAGTATTACTATGGAAAAATTAACCTTATTTTCGCTCTGACACCGCTGATCAACACAGTAAACTTTGTAAACTCAGTGACCTTCTCCAGTTCTTTGTGGTGAAAAACATTTTGTTGTGACGCAAGCATTCGATACTTCCTTGTAATTTAATTCTCAACGATTATCACTCGCTTTTTATTAATGGTAATTTTAACTAAACTTTATCTAGAAAAATTCATACATAGTTTATTCTAAAAACTCCCAAAAAACTTAGATGGAGAGATTTCTAATTAGAAAAGATGCAAGTGATAAGAAAGATAAATCGAACGAGAACAGGCAAGATAAGAAAACTGTAACATCAACAGGAAAAAAGCGGAAATATGATGAAGATTATCTTAAATATGGATTCATTCCATCTGATAATGATCCGTCACTGTCGTTTTGCTTGATTTGCCAAAGAACTCTCAGCAATGAAGCAATGTTGCCAAGTAAACTGCATCGCCATATTGAGACAAAGCATCGTGAGCAGATGGGCAATCTGATCAGTTATTTTGAGAGTCTTACAGAAATGAAGTCTAAAAAACGCCAGAGACTTCAAATGATCGACAAGGAAATGCGCGTCTGTCTTTCGAAAATTGATCCTCACATCAATCTCATATGTGCTGAAAAACAATCTCAACGTTCACATTAATTAAATTTAAGATTTATCCTTTGATTCCTTTATTAATAAAATGTCTTTCAAACTTATAAAATTAACTGTTTTTATTGGCGATTGTCCATAGATTGTGTCGTCACGACTTTATTTATGGGCAGTCCCTCAGGTGCGCTGCAAAAGAAAATTTTTGGACTTAGTGCGCTGCAACTCGAAAAAGGTTGCCTTTCAATGATGTAGACATACTAGACAGACAAACATAACATATAGGCTGGCAGTTTACTGGTTATTATGAGTTCTAATTTATCATTGCACCGATAAAGTTTTTACAATATTAAGTCTTCCAATATGATTTCTGATTTTGTGTGGAGTTATTGGTGCTCCAAATTTAAATGGAGGATTGTTCTTGCATTGAAGTTCACTCTTTCTCTTTGCTTCATGATCCTTTGGTGGTGGTATTCTCTGATGCTGATTTCTCAACTTGCTTTCCTCAATTAAGCCCTTTGCCATTATCATCGGGAAAAACCATTACTGTTTCTGGCACAAGAGTTTAAATGCTGGAGTTTCTTTCTTGAAGAGAAGGAATGGTTTCAGAGAGAAGTCTAGAAGGTAATTTTGTGGATAGAGACCACAGTTTTCCCAGGGGCAGAGTTCCCCAGAGAGAGTGCTTGAAGTGAGAGTGTTAGATGGGATGAGTGTAACTAGTTTATGAAGAAAGGTGTATTCTCTTGTGGATTAGAGTCAGTTCCAGTTACAAAATCAGTGTCTCCTCGTAGGCAAGTTCTTCTGTCTAACAGAGTTATCATTAATTGAATTACAGCTCTTTGTTCTTCTGTGAGTTCATTTTGTGCCTTCTGGCTCATGAAGTCTCTGCACAGTATCTGATTTATACCTTTGCTATCAGATGAAGTACAGGCTGGTCCTGGTTTGATGAATTCAATCATTTACTCTAGAATGCAAGTGAGGGAAGGCACAGCTGGATGTCTGCTAAATCTGCTGCCTTAACAGGCCTGGTGTGTTAGAATGGGCAATGCCCATTTTATCATACAGTGCTAATGGCTCTATCCGTTTGGGAGGAGAATAATGTTTTATAAGGAATTCAAAGTGTAGGCACCCTACACCGTGTTCTCCAGTGTAACAGAATGTGTAGGACGCAGCTTTGTCACATCGCAACAGTGACAGGGTTAAAGATCTGCGGTTTCAATGTGTCCACGTATGGCCAATTTTGCACAAATTGACACGTCTACAGGAAACAGTACCATTCTATATTCAGTCACAGTTGTACTCTTTACATACTGCACTACTGCTTGTCTCTTTCATTTTGTATTCCAAAAACACATTTATATCTACTGAATAAAACTGAAACAATTCTTGTTTGTATTATTAAACACACATGTAGACTTTCAAGTGAGTGCACAACTGTTGAGGTGACAAAAGTAGAGTTAGATGCTCATGTGTGTGTTCTGATGACAAAGTTTCATTTTGAGCAAAGTTAACATTGTTTTGAATCAGTTATTGGGTTTTGACAGACAAGGATGTATTTTGGAGAATACAGTAAAGTTAAAAGATTTCAGATTTGTGTTTGGGGTTTTGAACAAAGGTGATGGAATTGTAGAAAATGTGTTTTAGCAGTTGTAAAAAAACTCTAAAAGATTTCTATCTCCTGGTCATTATTACTCCATTATTTTCTACTAGTAAAATTCCTGACATCATATACCAAAGCCTGCAACCTTTTTTATATAAATTATCAGAGAGTACATTTATTCAAATTGTGACACAAGTCACTTTCTTGCATCCGAGAGAAGACTCCGACTCCAAAGGCTTCAGAAAAACCGACTTTATTCCAATCAAAACAGGAACAGTCAGGGTATTTATTCAAATTGGAGTTACCACTTCAATTCACACAGACACAGCAAATGACCAGGGACGGGGTCAGGTTAGTGGCCGGGTTAGAATGATCCCTGCATCATCCATCGGGTGACAGACATGTTACATGGGAAGGCTGTGAACTTGCAGTTACCTCGGTGGCACTGAGAACCTGTGATTGCCTCGGCCTCAGGCAAGCAACCCTTGACAATGCCTCCAGTCTTATCACTCCTCAGTATTGACTCTCTAGCAGACCAGACACTACACCTTACCTAACACCACTTACCAACAGTGCTGCTCACATTTGGAGATGTCCCTCCTTGCAAGGACAGATGTGTCAATCTGTATTTACTTCAATCACCCAAAATATGCAGGCAAAGTATAGAAATTTAAAGCAAAGCAATATTTCTTAAAATAAAATAATAGCAAAAATAGAAATGAGTTAAATGATAGAAAACGTAAATGAAGAATAGCAAAGTCTGAATGTAAAACATACATCTTAAAACCAACCTGAATGTAATTCCCACATCTCCAGCCTTGCTTCACAGCTAAAAAGTTTAAACAGTACATTTTGTAAAGATATGAAAGCTGCAGCATAGCACCCTCTGAAGGAGCTAGAAAGAGCTTGTCTTCCAGACTGCCTGTCCTTACTAAGACGTCAGGCTGATGCATGGATGGCACCTTCAATGTCCAGGTGGATGGCTCTCTCTGATGTAATGGAGTCTCTTTCTCACCCACTTAATGGTTAAATGAATAAAAACCTGAAATGACCCACAAAAAAAGTGCTTGTCATTTATGTGACATTTAGGAGGGCTCCAGGAAACATTTACTTTGTGCCGAGTTTTTTTCCAGAATTGCTTGAAAAGTTCTATACAATACAAATTTCCCAATTTAAATATTGTGATTGTGGGAATGCAGTCAGGACAGGATTTGCAATCACAGAAGCACAAGATAAGAGTTTAAGATGTCCTGGCAGATGCAACTCATTGGAAGTGTCATTGGAAATGTCACTAAGCTGCCACCAGCAGAGGGCAGTGATTCCTTTAAGCTAAGGTAGTTATGAATTAGCCAGCTTTCTGCCATGGTTTTCACTCTCCTTGCTTATTCATTTTGTTGTTGTTTTTTTTTTTTTACTATTTTGTGTTATTTTTCTATGTTTTTGTGAAGTTCTACAATTTCATATTCTGCTTTTTATATTGTGTTTTCTGGTTTTAGAATTATTGTGCATGTGTTAAGCATGTTAATTTAGTTTGCTATCATTGTTCTTGTATTCTTTATTTTGAACCCAAAGATGTGTGGACCCCTGACAATGCACCTAAGAAACCCACCTCAGCCTCAGTAAGCTGTTCCTGCTTTTGTGGTTTGGCTCATTTTTGCATTTCTTGGTTTTGTAAGCTCTCTGCTTTTGATTATTCTGTTTTTCGATACATTCTCATGCAGTGTCTGTCCGTCCACCCGTCTTCCTGCCCTTCCACATGAAACAACCCGACTGCCAGATGCTGATGAAATCTGACACACTTACTTTTCAAGAAAATTTGTCAAGATATTTTACATTTTCTTTGAGATATTTCAAATAGGCCGCACGGTGGCGCAGTGGTAGCGCTGCTGCCTCGCAGTAAGGAGACCCGGGTTCACTTCCCGGGTCCTCCCTGCGTGGAGTTTGCATGTTCTCCCTGTGTCTGCGTGGGTTTCCTCCCACAGTCCAAAGACATGCAGGTTAGGTCGATTGGCGATTCTGTGCTTGGTGGGTGTGTGTGTGTCCTGCGGTGGGTTGGCGCCCTGCCCGGGATTGGTTCCCTGCCTTGCACCCTGTGTTGGCTGGGATTGGCTCCCGTGACCCTGTGTTCGGATTCAGCAGGTTGGAAAATGGATGGATGGATATTTCAAATACCATACACTGTACAAAGTTTTGAAAGTTCAAAATCTCCCATTGAAAAGCATTCCCAAATTTGCAAAGTCATCCATTTATCTTAAAAGAGAGAAACATTCTGTAAGACTTCAATTACAAATGACTCTTTTCAATTTATCTTGACAGAGGTAATTTAACTTGTACATTTTGTATATTTTCATCATTTTCTCATCCAATAGCTGCTCCTGACAGCAATTCAGATCCTCAGTACAAGTTAGTCAAGTGGCGGGATAGGCGCACGTTGCACACCAGCTCGCTGCTCTTGCTGCTTGAGACACATTAACATGTAAAAATTAAAAACAGGCAAAGTAATTTAGCTCATTTAACTAGAAATGAATGTCTGAGAAAAGGAATTATGTTAGTGCCACTTTATAAGCACAGAGGTTGCAAATAAGTACTTGGTGTTTGCAGCATGTGACCCTAAAAACAGTCTTATCACAGCTGCATTATTTCCAGACCCCCGTGACCCTGTAGTTAGGATACAGTGGGTTAGATAATGGATGGATGACAATGATTCAGGATTTCTCAGACACAATAATTTATTAGTTTTAATTACATGATACTATTAAGTACTGTTAAAAAGTATGCATTTAATGTACTGTATGCAATCACTTTTGTTTTTCTATATGACTCATTGTTACAAAAATATTTGAGAAACAAAAATGTGATAACTACAGTATCTCTTTAAAGCAACTAAAACATACTGAATATGTTGTAACATTCCAATCAGTCATTGAATGTACCTGAATGTTACGCCATACATTCACACTGTTACTTTTGTCTCCGGTTTTCATTTTTGTATTATGGGCTTGGCTTTTTCCTATCATAGTTTGCCTCTTAGGTAGCGTTTTGTAACCTTTTTTGTTATGTTTTACGTTTACATGAAATTCTTCATTTATTAAAAATTATTGTTAATATGGGAAAGGTACTTTGCTGTTCCTCCTCCCTTTATGAACTTTTTAAGTTTGAGCCCCTTTGTGACTGTGCAGGGCACAAAGCCTGCTTCTTGAGTTATGTGGGCCAAACGTATTTAGTGAAGCTTACCTTTTACTTGTCTGGCTTGCTTGCGGTGACTTTTAAGGCCTACATTTGAGTTTCACAAGTCTACAAATCAAAACAAAGGCAACTTAGCAAACAGATCAGTAACAGTGACTTCAGGTGTAGAGAAGGGAGTCGAGATATATGACTCCACAATTCTAGAGGGTAGTCTAATCATTATTAAATGAGAGTGTGTGGTCATTAGAAGCAATATGCCTCTTAATCATAACTTTTGGTCTGGTTGCACTGACAATGTTAGTACAGGGTTAAAAGTAAGGTCAGTGGGAGACAGAGGCCAAGTCCAGTAGGTCACAATGGAAGCTTCATTGCAAATCTGGGGCTCCATGCTACACATCAGTATGAACAGATAACTTGAGATAGGCCTGGTTTTTTAAAGAAGTGCTAGCATTCAGGACTCCAGTGACACCAGGGGCCAGTAGTATTGTGAATTCCAGAAACCTGTCATAGACATCCACATGAAAGGAAAGTCGGGAGTAGCTTGTTTTGTCAAGATCCTGAAAATTCTTAACTAAAAATGTGGTCAAATATATATTTTTCCACTAAGTCCTTAGTACTAGGGTGTTGTACCGTGTTAGCCATTATGAATGTAGAGAAAAACCAAGCAAAATGACACCTTTTATTGCCTAACTAAAAAGATTACAATATGCAAGCTTTTGAGGCAACTCAGGCCCCTTCTTCAGGCAAGATGTAAGTCCTTTATTTTACAATGAAATTCATACACTGCTTAATAAGTGCAGCCTTCTTTTACAATATGGAAGTCGTGATATTATGGATCTCATGTGGTTGGTGCATCACATACCAAGAAACCATGTAGCATCATAGCGACATATCACAAAAAATAGTAACACTCTTCAAAGTTGGAAACATAAAATGGTAGAGTCCACGTATGACAACAATAACAGTAAAAATCTATACATATATAATGCAAACTTGATTCACTCACTCACTAAAAAACACCTTTTTCCATTTAGATAAAAAGCTTAAATTTGGCAGGATTGTACATCTAGGTCAGTAGGTAAGAAAGGACACATATCAACATTTAGGGGTAAAACCCCGATACAACAGAAAAACAAAATATCCCCAAATCTCAAAAACACGTTGACTGATTTGACTGGAAGTTGGTGATGTTATAAAAAAAGAGGAAATTAGCTGACATTTTTTTTTTTTAAATCTCTCGATATTTGTTCCTAATAAAGCTGCAGCAAGTGAGCAATTTTAAGGCACAGTCATTTTTCCACTTAGCATAGACGCCGCCAGCACAGCGCTTGCCAAAATGAAATACACCATTTACATAGCTAATACATTGGATTGCATTTCATTTTGGCACAAATAATTCATAAGGATGACTTTTCACAAATCTTTCTATCAGATAAAATTGTCTGTATTATATATTATACAGTATGTTTAATGTTATACTGGACAGAAGACTCCTATCAAAACTGTTTCTGATAAAATGAGCTCTATAAATGTATGACCAATACTTCGATTAACTGAGACATAAAATACAGAACTGCCATACTGCCTGTTATTTAATGTGTGTGTTCATACTTGGGTTAGCTGTAGTGGTCACTGCAGATTGTGCAGCCAGAACATTATGTAAAAACTGGGTCTTTTAAAATTGTAATAAAAATTTTTTTTTCCCTCATGTATGAATTCTACACAATCAATGACTGTCACAATTACTGTTTATTTGGACATTGTGTGATGAACAAAAAAGCGATTTTGACCTATCACAGTAACTAATTTATTTTTATACTAAAAAAGTGTTACCATTGTTTTAATGTTATACAAACAACTATTACAGCAAAGGCTTTTTTTTCACTGGCTGCTTTACTGTTGGAGTACAACTTAAATAGAAACACACACTCTTATACAAAATTTGTATTGTTTGAAAACACCCCTTGATACAAAGTTACATCCTATGGCATATTAGCTATGAGCTTTGCTTAATACAACTTAATATTAAAAAGGATCATTTTGGAAGTTTTCTATTATTTTTATGGAATACAATGGAATAAATTTAAGAATTAATAAACAATAAAATAGCATTGTGTCAAAAGAGTATTTTCAGCTTGTTCCTTTTTTGTTGTCTTTGAAACATTATTTCATATATTGTGTTACTGTTTATGTTTTAGTTTTCATTCTTTCTGTATTCTATTTATTACATGTTATTTTGTTGAATTCTCTGCTTTTGTATTATGCCAATTATTTATTTAATTGTTTTTTGTGGATATGCCTTAAAATGGAACCAAAGGGGAATGAGCCCCCAATGCTGTAACTGCTGGTCCTTGAGCCATTTATAAGACTGCAAACCAGGCAGGAGGGCACTTTGGCATTGACTCTCCCGAATGTTTCTCTGTAAATTCTGTTAGGATTGTTCTGGGTTTATACTCTTCTTGATTCTGTTTTAACTAAGATTACTAAGATTAGCAGGCTCGATTTTTTTTCATATTGCATTTTTAGGCATTTCTTTTTCCTTTCTTGCTGTGTTGCTGCTCTAGAATAAAATCTATAACCAATCTTTGTTTTTGTTTGCCTCTTTGAATCAGAGGTCTCCACCGTTCCCCTTTCCTTTTCTCAGAATTGTATGTATTGTGAGGATTATTTTAAATATTATTGGGCCTTTACTCCTTTGTGTTTGTCTGGACTAAAGCCTACTTGTAGTTTTGAGGGAAACCCCTATTTTGGCTACTAAGCCTCAGAGGTACCTCAGACTACATTTAGAGGAAATAAGCTTCATTGTGAACAGACATAAAACAGGTTCATATTTGCTCAAAATTTGCCCACATCAGGGTTATCATACTCAATGCTGGCAAGGCTGCCTTGTATGCTGGCCTTTGCTCTAAGTTTTTCTTTAAGAAGCTGTTTCATACCTTACATTTTTTTCTCCAAATACATTATTTTAATATATTTTGTTAGACAGTTATTCCTAATTTTGTGTGTTATAATAATTCTGAGCCTTCTCGTTTAATCAAAAGTCAGTTTGAGATGTTAGTACATTTACAAATATAAGAAATGCATATATTGCTATTATCAATATACCTTAAGATATATTTATTTATTTGTGTAAAATTGAGAAAGTGCAATGGTTAGCACAGCTTCTTCCTGGATTCAAATCTTGTGCCTGCATGTTGTCAGTGTCTGTGTGGATTTCCTCCCAAATAATCAAAGGTTAGGATGATTCCATATTAGCCCTGTATGTGTGTGTGAGTGGGCTCTGTAATGGTATGGCCCGATTTGTAAATAAAGGAAAAAGGGAACCACTCTGAGCGGACATGTGGGAATGCAGTACTGCATGTTAAAATGATGCCCATCTCTGAACATGCAATGATTTTAAAAATACAGAAGAACCACAGTCATAACAAATGCCATTATATTTAGTAAAAGTTTCACACGTCATCAGAAACTTAAATTGACCTGAAAATCAACTGTCATTAGCACCTTGAGGGGAAATATGTTAAACATGTCTGATATACACAGCATGCAGGTTTTTGTTTTGATGAAAAGAAGATAAATAAAGCTGTGATAGGCTCCCATCTCATCTACTCCAGGTGACAGCCACTTATGAAATTTGAACCCATACCCTTAAGCTTGGCTTGCTGACTTTTGCTGTGGCACTTGTCATAGATTTTTATCTTTACTCTATTAAAATATATATTTTTTACCTGAATAGTATGACATGCTGAGTCTCCCTTTTCCTAGTCTGATTCGGCTTTGTGAGCAGTGGCTGATGGCCATACACCTGGCAGCAGCACCACATCACTGTGTTCGCACATGTGCTATTCTGATATGTCCATGCCTTTTATGAAATATCCTGGGATTGTAGCCTAAAAGTAAGAGCAAATTGAGAATCAGGCAGATTGATGTTTTAGATTGCAAGGGGAAAATACAGCATTAAACAAGAACTAAGATAGATTTATAGGGTTTATAGTGTCATTAATTCCATGTGTATATATTGCAATACAGTGAAATTCCTGTTTGCATGTGCTAATCCAAATGCAACATGTCACCACTCTCCAGTACCATTAATGGTGAGTATAATTGCTTCTGTTTTTCTTACTTTAAATATTTACATTTATGAGGAAGGGAGTTAATATTAAACTGCACTTCCATGCCAGCTGTAAATTAATCATAACTTTGTTATTACTTCATTATGTGACATACTCTCATGGTACTGAGCTGTTAAAAATGTATCCATTCATCAGTTGTACTGATTTTATTCTATTCATTCTCCCATTTTTTGTTACTAATAATGACATCAAATCAGATACAAGACCAACCACAGTGTTTGACTTGCCTGCATTTATATTTCTGATTGGAATTAATTTGACTTGAAAGTCAAATTCTCTTTTTTGCCTGAAGGATGTTGCATATAAGAGCACTTTTCTTTTATGGTTTACTGTTTTCTAAAGATTTTTTTGTTAAAAATTTGGCACTTTTTGTTATAATAAGGAAAGGTTTAGTTAACATGATAATAAGGGAAAGATGGCATGGTGACAGTTCCTGCCTGCATGCAGTCTACATTTCCTTCCATTTTCTTCAAGCCTGCTTCAGCATCCAGAAGATGAACATGTCAGATCAACTGACATAGCAATTCTGCATTAGCCAGCTGTGTGTGACTGAGTGAGTGTGGGTACATGCTCTGTTATTGACCAGCATCCCATCCCAGGCTGGTTTCTGCCTTGTACTTGATCAGCTCTGCCTCTCCAGTCCTATAAGGTAAAAGACAGAGTCATTAAATAGAAGAATGGATATCATATAATGTACTGGTCAGCAACGCTCAACAGAACGAATGCGATGGTATACATACTGCCATAATGGCTTTAATGCTTAAACGTTTTTGGCACAATTCACAGGAGTATGTGAATGCAGTTCATGTTGTTATTAGAAGTATGTTTATCATGTGAGTGCATTGCAGAGTGCCTTGTGAGGGTGTGCTCTGTGAAAAGGCACTATTAATGCTGATTGACTGACTGTTCAAATGGGAAGATACAGACAAATTGGGTAAGGCATTACATGTAGATGTCCTTTCTCATTACTGTGAGACTATCCCTTTTACCTCGCTATATAAATGTAATGAATTATTATTATTATTATTATTATTCATCCACCTGCTTTTAAAACGTGCTTAAGCCACTGGATCCTGCCATGAGCTTGCTATAGCTCTGTACTATATAAGCAGCATTGGAAAAAATTAAAATTAGCATAATAATAATAATAATAATAATTGGTGGCAGTGTGATTTGCATTGCCGCCTCACTGTTCTTGTGGAATTGTTTATGTCTCCTGCCCTGGTCATTGTCCATGTGGAGTTTGCACATTCTCCTTTTGCCTGCTTGGATGCTTCTCTGCGGACACCAGTTTTCCTCCCACCTCCCAACATTTGTAATTAGGTTGTCAACTTTAAAATTGTAGAATGTATGTGAATGTATCCTCTGATGGACTAGCATGCCTTGAAAAATTACCTCCTGCTTTACACATGCTGTTAATGGTTAGACTTCCCATTCCCAAGCTCCTATAAGGGGAAAAATGTGTTCCACAATAAAAAAAAGGATAAGAATTGTATGTGACGAAGAAGTATGCCATCTGTGGTTCAATGCTACTTGCTATTGTTGTTGGGGCAGTCTCCGGTTTCCAGTGATCCTGTACTGCACAATCACGTTTAGAAAATAGCAAGATGAAAGTACAGATAGGGCACTTACCATCAGTAGCAAGCGCTTTCAAATGAGCAATGAGGAGGCAGGTTCTGACAGAGACAGCAGTGTAAGTATGGAAGAAACTAGCAAGTCATGTTAAATAACACATTATTCACCTTGAGGATTAGCCTTGATGAGATCCTCAGATTGGTCTGAGGGTAGCATACCTTCAAGCTTGACAGACTCTCAATTACTATCTTACTTATGGCCTCATCTCTAGCATTTATGATCATTTGAAAAAGCAATGTCAAGAATGAACTCCATTACTGATACTATTCATGTTTAAACAGTATTAATCGTCCATCCAACATTCCCATTTACAGGAAAGCCAAAGATCCTCCTATTCATGGACACTCTGTGGTAGGATGACTGTTCTTTCTTTCGTTCTGTAGCAAGTTCTCAGGTTGTTTATTCCACTTTTCCCATTGTCGCTTAAATAAGCTGGCTTGTCTTCTGCTTTTTTTTCCAACATAGAAAGAGTCTGTAGGCTGCTCTGGTCATCTCCAAGTGCAGTCTCAGCATTTACAATATTCCAAGCCTGACTGCCCCCACCTTGAATGCGAACTGTTTCTGCAGAACTGTAACGCTTC
Source organism: Erpetoichthys calabaricus (assembly GCF_900747795.2). Classification (NCBI taxonomy): domain Eukaryota; kingdom Metazoa; phylum Chordata; class Cladistia; order Polypteriformes; family Polypteridae; genus Erpetoichthys; species Erpetoichthys calabaricus. Next base: position 105,852,738 of record NC_041398.2, read on the forward strand.
CGTTTACATTTTCTGCACCACAGCTTAAAACAACCATGGAGCAACACAATTGCTGTGATCATGAGGAGGATGCTGCTTGTCAGCCACACAACTGTAGCCAGATCCAATGTTCTGCTATTCAGCACCATGGCATCCTTGGCCAGAGTGTGGAAAATAGAACACTGATCCCTGGAAGGCTGGGATCCCTGGCAGGTGACGCAGAGAATGTAGTTGGTTGATGGGGTGAGCCTCTGTAGCTTTAAAGAACTGCGGCCCAGTGGTACAGCTTCCTCCCTGTGAAAATTTTGCCTTGAGAATCCTGACAATATGCTGTTCCAGTTTGGTCGGTACATTAGTCTGTACAAGTTTTCAGGACAGCTGTAAGGATCATGGGACCAGGATACAGATGCTGAGGTGAAGGAAATGTTCTTGATTTCTAGGTTCATCATTTGGATTGAAAAAATTCCTTAAAATGAAAGGGACACAATAAGAATAGTTAGGCAAACTGGTTATTGTTAAAAAAGGAAAGGTTGAGCTATTAGCATACAACTTGATTGGCCATTACTAATGAGAAGTTAAAATGTACTGTAAGTTGTAAACCCATAGAGTAAAAGAGGAGGCTCCAGAAGAGTGGAGAATGAGGTATCAAGGTAAGGATACTGCTTTTTGACTTACTAAAAGTAAGTAGCTCTGTGAAGTGGAACAGAGATCCAGAATTGAATGGTTAACTGATCCTGTCACTCTGGGGTGACAAGAAAGACTAACCCAAGAGTAAAAGGATCAGGAGACCCTTACCTTGAATATGTGTAGATAAAAATCATTGCTGAGAAAGTGTAACTCTGCATTTTTCTGAACTTTCTGCTTCTTTTTTGCAAAGAATTACAATGCCATTCCACACAGTTAGTTGATAAATGGCACAGCCCTTTAAAAGGGCTCAGTGATGTAATGTGCACTGGAGGCATCATGAGGGAGCACCAGCTAGTAGTGCACAGCAGTAGCTGATGGGCCTTTGAGACTCCTGCTTAGAGCTGGGTGGAAACAAACTTTAGAGATTTGAGTTTGCTTCATTATGTTTCACCATAACATAAGCTGAACGTAACACGTATTCATTCAGGTGACACTATCTTTCACAGTAAAACCATGATTACTTATGATTACAGTAGGTTTGTTCCCTCCATCTGCTTAGGTTTCTTTCTACTTCCCAAATACTGTATTTGCTTGTTTGAAAAAATGGATGAACGATTAGCAAATGGTGTTTGGTCACTTTACCCATCCACTTTCTGAAAGTATTATTTTTCCTTCACAGGGTGGTATGTGACCTGATGCTATTCTAGGTTGCCTCTGGTTGCCAACTGTAGATGGCACAGCAGTCCTCACTGACCAACACAAGGCAAATCAACCTAACCTTCATGTCTTTGAGGTGCGGGAGAAAAACAGAACTGTCATTGTTAATTCAAGTATGATGAAATAATTAGAACATCAAGGAAATGTACTTAAACTAAAGTGTAAACTAGAGTACCAGGAGGAAATTCAATCAGGCACAAGTAGAACATACAAACTCCACAAAGACAGTGACCAGGACCAGTGCTGTGGGGTCGGTAAGCAAAACCTTAAACTTTGACTCCAAAAGTTTGAGGTCACCCAGAAATTTTCATGTTTTTAATAGAAATTGATACTTTTTTCATCAAAATACCATTACATTGATATAAAATATAGCCAAGGTATTAATATTGTGTGTAAGGGCTATTACTTTTTGAAATTACTTATTTTTCAAAAATGTGTTCATGATTACCACAATAACATAACATTCCTAAAACTGTTTAATCTAAATCTGAATCTCAGTGAAATGATGCCATCCTGGCAACACTGGGATGAGGCAGGAACCAGTCCTAGATGGGGTATCAGATCATCACAGACACAATTTAGAATAACCAGATAACAGAACATGTATGTCTTTCATGTGACAGATTCCCAAGAAACTGAAGATTTCATACAAAGGTGTCTATTGCTATCTTGAAAGAAGAGGGGGAGATGGATCTAACCAGGATAGAAAAGGATGGGTAAGTCCTAGACAGGCAATGCATAAGAGATAGACATCAGAGTCTTTAGTTTGAGAAACAAACACCTTAAACGTCCTTGGTTGTCTTCTTCACTAAATATACACCAAACACCAGCATTATCCACAACGGTGAAAAGACGATCCCGGGATGATAAGCATAATACATGTTTCCAGTCATCTCCTGTCCAATGTCTGTATTCTTTTTCCCATTTTACGCTTTTCTTTTTATTCACCAGTTTCACATATGGCTTTATCTTTGAAACTCTGCCTCTAAGCCCAGCATCCTGGAATCGTCTTTTTACTGTTGCAAATGACACTGGTATTTGGTGTGTATTTAAAGAAGAAGTCAACCGTGGACCAGAAAGACATTTCTTTCTTACACTGGAGAAACTGATATTCTTATCCTCTTATGCAGTTGTCCATCTTAACCTTTTCTTCTTTTTCTAAACTGGTTAGATTAAGTTCTCCCTCTTCTCTCAAGACAGCAATAGAAACATTTGTATGAAATCTGCACTTTCTTGGCAATCTGCCACATGGAATAGCCTTCATTCTGCAAAAAAGAAAACAACAAATAGACTGACGTGTTTCTTGAGAAAGCTGTTTTATTTCTGCCATTTTATAATCCTGAACCTAAGCTTATGAAAGGCAGTACCTTGAAACACAAGTGTACCAAATAACAGGCTTCAGTGGTGCTAGTACAGTTAGAAGGGTTTCTCTAATAACCAATTATCACTAACACATGACTAATTAAGGATAAGTGAAGGGAGTTTACCATTAGGATATTGAAGGAGTCACTGCTGAAAATGGGGCAATTATATTGCAGCAATATGTGAATAATAAATTAAAAATAAGTCATTTCATGCAGTAATAGCTATTAAACACACTAGCAATGCCTTGGTTAAATCTTTAAATCAATTTAATTGTATCTACGTGAAAAAGGTATAAATTTATATCAAAAACATGAACATTTCTGGGTGACCCCAAATGTTTGAATGGTAGTGTAGTTACTATATTAACTGAAAGCATACAACATACAATATACAAAGCATTTTATCACTTCCAACGTGAATCATCAGGCTACTTTTTGGAACCCTAACCTGTTAAAGTTTGGGTTAAAACATTGCAGACATGCCATTCAGACTTTATTGAAGAGGTTACAAACATTGAGTAACAGTAAACAAAAGACAAAATCTACAAAATGACAAAAGAGATTGTGTTTTATCAAAAGGCTAGAAGAAAAAAATACTGTAGTTTATTTGAAATTGTATATGTGAAATTGGAAGTTTTAACACATTACAGTGCATCTGGAAAGTATTCACAGTGCATCACTTTTTCCACATTTTGTTATGTTACAGCCTTATTCCAAAATGGATTAAATTAATTTTTTTCCTCAGAATTCTACACACAACACCCCATAATGACAACATGAAAAAAGTTTACTTGAGATTTTTGCAAATTTATTAAAAATAAAAAAATTGAGAAAGCACATGTACATAAGTATTCACAGCCTTTGCCATGAAGCTCAAAATTGAGCTCAGGCGCATCCTGTTTCCCCTGATCATCCTTGAGATGTTTCTGCAGCTTAATTGGAGTCCACCTGTGGTAAATTCAGTTGATTGGACATGATTTGGAAAGGAACACACCTGTCTATATAAGGTCCCACATTTGACAGTTCATTTCAGAGCACAAACCAAGCATGAAGTCAAAGGAATTGTCTGTAGACCTCCGAGACAGGATTGTCTCGAGGCACAAATCTGGGGAAGGTTACAGAAAAATTTCTGCTGCTTTGAAGGTCCCAATGAGCACAGTGGCCTCCATCATCCGTAAGTGGCAGAAGTTCGAAACCACCAGGACTCTTCCTAGAGCTGGCCGGCCATCTAAACTGAGCGATCGAGGGAGAAGGGCCTTAGTCAGGGAGGTGACCAAGAACCCAATGGTCACTCTGTCAGAGCTCCAGAGGTCCTCTGTGGAGAGAGGAGAACCCTCCAGAAGGACAACCATCTCTGCAGCAATCCACCAATCAGGCCTGTATGATAGAATGGCCAGACGGCAGCCACTCCTTAGTAAAAGGCACATGGCAGCCTGCCTGGAGTTTGCCAAAAGGCACCTGAAGGACTCTCAGACCATGAGAAAGAAAATTCTCTGATCTGATGAGACAAAGATTGAACTCTTTGATGTGAATGCCAGGCGTCACGTTTGGAGGAAACCAGGCACCGTTCATCACCAGGCCAATACCATCCCTACAGTGAAGCATGGTGGGGGGATGTTTTTCAGTGGCAGGGACTGGGAAACTAGTCAGGATGAAGGGAAATATGCCTGCAGCAATGTACAGAGACATCCTGGATGACAACCTGCTCCAGAGCGCTCTTGACCTCAGACTGGGGCGACGGTTCATCTTTCAGCAGGACAACGACCCTAAGCACACAGCCAAGATATCAAAGGAGTGGCTTCAAGACAACTCTGTGAATGTACTTGAGTGGCCCAGCCACAGCCCAGACTTGAATCCGATTGAACATCTCTGGAGAGATCTTAAAATGGCTGTGCACCAACGCTTCCCATCCAACCTGATGGAGCTTGAGAAGTGCTGCAAAGAGGAATGGGCGAAACTGGCCAAGGATAGGTGTGCCAAGCATGTGGCATCATATTCAAAAAGACTTGAGGCTGTAATTGCTGCCAAAGGTGCATCGACAGAGTACTGAGCAAAGGCTGTGAATACTTATGTACATGGGATTTCTCAGTTTTTTTATTTTTAATAAATTTGCAAAAACCTCAAGTAAACTTTTTTCACATTGTCATTATGGGGTGTTGTGTGTAGAATTTAATCCATTTTGGAATAAGGTTGTAACATAACAAAATGTGGAAAAAGTGATGTGCTGTGAATACTTTCCGGGTGCACTGTATATTACAATGTACATTTAGTTGGGAGATGGAGTTGGTAACCCAATAATTGCTTCTAACTCCACAGCCCTGACCAGGACATGAGCTGACCCTGTGTCCCTGGAGCTGTGAAGCTGCAGAGTTGGCCACACTGCTTTAAACCAATGAGAGAATTAGAAGTGAGAACTCTGTAAATGAAGATCAGATGCAGCGTTTGATAATAGAACTTCGTTGTTGTGTTTTGTGTTTATGAGTATTCTTTTGCTTAGTCATTTGTGTCTATATCCCACTTCTCCTTAGGCGCAATCACTTAGTTTTCTTCTCAGTGCTCCCTCTCTACTGCCATGGTGCCTTGCACTTTACCTCAGCATGGATGCTGGAGACTACTATTAAGCTGCTGGTTGCCAAAGCAACAGAAAATGCAACCTGTTGACTATGCACTTAATGCACATAGATGCACTCAATTTAAGGAATATACAAGCTAATACCAAATGTGTGGGACAGTTATTAACAGCTGCCTAGAGGCTAAGCATTGAAATAGTTCTGCTCCCATAATGCTGCTGATACTGTGAAATTACTGCATTAACCAATATCTTCTCTGGGATATCATATAGAACATGTTTTTCTTTATAACTGTACTGATAGATGACACTCTTTTTTGGGCAAGTTTCCATCTGAGGTTACTCCTAATCATTATCCATCCGCTTTCAAAGCTGCTCAATCTAATTCAGGCTCACATTTGCTTGAAATACAGGACACACATAAATGCAAAGTCCACTTTAGAGTCTCCCACTGACTTAACACACATCTTTGGGATATGGGAGGAAGATCTGAAAATGTTATGTCGCAACTGGCACCTTCTTAGGGACTGGTATTTGTCCTTCCCATAGATCTACCTGGACAGACTGCAGACTGCCCCTATAACATTGATGTAGATTAAGCCAGTTTGTTAATGGATGGGTAGATGGACAGATTAGTTTCAACATGGACAAAACTGAGCTCGTTCTCAGAACACATTACACTTTTTGATCAAACTTTACCCCTCACGCTCAGCACTTCAATATGATATGAAGACACAACTGACCAAACTCAATAAAAATAAACGTATGTAATCTGGCACTAGTGCTGCTGTTCTTTTTAGGGACTGAAAGCTGATTTTTTTATTTAAGCCCAGTGTCATATTAAAGGATTCCAGTTCAAGCAAAGATGGGAGCAATAAGGTGTGAAATCAAAGCTGTGCAGAGACTTATTAGAAAAGTGGGATTAAAAATTCAGCTTTTTTAATTAAAATATTTTTCTTTACTGTACAGTTGAGGTCTCTTTTTTATCAGTTGGAGCACAAGAATGTTAAAGTGATTTAATCGAGATCATGCTGCAAACCATGACAGTGATCTAAGTTGCTAACCTTCTGGTCAAAGCCTCTTGTTTAGACCACACTCCATTGCTCAATATCGCTATCGTATAGAGCATTTTACTATGTTGTAAAAAAAATGCTTGGGATTAAAGTATGTCTGTGCATCCATCCACCCATGAACCTGATTAATCCAGTTCAGGGTATACTTCAGTACAAGGCTGCAAGTCTACACACCTGAGCAAATGTGCCCTAAAAAGAGAGAAGTCCATTGAGCATACTTCGAATTGTTTGCACTTGAGAATTGCACGTGTTCACAGTGCCAGTGCTAGGTTATTTTGCACCTTAGGTCAAGCTTATTAGTGTGCCAACCAACTGTTCAATTGCAAACCTGTGCAGCTGCCCCCAATTATGATCTGCACCCTAGGCGATTTCCTATTTCGCCTTAATGGTGGTGCCAGCCCTGGGTATTCCATAAAGAAGCAAAAATGCGTTCAGGATCATCACAATAACAACATTCTCAAACCTGTTTATTCTGATTCTGGATTTCACTGGAATGATGCCATCCTGGCAACACTGGGGATGAGGCAGGAACCAGTCGTAGATGGGGTATCAGATCATCACAAACCCAATTAAGAATTACCATATAATCTAACATGTACATCTTTTCAGCTGGGAGGACAACTTACAGGAGCACAGAGAGAAAGTGGAAACTCCACACTGATTGTGACCTGGGGGAGGATTCAAATCCTGAACATTGGATCTACAGGGCAGCAGTGTGCCGTATACATATTCCTATCAATTTTGAAAATGCCATTAACACAATATTTACAGAAGAAAGCTGGAGGATAACATGGGCATTACAACAAAGGTAATAATGAGGGCTGCATTTTTTTCTGCCCTTCTTCTACTGAAATATGTCTTTGCAATTTGCAAATCATTTTAGCTGTTGTTTAAAAAAAAAATTAGAATTGATATCAGAATTACGCGTTGGCAGTAGCGACTTGCCACATTGTAAGATCCGTGGCTCTAGTCTCTGTGAAAATTCCGATCAGACCGCTGGCCGGTGTCGCTAACGTCCCTGCCCGAGTCTTTCATGGCTGTCACCTGAGCGCAATTTGATAGGTGCCACTGACTCCTAGTAATAATGAATTTTTAAAATGATGTCATTTAGCTGTTGGATGGCTTCTTGTCGTAAATATGCTAACATGACACGTGAAGCGCAAGACAATGAAGAAAAGGCGGCTGTCGTTGTCTTCTTACCTCTCCCGTTAGACGGTAGACTCCAATTTGCCCTTAAGGTAAAGAGCTCCGAGGCGGCTAAATTTCAGGCACGCTGGTGAACATTTTTACCGCATTAAAATGCGATGCTTGCTTTTCAACTCGTACAAACCTACATGCTTGTGCTCCTCCAGTGAGAGGCAGCAGATCTCGCTGTTGTGGTGCGGTGGCGGAGGGAGACGGAGGCTGATGTGACTGTCCAGCACCTGCTCAGAGTGACGTCACCGGCACCGAACTGAAAGGCGAGCGCGGGAGGCGCGTTCACTCAAAACCGTTGTCGGCTGAGGCTCGGGAGCTGCTGCAGGATTCTTGCATATTTTTTTTCTCTACGCAAAATATGGGTCAATTCACGTTGAACGCAGTTCAAGTAAGATTTTATTTGGCATCAATTGTCGATTTCTTTCTCTAAATGAAAGCATATATTGTAATAAGGGGTGTTGAAAACTTATTCCTAATGTGATACGACCCGAGTTGATGGGGCACGTGTCTCTTCATAAACATTAGTGACGTTCAAAATGTCCTTGGTTTTCATAGAGCTGCAGTTTATTTCCTAGTATTTGAGGCTGCACTGACAATTTAAAGTTATATTTAACATAATTGGCCATTGTGAGGGGCTGGCAGTGCTGAAAGAGTTGGGCAGCAGATCTGAAGGCTGCCGGTTAAGTCTTTGTCACTGACATGGCCCGTGACCCTGACCAAGCTGTATAAACGGCCACAGACCAGCTTTGAATAATACATGGACAGAAATGTACCACTCTTTAATTAGTATTCACTAAAGAAAGGCGACACATTGAAAAATATTGTTGGTAATGGAACTGTTTAAACCAATAATTTAAATTTTCCACTATTCCTTTCCACTTTCAAGTATGCCACCACATTACTTCTGTAATGTAATGTAATTCTGTTCTGTGGTGTACTGAAAAGATTTTATTTTTATGTCGTTAAACCTGCTGAAACATCCATGGATGTACGATCCAGCCTGCATAATCACAGAGTGGGTCTTAACAAACTTTTGCTTATTCTAGAAAAATAAGTTGCATGGCAGGAATAAATCCTGTACAGGGTGCTAGTGCATCAGTATGGACTTCCTTTATTAGGCAAGCTTTATGTAAGAGCAGAGGCAGCAAATCAGCGTTTGCTCTAGGTCCCACTATCATCCATTGCAACCGATTACTGCCACCCAGTAACCATCCATCACAACTGAAATGCCACCAGGAAACCTACCAACACAACTGAGACAACAGCAAAGCCCATGACCAGAAATATATTCCTCAAGTAAAATGCCAAACCCTAGAAAACTATCCCTTCCCTCATCAGAAAAATAAATAATGATGAGAAAAAAATCTGAAAAAATGGAGCAAAATCTGATGTGATATTGCTCCGATAAGTATGCTTACCCATGCAGGACCATTCAAACATGAGAACGTGCCAACTCCACAGAAACAGTGGCCAGGCTGAGCTCTGCACCTCCTTATTTCCTGGAGCAGAAGTGCTAGCTACTGCGTCCATGAAACATTGAAATTAAAAGGGCTTAAGATAAGGTCCACATTTAACATAAATACTTGCTGTTAATGTTTCTAATTACAATAATAAAACAATTTATTTATATAGTGACTTTCCCATGCACAAGTGGTGCTGGGTTGCATGTTAGTAAGCATTTCACTGTAGACATGACAATAACCTGCAACTTGAAAAAATGCAATAAATTCCAATAACCGGCACTAAATTGAACATACTAGCATTGTCTGGCTTTACAGCTAATCTCTAATCACACAAACAATACTATGCCATCAATGAAATACCGGTATCGTCTAATGACTCTGTTAAACATCTTGAATTAATGCTAGCAGGCATCTGAATAAAACAAATTTTGTTATACAAGGGAGTGTGTATTATAACTTGACAAACAATTCATAGCATCTTGAAGAAAGAACCAGACAGCACATGACCTGGATCGCATTTCCCTTCTATCCATAAAGCCTTTGAGAGGAGCTAAGCTCAGCGTTTACAGACACTTTAAACTTTGGTGTCCCTGTCTGTTGTACCAGCATACCTTAAGAACAACATTATGCCTGAGTGAATGTCACCTAGTGGCAATTCTGTGGCACTTTAGCATCTTGAAATACTAATAATGACTCACACCCAAAGCTCTTTTCAGAACTGTCCAGACTAGACTGCCTTGAAGTTAGTTTCTACTTTATTATTTTGATACATTTCTTTTTTTCCCTTTAAATTATACATTCTTGCTTTTGTTTTCATAATAAACTGCTAAACCCGAAATACACTGGACCACCACAACTGTTGACCTACTCAACCCTGAGAATTTTTAATATATCAGCCCCACTTAAAACTCAGTGCTTTTAACATCTGCATGCTCTCACAGCCTCTGAAGAAGATGAGGGCCACAACTAATTAACGGCTACAGTCATCTTTCTCACCATTTATCAGAATTCTCCTGGCAGGACCTAATTGTGGATTTGTAGGATCCAAGATTCTTTAAGACAAGCTAAGTATATAATTACTTGTGTCTTCATTGATTTGTGGTGATGTGCTTATATTGTTGTCATTGTAGTTTTAAGGCAGCACTGTAAATGGAACAAGTTTTTCATGGTGCATTTCCCAGCATTGAACTCACTGCATCTGTAGAGTCCATTCACAATGCTATATGCATGTCATACATCATGTAATTATCTGTTCTGAGAATAGTGCCATTTCTCTAGCCCTCCCTCGCTGGACCTACATATGGCCCTTGAACACTTTGACATGTGAGACACGTATTTTAGTATGCTATTTCTTCTCTAAGATAGCAATGAAATATATTCAACTACAACTGGATACTGGCTTGGTGGTGAGTACAAGCAACAAAAGTTAATTTTTAACTGCCAAAGATCATCCAGGTTTCTGCCATTTTTATTCATATTTATTATGTTGATGTTCTTCTGCTGCTTATAATCTTGCAATGTCTGTACAGTGTCTTGTGATATAGTGTGCTGTTCATGTTACTAGATACTATTATATCAATCTTTTTTTATATAGCTTGCTTTCATTTTTGCAGAACAACAAAATTGTCAATGTGTAAGTGAAATTTGTTATCTCTAGATGGGAATTAAATTTTGTTATGTATGATTTAAATCAATAACAAAAAAAATCAGACAGAGAAAATGTTACCTTCTGTTTGTAGGACAAAGTGCCATTGCCTTATTTGGCACGGTACATGAGATTTCAACTGCAGCTCAATACCTGTGCTGTAGTCCCTCATTACTGATGCTTAACAGCAAATATCTACCTCAGTCAAAGTGTGAGTTTCTCTTTGGAACTGCCACAGTAGCCTCTTTGGTATACAGCATATAGATTCCCATCAGATAAAACAGGATCAACCGCAGTTGAATGAAATTTGTGTTGGTGTATCCAGGCTTAGAGATGTCTCAATTTGATACTGTTTATCAGCTAGCTCAAAAGTGATCATAATTCAAATCTTTATCAAACCTTATTGACAAAATGTTTTAAATTATTAAATAAAAGGTTTGGCTTATGTGCATACAAGAATCAAATAGCAAAATTTCCACTCCTTTCTTTATGGCCCAGAATCACCATTAGCTCTCTGCATCAATGAAACCTTGAGATTAACTTCTGCTCCATAGGAGTACACCATATTTCTTAGGGTGTGGCCTACAACACAGTAATGGAGCAATCCTCCTGCTTCAAAAGGGTAATCTATTACAGGACTTTTAGCAGCAAAAGAGAGCATATAACAGAGTTTGGCTTGGATGTTGCATTGAGTAGAACCTAGATTATGGACAGCAAAGTGCATAAGCAGAAGAAACCGCACATACAAGAAATAGTTTCATGTTGCCGAAGAAAAGATTTGACTTGCCTCTAACTTTCAGCATCTATCTATCTATCTATCTATCTATCTATCTATCTATCTATCTATCTATCTATCTATCTATCTATCTATCTACAGTGGTGTGAAAAACTATTTGCCCCCTTCCTGATTTCTTATTCTTTTGCATGTTTGTCACACAAAATGTTTCTGATCATCAAACACATTTAACCATTAGTCAAATATAACACAAGTAAACACAAAATGCAGTTTTTAAATGATGGTTTTTATTATTTAGGGAGAAAAAAAATCCAAACCTACATGGCCCTGTGTGAAAAAGTAATTGCCCCCTTGTTAAAAAATAACCTAACTGTGGTGTATCACACCTGAGTTCAATTTCCGTAGCCACCCCCAGGCCTGATTACTGCCACACCTGTTTCAATCAAGAAATCACTTAAATAGGAGCTGCCTGACACAGAGAAGTAGACCAAAAGCACCTCAAAAGCTAGACATCATGCCAAGATCCAAAGAAATTCAGGAACAAATGAGAACAGAAGTAATTGAGATCTATCAGTCTGGTAAAGGTTATAAAGCCATTTCTAAAGCTTTGGGACTCCAGCGAACCACAGTGAGAGCCATTATCCACAAATGGCAAAAACATGGAACAGTGGTGAACCTTCCCAGGAGTGGCCGGCCGACCAAAATTACCCCAAGAGCGCAGAGACGACTCATCCGAGAGGTCACAAAAGACCCCAGGACAACGTCTAAAGAACTGCAGGCCTCACTTGCCTCAATTAAGGTCAGTGTTCACGACTCCACCATAAGAAAGAGACTGGGCAAAAACGGCCTGCATGGCAGATGTCCAAGACGCAAACCACTGTTAAGCAAAAAGAACATTAGGGCTCGTCTCAATTTTGCTAAGAAACATCTCAATGATTGCCAAGACTTTTGGGAAAATACCTTGTGGACTGATGAGACAAAAGTTGAACTTTTTGGAAGGCAAATGTCCCGTTACATCTGGCGTAAAAGGAACACAGCATTTCAGAAAAAGAACATCATACCAACAGTAAAATATGGTGGTGGTAGTGTGATGGTCTGGGGTTGTTTTGCTGCTTCAGGACCTGGAAGGCTTGCTGTGATAGATGGAACCATGAATTCTACTGTCTACCAAAAAATCCTGAAGGAGAATGTCCGGCCATCTGTTCGTCAACTCAAGCTGAATCGATCTTGGGTGCTGCAACAGGACAATGACCCAAAACACACCAGCAAATCCACCTCTGAATGGCTGAAGAAAAACAAAATGAAGACTTTGGAGTGGCCTAGTCAAAGTCCTGACCTGAATCCAATTGAGATGCTATGGCATGACCTTAAAAAGGCGGTTCATGCTAGAAAACCCTCAAATGAAGCTGAATTACAACAATTTTGCAAAGATGAGTGGGCCAAAATTCCTCCAGAGCGCTGTAAAAGACTCATTGCAAGTTATCGCAAACGCTTGATTGCAGTTATTGCTGCTAAGGCGGCCCAACCAGTTATTAGGTTCAGGGGGCAATTACTTTTTCACACAGGGCCATGTAGGTTTGGATTTTTTTTCTCCCTAAATAATAAAAACCATCATTTAAAAACTGCATTTTGTGTTTACTTGTGTTATATTTGACTAATGGTTAAATGTGTTTGATGATCAGAAACATTTTGTGTGACAAACATGCAAAAGAATAAGAAATCAGGAAGGGGGCAAATAGTTTTTCACACCACTGTATCTATCTATCTATGCTATAAGGTACTAACAAAGCCAAGAGAGAGAAATGGATTCCGGGAAAAAGAAGACAGAGCACACTCATTTTCATTTCATGTGTGTCAGTAAAAATCTCCGAGTAAGCCTGAAGACTTCAGATTCAAACATTGCCAGGGACACTATAGACACTGGACATACTTGAATACCTTTGCTTATTACTTTGGCTCTAGTACAAATATTATTTTGTAATCTTGTAGTTAGGGTAAAGGCAGTGAACATATTAGCGTGTTTTCTGGTGATTTTTATTACTATAACTTAAAGTAATAGCCTGTGTAAATAATAAATCTTTAGCTTTTGTAAGTTTCTCCTCCTAAAATGAACAGGAAAATCAAACTTGCAAACTTTTTCATTAATGCACAACGGCTGCTGGGACTTAGTCATGCTGTACTTGTGCTAATTCTAGAAAAAGCAGTTGCATGTCAGGAATAAATCCTGTACAGGTTGCTAGTCCATCAGTATGGACTTGCGTTATCAGGCATGCTTTACATTAGAACATAAGTTTGCAAGTGAGGGAAAACTATTGAGCACATTGAACAGAGGCAGCAGATGGATATTTTGTCTGGGTCCTACCATCATCCACTGCAACAGGTCATTGCCAAATGGTAACCATCCACTGCATCTGAAACACCACCAGGAATCCTACCAATGCAAATGAGACAATAGGAAAGCCCATAACTGAAACACCAAGCCCCAGTAAACTATCCCATCCCTCATAAGGAAAATATGTGATGATGATAAAATAATCTGTCCAGTTCATCCTTCCTAATCAGCACTAGAAATGTGGAAGGCAGGAGCAAACATTGATGTGATGCAGCTTCAAACAGTGTGCGAAACTTCTAAACATGAGCTGTGACAAAAACAGTGACGCTGTATTAACCACCTTAGTTTTATGTTTACCCACAGGAAATGAACCACACTGAATTTTTTTTAACGTAAAAAAAAATATCTGTAACAGAAACATGTAAATACCAAAAGTCAACATAAATACAGTAGAAAAGGAATGTCTAGTGTTCACTGCTGCATTGATGTAGAGTTGATATACGTCCTTCGTGTGATGTTATGAAACACTTACCAATGCACAGCATTGTAATCAGGATAGTAGAAGTGTGTTTCTTTGCTCACTTTTCTTATAATATATTTTCAATTGTTTGTACATGTCAGTGCCTGATAAACCTGATCGACACACCCTTTGTGCTATTGTACCCAACCAGACTGCAAGGCATAATGTTATTTTATCCACTAGACAGCAGCACAATACTGTTCCGAGTGTTATTCAGGCTTAACACTGTACATTGGATCATAATAGCTTATCCTGAGAAATACTGAGGCTTAACTGTTTTTAAACAGAATTCCGAGCCTGAGAAAGCCACAGGGTTAATACCAAGGATGTTAAAACATGCAGGAACTGAGAAACTTTTAAATTAATAAAAGATATACCTGGCTAAAAGACCAGAACACTTATTAAAAGGCATACCCAAATTAAGGCATTAACTTGTAAACTTTTCCTTAAAATGTATATTTATTTACCTCAAAGCCAATAACAGTATATAAATGAATATATGCAGAATCATACCTCAGTACCTTAAATCTTTGTATAGTCCAAGTAGAATTGACAAGATGCCGATGACCATTCCACTCCCAGGTGTCTTTTTTCTTACAGTTTAAGTGTTTTCAAACACAGCAAAGGTACAGTGAGAGAGAGAGAGGTAGATGACTCTTAAAAAAAAAAAAAACATCGGGGTTGGGCCTCCAGCATCAGCCCCATCCTCCTCACCTAAACAGTGAAAACACACACTCATACTAGAACATGTTGACTTTATCTTTTGCATTTTCTCACTGCCCAGTGTATGCTTTAGACATCGTTATCTGCAAGCTCTAGGTTGGTTCTCTGAGATTCCCAGTTAGGTAAGCAGAAGTATAACATAATAAAAAAGATAAATTCCTGTTTCATTTTCCAACATTACCAGCATTCATAGCAATTCTGTTTTGCTTGACAAGACTTCAGAGTAGAAGCAAAAGGCCTCTTATCACTATTCAAAGTTCCTCCTGTACACGCACAAATATACCGTACATGCATACTGTACAACTGTCTTCTATTGTTCTTATACAATAAATGCAACTATATTTTACTACAGTGAATGTGCTTAGGTTATTTGTTAAAAAGTAGGCTATAGCCATGTCTGAACCACAGTCAGAGAAAGTGTAGACTGATTTATGACTTGGCCATTTTGGTAAATAGCTGTTGAGACCATTATGAGGTGACAACAGCATCACGGCATTAAAACTCATTCCAGCATATGACCAATATTTGTGAAACACAAAAGCAAAGAGAAAACAGGAAATAAAGACATTTCATCAGAAAAGATAAATCCAATCCAGGACTCATTCTCCTTTGATTAGGAGTTTGAATGTAGCTGCCGTCCTCTATGAATTGAGATGATTAATCAAACCAGTCGTTTCAAGTAACATTGCATAGAAAATGCTCTACACTAACATTGCAACACTGCAAACCTGAGCAAGATTGAAAATGGATGGATGGATGCTTGGATGGACAGACATTGTAAGCAGTAGTGTGGCAGAACTAGTTACTTAATCAGTTATACTGCTGGTTTCTTCAGCATATAAGAATACCAAAAACTGAACAGTCTTAACTTTTTTAAAATCTCTTTTCAAGATAACACATATAATTTTGTGTCATTAGATTGAAATCTGCTGGCCTATGAAAGTCATACTTTTTCCTACCAAAAGGACACTTGATATGTAGGGGGCTATGCTCATTTTAGCAGTTCTCATTGTATTGAGAACCTTTGCAGCTGTGCACAACACTTTGTCAGACAGACAGAATATAAGTTGGGAAAACGAGATAAACTAGTTAATTTCTCTTACTTGATTGATTGATTTGTGTGACTCCATATTGTGTTTGACTTTTCACATGATTACATTGCTGAGAGTGCTAAACAGACCATCACATGGAAATACCTCATTTTGTATCAAATCTGGTATTTTGTTTCAGGTGAATTAAAACAGAGGCACATTATATTTTAATAAGGTTCACATTGAGAGCCATGGAGCAGATTTTTGAGCCACATTTTTAAACGTTTCCTTCTATTCTCATTCTGAAGATAGTAAAGTTTGATGTCAAGTTCTGCTCTTCATGCCCTTTTATAACTCTAGCCACTTTAATGTCATTATCAGTACAGAGACGGATTGTACTCGCCTTCAGTATACTTTCTGTGACTGTGGTTATTTTTGCTTTACAGTAATTACTTTTGTGTTGTTATTATTTATCTCTGTTTTTTGGACTGAGTTTTTCATTCTTTCCATTACTGACCATTGTCAGAGTTGCCACTTCCTCTTACATGCAGTACTTTGAAAGCAATGTAAATTAAATGGATGAATGCTGCAGTTAACAATTTATATATACAGTAGCTGGACACAGCATCCAGTCCCAGCTTTTAATTAATGTTGTTACCTATTGTTTGGTAGGAATTCAAAACTATTATGAGAAAGAGAAAGAGAGAGAGAGATAGCCATCTTCATCAATAAGGATTTCAGACAGAGAGAACCCGTAAAACAGGAAACTATGATTAAATATACAGTATTCATCTGACAATAAATGTAATAAGTGTCTCTTTTGCTTTTGTTTCACTGACTCTTTCACATATTCTTGTCTTAGCTTATAGGCCACAATAAACCAAAGACGTCAGCCTACAACACTTTATTTGAACTGATTTTGAGCATAATACTGTGTTTCACAGAACATTTAATGAGCATAAATTCACAAACATTTGAGTTTTATTTGCCTTTAGCACTCTTATGAGTATACTGCTTTTGTGAATGGTCATTTTTGCATGTACTGTAAATGTGCATATGTAGGTATATTTGTGCACATTATATTCTGTATAATAGTTGCTAAAACTGTCAGTAAAGTTGATGTTGTGTTTCATTCTAAAGTAGGATGTTGGTGTAATGATTTATGAAATTGCATTTTTTATGCTAGGTTGAAAATGTTTCTAATATTTCTACTGAATGCTCTAAATTTAAGCATACTCACGTAGTACAGATAATGTAGTTAAAAAGTACAGAAATGTCTAGCAGAAAAGGCATCTAAGGTGATATCTAGACTGAACATGGCCTCAGCCCTCAGGCTTGTAATGAATAAGGAAGTGATTAGGTGTAAAGAGTATACATTACCCTGTTAAATTCCATCTGTTGATCAGTGGTACCTCTACATTAAAGACAAGTGGGGCACTGACCTTCCATCCCCTAATCAGATGGCATTGTGCAAAACTTATATAAATTGTAAACTTACATAGGTAATTGTATTATTAAAATATTTGTAATAACTTGGTCATCATACTCAGTTTTCCAATTTTCCATGGTATGATCAGTGCAACTTTTTATCTGGAAAAATATTTCTTTGTTGTGTATGTGAATTTAGTTTTTGTCTGGTGCTGCTAGCTTGTTTGCAGGTTGCTGGGACAGGGCTTTCAGCTCTGCAGTGTTCTCGGCATTCGTTTGCTTGTTCACGTGCATATACAGTACAACTTTTCAGTTCTGTTGTGGGGCTTCAATGCTGCAGCCTTTATAAGTGACCCATTGGTTTATATTATTTTTCTTTGTGACACAATTTAAAATGTATGTGATCTTTTATATCTTACTCTTTTAAGGCATTTGTCATCATTACCAACATGAATCAAGTCAATTACTTATATACTGTACAATTTAGCACTGTGTCCCCTGAACAAAAATGGGAAATTTTATGAATTCTCATTTTCTAGTGTCGAGTTTTTAACGTTGAAATATTGTTTAATACTGTCATTTGGTGGTTGTGCAGTACGACAATACATGGATAGATCTTCATTTTGTGTGACTTTTATGATATTATTTGTCTGACATTTTATCATTGCTCCCTCATACAAGATTTACTGGAGGGTGTTTTAATTTTTTTGGCTACACTTCAACACTGCTGCTGCCACACTGATATTCTATGCGGCTCCAATGATCTCTTCTCTGCCATTTCCATTGCATACACATTCATGTCATTGTCTCCACCTCGCACTTATTAATCCCGAGACTGAAGAATTCTGTATGCATAGGCCAATGGATTAAGGCAGAGAAGCAGCTCTCCTATGTACTGCCCTTTTAAGTGCTAGATAATCTCTCTTTCTCTCTCTCTCTCTGTCACACACACACACACCTCATTCATGTGTGTGGCACACACCTCATTCTCAGGATGGCTAAATTCTGTGTGGTAGCATGTTTATTCTAGGTCTTTGTTGTCCCCCAGGATTGTAATTCTAAAAATGCCACTGTTGTGACCATAGCTTTCCCCATTGCTAGATGTGGAACAAACTTTTTTTAAAATTTCCTGTTTCTATTGATTGACTAGGAGTTTACCTTTAAAATTAGAGACACACCTGGATGGGATCCCAGTTCAGCAGAGGACATAATTATATGTGCACTGAATTATCCTAGGCCAGTTTAATGTGTACAATATGCATCCAGTAAATTCTTTAATTTGTTACTTCATGAATAAAATGGTCTTTAAAAAGTTTAAATAACTGTTGGTTAGAATAATAAATTGTCCGTAGGTGTAAAATGTTTCAGGAATTGCACACTTTAATTCCATTAGTTCAAGAATGACCTCTTTCAAACTGCTGCCTGTTTTATAAAGAGGTAGTTGTTGGATTAGCTAGTCATTGTTTAAAGGAGCACAGTGTCCTAAAACCCTTTGTCCAGATATTGTCACTGTGAAGTTTGCATATTCTTCCCTCGTGTATGTAGATGTTCCTCTGATATCTTCAATGATCTACAAATTAGATTAATTGGTAGTTCCAGATTTGCCTGGTGTGAATGAGCCCTGTGATAAACTGGCACCCTGTTTAAAACCATTTCCTCCCATGTGCCCAATGCTGCCAAAACATACCCCAGCCTTTGTGACCCTGAGTTGCATTAAGTTCTTTTAAGTTCTATGTTCTTTTATGTTATGTAGTTATTTTTTAATGATGCCACAAATTGGGAGTATTTCATGCCATGCCAAATATATACAGTATGTCTACATAATGTATACAATACTATGTCTTCTTATGAACTAATAGCATTAATTGTAAGCTTCAACAGTTGTTTTGCAATACATGTTTGTACTTGTGTATAATCATGGTTTTTTTTTTTCAAGACACGTTCCTGGAGATATTGGGACCACTTACCTATTAGCTAATCAAACAAGCTTCATAGACAGAATGGTGTCCTCTTGTCTGGCATATTTTTTATGTTCTTATATTTTCACATCCTCACACTCTTCCATATTTCCTACAAGACCTGTATTTCTAAAGTATTTGTCAGCACTGGAAGAAATACAGTATCAACCGGTTGCCAGGAAACTGGATTGCAAAAATTCTGCCTGCTCTCTTCTTGGAGCTCCTGGCCTGCAATCAATAAGCTGTATGATGACTCACTACTTTATAGCTGGCCAACCTTTTGTCAGGGACATTTGCAGTATCTCTGTTTGGAAAGCAGCATGGTGTGCCACAACAAAAGGCTGTACAAATTTCAGAAATATGAGCTTGCAACTGGGAATTACTCTTCTTTGCATGTGAAAAAGGTGGATTTTGGTATGACAATAGCAGTTACAGAGTAGCTCAGAGTGCAGTGTTTACGATAAATTGGTAGCCAAGGTCATTGACAGATCATTTGTTGTAATCATTAACTGCTAACATAATGCCACACCTTTACTGGATTATGTAATTCTACTGCTGGGTACAAAGCTCTGTCACTGTGACTGCCTAGGCTGTTTTCCAGCTCTTTGTAACCTCAAGCAATGGGCTTAATCCTTTTGAGAAAGATTTAAATTTAGGATAGGAAAGTATTGTACATGCAATAGCTTGTGTGGCTGAGCCCCTGCTTGCCTGAGATGAAGAGCTTTCTATAGAAAGTTTGCCATGTTCTACCAGAATTCTTGTTCCTTTGGTTTCCCTCAGCATCTAAACCGCTGTCAATCTACATATCCTAAGTTTCCTTATTATAAATTAGTTGTTTCCATTTGTCTGTTACTACCTGTGTTTGTTCCAACTTCCCATATGTGAAAGTCTGAAGTAGATCTCAGTTCATTTCCTGTCTAATGTCTGGGTATATCTGACAGGATTGTATAATTGGAAGTGAAGGTGATGTCATGCTTTATGTTATGTTTATAGCACTACCAAGACAAAGGACTGGCACCCTCTTCAAAGTCGTTCCTGACTTGTGCCTGGTGCTGCTGTGATCCAGCTCCCCACTAAAGTTCTGCATGGGGCCAGATACCTGCAAAAATGAGGGCATTGACAATATTGTGCAGGTTGAGGTGTGTTTAGAATTTCAAAAATGAAGATGGGCAAAAATTATATAATACAATAATGATGCATTGTTATTTTCTGTAACGCCTTTTTTCTCTCTTCTCTCACTGATACAGTGAGCAAATTTTACATAAGGCTGGCTTCTTACTGTGTCAGTGGGGTGGAGTTTAAAGGCATTCCTTTCATTCTGTTCTCCAATATGAAAGCCACTTCCATATTTCGCCAGGCACTTGCATCAATATAAAAACACCCTGGTGCCATCATGTAATGAAGGCAACATTAGCTACTGGGAAATATGAAATATGTAAAAATTTAATATTTTGTTTGTGGTAAAGTGAAATGTGACCCTATAGACCGACTGTTAATTGAAAAATCAAGATCTTCCATACTGAATGGAAAGCCAATGTTGCATTTGGGAGAATATTAACTAAATAAGCACAAAAACAATCACATATTCTGTGACAGATTTATTTATTTACACTTTATTATTATCACATTTCATAGTAATTTTATTTATTTTCATATTTATTATATTTTTTCCAAAGTATTCCTCCAGACATTCTGACTACTATTCTAAAATAATAGATGAAAACAGAAATAATCTTTGTGTACTGTTTACAACTTTTGCTAATTTAAAAAATAGTAATTCTGAAATACAATGCAAAATACCTATAGACACTAGCAGTGCAGACTTTATGGACTTCTTTTTTAACAATAGAACATTCCAGATTCCACTGTCACCTTGCAAAATAAAAATATTACTTTGGTAATCCCTGTCTCACCTTGCACACCACTTTATTAATTTTAACTTGATTAGTTAACTTTAATTTCTAAAATGAAATTTACCAACTGTCCCTTAGACCCAGTGCCAGCAAAACTAGAGAAGAGCTCAATGGCTTTTCTGGCAGTACCTGTTCTTAACTATTATCAGTAGTTCATTACTGAATGGCACCTCTTATGATGCACAAAGTGTGAATTATCAGACTATTATTTAAAAAAATCATAGATAAACCCAGATATGTCAAACAATTATAGACTGAATTCAAATTCAGTTTCTTTCCAAAATACATGAAAAAGTACTGCCCATGCAGTTCCAACCTTACAATTTTATTTAATTCTGTTCTATTCACCTTACAAATCATAAGTGTTTTGAGAAATTCCAGTCTGGTTTCCACACCATTCACAGTACGGTAATGGCACTAACTTGTGCTGTAAATGACATTCCAATAACCTCTGATGATACAGTAATTATGTTGTTAGCATTTGACACCATTGATCGTTCTTAAAAATGTTGAAAAAATGTTAAAAATGATGGATACTAAAAAATAATTTATGCATTTATTTTTAGTAGGATCGACTACTGCAATACATTTTTCATAGGGTGTATTTTCAGCTTTCAGTTGATTCAAAATGCTGCAGCAAGAATAATTACAAGAACTAGAATGTGCAACCACATCACTCCTGTTTTAAAGTCCAGTTAAACCTAGGGCTGATTTCAAAATCGTCCTCCTTATATTTAAAGCCTTAATGGCCAAGGCCTTTCTTACTTATCTGACCATATCATTACTTACAAGCCAGAGCGCAAATAAAGATCTTATGGTTTCGACCTAATAAAGCCTTCAAGGATTGGGAGGTCAGCCCTTAGTTACAGGGTCCCACAGCTGTAAGAATGATATCTGCCTGCTTTTATAAGAGGTACTCTTCAATCTCAGCTTTTAAATCCAGACTGAAGACTTACTGCTTCAGTACAGCATATCCTAACTAGAGCCACTGATTAGCTGTGCATATTGGATCCCTGCTTGTTACTCATTTGTACAAAAATATAAACTTTACAATAATTCTGCACAGTTAGTATACTTCCTCTATTCTCTCTCTTCTCAGTATTTTTCTGTGGCCCTTGGTAACTCTTGAAAGAAATGTCTTGGTGCAATATGAAACCTAATTGTTATTTTTTGACTAGATTTGATTTTATTTGACTAGATTAGAGGAAGAATTTAACAAGCTCATCTTTCTTCAAAAATCTAGTAATTTCAGTCATACCTTTTGAATTTTTTGGTAACTGCCCTATATGCAACAGATCATTTTTGTAAGGAGTCTAAAACCTTTTCATTGTCCTTTGAGTCTAAAAGAACCCCATTGCCAGTAATTTTAAATACCTGCATGGTGTAAATGTGATGCATAGCTACATTGTAGGAAATCATGATAGAGTTCTTACTTCCAAAAAATCTGATACCATCAGTCCCCTTTGCCCTTTTTCTCTTTTGAATGATATGTTGTTGAAATTCTTGTTTTAAAGTCTGTATAATTAAGATTTTAATTTGTGCACTTAATCATAAATAATCACTCAACTTGGAACAATTCTCTTGCATAGCCTCCAACCATGCCTCAAAAGGAATCATGGAGGTGTGATATAGCAAGTGTAGCAAGTGGTCTGCGCCAAATATCCTCACCAACTTTAGTTTCAAAATCATGGGTATATATTCTTATCATGT
This sequence comes from Erpetoichthys calabaricus, assembly GCF_900747795.2. NCBI lineage: Eukaryota > Metazoa > Chordata > Cladistia > Polypteriformes > Polypteridae > Erpetoichthys > Erpetoichthys calabaricus. The sequence goes on from NC_041398.2 coordinate 105,875,723, forward strand.
TGTTGTTACAGTAGATTCACCTTCCATAAAATTGTTATACATTTATGATTTTTTTGATTGGCAGCTTTGATCATGAGTCTGAGACAGGTTGTCATTTTTATAAATGCAAAGACATAAGAACATATTTCACTTACCTGATGGTGGATAGGCATAATGTAAAAAACTGAATATTTCAGGAAAGCCAAGGTCTCGTCTTCCACTACATTCCATGCACCATTGACCTCATTTGATTGTAATACAATATTTATTTTCCTTCACCATAGAACTATAACTCCTTTTGGTAACATCAAATATTGTCCTATTGTAATACATAGAATTAATATAATAATTATGCAATGAGGATGAATGTGTAAGTCGCAGGCTTTTCTCATTCTTTATTTGAATCTGTAGAAAAATCAGAACTTGGAATTTTAATGTAAATACAAACTTGCATACAGTTCACTTCATGCACCCACTTTAGTGTGCTGCTCATTTGAATAACTTATGCCATTCCAACAGTCATTAAGGGATAGGTAAGGATCTGTCCCTCTGAGACTAAATCCTTTTTTTCCAGGAACAGCTCTTATCATTTATTCCCACGGTTGATCTCCTTTACTTACTTATTTGTTTTTCCTTACCTCAGCATATGAGCATATTTTTATGTTTGTTTGCACAAGCTATTTTAATCACAGCACGCCACATAGCTTTTCACTCATCAGGACATCTTGTGATAGACATTATAGGAAACTGCAAGACTTTTAACAATCATTATTTTAGAAGGGCTTAGCCCAGATTCTCCTTATATGCAGAAGGACACGTGGAAGCACCTCTTTCCATTTCTTCCCAGTCTCTAGAATGCATTTTGACACTGGATCTTTGATTTGATATTTTTTCCCTTTCCAAAAATCCACTGCTTTGAGGATGGTTGTGAATTTGGAATGTCTACTTAATATGTAGCATCTGTCTCACTTTGATAATTGTACAAATAAAATGTTCCCTGGTCTGAATTAATTTGTAGAGGAATACTCCATAATAGAAAGATTTTTAGCCTCTGATTCCACAGCAGCATCTCCATGAATAGGCTACAGATCTTATAGAAAATTTGTCCACTGTAACCAAACAAGCAATTAACCTTTGGTAGAGAACCAGTGTAGTCAAACATTATATGTTCCACCTGAGTTGCAAACTATCATTGATTCAAGCTTTCATTGGTTTTCCAGTATTTATTTCTTGAAAGTGGATATATCGTTGGCAAATGTTTCTGTGTCTCTGCTCATTCCTGGCGTGGGCAGATTTTCTATGATCTAAGATCTCCTTAGACTTGGATGACCTGACTTATGTTTTTCTGAAACCAGAACCTGTCTGGTCAATGACCATGCAATTTCGGGTTGGCATATGATTTATTCTGAACCCAGTGCTGGCCTGATTTATATTGCAGCTTGCATTTCTTAAGTTTTCTTCTTCACCTTTTTAATTCCTCTTTCCTTTACCCTCCAGGGTATGATGTTAAATTGCATCCGGCCCTGCCATCAGTCCTACAACTTGCAGGGAAATCATGGGGGTTGGCTGCAGGATTGGCACTCCAGCCACCATAAAAAAACTTCACATACTGTAGCTATGAGACGACAGAAAGGACTCTTTTTTACTCTCTGCAGGAGTATATCTGCTGTAGCCACCAATAGGAAGGCTGCTTGCATCATGAAGGGGATGGGGGAAAGCCCTCGGGAGCCCCATTCCCGGAAGAGTCGAATCCGTCGGAGAGCCAATGGGGTCAGACCTGTTGGGGATCAGAACTGGTGTGGTGCTGAGGCATCTCCTGCTGCACAGCAGCACTTGGGTCCCAGTTTGAGGCGGCCCATCCGGGTAAGCACGTGGAACATCTTGTCTCTCCAGCATGATGATCATCCTCCTCTGCTATAGGAGGAGCTGCGTAAACTCTGCATTTCTCTGAGTTGCGCAGACCTGGGACTGGCCAGATCTCTGTGGGTAGATACACTTTTATTGGTCTGGTCGCTTTGATGGCTGTCATACTCAGGGAGCAGCTGTTGCTGTAGCAGATTGGCTTCTTCAGATGATGTCCGATGTCAATCTTTTCAACTAACATATTATGAGACTCGGATTATGGCACTCCATGGGTGCCTTGTCTGTTGTCTCAGTGTATGCTCCAACCGTGGTGAGTGTTGTCTCGGTGAGGGAGACATTTTATTCGCAACTTCGCTCTGAGGTTGATGGGTGCCTGCAAGGTGACACTCCTCTGGTCATGGATAACTTCAGTGCAACCACTGGTACTGACAGGGCTGGCTCTGAGGATTGTCTTGGTCCTCATGGGACTGGTGACTGTGGTGAAAGTGGCCCGATGTTCCTTGACTTTGCAAAAGGTCAGGGGCTGCGAATCGCTGGATCCTGGTTCCAGTGCCCTGAACCACATAGTTCGGCTTGGTACTCCAATACTGGTGGTGCGGTGAAGGAGATCGATCACATCCTCATGGGCAGACGCTGGATGCTCTTGCAAAACTGTAGGGTCTACAGAAGTGCCCAGTTTGTCTGGCCACAAATTTGTTGTTGCTACACTGAAGATCCAGCTTAGGTCCAGTAGGTTACCACCTACTAGGAAAATGAGGCTGGACTTGGCCAGTCTCCAAGATCAGGCTGTTTCTAATGAGTTTGCAAGCAGTTTGTGTGAGGATCTTGCGTATTTGGGTGCGACTGCCAATCCTAATGTGATGTGGAAGACCTTCTGTGACAAGACCCTGAAGGTTGCTGAGGGTTGTGTTGGTGTTACCGGTGTTCCCAGAAGGAGGTGTTTCGCTAGGGCTGTCCAAGGAATAAACATGGACCATCTTCGTCCTCTTCATGAAGTGTCTGCACCCTACACCCCCGGCTGTTCCAACTTTAGGCTTACCCTTTTGAACACTCGCTCCATCACTAACAAGACCTCGCTGATTAATGACCTCATCTCCCAGATGCAAGTGGACATGTTTCTTCTTATAGAAACTTGGCAACAACCTGGTGACTATTTACATTTAAACTTGCTGTCTCCCCCAGGCTATAGCCACATATCTAAACCCAGGTTAACAGGAAAAGGGGGGTGGCCTGGCTTTGACAATGAAGGAACTCTCCTTTTTTTGAAGTCACATCTTTTGAATATATTGCTGTTAAAATGGTTTCCTCCCCTCCTGTACTGCTGTTGTTAGTTTATCGCCCTCCCAAATCTGTGGTGAACTTTCTGTCTGAATTTAATGAACTTTTTTTTTTTTTTTCATACAAATAATGCAGTGCTTTACATGATGAAGAAAGAGAAAAAAAGACAAAATAAATAAGAATTAAAATAAGGGAACACTAATTAACATAGAATAAAAGTAAGGTCCGATGGCCAGGGAGGACAGAATAAACAAAAAAACTCCAGACGGCTGGAGAAAAAAACAAAATCTGCAGTGGTTCCTGACCATGAGGCCGCCCAGCCCCCTCTGGGCATTCTACCTAACATAAATGATCAGTCCTCATTGTATTCAGGGTTCTCATGGAAGAACTTGATGATGACGGTCATGTGGACTTCTGGCCTTTAAACCATCAATGTAGGGACATCATGGTGCTTTGATCAGGTGATGGTGGCGCAGGTCGCCACCCCAGAAAACCGGAAAAAGAACAGAAGAGGAAATAGGGGTTAGTACGGATTTTGAATATGAATACCATGAATAATAATGATAATTAATTGAATATACAGAGCATCAGGATTAAACTAAGATGAAGCTATGAGAAAGCCATGTTAAAGTAATGTGTTTTCAGCAGTGTTTTAAAGTGCTCCACTGTATTAGCCTGTCAAATTCCTATTGGCAGGCTATTCCAGATTTTAGGTGCATAACAGCAGAAGGCCGCCTCATCACTTCTTTTAAGTTTAGCTCTTGGAATTCTAAGCAGACACTCATTTGAAGATCTATGGTTGCAATTTGGAGTGTAAGGTGTCAGACATTCCGAAATATAAGATGGAGCGAGATTATTTAAGGCTTTGCAAACTATAAGCAGGATTTTAAAGTCAATTCTAAATGACACAGGTAACCAATGTAGTGACATCAAAGCTGGGGAGATGTGCTCGGATTTTCTATTCCTAGTTAAGATTCTAGCAGCTGCATTCTTCACTAGTTGCAATCGATTTATGTCTTTTTTGGGTAGTCCTGAGAGGAGAGTGTTACAGTAATCTAGTCGACTGAAAACAAAAGCATGGATTAATTTCTCAGCATCTTGCAATGTTATAAGGGGTCTAACTTTTGCTATATTTCTTAAGTGGAAAAATGCTGTCCAAGTAATCTGATTAATATGTGATTTAAAATTCAGGTCAGAGTCAATAGTTGCCCCTAAATTCTTTACCTCCGTCTTGACTTTTAATCCTAATGCATCAAGTTTATTTCTAATTACCTCATTATATCCATTATTGCCAATCACTAAAATTTCTGTTTTCTCTTTATTTAGTTTGAGAAAATTACTACTCATCCATTCAGAAACACAAGTAAGACATTGTGTCAGTGAATCAAGAGAGTCGGGGTTGCCAGGTGCTATTGATAAATACAGTTGTGTGTCATCAGCATAGCTGTGGTATCTCACGTTATGCCCCGAGATAATCTGACCTAACGGAAGCATGTAAATTGAAAAGAGCAGCGGACCCAGGATAGAGCCTTGTGGAACACCATATAGAATATCATGTGTCTTTGAAGTATAATTACCACAACTTACAAAGGACCAGGTATGTTCCAGCCTCCTGCTCCTGTCCCTGGTACACCGATGAGCTCAGAGCTATGAAAGCCACTAGCCTGCGTCTTGAACAGCTTTATAAGAAAACAGGCCAGTGTTCATTCACAGCTTTACACTAAGCACATACTTAAATATAGGGATGCCCTTAACACTGCTTGCTCCAACTATTATTCCTCTCTCATAAATGGTGCTAAGACTAGGCCTAGAACTCTTTTTAGAACTGTTAATAAACTCCTCCAACCCCCTCTTCTAGCATGCCCCAATACAGCTGAACAGTGTCAGGCTTTCTTACATTTCTTTAATACCAAAATTAATCAAATCTATCACAGTTTCCCCTCCCCACCACAATCACTCACTCATTCTGATCTGCCATCTCCATCAAGACTCGCTTGTTTCTCGCCTGTTGACTCTCTTGCCATCTCTGAACTTATTAATAAGTCCAATGCCTCCTCCTGTCTGCTTGATCCTGCCCTACTTCTCTGCTTAAGACATGCTCATCCATAATTAGTATTCCTATTGCCTCATTCGTAAATTCATGTTTCATTTCAGGTTCTGTCCCTACTGCCCTCAAAACTGCTGCAGTTACCCCAGTCCTTAAAAAACCTGACCTGGATCCTTCTTCTCTCACCAGTTACAGGCCTATCTCTAATCTCCCTTTTTTGGCTAAGGTGATGGAACACGTGGTTGCTACACAACTCCATGTTTTTCTTCTAGACAATACACTCTATGAGCCTTTTCAGTCTGGCTTTCGTTCACAGCACAGCACTGAGACAGCTCTTCTCCGTGTAGTCAATGATCTCTGGTCTGCAGATTGCGGTTCCCTTAATATTCTCCTCCTTCTTGACTTAAGTGCAGCATTTGACACTGTTATCCATGAAATCGTCCTGTCACATCTCTCTGCTGTAGGAATCTTTGGCTTAGCCCTTCAATGGCTCACATCATATCTTTCTAATAGGCAACAGTTTGTCACACTCGGCCAATATAAATCCTCCACCTCACCTGATGTCCCTCAGGGTTCAGTCCTTGGGCCATTACTTTTTCTACTTTCTATCCTTCCTTTGGGTCAGATTATTTGCAGACATGACCTTAACTTCCACTGTTATGCAGACGATGTACAGTTATATCTTAGTACAGACTCCCCTACAGATTCAACTTAGAGCACACTCACTGAATGCATCACTGATCTTAAGCTATGGATGGAAAATAACTTTCTCAAACTTAATGCCAATAAAACTGAAGTGTTACTGGTAGGTCCAAATTGCCAACTTTCTAAGGCATCCAGTTTCTCTATTTCTGTTTATGGTACACTTGTGAAACCTGCTCATGTTATCAGAAATCTTGGTGTTTTGTTTGATTCATCAATTAACTTTGAGCTACACATTAGGTCTCTTTCCAAAATTTCATGCTATCATCTCCGTAACATTGCCCGCCTCCGTCCATTTCTGTCCTTTAATGATGCTCAAACTCTGGTTCTTTGTTTCATAATGTATCGTCTTGATTACTGTAATTCCCTCTTCATTGGCCACCCTGCAAAATCTTTACAGAAGCTACAGTATATTCAGAACTCCTCAGCTAGAGTCCTCACCCACACAAAGCGTTTTGCTCACATCTCCCCTGTTCTCTCCCAGCTTCACTGGTTACTGGTTCCATCAAGGAGTAAATTCAAGATTCTGCTTCTCACCTTCAAAGCCCTACATAACCTTACCTCACTCAGCTACTAGCTCCTTACACTCCTTGTCGCTCTCTCAGGTCCTCGAGCAGTAATCTCCTTACACTCCTCCCACGCACCAGACTCTCCACCTTGGGAAGCAGGTCCTTCAGTGCTATAGCCACTCAACTCTGGAACTGTCTTCCTCAGTCTCTCCGAGATTGCTCCTGTTTCTGCACTTTTAAATCTCAACTGAAAACTTTCCTCTTCTACGAAGTTTTGTCATCTGTGTATTTTTTTTATTTGCTCTGTAAGGCACTCAATAAAAGTAACTTATTATTATCTTGCAGGGCACCGTGGATATCATCGAGAGGAGTCGCAGCGCACGGCTTGATGGCAACTCTGGTCTGTACCGGGAACTGAAATGGATGGCTGCAAGGGCTCTGAGGGCAGATAAGGAGGCATTTGTTAGAGGATTCTGTGAGCAAGTGACACACCATTTGCGGTCTAGCAACCCATGTCCTGCTTACAGAGGAATTGAAGCATTACGCACATGCAAATCTGTTCCTCAGAGAGTCGCAGTCAGAGCGGCTGATGGAACAGTCCTTACGGATGACACTGCAGTTGTGATCCGCTGGGCTGACTACTTTGAGCAGCTGTTCAAAGCTGATCTTCAGGCTAGGATGTTGGATTCCTCTGGGTCCACAGTTCTTGAGGCTGATCCTCCAATTAGCTGTGAACCACCCAATCTCACTGAGATTGCACAGGTTGTGAACCAGCTGAGGGAGGGGAAGGCTGCAGGGATCTGTGGTATCCGGGGTGAACTTCTCCAGGCTGGTGGTAATGCTGTCCTCCTGGCATTGCAAGCAATCTTTGCTTTCATTTGGTACTTCTCGTCCCTATCTGGGAAGGGAAGGGTGATCGCCTGGATTGCGGCAACTACAGGGGCATAACACTGCTCTCAGTGTCCGGTAAGGTCCTTGCTAGGGTTGTCCTCAATAGGATCTGTTAACACTTATCTACCAGCGACCAGAGCAGTCTGATTTATGCTTAAGAGGTCTACCATCGACTGCATCCTGGCACTGAGGATTCTCATAGAGTGCAAACGCGAATATTGGCAGAGTTTCTTTGCAGTCTTTGTTGATTTTCGTAAAGCATTCGACTCAGTTGATCGAGCTGCCCTGTGGGACATCCTGAGGGTTCGCGGGATCCCCTCGAGGTTGCTGGATATCATGGCCAGCCTATACACTGGTACTGTGAGTGCTGTGCAGAGTGGAGGCAGAACCTCTTGTGTTTTTCCCAGTTGATTCTGGGGTTCGTTAGGGGTGTGTTCTTGCTTTTTCTCTGTTCAGTGCTTGCATGGACTGGGTGTTGGGTAAGGTCGTGTGGTCCAGTGGCTATGGGGTATAAGTTGGTGAAGAAAGATTCACTGATCTTGACTTTGCTGATGATGCTGTGATCTTCGAGGAGTCAATGGAGGCTCTGATCAGGGCTCTCAATAGACTGAGCGAGAAGTCTGTGTCTGGGCTTGTGAGTGTCCTGGATAAAAACCAAGATCTAGGCCTTTAATGACATATTGGGCACAGCCATCAACAGTGTGTTTATCTGCGGAGAGAGAGTCAGCCTTGTTGAGAGGTTTACTTACCTCGGCAGTGACATTCATGTCTCTGGTGACTCTTCCTGTGAAATCAGTAGATGGATTGGGAGAGCATGGGGGGTCATGAGGTCGCTGGAAAGGGGTGTGTGGCATTCCCGATATCTATGCAAAAGGATGAAGGTCCAAGTCTTTAGAGTCCTGGTGCTTCGTCTTGTTATATGGTTGCAAGAAATGGACGCTATCCAGTGCCCTGAGATGAAGACTGGACTCCTTTGGTACTGTGTCTCTTCAGAGAATCCTTGGGTACCACTGGTATGATTTTATGTCGAATGAGCAGTTGCTCATGGAGTCCCATTACTTACATTGTGAGGGAGTGTCAGTTCTAGCACAACAGCCAGCTTCAGCAAGTTGAGATATGATACAGAGGTTTTCCTGTGTCTAGACACTAACATACTTGTTTGGATAAATAATGGTTAACAATAATTACTTACTAAGTAGTCACATTTTAAAGCTTTTACAATTACTTATGCACTCATTCATGACCCTCCCAAGAATGCCTTACATCTGTCTCCTACAAAGGCTTGCATTAATTAACAGAGGGCTCTATACTAATGGGTGTGACAGATTAAGGTCTCCGTGACCCCTTGAACCCTCAGACTATACGTCAGACACCAGGTAAAAGTCCAAATATGAATATTTATTATAATAATAAAGTGCACAAAGCACCCTCCTCTCCACAATACTCAATAATAAATCAATAACAATAAACTCAATCCTCCACTCCCAGACGCGTTGCCACCCTTCCACCCAGCTCAGCTCAACGTCTGGGATTTCCCATCGTCCTTTTATATTCCCTGACCCGGAGGTGTTCCTGTCCAACAGTCCACAGTTCCTTTTTCCTTCGGGTCAGGGTAAACAGTCCTTTTCTTCAACCCGGGAGCACGTCGCTCCTTCCTGTCACGTGACTGTGACGTACTCCCGGGTTATAGGGCACAGAAGAGTCCACAAGCCCCCCTACAGCGACTCCTGGTGGCCCCCAAGGTATCCAGCAGGGCTGTGTATAAAAACTGCATAGTCCATGAGGCCCTGCTGGAACTCGGGGCACATCCACGCTACTGGGAGAGCTCCTCCTGGCGGCCTGGGGGTGAGGGCCGGAGTAGAAAGCCGGTAATCCTTCACAATGGTCAACAATTTATCTTTCCAGTCCCTATAGTGTCTGGCAACTTAACTCTAATAATAATTTCAGGAACCTTAACAGGCTTATGGTATTTTCAGACTTTGATTCTTTTACTTTATTTTTAAAGTTCTGCTTTCCTAGTTTTTCTTATTGCTTCTTGATTTCTTAACTAGCTCCCAGTTAATGGTGAGAACAAGCAGTTCACCGTCTAACCCGTGTGTATTCATCATTACTTAATTATTGTAATAAAATATTTAGAAAGAAATACAAGAAAAATGCTTCAAGCTACAAATCTTTGTTACCAATGGTCATTTTAAAAGGCACTTTTTATCCATTTATTTATTGTGTTCACTCATGTATCAATGGACAACTGCTTGCACACCACAAAGGTTGAGATCTGCAGATCTAGTCAATAACTGCATTACTTTAGGACTAGTATTGTGCAAAAGTTGAATAGCAATTTGAGTTATGCTTATTTAAATCTAATCTAATAGGTATGTGGAGTAATTTAAAAACAATATTTAAAATTAGTTTTTTTTTTATAGTTAGCCTTACCAGGACTGCAACGTCCCCCAGACTGACAGCCACTTTTACAGCACTTTCAGGGCACTCAGTATATCTATAGGGTTGATTCAGCTGTCATTGTGCGCTGGTCCTTAGTAGCATGCAGATTATCATTGTCAAGCCTTCTCCTCACATGTGACTGTTTATAGGCTGTTCCTCTATCATGAGTCAAACTGATACCAAGAGCATCACCCTTTAGCGCAAATGACAAAACAAAATAAAAAAAGAAAAACAACAATATGGTTTTACACTAGTGATTTTCTCTTTCAAGTGCTAAGTATGCTAAGGACATCCTTTTATTACAACTGTGCTGTAAAACTGACCTTGTGCAATGTTTTTACGTTGCAGCTTATTTATTCATTTTGTAAAACAGATGCAAGGGGATGTAGGCTCCCCTTTGTACTACACCTTAGCACTTAGGCTAGAAAAAGTTAAAAAGCCTGTCTGGTTGTACACAGAGAAACAAGGAACAGTACTATAAAAAATTTAGTTTTAAACGAATACAGTATAGTAGACACCCTTTAAACATGTACTTCTTTCAGCATAAATTTTTGTTACCTTTTTTTGTTTGAAATTTAAAAATTTCTCTCAAAAGTAATTATTTAAGTCATCCCCCATTTTCTTCTCTTTATAATGAGGAAGATCTGACAAAGTAATTGATTTAGGCATGGCCATAAGCACACAAGAAGATAATGTCTTCTGTGATGTTTTATTGGTGATAGGCCATGTTTAAAAATTGGCCATGCTTTTCCATAACCAATTGTGCATACTTTCTGGTGATGGCTTGAGTTTGTTCTGACCAGGTTTCCCTTGAAAACATTGCTCTTCCAATGGTCGCCAAAACCTGGATTTCATTCTTTCAGTCTTAAATATAACTGTAATTTGCCATTACTGTACCAAGAATAATATTCAGAGCTATTATCCCTTAATAAAAAGGCAGCCACCAACAGCAGAAATCAAGAATATCTTAGAAAATGGAAGTTTGCCAAACACAGAATTAAATAAAATTAAACTTTTCCTAGATAGCTGTGTGTTATTTTTCAATCCAAATAGGCAGTTTGTGCACTTTGTCAAATAAACACCTGAAACTGGATGTTGGCAGACACAATAGTACTCCCTCAACACACTGCATAACTTTAAAATATGGTGTAATGTTTCCAGGCTATAAAGACTCTCGAAATGCCAGGGAAATGTTAAAAAGTAGTTCAGTCGTTTATTAAAATGATACAGCTCTTTTACACACATTGTTTTGTCTCTCCATCATTTCTATAAATAGTAGGAAAATACTTTTTCTTTAAAGATTCAATTCCATTCTTTATTCTTCACTGATTTTCAATGTCCTCTAATAGAGTGTTCTGGTCATCAGATCCATTCTTTGCAGACTGATAGCTACTTTTCTTTGTTAAATTGAGCAACTGGTCCCAAGTTAAATTCAAGTCTTTAAATGCATGTAAAAGAAAAATGCCAATGATGATAGTGCAGAATCCACTGAGACTTCCAATAATGTCATCCACCTTCATGTCGTTCCATTCCTTGAAGAGAATGACTGAGCAAGTGACCACAACAGTGGTAAAAAATACATAATACAAAGGGGTCACTATAGAGGTGTTAAATGTGTCTAATGCTTTGTTGAGGTAGTTTATCTGGATACTAACAGAAATGATTAAAATAAGCAGAAGGATATAGGTCAGTGGGTCTTTGTAAACTGGCTTGTTTTCAAGAAGATCTTTGATGACAAGGCCCAGGCCCTTTACTGAAGATACAGAGAATGCTCCTATCAAAGAGCATATGGAAATAAAAACAAGGACGTTGGTTTGCCCTTTCCGTGGTGCAGCAATGAAGATGAGCAGTAGTGATATTGTGATTACAGAAACAGCAAATACTATAAAACCTGAAAAAAAAATATACATTTTATTAATTCAATATATGCAGTATCTATGTGATTTATATTATATACAGTACAATGGTTCAGAATAGATTTTTTTTTAATGTAAATTCAACCAGGCATAGGCTCAATTAGCTTTAAATGTTAGCCAATGACTGACTTTCTGTTGAATCTTACTAGGTTTTTTTTTTCAAACAATTTGAAATCAAGGAAACATAATTCCATTTTGAGTTCTTGGTATTATCAATGCTCAGCACTAAGAGTAATTCTTAGTACATTACTTCTTAAACATTTGCTTTCACATTGTCTTACTTCATTTCAGCAGAAGCTTAAACCTAGGTAATGCTTAAAATACAGAGAAACAGATAATTGTATATAGTTCTATAATATGATTGTTTAGGTATATTTATGATTTGAGACTAGACAATTTAAGTGACTTTATCACATTCAAGTACTGAGTACCTGCAGCCTTGCAACTTACAAGCAAATCTTTAGCTGCTAGGTTAAACTACATGCCATTGAGCACTTATAGTTTATTGTGTACTTTGTCCCTGCAAAACTAAGACTTGTTTGAGCTAAAACCTTTCATTTAAACGGAATAATGGTAAGAGCTCTGCTGACTCAACACTCCAGGGTCTGAGGCTGTGGAGTTTGGCTGTTCTCTCAGTGTCTTCCCTGTTTACTCTGCAGGCAACTCCCTTCTACAACCATTCAGAACACTTGCAGCTTAGGTTAACTGGCAACTCTAAATTGCCTTGTGTGGTTATGCTCTGTGAAGGACTGGCATCCTGACATTCCTATCTTATGACCTGTGCTGTTAGGTTGCAATCTAGTCTCCTGTAACCAAGTAATTGGTTCAGAAAATGGTTAATCTTTGTAGTTTTACATCATCTTTGAAATTACCATGGTATCCTTGCCTATTCCATGATCATATGGTACTGTAGTACCGTATTTAAGGAGAACAAGCACAGAGCTATGAGTTGAGAAGTAGAACAAAATGTCCCTATTACAGAATAGAGCGTTATTTTGGTGGGGGTCTTATTAATGCAGGTTGTGTGAGTGGACAAGCTGGGTGTGTATTTATTAAGTTAGAAATAAAAAAACTGTTGTTTTTTCTTTATCTTCCATCTGTTGTTTTTCCTACCTGCACTGCAGTATAAAATAAAATTTAAGAAGATGCTGAGTTTTTATCCTTTCATTTACTGAATCTGTTTAGTCCAATTTAAGGCTGCAGGGCCTTAATAACCTAGCTGAGTTCTGAGCCTAGGACTCTGAACATATCAGGCAGCAGTGCCAACTATATTATCACTGTGTTGTAAAATCTACTAAGTCTTCTGTCAGGGACTCAGCAATTAAGTAGTGACTAAAAACTGTACATAATCTATTAATGCATTTTACAAAATTATAACTTCTTAGAAATTCCCCTGATGACTTTCCACCAGCACACTGTCTTTTCTTATTTCATAACCTGCAGCTCACTTTTTATCCCTGGCTGTAACTGGACCTCAACCCTGTCTATGGTCTGAATTTTTGATACTTCATAAGGTGAAACTAGGTAGATAAAGAAAATTAAGAATAAAGATAATTAAAACACCATGTCCATTACACATATCACTAGAAGAGTTATTGCAAATTAATCTTGCAAGGGGTATAGGGTATATTAATTTGTTTGTGTTTCATGTTTTCTGTTTAATTGTTAATTAATTGCTTTTGTTCTAAAAACACTGAGAACAATCAGATTTAAACTCCAGAAGAGCATGTCTTATATGGAATTAGGTTGCTTCCTAATGATTTCAAGTAAAGTTCAGAAAATGTCCACAAAAGTCAGAGCTAAAGCATAAAACTGATTATTAAGAAATCAGTGTCACCATATATAATTTGCTTTTGTTGAGGACAGCAATGTACTAGGTAAGATGAACAGTGAAAACATTAGAAAGAGTGGAAATATTATTTATATATATTATTTATTAATGCACTGCGGTGGGTTGGTTCCTGCCTTGTGCCCTGTGTTGGCTGGGATTGGCTCCAGCAGACCCCCGTGACCCTGTGTTCGGATTCAGCGGGTTGGAAAATGGATGGATTTATTAATGCAGGTGTTTTTTTTTTTTTTCTGGTCATGGAGAACTAGTCAGAGGCCCAAATAATGTGCTGCATCACAGGCACCACTAGCTGCTCGGTAAATAGCCCTCATAAGAGGTAGAAACCATGAAACATTCTGTGTCCACATCTCTAAAGCTATTCAAATTAAAAAAACACAAAACCTTAACCTTTATTGTATTTTATTTTGGGCCATCATTTCCTGGAAAAGGACATCTTACCAGTACTTTTATACTGTATATTAATAGCAGAAATTGTAAAATGCTATCAGCAGGATATTTGCAAGCAAGGCAATTAAGTTTGGAAATGAAAAGAACAGTCAAAAACTGGACAAAAATAGAAGCCAGAACCAGGGGATAAAGAATCAAAGGGAAAACCAAAAGAATTGTCTAAAAATTACAGTATATCACAGCAAAAAAAGTTTAAATGTTCTGACAAGAAAAAACAAACCCTTGATTAGGAATTAAAAGTCAAAAAAGTGAAGTAAAGGTAATAACCACAAGTAAATATTCCTTTCCAAACCTATAAGGACTCATCATAGATTTAACTACGATACACATGCTGCAGGTTTCAATACTGAGCACAAGTGACATTAAATGTCACACAGAAATTCTGTTATATGCCCTCCAACGTAACAGAATTATAAACAAGATAGTAATTGCCATCAAACAACACCTTCAAAATAGCATTGTCATATCTGAAACCAAATATCATTGCTAAACATAATTAATTCAAATATTCCCAGCACTTCGGTAGTTGATTAAAAAAATGACATACTTTCTCTCATTATAGCTATAATAAATATGTACTGTACAGTGTGATGGACGGCCGGGGATCTTGCCCGGACAGGATGCCCTTTTGAAGAGAAGACTGGGGAAATGGGAGTACTACCAGCAGTACCTCCCCAAGGACACGAGAGGGCAGCCCCCTTGGTTTACATCGGGGCCACGGAATTGGAGCTCAGAAGCTCAACCCGGTGGGGGTCTGTGGCCACCACCAGGGGGCGCCTGGACAGCTCCAGAGTCTGAGCATGCAGCACTTCCGCCACACCTGGAAGTGCTGCTGGATGTCAATCGGGAGACACCTGGAGCACTTCCGAGTGCAGTATAAAGGAGGCCACCTCACTCCATTTGGGAGGCCAGAGTCGGGTGGAAGGTGGATGAAGCTTAGAAGGAAAGGAGTAGAGGTGGCAGAAGAAAAGAAGCTGAGTCAATGTGGCTGGTTTGGTGCACTGTGTTGTGTGCAGGATTTAAAGACGAATAAACGTGTGTGCTTTTGGACATTCTGAGTCCATGTCTGTCTGTGTCTGGGGCTAATCCTCTACAACAGTGAAATTTACATTGTTTAATCCTGACTTGTCATATTACATCTATTTAGAAAATAATACACAACACAAAG
The DNA here is from genome assembly GCF_900747795.2 of Erpetoichthys calabaricus. NCBI lineage: Eukaryota > Metazoa > Chordata > Cladistia > Polypteriformes > Polypteridae > Erpetoichthys > Erpetoichthys calabaricus. The sequence goes on from NC_041398.2 coordinate 105,890,814, forward strand.
TACAAATGCTGCATATCATGGCTGTTGAATAACATATGCTGTCTCACACTCACCTGTGTCCTTCAGTTTTATTCCCATCTCATGCAGTGTTTTCACTTCTTCTTCATGGGGGGCATGTATCACCATTATAGTAGATCCTAGTATGCTAAGCATGCAGCCAAGTTTTCCATGAATGTTCAGATGCTCGTTCAGACAGTAGGATGACAGCACAGCACTATCAGAAATCAAAACATATATATGTTTTCAAGAAATATAAGGGAAGAAAACAGTAGTCCTGTGGCTGATACAAAAGTAAAAAAATAATTGTATTTATGAATTTATACGGTGCTTGTTCTTAAGTAAAATCAGTCTTCAAGCTTAACTCTACTGATCTATTGATGCATCTAATATTTTGCAATAATCCGTACAAAAGTGCATCATGTAAAGAATTTAGTTATAGCATTCACTCTCCCAACTTATATCTATAAGCACATTGTATTGATGTGTTAGGGACCCAGGACTCATTAGCTGCGAGAAAGCAGTGCAGTCCACTGTGTAAAAATGCTGCCCCATTCATGGCATTTATCTTTTAAGTTAGCCATTTTTGTATGTTAGAAAATATTAAATGTTTAACTTTGCACCAGCCCATTGCAAAAATATGCATATATTAGATATCATACAGTAACATCCAGAGCATTTTAAATACTAGTTTAGAGACACCTCTTACTGATATTTTTCATTTACTGTATGTGGAGGTATGTGCAAAACAAAATGCCTTATAGAAATAATTTTATATTTTGCTACGTTTCAGTGAATGCATTTTGAAGGCACTGCTCTTAGAATGTGAAAGCCGTATAGCAACTGCATTTATCATTAAGCTAAATGTGTGTGGGATGGAATAAAACTGCTTTTCAACCTACAACAGAGTAAATATGAGTGTAAAAATGAACTTAGTCCATTAGACATGATTTTTTTATCTCTATCAAACAAACAGAGCATACTTCATAAGAGATACATCTCATTGATATATTAATAATAAAATGCTCTTCACAGACAAAAAAAATTACCTAGCTATAACAAACATTTTCTTCTGCTATGGATTCTTTGTAGTTTATTATGTTTTCTGTTTGTAGGATATCATATCTCCTGTTTCATTAAGTAATTTAAAGGCATGTTCTGCTGTCATCTCCAGATTTGGAGAATAGAGCACCAAGACTTCACATTTCTTCATACCTGATTAGAACACTCAGAGCGCCCAAAGGAGTTACTAGTGTTGCTGGAGCAAATGTATAGGCTGCAAAGTTTGCTGCTTCCCCTGCTGCCACTGTAAACAAAATCAACTGAATTAGGTAAAACAATTGATTTAAGGCAGTGCTGTCAGTTAGATTTCCAAACACCCGAAAACATCTCTTTCTTCTTAATTTTTCATGGGGCACCATATCTTAGCTTTGTCAGCAACATCTAATACAACACAAAATTTCTCTTGCACCTTGGGTAAATATTTCCCTTCAATTATAAAAGGTTATATTGCCCATCAGAATGTAGGACATCTTGTGTTTTTTTAGAATTAAAACATACAGAGGGGGTTATTTGTACATAATTTGGTGTAAAAAAAGTATACAAGCTTCTGAACATACTTGAAACTAGGCCAGCCCACCATATCCATTCCTTCAGGTAAGCGTGTCCTCCCTGCCCTGCAAAAGAGTTAGACAGTAGTAATCAGGATGGTATTATGAGTCACAGGACGTGATGACTGTCATCCTAATGAGATTCCTCATTAGTGGTAATTGGTCAAAGCAAATTTTCTTAGGTTTAGGATGAATCTGGAAGCAATATCCATTTATTATTGAAACTCTTTACCCCAGTTCAAGATCACAAAGGCCAGAGCTCATCCCAACAGTATCAAGGTGCAAGGCAGGTAACGCCCCTGGATGCGATGACAGTTGATCACAAGGCACATCTCATGCACAGATCCACAATTCTCAATTTACTAAACCGATTGTGAGTAGCCAATTAGCCTCAGATGCATGTGTTTAGGATGCAGAAGAAAGGCCTCAGAGAATCAGAGGGAAATCTGAAAACTCCACATAGACAGTATTAGGGTGGGATTTAAACCCAAGAGCCAGGAGCTAAAAAGCAGCAATGCCAAACGCTGCACCACAAATCTACCTATTAAAGAATGGTTCACATAAAATTTTAAATGTTACAGTTGTTCTCTTACATTAATACACATTTATGAGAAAGAAGAAGCAGCGACTTTTCTAAGTGATGGTGAATATGTGTTCAGTACATTACTTTGTTGGTTGTTCTTGACAGTTAGAATAGTCTCATGTTATCAGTCTGAAATGTCTACACATCATCCTTAAAGCTTATTTAATGTACAGTACAAGTACTGCTGAAGTATGCAACATTATTTTTGTTAATCTAACCATCGTTTTATGAAATAAAGTTTCTATCTGAAACTAGAGAGTGTAGTGTACAATATTGCTGACATCATCCTCTAACCTTTCAAGTGGAATAATTCTGATTTGGCAAATGCTAAATAATACTTTTGTGCCTGGTATAAATTATATATTAAATGTACAAAGCACCCTGCAGTGCTTAATGTTGTTTGGAGATACTGTGCTATGTTCATTTTAAAATATTCTTTATGTTTAGTATGTGTGGTTTTAGAGGTTTGCTTAAATATATGTGCACATTCTGGCTATTCCTATTTAATTTAATTAAACAATCTAAACAAAGGGGGGAAAAGATGACAACGTAAACTAATTACTGTACTCATAGTTTAAATAATTGCACCACTGCTTAAATAAGATTTTATGTTTTAACCATTAATCTTGGAAAACGTTTGTTTGTAAAATATGAAAAATTATGCTGTGTTATGCTAAAATACATGAGAAAAAACTCCCTAGTGGAAATGTAACAACAAAATGCCTGCATCCAGGTGCTGTGCTCCAGATTTAAAGAAAATAAACCTTAGGATGGGAATGACAAGGTATGGAAATGGTTAGTCATCACTGAAATGCAATGACCAGACAAAGTCAGATCATAGTGACCTACATGGACCCTTGTACTATCACTAAAAGATGCCAGAAACACATCGATGACACAGTCATTAGAAGTACAAGCAGCTGATTGAGTTTAATTGGGATCAAATGTTTGTCTGCAAGTGGCCATTTGTTCAGAGATTGTTGGCAATATGATATGACAATGACATAATGGAAGCAACATTAGATTGGACCAGATTAGATTAGATAAACATTATTAATCCCAAATTTACATGTATACAGCAGTAGAAACAAAAAAACAAGGATACAGAGTCACAGGACAGATAATGCATCTAATCAATCAATCAATAAGTAAATAAATAAGGAAAAGCCTTAAAGCCATGCAAATTGTTTGACAATCGTTGTGCCGTTTGTCAATACTTACCACAGGTGCAGGTAAGCTGAGAATCATTTAACTTTAATGTAATGATGTACCCACACATATACTGTATGTGTATACAGTATATAGAATGTGTAAAAATTAAAAAAATATTATAATTTACCAGGCTTAAGTTCCTTATCAATGAGGTGTCAGTACCTTTCCCTATTCATTCTCTATTACATAATAGTTATAAGAAAAAAAGTTTGTGAATAGTTTAAAATGCTGCACTTAAAAAATAAATTCAACTAGTTGCAGGATGGATTTATCAGAGCAGCCACCTTTCTTCAGTTAGTCAATTTTCATATTTAGACAGTCATATAAAGCACACTAGCACTTACAATGCTGACACATTTCGCATTATTACAAGTACTGTACTGTTTGCACATACTAACTCAACTCCATTAGGGCCAGAATTTGAATCCAGTTGCCTGCTGGACACATTTAATGATGCCTGCTTGAATTAAGACAGTTTAAAAATGTCATGTCATGTTATCTTCCTTATTTGTTTCCACTTTATATTAACCTTAATATACATATTATCTAAATATAGAAGAGTGTCTATTTAATGTACTTTTTTATTCACTATTCTCTGTAGAATGCTCTCCTTACTTTAATTTCTCACAAACAAATGGCAAATACACACAAAAACAATGAGTGCTTTATTTCTTAATAAAATAATATATTTAAATGTAATTGTAATATATTAAAACAGTACTATATGTGATTCTTACCAGCTCTGGTGGATCCTTTTTTTGACAACTGCAGTAAGCCTTTCTTCTTCAGTATGAAACTATAGCCAATAAATAAACTGGAGCTTACAGCCAGAGCCAAGCCGATGTAAATACTGTACCTTTCACTTACTAGCAACATTTTTTCCAGGGTGCTCTGACTTGAAATGTTTACATCCTTTGCGACAATTGTTTCTTTAAGCAGTGATACGTTAAAAACTTGACACAGAGCTTGAATATGGGAAGCTGGACAAGCAACCTGAAACACAGCTCCTGAAGAATAAATGAAAAAGAAAGCAAGCATTATTACATATAATATACATGTCTTTGTATTCACATATATGTTGCAACTGGCTAAAGAAAACAAATGGGTAAGCTTATATACAAAAGTAGTGAAAACAAAATATTTAATTTATAGAAGCAATAGGATATATTGTATTAAATTCAGAGCCCTGTTTTATTTTATGTTCAAAACTGATAAAATTTACAATTTTCATCTAGTGTCTGTTCTGGAAAAATAGATTTAAATAAATCAATGAAGTTATCTACTAATAAATTATATTGATTTAATTCCTGTACTGTGGAATTTTCAATTGTTTTGGAAAAAGGTGGTTTACATTTTTCCTTCATGTTTTTGAGAACTTTTCTGTCATCGATGGTAGCTAGTTTCACTACCCATCCTGGTTATTCCTGATTGTTAAATGCAGCAGTAATGTCTTTCTTTTTTAAACATTAAGATTTTTTTCCCATGACATGTGCAGTGGTCCTGATTAAAATTCTTTACTTCTTGAGTATTTTAATTGCTTGATTTTCTTTAAAATGTCGATATCTCAATGATGGGTGTGTCTCTGTCTTTGTGTGCCACTGTTTCTTGAGAACGGTCTAGAGCTAAAACGGCTGGACTGAAAAATACCATGCTCGAAACTTAAACCAGTTATGAGATGATGATGTGCCGATTAGTTTTTGAGCCAGATTGTGCAAGAGAAAGAGGCACTCTAAAGGAACCCTCAAATACTGTAACTGAGCAATTAATTCTTTTCATCAATTGCTATCGTAATGACCTTCTTTATGATCAGAAAGATCAGCATCACAGTGGTAAATAACTGCTGAAATGTTATAGAATAGTTTGGGTAACTTGGTTCCTAGGGGACAAAGCCTACTGACGCTCATGTCTGAATTTTTTTAACATATTACTCATATATTGGCTTCTCCCAAGCTTTCTGTCTCTTAACATGTTAACATATTAATTAACAAACAAATGTATGTTGCCATTCAAAGAAGGACGACTATTACTTAATAAAAAATCATACACCAGTTTCATTAATCTTTCATGTAAGAACCTTTCTGCGTTGTTTGTTTGTTTACTTTAGATTTCCTTGTGCACATTAAGGTTTCCTGGAAACAACAGATATTCTTGTGTTCCATGGTATTACCTTAAGTAGCCCTAATTATTAGAACAGGCTACCACACAATATGACATTTCCTGTTTTACTAGTATTAACAACATGAAATTAAATTTTAGCTTTGTGAAACTAGGTTGTCCAGACAGCCCTGGCTGTTTAAATGTTTACATTTGAAAAAATACAGGATCTTGCAGGCAGTGTCATGAGTAAAGTATATATTTCTACCTTTAAGCAGACAGGTCATTAAATTACTACATGACATTTTTTTAAACACTGATATTAACCAATATGATTTTTTCCAACTAGAACACTTACTGGAAATTATGAAACTTGCTTTGTGAAAGTTTAGAAATAACCCAACTATAAATAAGCAATTCAAAGTTTATGTAACAAAGGGAGAAGCACAAATAATTTTGAAAAATTTATGATAACATATCATAGTTGATTAAAGTCTTTGATTAACCATTTCTTGTTGAAAACTATGTAGCTTATACCTTATAATGTATTAGACCTTGACAAAGCATTTTATGCTAGTACTCCCACTAGAAATGTTACTAACATGCTACTAGCATATTTACAGAGATTAATGTGCTTTTTATTAAATAAATAAAACATAACAGTGGAATCATTATTAATTAATATAAGAAAGTAACTAGACAAATATCAAACAAAGCATATATATATATTGACATTTTGCACTTAAACTTATTCAGCTTTACAGTGGAATGTTTAAAAGAATATAGTAGCCTGCTATAAACTTGGGACATGCCCATCTCTATGTAGAGATAGTCCAGTCCTGAGTCTAACACTCACCTTTGTTGAAAGTAATAATTCAGAAAGGTTATTTTTTAATATATAATATAGTATTTGTATTATAATAGTAATGTGTAATACAGTGTTTCTGACAACAGCATAAAAAATCTGTCAGGATACCTTCCTGGCTGATATCTGTAAATGTGGACAGAAAACAGAAGGAGTATTTAGAGTAATTCAAAAGGAAAGTATATTCCCAGAAGCAAGTGGTGACTTTTTCCATTTCTGAGGCTAAGACACTTTAAAGGAAGAAGACTGCACAGATTAATAACATTTGATCAAAAATGCTGAATGTTTTGGATACTATAAGCTGTCTTTGTTAATTCAGCAGTTCAGTATCAATACTAAAATGGTTAGCCATCATTTTCCAAGATTTGGACAAGTTTCAATTGCTTATGCCTCACTCAGGAAGCCTATGACAGTAGCTTGGATTGCATAAAAATATTTGACTAATCATGACAGCTTCAAAATCATGTCTACATTTAATATTGAATGAATAGGAATATTGCCTATTGTAAAATGTGTTGTGTGAGACACACCCTTGGTATTAAGTTAAATTGGTGAGAACAGAATCTCACCGAACAACATGTTTATTTTCTTCTCTCCTGTTTGGGTTTTTTTCCAAGGAAAGGATGCTGAGTGGATCCAAAGATGTACAATTAAAGCTTTGAAAATAGTGATCTTAGGGAACAGGGGGCACTTATTTCCTGTTTGTGGATTTTGTTTTCAGGGCTTAAAAAAATGAAGGTATAGCAATTTTTCAATCCTTAGATGTTTTCCACCAAAGAGTATTAGGGCAAGCCACACTTAGTAACTGAGGCAGTTAAGCATAATCTTTTAGCCTGCTCCATACCAAGATATAAAGCTTAGTGGAAGGTTGTGGATTGAAATTTAGCATCAATGAGAAACATAATCTCGGAGAAAGGTCCCAAGGCTTTTTTTAGCATACCTGATGTTGCTGAATTCTTGTTTAAGTTAATCTTACATGTTTATTACAAATTGTAAAATATTATAACCTAAACTATTCATTTAAAATAATTACATTTAAATCATATCATATGTTATCACCTTTTTTGTGTCAGTGACAGGAATTTTTAACATATCTAATGTTGCAGCATTATTAGTTACATTGTCATTTAAATTCGTCTGCAAAATGGTAAAATATTAAAAGCTATACCATCTATTGAAAATGATAAGAATTAATAGTATATTGCATTTAAATTATATTTTGTCCCCATTGATTCTTTTGTCAGTGAAAGACTAAAGGAAAAGATTAGTAAAACATATATTTATTTAAAAGATGTATTCCATAATGCGAACATCATCAATTATAAAAAGTATCAATCTGAAGTCAGTAAAACTATTAACACTAAAGTAGGTACAGTAATGCACAATAAAAATGCCACACTTCAAGACCTTCCAGGAGCAAGTATGGTGTGATCCTGTCATCATGTACTATGTAGAGCTTTTAAACTGCCTGCACAAATAATGATTAGAAAGAAAGCTCATTGTAAATTTTTGATATTAGTCATGCCAGTGTGTGTTTATATATTCTACAAACCAATGCCTGCCGAAGCATATGGCGGTTTAAGAATAGGAATGGAAAACGGTGAGAAAGGAATTCAGAAATCAAGAAGAAATAAATACTTCTTGAAAGACGCAGTTGTGCATAGGTGTTTTGGTGGAGAAGACAGATAATAAGTTGAAAGATCTAACCCTAGGAAAAGCCACGTACAACTGACTGTGGCTGAAGACTGGTATCAGGTCTGTGCTCTGGTCTTTGGGTATCCGACAGTGCATGTAGAATTTCCGGCCAAGCAGGATTACATGTGAAAGTGATAAATAAATCAGGCTTTCCGAATTTACGTACTATGGCCATGGCATCCTGATAGTTTTGTTGCATGTATCTTGGACTTCCTGGAAATGTGGACGGTAATATGATCATTTTGTCTACATGTATGTTGTTATTTTCATGCGTTTGCTTGCAGTGCATCTGATAGTCCTTTGTATTGTTCCACGCGCAGATCTTGTTGATGTAATCTGAGATAGTTGAGACGCGCGCCCTCTGTTTTAACATGCGCATCTACGACGTACTCTTGGAATAGTTTGCTGCTGGAGTGCAAAATACTAAATGTATTCCTAATTGCTAATCAGTACACATAAAATTGGCATTGAGTAAGCCTTATTCGCGTGGCGGTTCTTTTATCGGGAAAATGTTGTAAATCTTTGTGCCAGCCAATGTCTCCGTAAGGGAATAAAAAAGTGGGTAAACCATAGGATCGCAATTCATCTTGAGCGTGGAAATCTGTTTACAGGAGTTGCCTATGGGATAGATGCAAATGTCCCTTTCGGCAGGCGGTTAGCCATCTTCTCCGACAAAAATCGCTGCAACATCGGTGTGACATGTCGGGGCATTGTATCGTCGTAAATCCTGCCTAGGGTTTTCCTTAAAAACCATTCGTACAGATGCTGTTGGATTGGACTGAGCGATTTCATGCATGTGTTTGTATGATTTAGCAAAGGGGTTGATGGTTCTCAGCATGGAATCTAGCTGGAGAAGTAAATTTTCGCTGCATGCAGAGTTTGCTTTATTTTGTAAAAACATACAACTGTCCATATCCTGGAGAGGTAGAAGTGTTAGAGTATAGTGGAGAGATTTGGTGATAAATTTGCCCGTGTATTTTAAAAAAGTATGGTCCGTGGCCAGGAGGTTGAGTTATCTGTGCACCCATGGAAGAAAACACTAGATAATTCACGATAATTTTTAACTTCTGATGTTTGCTGTGTAAGAAGCTGTTGTAAAGACACAGGTGGCTTCCTCAAAGGTGGTAAAGCTACTTTACCGTTGTGGCAGCACCTCGAGAACTTGTTGGATGTATTACGCTCAGCAGGCCAGTATAGTGCATGACAGTGTTTGCACTGCTGGTCTGGAGTCCCAATGTTGTACTCTTGGATGGGAAGACAGGAATTAGGTGAAGAAGTACCTGTGGTAACGGGAAGAGGATTGTGTGTATGTCTGCTGAGACTGCGTTGGTTTGGAAACGTTGCTTTGCAGATGTCGCATTGCAAGAGTTGTGAATGAGTTTTGTTGTGTTTAGTCAGACAATCCTGTGTAATGAACTTCTTATTGCATTTCTGGCACTTATATAGTTGTTGGGAAGAATGCCTTTTCTTGTGTTTAGCAAGTGAGGTTCGCGTTTGAAAAGTTTTGTTGCAGGAATCGCACTGGAAGAATGTGTTACTGGAGTGGGAGTCAGGTAATTTTTCAGCTGAGTAAATTTTTGTGTGTTTGTGAAGATAGTTCTGCGCTGTGAAACATTTTGTGCAAGTGTGACACTGCAGCATGGGGAAGGGTTTGGAAGAGGACGAATAGGAATCGAGAAATGCCGTGTCGGCTGCGTGTGGGCGGGACCGATTTTGAAGTGGAAGCAGGACGAACCAGAATAGAAATATATATAAGAGATACAGTATACAGTAACAAAGAGTAACAGATTAAATACTGTAGATTCAATTGCACATCTCAGTTTATTGTATTTGACTTCTTATTGTTTTTATAATATTCCATTTTTTTTACTATTAAGATTGTGATGGACAGGCGGGTCCCATGCCCGGCAGGGACGCCCCTGCTGCATCTGTTCCGGGGGAGCAGTCATGGACACTTCAATACCTCCCCCGGGACGCTTGGTGGCAGCCTCCCTGGCAGACGATGATTCCCCAACCTGGCGCATGACTCCATGGGAGATGGAGTCCTCCACAGCCTGGTTGTGGCCGCTAGGGGGAGCTGCATGGAGTCTGCAGCCCGGCTGGTCGAATCTGCAGCCCCACCCGGAAATGCAATTAGGACCAGGTGGTCAAGCACCTGGAACGCTTCCGGGTGGGGTATAAAAAGGGCCAGCCACCACCACTCAAGGAGCCAGGGTCAGGAGGAGGAGGATTAAGCTTGCGGAGGAGTGGTGAGAGAGGAGAAAAGAGTGTTATTATTGTTGTGTGGAAAAGGAGTGCTTTTGGGACTGTGTATTGCCTGTGGGTCACGGGGAAGACGTGCGCCCCCGGGTGAAGAGAAATAAAAGCCCTTGTGTTTTATACGTGCCTCTGTGTCGTTCTGTGCCGGGTCAGGCATCTATATAGCGCCTTTTCTACAAGATATTAAAAGTAAAAACAGTAAAACAGAAACATTCATTTTAAAAACTGGAAGTTTGGTTTGGTTAGTTTGGTACTTGTAAAGACGATTTTCATAGACAGGTTTGTAGTAACATTCAATGCATAAAAAGTTGCTTTGCTTTCAGTAGCCCTGTTGGATCATTCCTTGAAAATAATGAATGAAAAAATTGTTAAAGAACAGCACAGATCCCTTGACACTTCCTAATAGCTATAGAGTTGCAAAAAAAAGTATATGCAATTAGTTGAAGCCATACATTGCAAAGTCAACTCACCGCAATAAATGACTGATCATTGTTCATACCTTTGGCATTCGTTTGACCTTTTTTTTGGAAAGGAAGTCTGTTTATAAAATGTATTTATATAAAGTTGTATCAATGACACTAGATAATGTTATTTAGTATTTTCAAACATCATACTCACAAAAGACTGCAGTCTAGTATAAATGATGGCACATCCATGCTTATTAGAGGTTGACTATGTAATCTACAAATCATTCATAGCATCAGTGAACAGGTAAGTCCTATCAAATGATGCTCACATTTTTGACCAATTGTATTGTGGAATTAGCCATTCCTAAGGGGAAACTTCCTTCAGCAGGAGTAACAGTAGAGCTTCAGTTGAAACTCTTCTTCTTTCTTTTTTGATTGCTAAATGTACAATATGTATTTTTATATAAATGTACTGTATATTCTAGCAATTCTTTAGAATGTTCTTGTGTATCACTTTCAATTTCTGCCAAATGCACGTCATATTTGTGTACATAAACTAGTATGTTTACAATCAAACTGGACAATTAAAAGGAAACTTCTCTTAATTTGAGTAATGCCACTAGCATTTAATTATGCAATGCACAAATTCAGAACCATTGCAAATTTATTTCATTTTTGTGTTGTTATAGATCAATTTTTATTTTTTGAGAATCTACTATTATAAAGAACACTGCTTCCTCTGTTACAAGCTCTAAACTTTTCCAAGTTGTCCCATAATACATCATGTATCCCATCAGTTTCATACTTAGTCTATTACTCAAACAGCAGATATTGCACCGTTCACATTGCATTTTGAATAATGATAGATGTTATGGTCGATTGGTTCTCGGGGCTGCTTAAATATGATGTCTGCATGAATAATCACGGAATCCCTAAGCTCATCTTGAGTTAACGAAAAACACTTGCATTTGTGGAACCGATGGAGCCTTGACTGAAAAATTAGACTTTTTCAAGCAAGGCTCAATTTCATCAGCGAACTTCTTGGAATACCATTCTTATCTTTGACTGGCTGTTTATTAGCTGCTTAGAGTTATAATTTTTCTTGGTACGGATAAACAGCTTTATGACACCAAGCCAGGATAATGATGATGTAAGGATAATGCCCAATTATGTATGTAGCTAAATGTTGTAGTTCCTGGTTCAAGTGATGAACTTTACTTGAGGTGGAGAGCACTTTGTGTTCCCCAAGTGTACTTTGTCAGTGATTTGGTGTTACAGTATTTTTGCCAGTTCACTTTTAGGATCTTGGCTGTGTATTCTGCCACTTCATAGCAGAAAAGCATGACTCTTTCTGACACAAGAGTTAGAGTGCTGAAATACTTTTCTTGAAGCATGGTTTCTTCTCCCAGATTTAGAGCACAGTCACTAGTCCAGAGATTCAGCTTGGAGGAGTAGACCTTAAAGCTAGTTCATGGTGTCCATCTGCCAGGCTTTACAAAAGCTCCCAGGGTGAAAGAAAATGCGTTCTTTCTACCAAAAGAAACAGAAGAGGATACATGCATCTAATTTTAAAGGAAGTGATAGCCTTTGCTGATTGGATCAAGGTCCCTTTTAGATTACAATGTGAAAAATGAATTGCTCTTTTAGGCACCTTATTGTCTTAAAGAGTTTCTGCAGGCATGTCAGCTCTTCTTTGATTAACACTTCATTTAAGATAAAACTCAGAAAGCAAACTAACCAAAAAACACAGTTTAACAACCTGAAGTGAATGCAGTTGGGGTTGGGGAAACTGACTTTCTGCATATAAGTCTGCATTATGTTCAACTGAAAGCCTAAAACAAACTGGCATTTCCCTCTTTGTCCTACAACTACCATGGCAAATATTAAAATAACCTCTCTAATATGTACTGTATAATCAATGCAACTGCACTTTGACAACAAGGTTAGACTGTCAGATTTTTATATGGAAGGAGGTTGCTCAATACTGCAATGACTTCTAAAGAAATAAATGTTAATGTAGGATTGTGTGATTTGTTGAATTGACTTCTTGGATTGCCACAGATACATCACCTGCATTACACCAAGGCTCAAAGATAATTATTAGCTAGTGCTGTTTAAACATTGATTTTGTTCTAAGTGTATCAGTATTTACAAACCCCCAAATCTATTTGACTTCAGCACACCTTAGTTTGTTAATATTTCTTTATATTTAAAACATACTATCCATTTTTGAGATGGCCTTGAACAAACTTGATCAGTTTCCTCAGTTCAGCTTATCATATCTATCACCTGTCAAACAACAATTACCTTGGTTATCAATTTTGTGCTGTAGAAAGAAATGCTTTGTGCCAAAATGGGGAGTAGCCCAGTCTTAAAGTCTTTAAAGTATAACTTGTTCCTATAATTTTAAAGAAACTTAAGGTTTATAAAAATTTGAATAGCTTAATCTGCCTTTACAGAACTCATTCCAGATCCAGAGCATATTATGTGGCTCACCGTGTTTTATTTGTTTCCTGTCCCCTTTTTCCTTAACACTAAAAATATGACAGGCATAATGATGAGCTGTTTCTAGCCCATTTCCATTCTTTCTTTTCTCCATAAGTTTTTTTCAGGTACTTTGAGTTTGTTACCAAATACCAAATGTGAGTGTATTAGGATAACTGGCAGATTGAAACTGTATGAAGAAATAAGTGACAATGTCACGCAGTGGGCTGGCATCCCATCCAAAATGAATTTCTCTTGTGCCCAATACTACTGGAATAGGTGCTGTTATATTTTTTCAGGCAGTTCACATTCTTGTTTTATGTCATTTTTGTTCATTTTTGTGGTTTTTATTTCTGTTACTATTACTTTTATTAATATCTTGGTTTATCCCCTGTGTCCGTGTTATGTTCCTTGTGTTTTGTGGGTGGTTCCCAAAGAGACAGGGCCACCTGTCCATCACCACAAGGGACCGCCATCAGCCCTATAAAAGCGGGAACAACTCACGCTCCCTTATGGTTTATTCAAATGCGTTTGGGATTTGGTGAGTGATTATTGTTATTGTGCTTTGTGATTTATTGGGAATTTTTACAATTGTTCCATACTTTTGAATATGCCTTGAATTTCATATTGGCACTGCTTTGGATTGCCTTTATTGTTTCAGGCAACACCTTTTGCTTCATTGTGGTCCACACAACTTACTTTTTGTTCAAGAGCATTTTTGTAATATTAAAATTATTCTTTATAAAGATCCTGTGTTTTTTGTGTTTGGTACTAGATGAGTGTTGATGGTTTCTCACTTTAGTGGGCATTTTTGGAATTCCTCAGGACTTTATGCTTGGGAACTCTCAAGTTTATAACAGGCTCAGCCCATCACTTTTAACTCAACAACTGCAATCGATGGAAACTTTTGTCCTTGGTTCTTACATTTTCTTACTTCCCCTTATTTCTCTTATCAAAAAAATCTCCTGATTTTCTTTGATAAATCTAACGTTCATCAACAGATTTAAATTAATTTTTTTCCTTGCTTTTCTCAACCAAGTGTTGTACATATGCCTTTTCATTACATCACTGAATTCCCAAACTTCTTAATGCTCATCATACTAAATCCAAAGCCCCAATGAATTTCCTCAAACCTTTCTGAGCTCCACTAGATTTTTTCTTGCACATCTCCAGATATCATCTACAACTAAACTCATCTCCTGATTTTTATTACATCCTTTCTCTTTAAAACTATATCATGCTCACTCTTCATCTACTTTGTCTACCCATCTTCCCTGGAAGAAAATCATGAACCTTCAACTACTTTTATATTTTTGAATTTCATCTTGTTTTTTACCAAAATACAGACATCTTTTCTTCTGTTATACAGCCCTCTATTTGTTTCCAGATTTTACAATTCTGCTCCTGACACTGTAATTGAGAACTCTTCTATTTTTGTCAAATTTACCTGTTGTTCATTAACACTATCTCACACATTTCACTTGCCACCAAGCTTACTGGCCTACAACATATCATAAATTGAGTTCTCACAAGCTACAGCATGACTAGCTTCTGGAACTTATATTTATTTGCTTAGCAGACACTTTGACTTACAAAAAGGACAACATAATTGAGTAAACTTCAGTCTGGGGGACAATTTAGGAAGAAGTGCTGCATGAAAAGGTTACAAAATTTATCACCACAACTTCCTATTTGTCAAAGGAACTTGAAACTTGCCCACTGAAAAAAATTGGCCATAGGCTATTAATGCTTTTTACCACTCTTTGTAGGTGTAAGGTTTAAAAAGACTGAATTTAAATCCTGATGTTAACTTTCCCATTATAACAACAGCTCACAGGCTCACAACGAGTTAAACTACTCTACCCTCAACAGATATGAATTCAGTTTGGTTGTATGTAAACCTTCTTTTCTGGTCTGCATGCAAAACTCTGTTTGTCACAAAATTAAAATCCAGTCAGGCAAGCCACTTCTTGTGGCTTGCCTACTATCTGAAATTCCATATATGGCATTTTCAGAAGTCCTTGCTTCTTAGGCCTACATAGGCACTGCATAGTTTTCTTCTCTTACTGTAATTTGAACCATTTTTTAACACATACTCACTCTAAACAGGGGTGTATAAAAGAGTTTGATTGTCAACTCTAGTTAAATGAGAATAATTCATTTAATGGACATAGAAACAAACACAAAATTTCAAAGATTTACTAGAATTATAAATATACTGTTAGAGATTTCTTTTTTCAAAAGTTTACTTTTAAGACTAAGACTTAGGATAGGCATTAAAATGTAAAAATAATCTGTAGATGTCCAAAGTCACCAGATTCTACCTCTGCTCTGACCTCTTCTAGTCCATCTTCATCAATAGAAAGAACCATGGTGACCAAGAAAAGGAGCTAGACATACATTTCTTTCCAGAGGTGCACTATATCCTCTTTGACAGAAGATCTAAGTTTTCTAACACCATCAGCAGCAAACATAGTTAAGGATGGCACCCCATCCTTTTTCATATCTCTGATTGTGGTTTTGTTTTTTTAGCATTTAATGTATACATATCCTTCTTTGTTCCCCATTGTACAGAACGACTTTATGCGTGGACCTTGGCGAGCGTCGTAGATCCAGCTGCTGGCCTAGGTGTGCATGCTGCGGCGTGTGCGTGCCTTTGTCTGCTGTGCGGGCTGCCTCCACAAAATTATTTTTAATGAGGGTCTTTTTTAATGGGATGCAATTGTGGGAAGCCAGCCCCCGGACACAGGCAGACAGACACCAGAATATCCAAAACACACACATTTTATTTTTAAACAGCACCACAATGCCTTCTTCACCAACTGTCTCTTTTCTTTCTCTCTCTCTCTCTGTCTTTGTTGCCTCTATTCCCCTCCTCACAAGCTCCGTCTCCTAACTCCCAATTCCGGCTCGTCTACTGGAGGGAGGCAACCCCTTTTATAATTATCCGGAAGGGCTCCAGGTGCTCTGTCCAATGACACTTCCTGGTGTGGCGGAAGTGTGAGATGAGCCCCTGGGAATTCTTCCGGCAGCACTTCCTGGTGTGGCAGAAGTGCTGCCATCCAGGGTTCCAGAAATTGATGTCCTCACACATGGATGAGCTTCCCAGCTCTGTTCTGGTGGCCCCCAAGCAGACCAGGGCAGCTGCCCTCTCGTGGCCCAGGGGAGGTATTGTCTCTCTCGTGGACTGTCCAGGCGTCCTGGCCGGGTAAGGTCCCCAGCCGTCTGCCACAATATATATATATATATATATATATATATATATATATATATATATATATATATATATATATATATATATATATATATATATATATACTAGCAAAATACCCACGCTTCGCAGCGGAGAAGTAGTGTGTTAAAGAGGTTATGTAAACATATATATATACATAAACATATATACATATATATACATATCTACATATACACATATCTACATATACATATACAGTAATCCCTCGCTATATCGTGCTTCGCCTTTCGCGGCTTCACTCCATCGCGGATTTTATATGTAAGCATATTTAAATATATATCGCGGATTTTTTGCTGGTTCGCGGATTTCTGCGGACAATGGGTCTTTTAATACATGCTTCCTCAGTTGGTTTGCCCAGTTGATTTCATACAAGGGACGCTATTGGTAGATGGCTGAGAATCTACCCAACTTACTTTTCTCTCTCTCTTGTGCTGACTTTCTCTGATCCTGACGTAGGGGGATTGAGCAGGGGGGCTGTTCGCACACCTAGACTATACGGACGCTCGTCTAAAAATGCTGAAAGATTATCTTCACGTTGCTACCTTCTGTGCAGCTGCTTCCTGAAGCGACATGCTGCACGGTGCTTCGCATACTTAAAAGCTCGAAGGGCACGTATTGATTTTTGATTGAAAAACAAACTCTGTCTCTCTCTCTCTCTCTCTCTCTCTCTCTCTTTCTCTGCTCCTGACGGAGGGGGTGTGAGCTGCCGCGTTCAACAGCTTTGTGCCGCGGTGCTTCGCATACTTAAAAGCCAAACAGCCCTATTGATTTGTTTGCTTTTCTCTGTCTTTCTGACAGGCTTTGCTCCTGACGCGCACTCCTTTGAAGACGAAGATATGTTTGCATTCTTTTAATTGTGAAACAGAACTGTCATCTCTGTCTTGTCATGGAGCACAGTTTAAACTTTTGAAAAAGAGACAAATGTTTGTTTGCAGTGTTTGAATAACGTTCCTGTCTCTCTACAACCTCCTGTGTTTCTGTGCAAATCTGTGACCCAAGCATGACAATATAAAAATAACCATATAAACATATGGTTTCTACTTCGCGGATTTTCTTATTTCGCGGGTGGCTCTGGAACGCAACCCCCACGATGGAGGAGGGATTACTGTATATACATATACACATCCACATATACATATGTAAATTTGTATATGTATATATATATATATATCTACATATATATATACATATAAATATAGACATACATAAATACATACATACATACATTCACATATATATATATATATATATATATTATATATATATATATATATATATATATATATATATATATATATATACTGTATATATACATATCTACTTATTGGCTCCTTTTTTTAGGATATAGCGGGTTGGATAATGGATGGATGGACATTTGTATGCATAGCCCTATTTGCCCATTTTCGTTTTTTTTCTGTCTTCAGTAATATTTCAGCAAACCCGGAGCTTGTCAGTTCAAATCCTGGTACTGACACCACTGTGTGACCCTGAGGAAGTCACTTCACCTGCCTGTGCTGCAAAAAACAAAAGTAATGTAACAAACTGTACCTCAGATGTTGCAAGTTGCTGGAATAAAGGCATAAGTAAAATAGATAAATATGTATTATACACAAAGGAAGTATTAATTTATTTTCAGTCAAGTCATCTGCAGCAAACCTTTATAAATGAGGGTTTCTCCTTTTTAGATAGTGCAAACTGTTTCTTCTTCATTGAGGTTTTCTCTTGGAGAGCTTTTCTCATTTCATTGAAAATTAAAGCAGCAGCTGCCAAAATATGTAGCTTTCTTATTAATTTTTCAACATTGTGTAAAATAACTTTATAAAGTAACATAAAAGGTTTAAATACTGGTTATCCTTTTACACTAAAATATTACTAAAGAGATACAAAAAAAGTAAAATGCATATGTTCTTTTTCTTTAAGGAGATTTAATATTACTGAAGAAAGAAAAAAAAAACTAAAACAGCCAAATGGGGCTATGCATACAAACTTAAAAGGTTTAAATAAAACAGAAATATACACTTTTATTTTTACTTGCTTAACTTGTGGAGGGTGTATCCTGTAGCAAAGCCCTAACTTTTTTTGTGAAAGCCCGTTTCAGTCAATAAGTGTTAAAAACAGGTGTAAAGATATTGACAATAAGCTACGCAAACCCACCAAGACATGGAATCGTTTAAATCAAGTATCATTACATCTTCCTTTCTTAAAGAGAAGTAAGGCATTACTTATAAGCTTACATATATATATATACACACATATATATATATGTATGTATGTCTATATATATATATATATATATATATATATATATATCTATATCTATATATATCTATATCTCTATATACATCTATATATATATATATATATATCTATATCTATAAATACATAAATATATATATATATATATATACATATCCATCCATCCATCCATCCATTTTCCAACCCGCTGAATCCGAACACAGGGACACGGGGGTGTGCTGGAGCCAATCCCAGCCAACACAGGGCACAAGGCAGGAACCAATCCTGGGCAGGGTGCCAACCCACCGCAGGACACACACAAACACACCCACACACCAAGCACACACTAGGGCCAATTTAGAATCGCCAATCCACCTAACCTGCATGTCTTTGGACTGTGGGAGGAAACCGGAGCGCCCGGAGGAAACCCACGCAGACACGGGAAGAACATGCAAACTCCACGCAGGGAGGACCCGGGAAGCGAACCCAGGTCCCCAGGTCTCCCAACTGCGAGGCAACAGCACTACCCACTGCGCCACCGTGCCGCCCATATATATATCTATATATCTATATCTAAATCCCCGCGAAGTACTGCTTTTAAATTTTTATTAAGAAGAAAAGCTTTTTAAATTGAGGGGAAAATATCCCAATAGCAATTTGTTAAGGATCTGTTTTTCTGTGAAGCAGCCTTAACACAGCTTTTCCGCTGTTTATAAACGAACGCCATATAAGGTCTTCCTTTTTCCTTGCTTCGCCAAGGAAGGAGCCTTTTTATTAAATCCAAGGGTTCTTCGCTTTTTTTTTTTGTTTGTTTATTACAATTGTTATAGTTCTGTTTGTATACGACGTTGTCAGTTCAGCACTCAGGTTGTAATATGACCAAGCTGTGCAAGCTTACTGTTAAGAATGCAACGTATAGTTGTACATGAGAAAAGCAATCTTGCCTCAAATCAATGGCAACCTTTTGTAGGTCTATGAACTTAATTTAAAGTTTAGGTTTACACGGTGCTTTCTTTCTGAAGTACCTGCACTCATGAATATGTCTGTATGCGTCAGTCGCTCAAATCCCCGCGCTTCGCACCGGCGAAGTACTGCTTTTAAATTTTTATTAAGAAGAAAAGAAAACCTTTTAAAATTGAGGGAAAATATACCAATAACAGTTTGTTAAGGATCTGTTTTTTTGTGAAGCTGCGTTCACTCGAGTGATCACTTCGAGATGACTTGCTGGCTAACCATAAGCGTTACCTGGTAGGTAACCACCCATACAATCAGATTGTGAATCAGACTACGAATGCCGTGAATGTAATTACCCCGATCTACATGCTGTCAAATAAACGAACCACACGCTGTGGCGCAATTTTAGGGGCTTCGCCTCTAGCGCTGACGTCCGAGGTTCGATTCCCGTAAGGGAGTGAAGTGAGTGGGTGGTTACCTACCAGGTAACACTTATGGTTGGCCAGCAAGTCAGGTAACATTAGCCACGGTGCCTTCAGTTGTGAGAAGCAGATCATAGAATGGATGAAAATAGTTTACTGTCAAATAATGCAAAGAGTACGCAACACGTCTTTCCCCCTTATTCTTGGCTCATCAGGCGTACACACTCACTGCACTCGCTTACGGTAATTGAACCTCGGACGTCAGCGCTAGAGGGGCTTCACAGCGGTGAAGTATTGCTTTTAAATTTTAATTAAGAAGAAAAGAAAACCTTTTTAAATTAAGTCTTAAAAAGAGGTGTAAAGATATTGACAATAAGCTACGCAAACCCACCAAGACATGCAATCGTTTAAATCAAGGCGCGAGTCGAAAAACACCATCCCATAATATTAGTTAACGATTAACACATTTCTATATGTATTGTTAGCATACAATACAACTGATAATATGTTGCGCTTATTTATCTGGTGTACTGACATTTTTGCGCGTTTAACAGCTGAAATCTAACGTGGTTTGTGCCCTTCAGAATGAAAAGAGTTTGCATTTACCTTTTAATAAAAGGCGAGCTTTTAAGCCTGAGAAATCACCCTGTAAATGCACACGTTTAATTGCACATGTGTTAATATGTATGCTTACACAGTATTAAAAGACACTCAACAATTACACAGTATTAAAAGACACTCAACAATTAACGTCATTTACCTTCGTTCCCGCGTTTGACTTGTGCTGTAAATCTCTTCCTCGTTTTCAGTTCACGTGATTACGTAGGAGGCGTAGGATGACGCAATACGTGACTCCGCCTCCTCCATTAGAGTATATGGACAAAAAACAGGTTCCAGTTATAACCATTACGTGTAGAATTTCGAAATGAAACCTGCCTAACTTTGTAAGTAAGCTGTAAGGAATGAGCCTGCCAAATTTCAGCCTTCTACCTACACGGGAAGTTGGAGAATTAGTGATGAGTGAGTCAGTAAAACAGGTTCCAGTTATGACCATTACGCGTAGAATTTCGAAATGAAACCTGCCTAACTTTTGTAAGTAAGCTGTAAGGAATGAGCCTGCCAAATTTCAGCCTTCTACCTACACGGGAAGTTGGAGAATTAGTGATGAGTCAGTCAGTCAGTCAGTCAGTGAGTCAGTGAGGGCTTTGCCTTTATTAGTATAGATATATATAGTATCCATCCATCCATCCATCCATTTTCCAACCCGCTGATCCGAACACAGGGTCTACAGCATATTTTCTGAACTCAGTTTAAATGGAGGATATACAAGTAATACAGTGGAACCTCGGTTTGCGAGCATACTGTAATTTGTTCCGGAAACGTGCTCATAGTCCAAAGCACTCGTATATCAAAGTGAATTTCCCCATAAGAAATAATGGAAACTCAGATGATTTTTTCCACAACCCAAAACTATTCATACAAAAATGATTAATACAAAATATAAAGTAAAAATACATAAAACAAATTAACCTGCACTTTACCTTTGAAAAGAATCATGGCTGGTGTGGGTGAGTTTCTAAACTCTTATGGGATTGCACCCAACGGGGCGACACGCGGACGAGCGTCCCAAAGCAATCGCAGTCTCCCAGCGCTGCAGCAGTTTGCCGTAAAAGCAAATCCGAAAAGATCTCGGACATGCTATAAGCGCTTGCCGTCGATGGGTGATACAAGGAACATTATAAATGCGCAGGGCCCTGCCTGACTGCTGTGTCTGTGTATATGAGAGTGGCAGATCCCGCTACAATAAATAACCACGCTGTTGCTGTTTCAAGCTGAATAAAGCAGTGTTGCTAAAGTACTGAGACTCAGCTTCGTGTTTTTGGGTGCAAGACGGGGACTCAGACGTCACAGCACACATGCACGCGTGAGTGCACACACACACAAGCGCGCACATGCATACACACATACACACACACGCGCGCACACACACAGTCACAATGCTAATGCTGCAGTAAACAGTATACGTTCGTACGGATGTTGACTATATGAGTTGAGGCACACCGACTCAGACGGAGAGTAGGAGAGACGATTGCCCACAATCCCGCAGCGAGAGAGAGAGAAAAACCATCAGCTCAGTTGTGATCACATGTCACTCAGCAGACAAAGCGTATAGCCTATATACTACTCGTACTGCAAGACCTCGCTCGTTTATCAAGTCAAAATTTATTGAAAATTTTTGCTCGTCTTGCAAAACACTTGTAAACCAAGTTCCTCACAAACCGAGGTTCCACTGTAATCTCATTTCACTGCATACAAATGACAATAAACTTGAGCATTAACAAAGCCAGACAGTTTGATCAATTCCTTGTCTTTAACTGGTTCTATTAGTTTTACTGTTAGGTCAAAATGTGCACTAAATTTCATGACTGATGAACCAACAAAGAGGTTTTTACAATCATACATTTGATCCAGATTCAGTCATCCCGCTATCCTCATTATTTTTTGAATAAATAGTTTTGTAGTTATTGCTACACTCAGTTTGCTTTACTGGAGTGATTTGAATCAATTCTGTTCTGTTTTGTCATCATATTAGAATAATTGATAATTCTCTGTAAAAATGACATTGCCTCTGTTCAGGTTTTGTCAGCTTATTCATTGCATTGACAAAATTGATGATTTAGTGCTGCCAGTTTATTTCACAAAATAACTAGTTAATTAGAGAACTTGTTCTTAACTGTTGATCACAGTTAGTCACACTTTATAATAAACCATTATCAGACCTGCTTAATCTAATTCAGGGTCACAGAGGCTGGAGCCTATTCCAGTAGCAGTGGTCACAGTCTATCATAGGACTCAATTATGCACACACACATATTCACATGGGGGAAAAATTTGGAATCACTAATTGACCTAACGAACACATCCTTGGAGATGTGAGATGGAAGGAAAACCTGAGAATGCCCAGGAGAAATGACAAAGCAAGTACAGTATGTGCAAACACCACATGAACAGCAACATGGTGCAATATTTGAATCAATATCACTGGATCTGTGAGGTGACAACACTACCCTCTGCTTCACCATGCCACACTAATTGGAGTTTAAATTTGCTCAAATTATGCCCCAATGTAAAACATAGTTACTTACAAAATAATTCAACATTTTTATAGGTCAAGTGAAAGTAAACAAAACCAAAAACATATCTTATATTAAATAATTGTTTATTTGAATATGCAGTCTTTTATGCAATGTAACAATCTGGAAATTTCATAATCATTTATCAAACTAGTAGCATTTGCTACTTTCTCTTGGGAATCTGTAAAGAATCTAAAATATTTCTTTAGTGATAACTAGGCAGTGCATGTATTGTATCTTAACTTTAGATGAAAGCATACCTTAAAAAGATCAAGCTGGATAAAAAATGAAAAACTGAATGCAATTTTATGCGGAAGCAATGCAGCTTGAAAATTTTAATAATTAACATAATATACATTCTCAGGAACCAGTCCTTAACAGGGCATTAGTCTGTTGAAAGAGTCACTTATTCACATAGGACCACTGGAATTTCCAGTTATCTGGATCTGTACTTAAAAAATTAACATACTTAACACAGATTCTCTGGAATAAATACTCATCAACATGTGGTGCCTGAATGCAAATGGAAAGACAGCACATGTGCAGGTATTCTCCATTATTCTGCCCTGCAGTTCCTGGAAGTAACTTGCTGATATGCAAAGTGGGTCTTTTTAATTCACTCAGAATTGTTGATATAAGACAGCACTTGCATCAGGGATAAATGGCTACAGGCAAAAAGACCTTAGCTGGGGAAACAAGGTAGTTTGCTCGTTTGTGGGTGAGGTGAGTGAAGACCGGAAGCAAAAGGAATGGAAGGATGAGGAGCTCTTTTTAGAGATCTGGCTTGTTTAAGGGCTTCTGAAATCACAGTGTTGCAGAGGAAACGCTTTAAGGAGTCCTATCCTGGTGTTCTTGTTTCAAGAGAAAAGCTGCACAAACAGCCAGGAGTGAATCTAAAATGTGGCTTAAAGCTACTTTACAGTGGAGGGCAGATTAGTTCTAAAGTTGGCAAGAGGAGGCCAAAGTCCAAAGAGTGAGTTGTAAATGAAGGGAGAGACTGTACTAATGTAAGAGGTGGGCACTAGGTTGGACAGGTGCTTAACAACCTTGAAGTCATGCCAAAAATGGCAACACTGTTTATATCATACTTCTATTCATACTTCTATTTCAGTTATAGTAGTAGTGATACAAAAATATATATATGCATGCATGTATGTATTTAAAAATGTTAGAAACAGATGTTGACTTTTAAGAAAATGTGATGACATTTAAATTAAAGTAAAATCATTAGACAAATTAAACAACATTAATGGTTTTTTATTTATATTTAATTTAATTATTGTTTTGTAAACAGACCAGGAACAATGTTTAGGCAAAAGAGCTGTGAGTGTAATGCACCACTTTTCCTTTGACATACCCTTACCCATAATAGATTACATGCTTCCCGATTGAGCCTTAAAATACTAAAGCTAACAACTGTCACCATATCACACTATAAATGTATCCAAAACAAAAAATTATTCTTGTTCTGTTTGTGTCTGAGGAGTCTTCTTTCAATAGCAAATAATCAAATTGTTACTTAATTATAGAGGAGCCAGCAAGCTACCCAGGACACAGCCTCAGCTGGCATTTTTGTATCCTACTCTTACATAGCAAACAAACAATTCGTTAAATGTGTTTATTACATTCTGAACACATACTGTATATATAAGTAAACAACTTCAGAAAATCCTTCTGGATCTTTCAAAATGTAAGGACATGAAGGGTGGTATGTATGTGATAATTTCAGTGTTTCTACACATCCTAAAAGTTTTTCAAAGCAGACAGAGAAAATGAATGTTCACTCTTTTTGTGCTACTGTAACTAACTAACAGGAACTAACAATAAACTGACAGTGCTCCACCACCTAGCAATTCCTCTAATCTAGCATGCTGGGTAAAATACATTTACACTTACCATCCATCCATCATCCAACCCGCTCTATCCTAACTACAGGATCACGGGGGTCTGCTGGAGCCAATCCCTGTCAACACAGGGCGCGAGGCAGGAAACAAATCCCGGGCAGGGCACCAGCCCACCGCAGGGCACACACACACACACACACCAAGCACACACTAGGGACAATTTAGAATCGCCAATGCCTAACCTGCATGTCTTTGGACTGTGGGAGGAAACCAGAGCAGCCGGAGGAAACCCACGCAGACACGGGGAGAACATGCAAACTCCACGCAGGGAGGACCCGGGAAGCGAACCCAGGTCTCCCAACTGCAAGGGAGCAGCGCTACGCACTACACCACTGTGACCTACACTTACCTATACATTTTTATATTATGACATCTAAAAATAATCAAAAATTATTTTTTGATTAAAGAGATTGTTGTATTCCCTTTTTTGTGAAAGTGATGGCAAGGACACAATTACAAAGTCATAAATATAAGATACAATATAAGATATTCTTACATCCTACACTTTCCTTTGAGTATTAGGAATATGTTTTGTGATAATGACACAACACAGGCCTTCAATATGATACTGAATTGCTCAGCTGTATTAAGTTCAGTCCAATAAAATATGTACAGATGGATAAAAAATGTGTTCTTAAGAAGTCTGAATTTTCCTGAGGTCCATAAGGAAAAAGAAATAAAAAAAATCTTTACTAATTCAAAAATGGAAAGCGCCTATCAAGTTCTTCATTTTCCTTGCAGCTAATATATACATAATCAGTTTCATAGGATAAAATGGTTTTGATGGACTGAGAAATGTACAGTGATCATTTTGTTAAACAAGAAAAGTATTACTAAAGAAGGCATACAAAGGATTCAGAAAGCCTACTGACCCCTTTACATTTTGTACACTATATTGTGTTGTAGATGTAATTTTAAATGGATACATTTACAGATTTGCTTATCAATTTACATGCATTTATCCAAATTGGAAAAGTAAAAATGTTTCACAATTTTTGCAAATTTATAAAAAATAAAAAACTAAAGTGTTTCATCCATACAAGTATACAGGCCATTAATTGAGTACTTTGTAAACCCCCTTTGGCAGTAATTACTGCTTTAAGTCTTCTTGGGTAAGTCTCTACAAGCTTTACACAGCTGGATTATGGACAGTTTGTCCCATTCTCCCTGGCAGATCCCCTCGACTTTGTTAGACTGAAGTGTCTGTATCTATGATCTGTGGTCTATGATCTCATCAGGTGTCTATCATCTACAGATGATCTATGGGGCTTAAGTTTAAATTTGGCTGGGACCACTCAAAGACATTTACAGATTGTTCCAAAGCCACTCCAGCACTGCCTTGACTGTATATTTTGGGTCATTGTTGTGCTGAAAGGTGAACAGTTCTTCAAAGACCTCTCTGTATTTCACTGCCTTCATGTTTTCTTTAATTCTGGTCAGTCCCCCTGTCCCTGTCGCTAGAAACCATACCCTTTTACACCACTATGCTTACACCACTACGCTTCATTGTAGGGATGGCATTAGGTAGGTGATGAGCAGTGTCTGGTCTTTGCCAGACATAGTGCTTGGAGCTCTGTCCAAGGAGTTCCATTTTGTTTTATCAGACCAAACAATCTTTTTCCTCATGTTCCAAACTGTCAAATGTCTTTTACTCAAGACTGGCTTTTGTCTAGCCACTCTATCCTAAGTGCCCAGAGTACTACTGAGATTGCTGTCCATTTGGCAGGTTCTCCCATCACAGCAGAGGACACCTCAGGCTCTGTAAGAGTGACCGATTGGATTCTTAGGCACCTCTCTGGCCAAGGCTTTTCTTGCCCAGCTAGTCGGTTTGACCAGATGGCCAACTCTAGGAAGAATCCTGGTGGTTCCAAACTTATTCTGCTTTACAGATGTTGAGGCCTTTCTAAACAATGTCCACAGGTAAATTCCAATGACACTCTAGACCAGGGGTCTCCAACACGTCGCTTGCGAGCTACAACCCCTTTCCAAGTAGCTCACCAAAGGGTTAATGAATCCTACATAAATTTTAAAACTTGATTAGTCAAATTAGGAGTGGGCGATCTTTCCAAGAAATCATATCACGATCCACAATCTGAATTGCAATCTATCTTTTCAATGTGGCATACATTTAAGAGAATATCCAGACTCAGACTCATCAAGACCTAAGTAACACTTTATTTTAAATATTAAACAAAGTTGAAATCAATTGTTGTCTCGTTTGCTAGCTAAGCAGAGTTAAGGTACACGCCCCGAAGCTGGCGAGTGAGTGAGGAGAGAACTGGGTTGAAATAAGCTATGAGAATAAATGTTAGAAAACATGAGTAGCTCTCGGCCATTTTCATTTTGTAAAAGTAGCTCTCAGGGGAAAAAACGTTGGAAACCCTTGCTATAGACACATCCCATGGATAATTACAAAACAGATGCTCTTGACCACAATTTGGAGTGCCACAGCAAATGGTATGAATAAATTGTACAAATGAGAAATCTGGGTTTTTGATTTTTAATAAATTGCCAAACCTTTCTGAAAACGTTTTCACTTTGTCATTATATCTTACTGAGGGTAGATTGATGGGCAAAATTTGCAGATGTATCCATTTAAAATTAAATCTACAACATAATAAAGTGCAGAAAGTGAAGGGGTCTAAATACTTTCTAAATCTACTGTATATCTAACTTTCAGATTTAATAGCTGATTTTAAAATAAGTAAATGCAGTAAGTGAAACATTTGTAGATAAATGTTTTGTTTGAAAGATGACATACTGAAATCACCTGATAATGTACATTTCTGAAGCAAAGAAATGCAAGTTAAAAGTATAGTTTAATATATTTTCAAAAGAAAAAAAGCCTTTTTACAAAGAAAAACACTTCCAAAAATTCCAAATGGACAGATTAGGCCCTAAATTGTCATACACTTACTGCTTTACATTCATAGCAAATGAAGTCAGCTCTATGTCATAGAAGAGCTGGGCTCATATTCCTCTGTATTGAAAAGGAATTTCTGAAGTAAGATTTATAGGAGGCAATAGTTAGAATTATTGCCTAACAGCTCCAGGGACATTGCATTTAAATGCCAAGTGGTGAAGTGTCCCGACATTTCTTTACAGCCCTAAGATGTGTGTTAGTTTGATTACAGAATGTAAGTTGACCCAGTGTGAATGACGGACACATATTCATAGTTTGTTCCCAAACTGTACTTATTGCTGTCAGAACAGACTATTCCTCCCTGGCACCCCATAAGCAGTTATATAAAAAAGAGTGATTAAGTAAAATCTAAGAAGTGCTTTATTCAGGCACAAAGGTAGAAACCATGTATACAAGTCTGATCAGAAGCATACTTTGCATTTATTGCACCTATGGTTTTATTTATCTTGTCATCTATAAATCCATTGGTATAAACCTCTTATTAGGTTCAGGGTCACAAGGAGTGTAAATGTTTTGAAGTTGAACAATGAAAAAGAGAAACACTGCAGAATTTACTAAATCTTTCCTAAACAAAAAACAAAAACTAAAGAGTATGTTGAAAGAATAGATGTAACTGGATATTGAACTGTTCACGGTTATATGCAAGTTCAGGAAACAATACTGTTGTTTAGGTACAGGTACAATTGAGAAGAGAGAGGTGAAGCGATATGCTCATGGCCACACAATGAATCAGACGTGGGCTTTCAACTAGCAGCCTTGCAATTTAAAACGCCACTGTGCCGCACTGTCTTCCCACTTACTCATTTATCAGTTTCCGTTTAACGGTGTTGTTACACTACTTTTTTTACTTTGTGTGTGTGTGTGATGAAAGCTAGTTAGAAAAGTAGCACATTTTTTTTAGTATTTCATTTTCGATGCATGTTCAGCTTCTTTCTTGACTTTGTGGTATAGCTTCTTTATATTGCTTTCAGCTTGTACTCGTTGTGAAAGACTCTGTTAGGTGAAAACAATCTCTAAGACCTTGAAGTGTACCGAAAAAAAGAGTGTAGCCTCGAATAAACTAAAAAATGTTAAAACGCATGCTTTTTCTCCCAACAATATAAAATCCTTAAAATATTTAGAAAGTTAACTTTGATCAACAGTTCCCTGATCTAAATCGTATTTATTTTCATTAGACCGATTTCCACACTCCCTTTAAGGCGCTATACATGTATGATGTGATGTGACAGGTGGTCGGGGCCGCGCTCCCTGACGTCACTCCTTTCACGACAGCTCTTACCTGGCGCGCACGATGTTTCGGCTGGGACCCGTAGAGGCTCGCCCATCTCGGATTCTTAGCGTCCTTTAACTCCCGGTAGCTGCAGCCACTGCTTACTTCGCTTTGCTTTTGTATGGTTTCCTCTTCCTAACTGCGGCTTGTCTGTTCTGCCTGATTGACTAAAGCATCGTTGCTTCGGACGGAGCTCCCAGAAGCGCGTCACACATGACTGTTCTCTCTGGCTATCACGCCTAGCAACTGCGCCGCTGCGGCACTGGCCGCGCTTCACGTGGGGTGCTGTTTTGTAATGGCAACACAGTCAAAGGTGCGCTGTCCCGGTGGAGGCGAGGCCAGGAGGGTGCGGCTGAGCGTTAGCGGCTCTAACAGGTGCAACAGCTCCGTGAGTCACGGCACAACGACATTTATGTCAACGAAGAATGTTAAGGGGCATCTGAATAGAAAGAAACCATCATGATAAAATGTGTCAGGTGTACAGACTGCTATAGGCGGCACACGAATTGCA
This sequence comes from Erpetoichthys calabaricus, assembly GCF_900747795.2. Classification (NCBI taxonomy): domain Eukaryota; kingdom Metazoa; phylum Chordata; class Cladistia; order Polypteriformes; family Polypteridae; genus Erpetoichthys; species Erpetoichthys calabaricus. The sequence continues at coordinate 105,920,626 of NC_041398.2, forward strand.
AAAGAAAGAGTTTTAAAAAGATTGACACAGGACGATAAAAAAACTTTACTTCTTGTTTCCCATTACTCTTTCAAATGCCTGTTTCAGTTGGTAAGTCCTTGCCCTATCGTAGGCCTACCACCAGACTCAAATCTCACTAATGGTCTGTCAGTCATGTAAAACTGTAACAATTCCATTATAAGGCTGCACCCAGATCAGTGCTTAGAATTACATTTGGGTTAAGGGCACTCAGGGCAGTTGTGAAGTTGTTACCTCACAGTGAAAGAATGTGCATACTTGGGCAGCTTTTGGAAGGCAGTGATCTACAATGAGTCACTGAGTTAGTGTAGGAAGTTCCTATGTACCCCAAGAGGGATGCCACTCCTGCTGCCGTTTGGTCTGACAGAAATGTAATCATCATTTAGTTATCCATTGTCCAACCCGCTGAATCCGAACACAGGGTCACGGGAGTCTGCTGGAGCCAATCCCAGCCAACACAGGGCACAAGGCAGGAACTAATCCCGGGCAGGGTGCCAACCTACTGCAGTCATTTAGTTATCTATACCCTCAATTTGAATCAAATGTCCTCCTCTTTTAATATTCCAGATGGATATTCTATGCTTCATCCCTTGCCGCATTAACCTGTCTCAGGCGGTTTTTCCCAAGTATTTAATTCTGTCAAAAGCCCTGCAAAGATAATGTCCACCTCCACTTGTTTGTCTCTTCCTTTTTTTTACTGGTATACAGGAGGACTTTCCATTTCCTAGTGTGTATCATCTCTCTGACCTTTGGTCATTTCAACCCCTGTCTTGTTCTGCTAGCTTCCAGTTGTGCTACTTCATTATACAGTGTATATATTATATAGAAATGAACCATCTTGTGTGATGTTCATTCTGGATAATGTTATTTAAAAGAAAAACCTGTTCCATGGGTCCGTATTAATCCATGTTTCTGCACCTTTTCTGTGCAGCCTGAGCTCTTCTTTTCCATTCCTCTGGTGCACAGTAGTTTGCTGAACAAATCTGAAGCTACTTGATCTTTCCTAAATATCAAGATTTGACTTGATAGGTCTGCGGTGGGTTGGCACCCTGCCCAGGATTGTTTCCTGCCTTGTGCCCTGTGTTGGCTGGGATTGGCTCCAGCAGACCCCCGTGACCCTGTGTTTGGATTCAGCGGGTTGGGAAATGGATGGATGGTTGGATGGACTTGATAGGTGTCTTCTGTTACACATTACCAAGTTATAAACTTCCAGCCTTATGACTGGACTAGAAATGTGAGTATTTATTTTTATTGCAGCGCGCTTTAAGGACTACACACGCTTACTAGCAAGGGTTGAATAAGACTTTAGATTATGGTGAAAGTGTTCATTCTACTAAAGTGAATAGACAGTTGGAAGGTGTAGCCCTTGCATAGGGTGACTGATTTTGAACTGAGATTGTGCCTTAACATCAATTTTTAATTGAAAAATAATCATTTTAACTCTTTGCTCTGGATTAATTTAGGTACTGTGCCTCTGGCTACTTTGGTTGGCCCTGCATTCACTAGTGCTGTCATTGAAGAAGGGCATTCAGGTTCTTACTGTTTTCAATTTTTTTCTTATGTGATTTCTACTGTGCCTTGTAATGGCCTGAAGGCCACACTTTACCTGGTATAGTGTCTTTCATATTGAGTAATAACAAAAAGATGTTTTTTTGGTGGAGCATCATGCAGCCCTTTTTTTTTTTTCTTTCTTCCAAGAATCCTACAATATACTGGGTGGAACCCCCAAACGTTTTTTTCCTGTGTTTGTCTCTCTTTAAAAGTATTAATGGAGCAGGTGAGGGTATACTATGTTTAAAGGGTAAGTTTGGTATTTTTTCATGTCCAAGTTATTTCTTCAGTCATGGTATATATGTTATATATTAATTTGACACATAAAACTGTTTTCTAAAGTGAAGCATATTTTATAAATTTAAAAAAATTACTGGACCACTCTTGCAGTTTATAGTGGAGCTTACGGTTACTAGGGTCCAGTTGTGAAAAAAAGTCGTAAAGATTTCCCAAATATGTCCACTCTGAAGTAGCAAAGGTTTCAATTTAGGAAAATGTACCTTCCACATTTCTGAGTCATTCTTGTGACAACAAAAGTAAACTGGTAAAAATCAGTTTTATCATAGATTCTTGGTACTATTTTCTCAAGGTAAAGATACATCTCTTGCTCACTTGACTGCTCCAAGCTTGTACCTTGGGAGGAGGTACAACACCCCCAGTTTGCCAAGCTATTTTCTACTTATTATCCTACTTTTGTCCCTCAATTCTGTTTCTTCAACAGTTATGTTCTGCCATGGCATGCTACAACAGACAGCTGCGCACTCAATTCATATGATTATTTTTCATAAATAATGCCTAGTTTTTGTCAGTTGCATTTTGTGGTTTTATTTTATATAGACATCAGATTGAGATTCATGCCAAGTGGCAGCATAGTCAAACAAGAACATATGAATTTAATTGTAGTTTGTACAAATCACAATACATTTGAACTGAACTGACTATAGTATGTGCCCTGTGGTGGGCTGGCACCCTGCCCGGGGTTTTTTCCTGCCTTGCGCCCTGTGCTGGCTGGGATTGGCTCCAGCAGACCCCCGTGACCCTGTGATAGGATATAGCAGGTTGGAAAATGACTGATTGACTGATTAAAGTATTTTTTATAAGCACCTTAGATATTTGAAAGATCCAAGCCACTTGCATGTTGCAGTCTCCGTGGCATGTGCATGCACAATAACAAAAATACTCAAAAAATGAAAAAGGCAGAGTGTACAGTAGAGCTGATTGAAGTGCCAGATTATCAAATTTTTTAATGCATGATGAATTGCTCTTGCTGAGGATATGGTAATAAAAGAACGGAGGTAATTTTTGGGTGAGTAAACTTACTGACACCCTCTGATATCAATCAATCTGTTTGGGGAACATGCAGACTCTATGTAGAACCTGCCATTGTGGGGCAGGAATGACAGCTCTGCACTACCACTCTGCCTATGTGAAAACACCTGCATTCAACTTACTAAACTTCAACCTGATTATACTTAGGTGAGTTGACATTTCTACATCGGCCCATGTGTGTGTGTGTTTGCACTGTGATGGGCTGGCGCCCTGTCCAGGGTTTGTTCCTACCTTGGGACTGGTACAGCTGTCCCATGACTCTGCCCTAAATAAGGAGGTTAGGAAGAAGGATGAATGTTTGCCAATATTGTCTGTTCAGTTCTTGTTACTTGGTTGCATACTATGCACATGGTCAATATTTTCTTTCACCAGAGCACATGCATGCATTATCAATCAAGTGGCAGCAGACAATGACTTTGCAAAATAATGAAATAAGTTTATGTATATGTCATTTTGTAACCCGCTTAATCCAGACTAGGGTCGCAGGGGACTGGAGCCTATCCCACCTAGCGTAGACCAACAAGGCAAGAACTAACCTTAGACAGGGCACCAGTCCATCGCAGGCTGAACACACACACGAACTAGGGCCACTTTAGTGTTGCAATTCACCATACAGTGAAAGAGTATAAGCGACTGATAAGTGTGACCTTTTTCAGTTATTATTTTCTAGTTTTCTACAGAACAGAGACAGCATTTCATATCTGGGCACCAACATTCAATAATGTTAATAATCTTACTTATCAACATGGACATGTTATTTTGCAATAAGTGTGCAATTTCTAGACAGGGATCAATGCTTGATAACGTTTTTACCTTGAAAAATAGACATATTCATTATGTTTCAGGGCTTTTTTTCCCACAATGGGACCCGGTTCCCATTATAAGAAAGAGCAAGGTAGTTATCCTTTAAAATTTATAAAATATGTTTAACTTTAGAATGCAATATCATGTGGCAAATTAATATATACCATGATTATGAAAAAAGATTTTGACTTAAAATATACTGAACTCATCCTTTAAATACTCTCATACAAACCTAAGCTGGTAAGCTTGTAAACCTAAGAGGCAAAAACATAGTTAAAATATTAACGATAAGTCAAAAACATATTGACTCCTAAAAGAGTAAAGCACTTGACGTGGAGCAAGACAGTCTTTGAGAATCTGTCAGCCCCTTTATCTGTAAATAATAATGCAGAGCAGAGCCTCCTTCCAAAGGTCTTTATGTAGACTCCACTCTTAATTTAAATAGGCAGATGGATGGCATTTTCAGGAGTGTCAGAGATGAGCAGAAAAAGAGTAGTGTAAGTTGAAGTATGGTTCTGTTACCCAGGTTTCTTTTAAAACAATTATCAATATACTAACCAAAATCATTACTCAAAACCAAACAAGAATTTTAAAACTTTTAAACTCTTCCCTATATTCTTACAAAGTCTGGCCATCTGCTATTCTTTTGTTTGGCCTTGTATTTTGTTCCGCTTTGCCTTGTAAAACAATTTGTTAGAGTAAAAATCAAGAAATGAGCTGCATAAAATTGGCCATTGATGTGGTAGGTAAAAGAGCTTCAGTCTGCTTTGCATTAATCCAAGCTGGGAGCCTTCTCAGCACAAGAACAACAAAGACTCTATTAACACAGAGCAGAAGAAATATGTAGGAAACTATCATGTGGCACATAACCCAAAAACTGTGTCCAGTAGTAGTATCAGTAGAGAACAAAACCATGCTATAATATCCAAAAAACGAGAGAGAGAAACAATGCTGGAAAAAATACATTCCCAGTACCTCCAGGGTGTCACAAAACTACTTCCTTGTGCCTCAAGTCAGAGAAGCTACATTTATATTTAGTTGTAACTGGGGCCCTAATGAAGGCCTCTGGCCAGATCACAAAACGTCTTCTGGACACTAAGTGGCAGCTGGTGGGGCAGAAGGAAGTTACACTGACCTATTTAACTAACAGAAAGACAGAGCCAGGAAGAGTACCCTTTCCTTTAAAGCGTAGACATGTAAAGGTGTCAGATGTCAGGTTTCTGTGGTGTAGTTCCCCAATATTTTGTAGAGCCTTCTGTGTCACTCAGGAAAGTGATCACCTTCTTTTCAGGGATTGAAGCTCAGGTGTGTTTCTAAATCCAGTTAAAAGAAAGAACAAATCAGCTTTATGGCATTAATGAAGAGTTCCAGGCTATCAAAGTCAGAAAGACGTTACAGTTTAGTAAGTGAGAAACTGAAGAGTATAAGGAGTAGGCAAAATGTAATATAACACCCAGTTGGTTAAGCTGAGACATGGCTGCTAGGCATTCATCATTTTGTCATTGTCAATGGTTTTCTGTCACTCCCCAATTGCCCCCCCCCCCCCCACTTTGTGCCTATTGTTATTTAATAAATATGCTTTCAATTCTTAGAAGTACTTGTCTGTTTATGTCACTGACACACTTGAAGGGCAAGCTGCAGTCACACCCTGTGACAAACATTTCAGTAATTTACTACCATTCTATTCGAATCATGTTTAATGCTTTGGGTATTTCTGTTAAGCAGAATGTACAGAGTACATTTATCTTTTGTATAGGTTCTTGATTCAAAAGTGTTGAGGAATTTTAGTTATAGCTGTAGCTCCTTAAAAGTCTTATCAAGTTGAAGAAGTGTTCTAATGTTTATCTATTCATCTCTTATAAATCTTGCATAATTCAGATTGCCCATCAGTAGCATAAGGCTTAAGACACGAGCAAACCACAGACAGGGAGCCAGTCCATTCTTAGGTAAACTCATTTAGGCACAGACCCATACCTGCTCATATTGGATCAATGTAGAGCCTCCAGTAAATCTAAGTTGTATGTTGTGAGGAAGTGGAAAGAAAACAAATACAAAGAGAACAGTCTGTGTAGACCATTTACAGGGATTGTCCAGGACTCTGGGTCTATGGAATTTGAGCCCTCTTGACCATGATGTTCTTGATGGATGGGTTTTATTCTAAGATTTAAATTTGTAATAGGGGATTGTCATCTTCATTGAATAAAAAGCATTGAGACTCAAAATCTGATTTTTTTTATACAAACTGCATGTCCTACAATTTTCAAACATGAAGAATCAAACATTTTCAACTGCCTGCGTGGCACCCTTGCCTTCTTTGAAAGGCTTTTATAGAAACTGTCAAAAACACAATCTTTTGGATTGTTTTTGCTAATGCTCTAGGGTCTCATTTATAAATGTATAAAGCTTTTAACCTTCCCTCTCATCTACTAAGTTAAGGTTAACATCCTTTAGCTGAGTAATGGGAGCATCTAGTGAGCTTGCATATTACAAGAAAATTGCTGTCATTAGTGTTTCTCAGAGCAGTAAAGAATTTGTATGCAAGGTGTGAAATAAAGGGGATCCGAGGGACTTAGAGATCCCGTAATTAACCAAGTGGACCCTCAAAAAGCCTAGAAATCAAAATTGTGGGGAGCCTCTGAAAAAAATCGGGTGTGGTCTCCCCTAGACTTTCTCATATACTCAGATATGGGGATAGATATTTGAGGAGTAAACCCAAACACAATGATTATATTTTTATATTATGTACATTACAGAAGCATCAACAACAAATCAAATCAAATTAATAATATGTTGAACAATTATTAAAAAAGTAAAGTTGAATAAATCAGACTCTGTAGCTGCATGAATAAAAGGTAAAGTACCACTTCTGGTTAGCAGAAATAGCCCAAAAGTTGATAGATATCTACGTTTTGTACCTAATACTTGTATACAAAATTTGGTTGACCTAAGTGAAAGCGTACTCAAGATATCGTGTTTACATACACACACACATAATTCCAAAAATGGTATTTTCGGACTCAGGGAGGTCTAAAATGTTGAGATTCTTTTGGACGATTACAATACTTTCCCTATACTTTGTATACAAGAAAGCCAGGGTGGTCTAAAACATCGAGATTAATCAAAATTTTGACATCAAATCTTTGGATGATTACAATACTTTCCCTATACTTTGTATACGAGAAAGTAAAAAAAATAAATAAATAAAGTGTTATAATGTTATAAATCACTCACTATCAATTACATTGTTTGCAAGAAAATTTTGTAGCACCATGCAGAAAGCCCTTCCTAGAGAAGACTGGAAGACTGTGGTCAGTGAGCAATTCATGGGCTGGATGGGGCTGCACTCTGTCCAGCAAGGAAAGGGAGCATATCTTTAAAATCAGAAAAATGGTGAAAGACATTCATAATGTAGTAGTAGGCATCTGTCCATCTCAGAAAATGATGGTTGCACTGTCTGTCTTAGTGCTATTGAGTACAACATCTGGAGTGGCTCAGCAATCTGATCCTTGCATGGAAGTCCCTTCCACAGGTACTGCATGTGAAGTTGGATATTGAAACTGGAGCCTGACTTTGTTGTCTCTGCCTCCTGGGTTGTCTTCTGTCTTCTAGCTGTTGATTGTGCCTTTCTTCGCCTGTCTTGATTCCTTTTTGAATGACCTAGTGCCAGCCACATCAGTTGCCTACATGCTGTTCTCAGTTCTCTGGGTCGATGACTGTCAGTTTTAAGTTACGCTTGCAGATGTTTTTATACCGCAGTGCTGGCCGGCCCACTGGGCAATATCCTGTGGCCAGCTCACCATACATGACATCCTTGGGAATCTGACCATCTGGCATTTGATGTACATGTCCCAGCCAGCACAGTTGTCTCTGACTAAGGAGAAAATGCATGGTCAGTGAATTGGCTTGCTCCATTACGGTGGTGTTGGTAACTTTGTCTTGTCATGTGATACTGAGAATGCATCGTAGGCAACAATGGTGTAAGCTCTCTAGGCAATTTTCCTGCCTGGCATAAGTAGTCCAGGATTCACTGCCATACAGCAGAGTGCTGAGGACTCATGCCTGGTATACCTTCAGTTTGGTGTTCAGCGTCAGCTGATTGTTGGTCCACACTCTCTTGCTCAGTTTGGCCATCACACTGGCAGTCCTGACAATCTGCCTGTCGATTTCATTAGCGAGTGATAGGTTGCTGCTGCTGATGAAATCCAGGGAAGTAAAGTGGTTGATGACTTCAAGCACTGTGCCGTCAATGCTAATCAAAGGTGGAGTAGGGACATCCTGGCCTATGACATTGGTCTTCTTAATGCTAATACCCAACCCAAATTCCCAGCAGGAATATACAAAATACTTGATCAGCTGCTGGAGTGCCGCTTCAGTATGTGAAGTCAGGGCCACATCATCAGCGAACAGCAACGTTCTAATGAGGATTGTGCGAATCTTGGTATTTGCCTTTAGGTGAGCTAAGTTGAAGAGCTTCCTGTTGCTTCTGGTATGTAGGGCTCTGTTAAAGGCAGAGTTTTCTTCTCCAAGATAAGTGGTCCTCCCGGACTGATAAGCCCTGTCTGCCTGAATCAACTGGTTATGGACCCAGTAACACACCATTACCTCTTCTCCTGCTAGTAGAAACAGTTCTGCCAAGCTTAGAAACTAAGCCACACGTGAATGCCAGGAGCTGGACTTAGTTGCCAGAGGCTATATGAGATGCATGCCATGGAAGCATTTGTAGATGGTGGGAGCTTGTCCCCATCACCACCCCCTGGCTATGATACCTTTTGGAACCAACTTTCATAATAAATCTAAATAAATCTATACAGTAAATCAGAGCCCCATGTAGGTGGTAGTGGTTTTCTGCTTGGGTCATTGCCTCAGTGATGGTAAACAGTGTGATGTTAACTGCTGATACCGTGATACTGACAGTGCCTAGGTTAAAAACTGTGTGAGATTAGCCATGCCTTATTCCTAGTTCACATTTTTGTTTTGCAAACAGATCCCATGGTCTGTAAAAATGGGAAAGTGAAGTTATTAGTCTGGTTAAACTATTAGGACAAGATGTTGTTGTTTATTGCTGTGAGTTAAAGAAGCTCATTATTGAGATAAACCTGTGGCAGTGTAGCTAAGAAAACTTTAATTTGCAGTAGTCATCAGTAGGGTGCAGGGTCCTATGGAAGGGATCAGAGCAGAACAACAGCAATTTTTCACACACAACATCCAAGTGTGTATGTGTCATGAAGAGTGATGTGTGATGCTGGTCTAAAGGACAAGGTGATGTGCCTTTTGTTTGCAAAATGTGTATCTGATTTGTTTACCTAAGATAGGCATATCCTAAGTTGGTAGCATTAGCTATAGTTAATGCATTATATATTTCTAGTACGGTACTAGAATAAGACTGCAGTGTTCAGCCATCACTGGAGCACTAAAAGTACCAAATACTATGGGTCATGTCATACACTGCTGGTAAGGAAAAAATCAAATTTATGGTAGAAAGCATGATTCTCATTAATTAATCATGGCTGAAACCAAATGGCATAAAAAGGCATTTAAATACAGGGCATTTAAAAGGCATTTAATATTGGGCAACATACTATTAAATTGGCATCACCAGCTGGACCAGTGGTTAGCACTGTTGGCCTATTGCTCCAAGGACTTGGAATGAATTTCCATATGAAAATACTGTCTGCGTATGTTTTCTGTTTGTTTTGCATAGGTTTTCTCTGGTTCCTCTTGTTTTCTCTACAGATGTGCATGAAGAATCAGGTTGGCACTACATGAGTGAGGGCAGTTGTGTTCAAAGGTGTGCCCTGTAATGGAATGGCATTTCATTCATCACTGGTTCCCATCTTGTGCCTGATACACATGGAATAGACACCAGCACCTTTAGAGCCTTTAATGGAAAAAGAAAATCAGAAAATGGATGGACTGATGGACAGATCTGTGAAATAAGCAAGTAAACTGCAAGTAGACTGTTTGTGGGGAAGGGCCCTGGGATAATTATTTATTCAGGTTATTTTACCCCAGAGGTAATTCTTGCATCTTATTTACAGTACTTGTTAAAGTCCATAGAATTTTGATCCACACAGAACAGACGTTGTTCCATTTGCCAAAACTTTTGCACCGGTTATACTAGCCAAGCAGCAAAATGCAAAGTAAAACAGAAGCAAATGCTAACTCCTATTGTCCAAATGGGCATTACCTACACAGACTTTTGAACCCTTATGTCATTGTTGGTATGGCACACTAACTTACACATCTCTTCAATGATATGAAAGGACCTTCCTATGTCATCTCTCATCGCTTTTTGTCTCTCTCATGACACTGGTAAAATTTCTCCTCCAAACTCAGGCTTAATTCTTCTTTGCTCAAGGTTAGGGTAGCCCTTCTTTGGCTAGCGAACTCTTAGCAGCCCCTCTACCACTGAGCATTCTGTAGCCTGTGAGGGTCTGCTCTGTGAAGCAGCCTTTGCAGTCCCAGTTCTTTTAAAGAAATTGCATGGCCCTGCATATTACCATTTCTGTTCTCAAGGACCTTGTGCCTTTCTAGCAGTCCAGAGTGCAGGGTTCCCTGTTTTTCCTCTCTGTGATGGTATCTTTGTCCCTTTATTCGCTGCCACCTACCATCCAGGCATCCAGAAGATCTTACTGTTTTTTCCAGCATCAGTATTCCAGATTGTCTGCTGATTTACCTACTTACTTTCTCCCTGCTAGATTTGTTCTTTACTTTTATCTCAGAGGTATATTGTGGGACTGGCCCATGCCCTGTGACCCTGCTAAACACTAGCCAGCCAGGCAACTCTTCACTTGACATTCAGTAAATGGATGGATAAAATGTTTTAAAGGAAATAAGAAATGTAGTATAGCAGTGGATGTTTAAGACTACATTTGTGTATGACCCACATACTTTTCCTAATAGTTAAAACTTCATATTTACTTAAATAAATGAATCATTAGTTGCTGTTTGTAATAATTAAATTGTCGTTTTGATCTAAATTTGCTTTTTCTGTCTCACAGTTCCCATTTACAACCTATAAGTGCTATGTATTGTGACCACCATGTAGTATTGCAGCACCCCAAACCCTAGACACAACCTCACAGACACAAGTCCTGGTGTAAGTAAAAAGCTTATTCTTACAAATACCTTACATAAAGGCTTCAAAAAGGGCACAAACTAAGCACAATTCTTCTTCTAACTTTCTCTCCTTCCACTCCTCCAGGAAAGCTTTGTCCTCTTCCACCTGACCCTCACTTGTCAGATTGAGGTTGAGCAACTCTGTTTATCTTCTACCCAGGAGTACTTCTGGTGTCAGGGCATAGTCTGATGGAAGTACTCCCAGATCAACCAGAAGTCCCAAAAACTAGGGACTGTGAATCCCTTCATCTCCCCCTGGTGGCCCCCATTGGAACCCAACAGGGCTGCACTCCTCCTCTTCTTCCCAGAGTAGCACTCCTGATGAATCCTCACAAAGTGTCCATCCCCTCCCACTGCCACCATCCCAAAAGTCCTTTGTTACTCCAGCTCAAGCAAGGATCTCACCACAAATTGGTGAAAAAACTGAATACGACCCTTTTCATTCATCAAAAAGTGAATGCTTAGGCATCCAATCTGATGAGAGAATCTTTCTATCCGATGATTCCATTCTAAGATGACTTGTCATATGCAGGAGAGCAGCTTGGCAGTAGAGCATTGGCATCAAGTGCCACATCAAGATACAGAAAAGTGAAACAAAATAGGAAAGAGTTAGTAATGGTTTATCAACATTGTATTACTTATATTTTTGTACAAATGACTAACAAACAAAGATGCAGCATGCACGGCTATTCAGCAGCTCTAGTCAGGGTATGCTAGAATAAAGTTTTGAGTCTTCAGACGGGACATAAGAGTCCAAGACTAAAGGGGCATCTCTTACATAAGCAGGCAGGTCATTCCACTGCTTTGGGGCTATGCAACTAAAAGCTTGACCTCCCACTGTTATTTTATTAATCCTTGGAATCTTAAGTAGGCCAGCATCTTGAGGTCTTCATGTGCACTCTGGTTTGCATGATATGTTCAGGTAAGTAAGAAGGGTCTTGGTCATTTAAGGCTTTATATTTTACTAGATGTGCTACCTGTCTAAGACAAGTTGAAATCCATGTAATCAACATATAGACCTCAGCACTGACCTTTGCCATGCACTGTGCAGTGCATATGTTTCTGTTATATGTATGCCATTTAGTATGAGGTTTGTAAAAGTGGTGTTAATGTTTGTGATGCGCCATTTATTGGAATGAGAAATGTAATGCATTTTATTACTAAAATGTTTGTGTTACGCTATCTTTTGGAATGACAAAGAAATAGCAACCACACACACAGACATCCTTTTATTAAGGTGGATAAAATGACAGAATGTTGTTTTGGTTGGCATCGTTCACCTCAATGAGTAACATTTCTGTTTTTTCTGTATTTAGAGACAAGTAATTCTCATCTATCCACTACTTTATCTCACTGACACAAGTAATTGATTGAGATAAAAGTTCAATTATAAAACAATAAGAATAATTATAAAATAAAAGATATGATGCATACAGCAGATTCAATATAAATAAAATGCTGTTCCTTCTGACCAGTTTCAATTAGGCACACTATTGACCTGTTGCTGCCATATCGTTGGATATATAGTCCTATGAATTTAGTATTGTTTATGCTAATAATGGCAACTTTTAGTGAGGTTGCCTGTTTTATATTGTTTTCCTAGATATACATACAAAATCTAAAAATTGTATTAGCCCATATTCTAAGATAAGCTATATTGGAAATAACTGCAAAGATAAATAGAAGTAGGTCAGGTGGTTTGCACTAAGAAACAGACCGAAATGCAAAAAATATATAGATATGTCAAAATTATGCATTAAGAACTCCTGCAACTGATTCAGTATATACTTGTCATTGGTAGGAAGAACTATCTATAACAGCCATTGCTCCTGATGAAGTAACATATGTTTTGTCATGTGTAAGTCTTGTCGATGATAAAAATCTAAAGTTTGCTGATCAATAGAAATGGATAAAATGGCATGCAGAAATGTATTATGACTATAAATGCAGTAATATGGTTATAAACACACATATATGCCTTAAAAACTTGCTTCCAATACATAAGCATTTTGATTTGGTGTCATCTTTGCCAACTGCACCTTCAGTCATGTTCCTCACTACTCTGAAATACTCAGCATTTGAATTCTTAATCTGTCAATCTTTATTAACTGTATACACCACCACAAGATGCTTTATAGAACAAACACAACTGGTAAGCAACTTGGCTTTAAAGATGCCGCATGCAGTTTTTAAAACTGTTCATAGCATAATGTTTCACACAATTTCTTTACAGTAAAAAGGGCATCTGGGCCTGGTTATCAAATGTAGAATAACCAAAAACAGCAGATCTGAACTAATTTATCAATACATACTACTCAAATTAAGAACGTGATTTTGAAATAAAAAATTCTGATTCAAATATTTCTTTAAAGACTAAAGTAATGTGTTGTTTTGCAGTAGTTTAAGAGAAAGGGTAGATGACGGTTTGAATGCAGCACAGCCACCTCAGGAAGAGCATAATGCCTTGCTGGAGCGAGCCTTCCAACTAGAACAAATGTAGAATAACAATCTATTTAAACATCTGAATAGAGAATCACTTTTAATTAGGAGAAAATCTTATTTGAATCCATGATTTACTGGTTAGAATATATTCATAATTAGCTTCTGACAATATTAGCAAACAAAACAAGCTGGTCAATTAAATGTAGTCAATTTTGTGAAATTGTATGACATTGTACAGAGATTTTATGTGTAGTAATCATTCAATAGCAGTAGTCAGTCAGTAGGAGATAATTCAGGCTTGGATCCCAGACTACATGTCAGGAAATTAACATTGATGTTTTTTTGTGCAAATATTAGTTGTGAGGGATGGCTGGCCATTCATCCCGGCCAATATCCCCAGGCCGGTAGATGGAGCTCTCCTTGCAACGTGGAGATGCCCCGAATTCCAGCAGGGCCTCATGGACTATGGAGTTTTAATACACAGCCCTGCTGGATAACGTCGGGGCTGCCAGGAGTCGCTGCAGGGAGGCTCAAGGACTTATACGTGCCCTATAACCAGGAAGCACGTCATAATCATATGACCAGAGGGAACGACGTGTTTCCGGGTTGAAAAGAAGGACTTTTTATCTGACCCGGAAGTGATAAGAAATCACATGGACTGTAAGATGGGAAACACTTCCGGGTCAGGGAATATAAAAGGACGATGGGAAATCCCAGACGTTGAGCTGAGCTGGGTGGAAGGGTGGCAACGCGTCTGGGAGTGTGGAGGATTATTGTATTGTTATTATTGATTTATTATTGAGTATTGTGGAGAGGAGGGTGCTTTGTGCACTTTATTATTATAATAAATATTCATATTTGGACTTTTACCTAGTGTCTGACGTGTTGTCTGAGGGTTCAAGGGGTCACGGAGACCTTAAACTGTCACATAATGTGCTGAGATTTAAATACTTCTAACCAGATTAAGCATGCATGAGAGAGTTTTGTAACAAGTAGATATTGAGTAAGACTTATGTTTTGTGAAAGTAAATACAGCCTTATACTTGTAATACCTAAATAAGGTTTCACTGTCAATAAGTCACATATGTTTCAATTGTCCATTCTAATAGAATTAAAGTCAGCACAATTACAAAATATAGACGTTGCACCTGTTAATATGACTTTGAAGAATGGTAGAAATAATAGAAATTTGTTTTACTTCAATAAATAGTTCTTTGGAAACATCATTCTCAAACGTATCTGATCACATTTAATACACTAATTAATAATATGTGAAATGTTTGTTTCTGACTACAGTTATCATTATTGTATGATGTTGTAATAATTAACATTTTCATATCATATTTCTGCATAATCCCGAAGAAGTCACATAACAATAACACTTCAATCCTCATAGTTTCAATGGTGTGATTACATGTTTATGGGAAAGCACTTGATTTAACAGGGGAGCAGGGATGAAGCCTCGTGCCAAAGGGGTAAGGTGATTCCCTGCATTATTTATAGCAATTGTGTCTTCTAAGTGAAAGGAGTTTGAAAAACATGCAACTCATCTCACTAGGGCGCAAATACTTCATACCAATAACAGTTTGGCAAACAGGCAGACACTATAGAATGACTCTATTGGTGAGAGAAGGAGAAGGATAATAACTTTTAACAGCTGCTTACACAGATGGGGCATCCATGTGTCTGCCGGTAGGGCACTTTTGTTTTCTTATCTTAAGAATATCACTAGAAAATGGAAAACCTGTCCGTATAGATTTCTTTTTACAACTGACATTTGTAAACAATTGTACAGTATATGAGAGGTCATTTAGGGTGGCATACTCTGTAGAAGGTGTTATGTAAAACTGTAACTGTAAAACCTAATAAAGGACAAAAGTTCAAATCTTTATAACAAAAATACTCATTTATTATGCAAAACATACAAGGGATGATTAAAGGGAGAGTGCAAGGTGGCATAGAAATCAGGCTACGCCTGGCCTCTAACTGCCCTTAACTATAAGGTCCGGTGGCTCGCCCTCTTGCACATCATCCAGAATATAAAAACACATACCAGACATCTCTGACGTGACCATCCCAAACTCTTTCCAACTTTTACCTCCATTCTGACAACAAAACCGCCAATCTAGCATTAGTTCCAACACACAAATAACAAGAATAACAGCAACATTTATTTCTACAGCACATTTTCATACAATGTGCTTTACAACATGTCAAAGTAGTAGTTACATGCAAAGAAATGCAAATTAAATTTAGATAAGAATAATAATGAATACACAGTATACAAAAGAGAAATAAATGATGCACAATTAACATACAAAAGATATATCATTAAGAGAAGAATAGTTCTTAAATACAGAATTTGTTTTTTAAGTTGCTAAATGACACGCCAATGATAAGGTCAGATAGCCAGGGTGGTCAGATAAAAAAATTCTAGTTAAGCTGGACAAAAAAACGTAATCTGCAGGTGTTCCTGGCCAAAACACCGTACAGACCACACTGGTCATTATGCCTAACATAAATGTTTGTTAAGTAGATCTTTATTAGTTTTTCTAGGCTTCATCTTAGTGTATTTTTGTGATAAGCTCGGGCATCCGCTTTGATCAAGTAGTGGTAGTGTAAAAAGGCAAAGCCAACAATTTGGCTCCAGTTATACTGTACCTGGATCTACGTGGCCTAGCAGGTTATCTTTGGTCTATTTGTATTGTATTTGAATTTGTATTGTTATAGTTTACATAACCTCTGCAGTGAGAAGTGTTGGACAAGCAGGCAAATAAGAAGATTGGTTATATTTCGTTAGATTTTGTCAAACCAAAACATTTGATTTTTTTGAAGAGCCAATGCCCTTTTCCACTTGCATGTAGTTACTAAGTTCACAATACCAGTTAACACTCAGCATTACAAGCTTTCTGTGGTGTGGTGTGCACACATACGATAAGAGAACTGCAAAGGAAACTAGACAGATAATGCAATATATCTAACTACGCTCAGTGATGAAATGAAGCACCACAAAGCAACTATTCAGTATTTTATTGAAAGTACATGCATAGTCGCTTTTGTTGAGAGTATTGTATTGACAAGCAGAATGATTGAGGATGCATTGCTTGAGTGGGTTATTAGTAACTTTTATCTGTTTCCTGTTGGCAGACATTTATTGAAGTCCATAACATGAGAAGACAGTTACTGCTTTTACAGTTTTAAACCAAAACAAAACTGATTCATAGCAATTTTAAATCTGATTTGAGTGATATATTTAATCATCTTTATAACATTACAGAATTCCACTTTTGGTTCTGTCTTCTGTAGTAGACTGGTGTTAAATTATAGATAAATTCTAATTTACAATCTATCTTTACAAACAGGGCATCTTTAAAAATTATTTTTTTAAAAAGTGCAAATTTAGAACATCTGATGATTTCAGATTATTTTTATATTTCTGAAAAAAAGTGTATTACAGTTTATTTATCTTCTCACATTAAAGACAATGAGCAAAAAACAACTAATTCAATTAACCATCCCTTCATCTAGTTTTCTAAATCCCATTTATTCCAGTTCAGGGCTAGCAATATTCTAAAGAAAGGCTTAAACCAAAACTGGACAGAGCATTGGTCCACATATAGTACACACTCATCCTCACTATAAAAGGACAATATGGAGCTACCAAATAACTTAGCACACATAAGATGACAGGTAAAGTACACTTTCTTATTATAACCACTAATAAATTAATAATTCACAATTATACTGAATCATCTCAATTAAATTTCAAAATGTAAGTTGTCATAATGCTACCTTGCAACTAGGCAGTAACTATTGTTTGCATGTTTACATCACCAAAGCACCAGAATTAGTATTTTAATAATGATGTCTGCAATGTTTGTTAAAGTCCAACATCTTAAACACTAACCCACAGAAATAAAACCACATTAAAATACACAATTACATATTAGAGGAGTTTATAGTTGCAAATGCATGCACATTTCTCATATAATGTCTCACTAAGCTATTAAATATTATATTTTGATTGTTATATCCTTATGCAAACTGTCCTTGTACAATTATTATTCATACTTTCATAAATGAAAGACCTTCCTAATGTTGGGATTCCAGTCAAGAGAATATAAAATCTCATCGCACATACTGTATGTTGCACATTACAACACAAATTTAAACTCCTTTCCTCTACATTTTGAAAAAGCTGAGGAGCTCTGTCATCTTACTGTAATTTCACAACAAAACATTTACTGTCTAATGATCACATAAGATACTAATGACTTCAAACAAAACTCTCGCTGAGCAGATTATGTGCTGCGAACAGCGTATTATGGATTTAATTCAATTTAATTAAAACATTGTAAAATATGAAACTCTCTGTATTATTCAAATAATGACAAGAAATGAATACACTACAATTTAGTCCTTGTAACACACAAGTTACACCTATACAGTACATAGAAAACCACACAGTGTTCCCTTGGCATTGTCAGAAAGTAGTCCTCTTCGACACTTACATTGGTTTTGTGGGATATTCATAAAACATTTAGTTTTATCCCCTTCATTTTAAAACACTGAATACTGGACTTTGAAGCTGGATGTTCATCTCACAGTAGTCATAATTTTTTAAATTATTTTGTGCAGCTTTCTATTGAGTTGCTGTGTATAAATCCTCTTTATGGGATTATACGTTATATCTGAGACTCTGTCTTTATCACAAACTAATCCTTCTAATCCAACCACCCCAGTATGATACAGAATAAAATATCTAATTTTATCATTATCATAGCCCAATTGATTAGTGATTAATAAAATAAACAATCATTAAAATGAACTGATAAGCAAATTTGGAAATGATTTGAATGCAAGATAATTGTTTTTTATGTTTTTTTAGTTATTGAAGGAAACGTAGTATTAATAGTTAATACTTTTCAACCCTACATATTGTGAGGGGATGCAAGAAAGATGGACATGAGAAATAAAGAGGATCTCACCCTGAACTGTATGTCAGGTCATTTGTGGTCACTTATACTCAGTTTTTGTCAATTAAGCTGATAATAAACTCCTGATTGAGCTTCTGTTTTATACACACTGTATAAATTCAGATTTATAGGTCACTAATGATACAGGCCTGTTAGGCACCATCTGACTGAATTTGCAAGTAGAAATGCGTCATAAATATTCTGTAAGAAAATGATACAATTTCAGCTTTATTGCAGCTTCCAAAAGCCAAAGACATAAACAGTTACTAGTCATTTCAAAACATGGTCATGGCTTCAGTTGATACTTTGTTTCTTCCA
The DNA here is from genome assembly GCF_900747795.2 of Erpetoichthys calabaricus. Classification (NCBI taxonomy): domain Eukaryota; kingdom Metazoa; phylum Chordata; class Cladistia; order Polypteriformes; family Polypteridae; genus Erpetoichthys; species Erpetoichthys calabaricus. The sequence continues at coordinate 105,939,183 of NC_041398.2, forward strand.
GTGCCACTTGATCACCATGCAGGAAAAAGTATGCTTGCACTCCTGTTTCAGACTGATAAAATCTCAGAGTACACATGCAGCATATTACTTCAGCACGTTCTTGAAAATGCTGTTGCAGTCCAACATGTAATGAGCAGATGACGTCCTGACTGCAGTGATTCTTGAAAGCACTGGGGAAACAAAGGACGAGCACACCAGCCCTCCACTTACCTCCTGTGCACTGAACTCTCTTCAGTAGTGTTTGTAAAGCACTGTCTAACTCTTATTCTGCCCAGTATTCACACATTAAAAGAGCAAAGAATTTAAACACAGGAATGTGTGTCAGAAGAAAATGCAATGCCCTGTGCATTTGCTCTCTTGCAGTCAGATGCAAAAGCATTGAAAGAAACCTGGCACCAAAGACCAAACACATAAATAAAGAAATTAAGTCACATTGTGTGCAAATGAAGAACAGTGAGCTCTTCATGCTGGTGATTTAATCATTTCTTCAACTGCTCAAAAATGTTAGAGAATTAAAAAAAAAATACAAAACACTACAGATATTTTTATTCTCTGACAATTTTATCACAAATATTTTTCTAAAAAAACAAAGTCCTAATGCATTAGATGGCAAGGCTTGTCTATATGATAAATTTATGATAAATAAAGTGGACGCAGAAGACACATTTGAAAATGATTTGAACGCAATTTTTAAACTGTCATTTTCCTTCAACTTTTATTAAAAGCTTTTCTTTGAAAAGTTGCTTTGAAACAAATAAATGGAGTCCTGTTCAGTAAACTGTTTACTGATTTTCATCGAACCATATACTGCTTTGAAGAGGGAACCCAAAAGATCAGGTCTAATTGTCTCCTGGTTTGTTCAAGGTGGATATGCATCAGTAAAGATTCATCATAGTGAATTGCAATTTTTTAGATTAAATTAGATTAGATTAGATAAACTATTAACTCCACTGGGAGGTTCAGATGCATACATCAGAAGAAACATAAAAAGCAAGAATATAGACTCAAAGAACAGATAATACAGCCGATCAATCAATCAGTCGATAAGTAAATAAATAAATAAAAATAAACTTAATGAGTACATTGGGTAGAAGCACTGAATTGCCTGATAGCAGTGTGCAAAAAAGTCCCCCAGAGGTGCTTCTTAGCACACCATAATGGAATGTGTCTTAAAGTGCTCCAAGACAGCGCCTCCTGGAAGGGATGGAAAGGATTTTTCATGACCCAGATCTGCTACTATCCTCTTTTTCCAAACAGCTTCCAGTGTGTTGAGGGTTTGTCCCATGCTGGAGCAGCTTTCTTGATAAGTTTGTTCAGGCATTGTGGTTCTTTTGTGCTCAAGTTGTTTCCCCATGAGACAGCACCATAGAAAGATACACTGACTACTATGGACTGTAGAGCAATTTGTAGCATGTGTCAAAAGACCTGAGTCTCCTTAACAGATGTAGTCTGCTCTGGTCCTACTTATACAGCACCACTGTGTTGTCAGACCTGTCCAGTTTGTTGTTTATGTGAACTCTCAGGTACTTGTAGCTCTACACCACTTCCACGTCCTCCCCCTGAATGGTGACTGGTCTCAGAGGCTCCTTGGCATGGTAGAAGTCCACCAACAGCTCTTTAGTCTTGCTGATGTTGAGTTGCAGGTAGTTCTTCATGCACCACAAGACAAAATCCTCCACCACCTTCCTCTATTCGCATTTGTCTCCATTATTAATGAAGCCTATGATTGACGAGTCATCTGAAAATTTCTGGTGGCGGCAAGTGCTGATATTGTGCTGGAAGTTTGTTGCGTAAATTTGTTCTGGTTTAGCATTTCATTGGCATCCAGATTAGTGGTAACATGCCAACTTTACTCACAGAAGCTGTGTCTTAATAGGATATAGAGAACTTGTGCTGTTTGTCCAATGTGTTATTTTAAATAGTGAAATTACCTCTAGCTACTTGCTTGCTAGCTACAGCAACACCTTGTTTTTCGAAAAAAAAAAAAATCTGCTTAGATTATATTCCGTAATTGAGAGTACCATTCTATTATTTATATTCTCTTTTTCTCTGATGTTTGGGTAGTGCAGGGCCAGTGTTCACGTCTCACAGCTCCAGAGGTCTGGTCACTTCTTCTGTGGAGTTTACACTTTCTTCCTCAGTCAGCATTTTTTTTCTCTAGCTATTCCTAATTTTCCTCCCACATCCTTAAGTTGTGAGTTTTATTTTAGATAATGGCTGTGTGCAGTTGCTGTGTAAATATGTGTAAATCTATCCTTTGGCTGAATGAGATACAGTCCAGGTATTGTTCCTGTTTTGTGCCAGATGCTGCCAGGCTGAGTTTTAAACATTAACGTCCTTAACTATATTAATTTAGTTGAAATATTGATGGGTTAATAAGTAGTAAAATAATTTTTCTTATTTTTACTTTGCGCCCTCCCCTACTGTAACCTATCATTTATGGGGGAGGAGCGAAACCTTCAGATTCTTCAAAAATTTTGATCTCCGGTTTTCAACAGATCTCAACATTTTAGGGTCCACTGATACCGAAAACATTGATATCTTGATAATGGGTGCGTGCCTGTGTCTGTCTATATGTGTGTCTGTGTGTCACAGTTTCTTGAGGACAGTCTACAGCTGGACAGAATAATACCAAACTCGTAACTTAAGCCTGTTATGAGATGATGATGTGCTGATTAATTTTTGAGCCAAATCGTGCAAGAGAAAGAGGCACTCTAGAGGAACCCTCAAATACCATAATTCTGCAATGAATTATGAATTATTCTCATCAATTGCTCTCGTAATGACCTATTTTATGATCAGAAAGATCAGCATCAGAGTGGTAAATAATTACTGAAATGTTGTAGAATAGTTTGGGTAACTTTGTTCCTAGAGTGCAAAGCCTACTGGTGCTAACTCCTGACTTGATCAACAGTAAAGGAATAGTTCTGTGTTCAGAATGTGTGTGTATACCAAGTCTGGCAATAATATACCACCCCTATTATAACCATTATTTTTTTCCATTAGTAATTTTGCACATATTTATCCAACTTAATTATGTGCAAAACTGATGAAATGATTCATAGTCCAGAAAAATTATACTCTAATTTTAGTATGGACATTTGTGAACCACAGACTGACACTAAAGCAGCATTATAAAATGGTTCTGTATTTTGTACCTGCCTTGATTAACATACAAAGCAAGCTTTAATAAGATTTAGAGGAATTATAGAAAGCTGACATGGCAGTCGTGGAGAGAAAGATTACAGTTGGCCTATTGAGACTAATCCATGCTGGCACAGTTTTCATTGCTCATTCAAGGTTATAAAATCCACAATGTAAAGACTAGCAGAAAATAGATATCCTATTATGACATGAGAAAAGCAGACCACTATAGTTCTAAACTAATGGTATTTAAATTGTCACCTCGATTTACTATTTGTTGCTAATGGGCTTAGCATTATTTTTACTTGCAGAACACATTTGATGCATATCAGAAAGCACAGAGAGAGAGAGAAATCAAATTGTTTCCACCTTTGAATGCCACTGTTTTGCTAATATTATATAAAAATAAATATTTGAAAATAATATATTGTGTGCAGTTAAGATTAATTGTTCAGAAATGATAGTATCCAATATATGTTATCAAGCACTTAAATTTTCCAGCAACACCCCAAATTTAAATAATAACACTAATTATTTTTTTTTTAATAAAATGTGACCTACCATCAAGAAAATATTTTATTTATTTTTATGGTAGGAGCACTACTGGGTTTAGGTTAAAGTTTAGTTACATAGGGTCACTTGTAAATTCAGTCATGGGAATTTTATCAAGAAACATCTTGAATGCCAGGATTTAGCCACAATGCTGCACAGCTTGCCCCCCTTTACTGTGTGACTACATATAATCTACAGTCACTCAAAGTCAAGTAGCCACCTGGAAAATATTCTCTAACCATTTTCTTGTAACTGAGATGAGTTATTCCTGAACACAATGCAACCTTAAGAACGGGCTGTATCAAGGGGAACATTACCGTGGGGTCTCAACATTTTCATGGATGCTGGCATAACCTCTGAATCCCTAAATCTGGATTAGGTCAGTATGTTTATGAATTGCCTTGGCTATTGTGCTCAAAGAAAGCTCTTTCCTTATGTTAAAAGAAATGCAGTTATAATATAAATACATGATGCATGTTTATGTATTTTGTCTGTGATCCAGATTCACATAAAGATGAAGAGAAACAAGAACCAGAACGTATGTTAAACATATTTTCAGAATGTATTTTCAGCTCCAAAGAATTCTAGTATTTTTTTAAATCCATGTGACAAGAGTAAGAAGGGTATAAGAGATGAAGATACAAGGAGAAAGAATGAGAAGGAGACCAACAACAAGATGAAATGATGTGGGGTGAAAGATATGCAGGAGGATGGGTGTAATGAGGAGATGGCCACCATGGATAAGGAAAAACTCAGAAGGAGAGATGAAAGTCTAAATGATTGTGAAAAATATTATTAATTGAAGATGCCAGCAATCTCATTCCTACAAATCATAAACTGGACAAAAATAAATAAGTAAATAAAATAATGGTTTTGCCATCAAGCAGTCATCCTAATTCCTGTCAATTGTTTGCCAAACGTCTTACTTTCCTGGGATACTGAGGAAGAAAGGTATAAAATGACCAGGAAGTTGTAGTAAATATTTATAAGTGCTGTCTGTGCAAATGTTTGGGTTATTGCAGGGAAATTATATGCTTTATTTTAACTATAATAAGTCTGTTAATGTGTTAGAATAAATTAGATTGAATTTAACTTGGCATTCAAAGCATGTGTTCAGATGCCGGATTGACTTTGTCACTGTCATTTTCATCAATCTCTAAATCCCCAAATCCTATACTGGGTTGAAGAAATCCTCTAACACATTAACAGGGCCATGCTCAAGCCCACAAGCAAATGTGTGTAAATTTTACGATTTTTGTTTACAGAATTATGGGATCCTGTCTCTTAAATCCACCAAGACCGCTTAATGTGGATTCCAGCATGATACTAAGTTATGAAAGTCCGTGAAATATTTGCAGCAGTCGTTTCACCAAAAGGTTCAGGAACTGTAAGTAAACTTCAGTTGTCATTAATAGTGACAAAAGGCAGGATTATTAAAAACTATTTTTCTGTGTATAATATAGCTCAAACTATTTTCATTTGCAGTTTGCATGCTGATCTTAGAAAGGTTAATGGTTCAGTGGTGTATTTTTTTGAATGCCTTCAAAAAGTTTACTAAAAGTCTTTAAAAATGTAAGTGTAAACGAAGACCCAAAAGTAGACATTGAAATTCATTTGTTAAGGTAGACAGTAATGGCTGGTAATGTGACTAATGTGTCTAATGACAAGCAAGCTTGGGAGCTAAATGTCTGCAGCATTAACCCTGCATTTACTTGGTTATGTGCAACACTGACTTAAATCAGTTAGCACCTATAACTTACCATTTGGAAATCCCACAACTGAAATGCACAGACATATAAAAACAAGTAGGAATTTCATAAGATACGTGAAAGTCACAATCTAGAACAAGGATGGACTTATTTAATTAAGATAAGTATGTGAGACAAAAACATGTCTGCCTGGTAATCAAAATTTCCTTATTTTTCACTGGTGTGAGTAAGAATGAGAGAAAAGAAATATGGCATTGAGTGCAGTGAATAAGAAAACAACAGAGTCATGTGAAAAAGTTCAAATTCAAGCTTATTGTCATGTGTAAAATATACAATAAAAATCTTATTTGCCTGTCTTCCCCAGACTAGTGACAGTAGCTAGTATGAATCTAATAATGGTTTGTTTAGTAATTATGGGGTGATTGTGGTGCTGAGAAGAAATGTTTTATTCTATGTTACAGTCCATTCATTCATTCTTCCATTCATCCATCCATATAATCATAAACCTAAAGAAAAATGCTACTTTTTTTTCAGAAGGAAATTAATTAAACCTTCAAAATGGCAGGTGTTGTCAAAACCTGTCACACAAGCACTGAACCTCCTAGGATAGTAATACAAGTAATGGACAGTGACTCAAGGGAGTCTGATGGTGCTGAGTCCAGGTGAGTGTGAATCTATCTGAAAAATCTGAATATTTTTGTTAAGATAATATAGTGACAGAGTGCCTGAAAATGTCAGTCAGTCAGCCAGTCATCGTCCAACCCACTATATCCTAACACAGGGTCACGGGGGTCTGCTGGAGCCAATCCCAGCCAGCACAGGGCGCAAGGCAGGAACAAATCCCAGGCAGCACTCCGGGACACACACACACCAAGCACACACTAGGGACAATTTAGGATCGCCAATGCACCTAACCTGCATGTCTTTGGACTATGGGAGGAAACCGGAGTACCTGGAGGAAACCCACGCAGACATGGGGAGAACATGCAAACTCCACGCAGGGCGGACCTGGGAAGCGAACCCAGGTCTCCTTACTGCAAGGCAGCAGTGCTACCACTGTTCCTGAAAATGTTTTTTGACCAATTCTGCATTTTTTGTTTTTATTTTTTAATTCTCCATTAAGTACTTTTTAAAATATAATTGTGAAAATATTTGAAGACGCAGAAAAAAGATCACATAGAATCAAGTGACATTTTTATAGTATATTTAATTTAAGTTAATAATTTTCTTTATTACCACATGTACAGTACATTCAATACATTACCTATTGAGAAGAACAAATCATAACTATGTTGTCCTATTACCATTATAATTGAGATATGGCCATCTGGTAAAGGAAGAAAGGAAAGCAAAAGCCCCACTTAACAGCATTTATTGGGAAAATTGCCACCCTTTTATGCATGTGGTTCTCCTGTTGGCCCGGGCCACCCATTGCTATATAAATGGAGCATTTAAATAACCTTTTCTAATGGGATTAATAAACTGTCAAAAGTAATAGGTCAAAAGACAGTCATGAGTTACAAGTGCTATTGCATTCTATATCATTTGGAGTGAGAGCCACATAAAGTCAGTCAGCCCAACAACTTTTATGCATAAAAAGAAAAAACATTTAAGGGGTTCCAGGGATGAAAAAAATGCCAAATCAATGTGTTTAAGTAGTTTCTTATTATTTTTTATCTTTTCTCCTAGAAGATTTAATGCATTGATTCTTGTCAACAGTTGGAGAATTCAGTTTCCTTCCAAAATAATTAAAACTAACTAAACAATGCAAATTATGCAAAATAAGATGTACCCTTAAATGTGTTAGACAAGCTCAGCTCAGGTTAGAGATACTTCAAGCCCTATGAGTCGTATAGTATCCCAGAAAATGTGTCCTATTTAGGATAACTGTAAATTTTAAATTATTTATTTATTTTCTTTGTTCAGAAGCACAATGACAGCAGAAACCTTTAAGCAGCATACAGCCCTACACCACAAGTCACATAACATAAATAAAGAGCCGAAACTGAAGCTAGAAACTTAATGTCACACATGTGTAATTGTTTGGTGTTATTTATTGTAAATAAATGTTCAATACATATGCAACTTAGTCCATTTTACTGAAAATGTTTTTCAGCATTATAAAGGAAATGTTGTAATAAATTAAAGATATATATTTTTGAAAGGTAAAATAATATCGATTTTAAATTACAGGCTAGTGTATAACAATAAAGTATTAATTGTAATTTGAATGTTTTCAATATTTTGCAGAATTCATAGGCTCCCTGGTTATGTGGCACCAAGTAATACTAACAATAACAGTAATAAAGAGAAGTAAGTACATACAATATTGGGCATCTGTGTGATATATTATGCGTGAAGAGTGCAGGGTTATGATATGCAAAAGATGCTTGATCATTAATTTAACAATCTGCATGTCCAATGGTTCTAATTTACTTGGTTGTTTGATAAATACTGTAGAACAAAAGGTCTTCTACAGAATGGGTCTTTCACATTATTAACACTAGAATCCAGGAAGCCTACGAAAAAACTTGTAATCCTAATCTTAAATTCCTTCGCACCTCTCTATCAGCGTCTTTTGTTTTGCAAATGTGTCGATCAGCACAAGCAGAAAGCAGCCTGCTATTCCATCCCCCCCACAGACAGAGCTCAGCTTGGGCAAAAATTTCTCCCAGCTCAAGTCTCCTTTATCTGTGTGTGAGGTGCCTGGAGTTGTATAGGGTAAATAATATATACTGTAGTTATTTGGAACACATGCATTTCATGTATGCTCTGTGTCTACAATGATCTATGTAATTGTAGGATGACAGGAAATGCGAGAAATACATGAAATGTTGAACATATACCTAAAACAAACTTTTTTCATGTTATAGTACTAACGACAAAATTTTGACATGAAGTGTATAATGTGTCAAGCCTGAAGTCCAGATATCAAATAAACACTTTCACAATAGGTACACGTATAACAAAACAAGTTTGCCTTTATTCTAGAATATAACCAAAGAAAAAGAAATCGGGTTAGGGTACGAAGTTGACACGACCGCTTAGGTGGTACAGTGATAAGAACTGCTGACTCATAATCAAGAGGTCGCAGGATCGATTCCGTGCACTTCCCAGAATTACAATTTTGAGTAGTGAGCAGCTCTTATTGTTACTATTATACAGTAAAAACATACATTTGAGTCTATAACAGCTGGTGTAAATTTATACTACTTGTAAAGGTCAGCATTTGTTTTCTTTTAGTTCAGTTTTATTTTCTCAGTCATATTCGCTCCCAAACTCCCAAAAAAACCTCACTCTGTTCATTCCATTCTTGACTAGGTCGGCATGGATACTATTTCCTATACCTAGTATTAAAATACAGGACACTTTGTCTCTTCATCTCTTTCTTCCAGTAAATGCCCATACTGTATATTATAGTTTGCTCATCATACAAGTTCTAGAAGACTATCTGACAAAGTAAGTGTGCAGTTACTGTGCAGTTGACAATATATTATTTCCCATACTGTACCAAACTTGAAATCATTTAAAAGTCATGTAACTAATGTCAAAGGCCATAATTTTAACATGAACCTTAAGAGTTTATAGTTTCTGCTTCTCCTGTCATTAGAGTCACCTTCTTCAATTTTAATGAAGAGTGATAGCCAATGTAGATTGATGGAGTTTTACAAACATATGCACTCTCTGTTGGCGTGCATACTCTGGTACCAGTATGCAGTACCTTCTTACTAGTCATTACAACTTTTACTGTTTAGTTTCTTAATACAAGTATATTTTTTAATAAAATTACTTATCACTTGATCAGCTGTCAGCATCTAATGGTCATTATGCCCTAAAAAAAAGCAACTTCCTTACTACATATTATAGTTTTGTCCACATAAAGTGTATATTCACATACCATTTAAGTTCTAAAGTTGCAGCTTCAGAGATTCTGATTTAATTCCTAACAAGGATGCTGTTGACATGAATGGCGTGTCCACTTGTTTACATGGGGTTCCTGTTGCAATTGTGTTTTCCTTCCATGTTGTGAGGTCGAGTGAAGTCTAAATTAGACCTTTGAGACTGTGTAAGATACTCTCTAAAAGTCAAGCATCTTAGTGTAGTGTTCTCCAGCCAGGTACCATTGCTACCAGCATAGTTTATAGAGAGAATAATGTAAGAAAATGAACATGTTAATTTACTAGAATTGCTATAGCTTGATTGGAATTATAGTCCCTGTCTTAAAAATACATTTAAAAGTCATGGTTATTAGATTATGCATGAAAAATGTAAACTAACCCACTGTAAAGGTCTGATAATATATTTTTATTTCTTAGTGAAGAAAAAAAGAAAAAGAAGAAAGAAAAAAAGGGGTAAGATATTCCATTTGTTTAAATCAATGATTCTCACTTTAACTTGTTTACATTTATGAAAATTCAAAATGTGAGGTTTAATTGCCCAGTTTTATGTCTGTTCCAGTAAAACTGAGGACAAAAACGAAAAAAAGAAGGAGAAGAAAGCAAAGGAAAAAGGAACAAATGACAATGACAACAAAGACAAAGATAAAAAAGAAGAGTATGTTTTTTCTTTCTCCTTTTTTCATACATTTCATTTTAACTGGATTTCTGAAACAGGACCTAGAATTTCAACATGTAGCATATACTGTATGGTGCTATATCTGGCAATGATGTTTTCTATTTTAACATACTCATATAATGATATTTTATTGAAGAGACTGTTAAATTATAAAATGTGATCATTATTTATAAATTGTCATGCTCTAGCTAACTGGAGGCATTTGAAATCACACCTCCCTTTAATTTAATGCTATTTTTCTTTAATATGTCATTTTTTATACTGGTACAATTGGTATAGTATGTAAAGAGCATACATATATTGATTTTTTACCAATCTGTCATGAATGAATATATTTATGAAAAATAAGAAAAAAGGAATTTAAAATATAAAGAATTAATGTTTAAAAGTACACCCAATGAACAAAAAATCGTTACATCTAGAAGCAGTGATTTTCTTTGGATGGATACTAAAATTTATGTACTGTAAATGATTTCCATTACATTCACAAGTGGCACTAAACTCTTTGTTGTCACCATTCAAAGAAGGTTAATTTATAGTGACTTTAGGACATCTGACACTCCAGCACACCAAGAATGCATTGAGAATACCTCTGCTAGTTATGGGTGCCACTTACTGAGTTTGATGGGGCCTGGATTGTTATTTCTTTGTAAGGCTGCATGATCAACCAGACTTGTCGGAGGATATATTGACTAAAGAAATGTGACATGCTTGGCAGAGTAGGTCTCAGAGGAGTAACACCATTGGATGAATGGTGGATTATGAGACAGATGCCAGACTAATATCATTCAGTACATTCATAGTGATGTCTGTCACAAAGCTTTCACTATCACAGAATTTATTTAGTTTACCATTGCGTTTCAATATACCAATATACATTTCAATTGCCATGGAAATGTGTCAGTGATGAGTCCTGCTCCTGAGTTCGGGAAAATTCATGGCTATGATCTGATGTCTAAATTTATTTTTTCTGACTGTTTCTTGAACTTTGCACAAAAACTATACATGAGGACTTAGGATTTAGAACACAAGGTATTCATTGTTGACTTTCATTTTTTAATCTGAGTTATTTTATCCATCCATCCATCCATTATCCAACTATATCCTAGCACAGGGTCACGGGGGTCTGCTGGAGTCAATCCCAGCCAACGCAGGGCGCAAGGCAGGAACAAATCCAGGGCAGAGTGCCAGCCCACTGCAGGGCACACACACACACACACACACACACCAAGCACACACTAGGGACAATTTAGGATCGTCAATGCACCTAACCTGCATGTCTTTGGACCGTGGGAGGAAACCAGAGCACCCAGAGGAAACCCACGCAGACACGGGGAGAACATGCAAACTGGGAAGCGAACCCAGGTCTCCTTACTGCGAGGCAGCAGTGCTACCATTGCACCACCAAGTTATTTTAACTATATAAAAATCAAATTCTCCCACAACACCATTTATCTTTCTTATGGGGTCACTGCCATTTTTGGGTCCTGTAGCCATGAAACAGGCTGGTTTTCAGGAGGCATGTCCCAGAAGTTGCATGACTGTATTTATGCCTGCTGTGCACTAGGACACTTTTTACAAGATTGTGGAATCACCAGACATTTGACATTCATTTCTTTGTCATTTTTGAAAGTTCAGTTTACAAATTTCATTTTTGACTACAGTTTAAGACGGTTTGGCTCTTTACTCTGGTTCTTGACTTTCTTCCCCATTATTTGACTACCTTATTATTGTTACATATGCCTGGCCTTCTTTTGACTTCTTGGTTGAGACTTTTGGCTTGCCATTTAGACAATGACTGATTCCCAATTCCAATTTCCATTATTACTGCTGCCTTCCCTGTGCAGTAAGTTATACTCTGGGGAATGCACAGCTGTCCAAGGGTAGTTGTGTTGCCAAATGTGTCTCAGATGCAGCCTAAGCTGGCACCACCATTAAGGTGAATTAGGCATTCTATGGTTGGGGCAGGGGGGCAGAGCCAGCTGCATGGGTTAGCTACCGAACAGTCGGTTAGTGCACTAATAAGCTTGGCCTGGGGTGGAAAATAACCTAACACTGGCACTGAGTTCAGCATATGGGCACCATTCAGGAATACTCCATAAGTTTAGCACACTGTTACCTCTCCAGAGCAGCTGTTTCACAGAGCTTGGTTTAATGTACTAAAGGACACCATCCCACATCATGCATAATTCAGCGGATACGTACAACTCGCACATGAAGTTGTATTCAGAATCAATTCATTGGTCTGGTTTTGGAATAATTTTTACTAACTTATCACCTGTTTTGTATATGAGTCTTTATGGAAGTTGCACATTGCTTTAAGGGTGTATTTTTAATCAAAACTGTGCTTATACTTGCTTAGTACTATAAAGCTATTCACCCCTTCGGGCTTTTTCACATTTAATTGTGTTACAGCATGGGACCATAATGTATTCAACTTTGGCCTTAGTCAAAATTATAGCTGTGCACATTAAAACTTAAACCCACTATTTTTGGCAAATTTGCTCAAGTTCCCTCAAGTTTGATGGGAACTGTTTGTGAACAGGCTATTTTTTTATACATTACATAGATATTCAATTGAACTTATTTCTCCAGGCTTTTGCTGTATTTTTCAAGATATGGTCTTACGGAGAGATGGATTCCATGTCCCAGTTATCTTGTGAATTGCATTAGGTTTTCTTTCAAGATTTTTCTGTACTTAGCTCCATCACTTTTCCCTTATATTATTGTAAGGTTTACAGTCCTTGCTGCAGAGAAGCATCCACACAGTAAAATACCACAACCAGAATACTTCACTGTGGGGGTGGCTGTTCTCGGTACTATTTTAGGCTTTGGCCAAGCATAAATCTTAGCACTGGTCTCATCAAACAAGAGAATCTTCTTTCAGCTTGTTGAGACTCCTACAGGCAAATGAGCAAAACTCCAGCTAAAATGTGATTTCAGTAAAGGCTTTCTTCGTGCCATCTTTCTGTTCAAGCCTGATATACTATATGTCTTTGTTCCATCTCTGTAAGTTCTTTAGATTTGGCAAAAGCCTCTTGGTAACCTTCCTGTCTGAACAGTTAGTTTTAGATGTAGATGTTCTATCAGACAGTTGTGGCGAGCGCCCTCTTCTACGCAGTGGTGTGCTGGGAAGGCAGCATAAAGAAGAGGGACGCCTCATGCCTGGACAGACTGGTGGGGAAGGCAGGCTCTATTGTAGGCATGGAGCTGGACAGTTTGACATCTGTGGCAGAGCGACGGGCGCTGAGCAGGCTCCTGTCAATAATGGAGAATCCACTGCATCCACTGAACAGTATCACCTCCAGACAGACGAGCAGCTTCAGCGACAGACTGCTGTCACTGTCCTGCTCCACTGACAGACTGAGGAGATCGTTCCTCCCCCACACTATGCGACTCTTCAATTCCACCCGGGGAGGTAAATGCTAACATTATTTAAGGTTATTGTCTGTTTTTACCTACATTTTTATTACTCTTTAATATTGTTTTTTTGTATCAGTATGCTGCTGCTGGAGTATGTGAATTTCCCCTTGGGATTGATAAAGTATCTATCTATCTATCTATCTATCTATCTATCTATCTATCTATCTATCTATCTATCTATCTATCTATCTATCTATCTATCTATCTATCTATCTATCTATCTATCTATCTATCTATCTATCTATCTATCTATCTATCTATCTATCTATCTAAAGTTCTGGGCAGATTCATATTTGTTCCACACTTCATCGCCTTTTTAATGATGGACTTCACTGTGCTTTGATTTATGCTCAGTGCCTTGGAAATGTTTTTATATCTTTGGCCCTGACTAGTATTTTTCAAGAACCGTGTCTCAGATTTGCTTAGAGTGTTCCTTGGTGTTCATAGTGTAGAGAAGCTCCCTGTCACTGGTGTGTGTATCCTGAAAGTATGTGAAACATTTCAATTCAATGTCTTTCAAGTAACTGCTTGACTTGAATAAGAGAGTTGATTATTTCTGAGGTAATATAGGTGTGTCAAAGGAATTAGTGAATACTTATGCCGTGAATTATTTTCTGCTTTCTATTTTTAATTAATTTAGAAAAATTTCTGGATTGTTTTTCTGACACTAAATATTTTATGTTTCCATGCTTTAAAAACATGAACAAATCAAAGTGATTACTTTTTATAGCCACTGTATTTAACAAAATCTTAAATCTTAAAATGTATTTCCTGAACCTCCCCTCCTGGCATAGAGACAACCACCAAACCTTCAACAACTAATTGTCTGAAGCTCCCTAAGTGAACCAACAGAAAATGGCACATCTCCATGCCTACAGAAAAGATGCAAATCATGTGCCCACTTCTATGATACAGACCGTATAGTTATACCACACTGCCGACTTGAACATCACATAAAGGGATCATTTTTCTGCAGATCATCTAATGTGGTCTACCTAATTTTCTGCATGAAATGTCCTGACACTGCACTCTATGTGGGAGAAACTGGACAAACACTCCGCCAGAGAATGAATTTACACAGGTTCCACATTAAATATGGCAACACAGATGTTCCTGTAGCGGCCCACTTCAACAGCCATGGACACTGTGAGAGGGACTTTAAAGTCACAGTGCTTATGGGCAACTTCAAAACACAGCAAGAGAGAAAAGAATGGGAAGTTAAACTCATGCTAAAATTTAATACATTACAACATGGATTGAATAGAGACAAGAGTTTTATGGCCAGATATGAGGATTGTTTACATCTCTCTGAATGACACAAACAACCTGACTACAGATCCACATTGTTTTGAAAAAACTCATTACAAACTTCAAAAGACTTTGTTGGACAGTTATCTTATCCAAAGATCTTGACAATACATTGTTCTTTTCTCTCTTGTTAAATTAACCCTAGCCTGAATGAATCTATTAATTTTTTACATTTAAAATTTCACATTTAAAGATTTACCAATGTTGTTTCTTGTCCTAGAGTGTGTATATAAACATAGGGAACTCCAGTCTCTGTATTACATCTTGCCTGAAGAAGGGGCCTGAGTTGCCTCGAAAGGTTGCATATTGTAATCTTTTTAGTTAGCCAATAAAAGGTGTCATTTTGCTTGGCTTTTCTCTACAAAATCTTAAAGAAATTATTTTGTACCTTTGTACAATGAAGTTTTATTAGCATATTTCTAGATGTTTAATAATTTCTGAAGTAAACCATTTTATTCTTTCCTTTGGCAGGCCAAAGAAGGAAATTTTAATAATTGATCCAGCAGGCAATTTGTATTACAATTGGCTTTTTGTTATTACAATGCCAGTGATGTACAACTGGACAATCATCATAGCCAGGTAACGTAACTTGATGTTTGTACTTTTTCAAGTTGGTGAAACAAACATACGTACATTGCAATATCTTATTTTAACATTGGTACAGGCTTAAAACACATATGCAAATTCAAAGTAAAGTACATAATTTATGTGAATTTCCCCTTGGGGATAAATAAAGTATCTATCTATCTATCTATCTATCTATCTATCTATCTATCTATCTATCTATCTATCTATCTATCTATCTATCTATCTATCTATCTATCTATCTATCTATCTAATTTTATAATTGATGTACAGCACATAAACACACATATTGTATCAAGGTAAACAAATCGAAAAATAAAAATTAATCTACCTGGTTAAATATAAACTAGGTTATGAGAATGTAAAGTTTCACTAACATACAGTAAAAGCTGAGATTTGTACAGTTAACAACACTGCAGTGGAAAATAAAAACTCTAGTTAACATTATTCTTATGGAAAATAAAGCCCTGGAGGGGTTATAACATGTAAACTCGCAGTTCTGATGGTCTTTGCCCACTGAGCAATCTTTCCTTTTTCTGGGAATTCAGTAGTATCATGTGCGTATGTTAAAATTTTAAATCTGTAATAAAACACTGTGGTCTGTTGTTTTAACACTAGCCATTGAATCCTAATATTCCCAATTATTTTGTTGTCTTATTTCACAAACTGGATTTTTTAAAATAAATATTAGTGTCAATCATTTATTTATTTAAAAAATAACTAACACAATTCACATCTCTCATCAGGGTGTGCTAAACTAAAGTAGACAGTCCCAAGCTGAATGTACATACTGTAAATACTGAGACCAATGAGGAACCCTCTCTACTTGAGGCAGCACAGAAGCCCTAAAGCTAAAGCCTTGTGCTCACACATCCACAGAGAGTCAAATTACATTTAACAGTTAAGCTAAAATACACACATTTGTGTAAAGAAACACCAGAATACTCAAAAACTAATTAAACTATCAGAAGAACATGCTAACTCCAAAAAGATGGTGACTTGGTCGAGAAGTGATCTCAGGTACCCAGAGCTCTGTTACAGTAGTGGTAGCTGCTGAACCACTGTATTGACTCGGTTGATACACTAATTCTTTGAGAATGATGCATCTACAAAAATGACAGAAATCCTAAAATGTTGTTGTAACTATGGGTTGGGGGATAAAATAAGCATATACTAGTCACTTTTTTGCAACTCATCAAACCAAAATGACTTTTTTAATTTATTTTGCAATAGCTTCTCTGAATAAGGCATGAAAATCTAATAATATGTGGGGTTTCTTTGCAGGGAAAAATCTGTTTGCCTGGTCATATGACATATGTCTAGGCAAATCTTGAGGATGCTTTACGGTAGTGTTAGTTGGCTTCAAAAAAATGAAGATTCATTAGTTGATATATTGTAAAACAGTTTGTCATATATAATGGCTGTTGTCTTTTTTAGGGCTTGCTTTGAAGAACTACAACAAGACTACCTGAGCGCATGGTTTATCATGGACTACCTTTCTGACATAATTTACTTAGGCGATATGTTTGTCAGGACAAGAACAGGTGCGTACAATAGAAGTTTCAGTAAATTCTGTATTATTCTTGTAGAAAATTCTGAAAGTAGTTTTAATGCAAGTTTTTTCATGGTTCCATGGGCCATGCTGTGATTTTCTGTTTTATAGGTACCCCAATAGAATAATTCTTACCTGTAATATGTCTTTCTTTAACATTTGTTTACATTTTTTCTTTAGTCATAGCTGATCAGATTATGATAGATCTGGTGAAAGCCTCAGAGATGATAAAGAAGATGTGAGCTGACAGAGAAGACAAAAATAAACTGGATATTAGGAAATAAATAAAGACTATCTTAAATTGTAAAGCACTGTGTTACTGAGGCAATTTGATTCTAGCTCAGGCTAGCCTCCATAAGTAGACATTTACAACAAATCATGAAAGAGCTGCAGTACATTCAGGTAAAAAGAAAATGACCCTAGTGCTGTAAATAACTAAATATACACACACAGAGTCAGAAGTATTCTCATCCTAGTGGTACATAGCTCACAGAATTACTTGATATGCTGCTCCTTGTATTTATGATAAAATCACATTATACCCACCCTGTTGTTTTAGGAATATGCACTATAAAGTAATTAACAAAAAACTGATTTCTGATTTTTTTTTTTTAATGAGCTTGTTTTAGGATACCTTGAGCAAGGTTTGCTGGTGAAAGATGAACTAAAGTTGCGTGAACGATACATGAAGACCATGCAGTTTAAGCTGGATGTTCTATCAATGATTCCCACAGATATCTTCTATTTCAAGATGGGACTGAATTACCCTGAACTAAGATTAAACAAGCTCTTTCGTGTTGCTCGCATGTTTGAGTTCTTTCAAAGAACAGAAACAAGAACCAATTATCCCAACATATTCAGGATCTCTAATCTTGTTATGTATATTGTCATTATTATACACTGGAATGCTTGTCTTTACTTCTCATTTTCCAAAGCAATTGGTTTTGGAGCAGATACTTGGGTCTACCCTAACATATCACATCCTGAGTTTGGACGTCTTGCACGGAAATATGCTTATAGCCTGTACTGGTCCACTCTGACTCTAACTACTATTGGAGAAACCCCTCCTCCAGTTCAGGACTCTGAATATTTTTTTGTTGTTATTGACTTTCTAGTCGGTGTGCTGATTTTCGCTACCATTGTTGGTAATGTTGGCTCAATGATTTCTAACATGAATGCTGCAAGAGCAGAATTTCAAGGAAGAATTGATGCCATTAAGCAGTATATGCACTTTCGTAAGGTCAGCAAAGACCTGGAAAAAAGGGTTATCAAGTGGTTTGACTATCTGTGGACCAACAAAAAGGCTGTGGATGAAAGAGAAGTGCTCAGGTACCTCCCAGACAAGCTGCGTGCAGAAATTGCCATTAATGTTCACCTTGACACCCTTAAGAAAGTGCGTATTTTTGCAGATTGTGAAGCAGGGCTCCTGATTGAGCTGGTACTAAAACTAAGGCCACAGGTCTATAGTCCTGGTGATTATATTTGTCGGAAAGGAGACATTGGGAGAGAAATGTATATCATCAAGGAAGGGAAACTGGCTGTGGTTGCAGATGATGGAATTACTCAGTTTGTAGTTCTTAGTGATGGTAGTTATTTTGGTGAGATCAGCATCTTGAACATCAAGGGAAGCAAAGCTGGAAATCGTAGAACAGCCAATATTCGAAGTATAGGTTATTCAGACTTGTTTTGCTTGTCCAAGGATGATCTTATGGAAGCCCTTGTTGAGTATCCAGATGCCAAGGCAATGCTAGAGGAGAAAGGAAAGCAAATCTTAATGAAAGATGGACTCTTAGATTTAGAGCAGGCCCAGCTGGGGCCAGACCCTAAGGATATGGAAGAAAAAGTAAATAGGATGTTTTCATCTGTGGAAAATCTTCAAACTAAATTTGCCAGGTTGCTGGCTGAGTATGATGCAGGCCAACAGAAGTTAAAACAAAGAGTAACCAGGATTGAAAAAAAACTGTTGTCATCTAGGGAGGAACTTGTGTCAGAATTAGTAGATCAGGAGGCAGATCCTGGCCAAGCTGAAAAGCAAGAGGAATAAGGCTTATTTGTACTGAAACCAGTCAGCATGGCAATGCAGTGATCAGGGCTGCTGCCCCCCCAGGGGCAAGGAATTCAGTTTGGCATAGCCATGGTTTGTGTGGTGTCTGCATATTTTCAATATGTCTACATGGATTTTTCTGCGGGTATTGTGGTTTCATCCCTCAGCCTAAACACATAAATCAGTTAATTAACTGTAAACTGGCCTAATATGAACTGATGTGTTCAGTGATGGATTGAGTGTCCTATCCGGGATAAGGTCTGCTGCTGGAATAAGCTATGGCTCCTTGTGACTGTAAAACTGAATTAAATGGGTTTAGTAAATTGATAGATGAATGGTTGCACTGAAACCCTCCATATGAATTCTGGGTGTTCAAATAAACTTTGAATAATATTTTGCATCTGATCCAGGAATAAACATTAAGCCAGGCAGGTATGCCAGGCACATATGTATTATTTCACAAACTCTATAGCTACAGCATAAAAATAAATGTGTAAATATGGTAATTGTTGAAATAAGGCTCAATATAGCATATGAGATTAGTTTTGTCTGCTCTATTATTTTTATTTATTTTACAAACACCAAAGTGGTTATTTTTTTACTGTTATGCATTACAATCAAAAAAATTATATCTATGCTGAGTCAAGAGAATATACTACTTTGACACATATATGTAGGATTAAGTACTTTAACACCAATAATAATATTGTTTAATACCATTGTAAATATTAAACTCCTTAGAGTCTGTATGATTACATTTAATAAAGTTTCACTATCTTGCTTTTTGTCATTTGTTTAAAGAAATAATTATAAGCCATTATAATTACTAGATGCAATAGTGCTTTGTTTTACAATTGATGTTATTGGCTGTTTTGCATTATATTATTGTAAAAAATAGCTGTATTAATGACTGCATTCATTTTTTAGCTATTGGATGCTCAGCAGTTCTCGTGGTAGCTGATTACAGAAAATCAGCTTCTTGAGTTAGTTAATGCCATGCGGGTAATGGACTGTTATTTGCAAGTGCCAATGTGGTGAGTCTATGTCTAAGATATCACAAAAAGTACACTAGCAAGGTGACATCTGTAAACTTATATCTAGAGTCTCCAGAGACAACTAACCCATACCCTACACTAGTTTTTTGGATGTACAAAATGTTGATGAAGCTTTTCAGTTGATGAGTAAGACAGATAAGAACTTTATAACTTCTTCTTCCACTTCAACTTTGTCCACTTCTATGTGGAGTCGTTATGCTCGATCAGCCTTCTCAAAACAGCTTGGTCCTGCACCTCCTCACCAGTCAATCCCTGTTCTTTCAGATCTTCTTTTACTCATATTCATTGCCTCTCCTCATTACATGTCCATACCACTTCAACCTTCTTTCCTGTGCTTTCATATATATCTCTCCCACTTTTGTTGTATCTCTGATTATTTCATTACTTATTCTGTCCTTTTATGTAACTCCACACATTCATCTCAACTTTCTCATTTCGGTCACATATAACTTCTTCTCCTGCACTTCCTTTACTGACCATGTCTCTGTTTCATACATCATTGCTGTTCTTATGACTGTCTTAAAAACCTTACCTTTAAACTTTGCATTAATTCTTTGATCAGACAATACTCCTGATACCTTCTTACAATTGTTCCATCCATATTTCACTCTTTAGGTTATCTCTGCATCTAATATTCCATCTTGGGCTACCACTGATCCTTGATATTTCAATTTATCCACTCTTTTCAATAGTTCTTCCTGCAGACTAACTTCTGAATCCTGATCATCATTAAACATCAAATATTTTGTCTTCTTCCTGTTTATCTTCAATCCTCTATCTTCCAAAGTTCTTCTCTTTTGAATTTCCCTATGGGATTCATAAGTTCTGCGGTGGGTTGGCGCACTGCCCGGGATTGGTTCCCTGCCTCGCGCCCTGTGTTGGCTGGGATTGGCTTCAGCAGACCCCTGTGACCCTGTGTTCGGATTCAGCGGGTTGGAAAATGGATGGATGGATGGATTCATAAAGTTTTGTCTAATCTAATCTATTCTTCCAACATTCTCTCCACTTCCTCTTTTCTGGTGCTACATAACACAATGTCATCAGCAAAAAGCATGCTTCTGAGGGACTGGTCTTTTATCAGATGACTCAACAAATCCATAACCAGATCAAAGAGGTAAGAACGTAAAGAAGATCCCTGGTGCAGACTTACTCTAACTGGGATCTTGTCTGTTACCCCAACAGTGCTTTTTTACCCGAGTCCTCACTCCCTCATACATATCCTGGAAAATCCACACATACATCTCTGGTACTCCTTTGTCTCTCATGCACCCCCAGACATTTTGATGTGGCACTCTATCATAAGCCTCCTCTAAATCAATAACCACAACATGCAAACCCTTTCTGTTTTTCTTAAAGCTTCTCTATGAGCTGTCTCAATGCAAAGACTGTATCAGTTGTTCCTCTCTCTGGCATAAAACCAAACTGCTCCTCCCCTATGGTGGTCTCTTTACTAAGCCTTCTTTATGATGTTAATTTTTATTAATTCTTGACATTAGGACTTAAATTTTAATGCAAATATACAGTATACTGTACTGCAGAGTAAAAAAGAATCGAAAGTAAGTTCACTCCTATTTGCAATTAATGCTAATTATCCATCCATTTCTATTTACCTGATTTCCAAGTCCCTCATGGGAGATGTTGTTCTATGACAACTTGACATGAAAGTTTATCTCAGGTGCTTTGCGTATCCCTTCCTCTGGGACATGGTTTTTATGTACTGCCAGCCTTGCCTGCATCTGGGAAAACATTTACATACTGCATATGTTACAGTCCTGGACTGTGATGTCAGCACATCAAGTTAAATTAGCTGCCTTTGGAAACAGCTGCTATGGAAGTTGTAATAAGGACTATGAAAATGTATTTCATAATCAAGGAGATGTTTGTTCTTTATAGTAAAAATTCCATGCCCTTTTCCTGTCTAGGGAGAATAATTTTGCACAATGGTTTCACTTCTGATTATAACATTACTAGGGATGTGCCTTCCTTTTTCAGGCCTACATTGTAACAATAACTGTTCTGTGTATCTTCCTGGTCAGCCTGATTGATTTTTTTGCGTATTTATGATTCCTCATCTAGTAAGTCTCATTAACGTGAACACCTAGTGTGTTTGTGATCACTGTGTTTGCAACAGATGGCTAGCACTCAGTACTTCCAAGGATCTAAAGATCGGTCAAGGGCTGGAATGAATAATTTGATAGCTCCACAGATGAGTTCAGATGAGTTCTTTAATTTTGGTTGTTATTTTGACTTGATGCTGCAATATTGTTTTAGATTTATCACATATTAATCAGCGCAAGATGAATATATTGCGTTGTTCAGTTTTTCTTGCAGAAAATTTGAACTGATTACTTAATCAACTAAAATATAAATTATACACAAATTTGATGTTTTCCCCTTCAGAGATAACTTACATAATTAGTGATGTATTTGTAATAGCCATCAAATAATTGCAGAATGTGCATTAATGCATTAAGGAAAACTGCTGCAATGGATATTGACAGCCATCTGATTATGCAATTTAAGATGGCATCTAGGCTGCCGTCTCTGGTCTGTATGGCAACCTTGGCTTTGTGATAGTTGTGTATCTACTCTCTTAAAATGATCATGGAAGGGATTTGAAATTGATGATTGTAAGGCAGATCCATGAAAGATCTACCAAACACAGACACCATGGACTCTAATGAAAGCCACACATCTATACCCACTTGATGTCAAAGTCTACCTGATATGGTTTACTGGATGTATTTTTCTGGTGCCTGGCAGAAAATTGTGAAGATTTCTAATGAAGCAGATTCATGATGCATTCACCCACTCTCTTCTCACATAACTCTTTTTTCAGCATTTCCATTATTGTCTATACTAATTTATGCCATACACAAACAATTTCAGTCTTTTATGATCTAATATTCAAACACCTTTAGTGTTGAATATAATTCGTTTAGATTACATTAGGTAAACTTTATAAATCCCAAGGGGAAATTCACAATAAATTAATTGCTTGGCAGCAGTGGGATTCAAACCCGCACACCCGAAGAGAATGGACCCTAAATCCGCGCTTTAAACAACTCAGTCATGCTATTTCACAGTCTAGAAAATGCTTCAGCCTTAATGGAGCATCAGGTGTCTTTTAGGACAGATGGGATAGGGAATGGAGTTGGTCACAGAACCAATCTACCAGAAACAGGGTTGCACATGATTAGGGGACATATTGAAGGAAAAAAAAAAGATTCTTCACTGGATCCATGACATCATACCTGAAAGAAGGCAAAAAAGTGAGTTTCACACATATTTTGGAAAACACTTTTTCATGCCATATATTGTAAAGGCATCAAGCCTGTCACTTGGCTCTGTGATTGAAAGCTGTGCTTTATGAGCTTTTTGGTTTGCATGTTATTTGAAAATACTAATTTTAAAAGAAGTGCTACATATGAAAGCATTTTTTTATTTTCGGAAAATGGGGAAAAGAATTGAATATTTGGAATATTGTCTTTTTTTTCAGCATTTACAAAAATCCTTAATTCAGATTTACTAGATGAGTTGTTCTATTTAAAACTTATGTATGCTTGGCAACAGGTGAAATAATCTGTAGAGTTTGCCATTTGCAAATACTTTGAAAGTTAAAAATAATAATAAAGTGTTTAAAATGTGTTAACTTGACTGAAAGTGACAGAATTAACAGTAACAACAACCATTTATTTCTTGCATAGCCCAACATCACACAAGGAATGCCTCAATGCACTTTAACAGGCTCCTGTTTTTTGACAGGCTCCCAGCCATGACTCCCTAAGAAGACAAGAAAACTCCCCCTAAAAAAACTTTGTAGGGGAAAAAAACAGAAGAAATCTTGGGAAAGGCAATTCAGAAACAGATCCCATTCCAGGTAGGCTGATCGCTCATTGGGCATTGGGTGTCAAAAATGGGGTAAATACAAAACAGAACACAAGTAACCCTCCTCGCAGAGCTAGATGGCCAATCTATCGTTGCCATCTCAGTAAGACAATACAACAGTACAAACTACAAGGCAAAATGCAAGGATAGATTATACCACTCACTAAATACAGAGCTATCACAAATGAGGATACAAATTTATTCAAATATATCAAAAACAAAGTAGAAACTAATTATCATCAATGAAAAACAACAATATCTGTCCATCAGCTAATTTTAGAACAACGGCCAGATTAAAAGGAGTTGGACAAGTCAGACACAGTCTGGAAATCTCACTCAACAGGCCGCCTCCACTCCACCATTCAACAGCTGAGTTAGTGTTTGGCCAACCAATCTGATAAAAGGACCATTCATCCCCATGATTCCAGTGCTCCTTTATCCGAGATGAGTTTTCTACAGGCAGGGAAACACCAAGTGCCACATGAGGATACAGAGAAGAGAAACAGAATAGGCAATCATGAGTAACAGCTTATAAATATCATATTACTAATATTTTAGTATTAATGACTAACAACAGAGATGCAGCTCTAGTCAGGGTATGCTAGTGAGTCTTCAGCCTGGATTTAAAAGCTGATACTGAAAGAGCACCTTATATATAAGCAAGAAGATCATTTCACAGCTTCAGGGCCCTGTAACTAAAAGCTCAACCTCCCACTGTTATTTTATTAATCCTTGGAATCATAAGCAGGGTGGCACCTTGAGATCTTATTGTGCACTCATTGTTTGTAAGTATTGATAAGTTTAGATAAGTAAGCAGTGCCTTGACAATTTAAGCCTTTAAAAGGATGATTTTAAAATCTGCCCTAAACTTAACTGGGAGCCAGTGTAAGGTCTTAAGGACTGGAGTTATGTGTTTGTAGTTTCTTGCTCTTGTAATGATTCTTGCAGCAGCATTTTGAATTAACTGAAAGATGTTTAAAGAATGATTTGAACAGCCAGTGAACACTGCATTACAGTAGTCAATCCTACTAGAAATAAATCCATAAATTAATTTCTTGGCATCCTGCATATTTAGAAAATGCTTTAATTTTCCAACATCTCTCTATTATAAAAAAAAATCCTGGAGAGAAACAGTAGGGTGTCGAGGCATGATCTTCACGTTAAGATCACGGAAGACAGTTAAAAGACCCGCGAGGACCTTAAACACGAGACATTGTGCCAAGAGATTGACCCAGGACCGTCTCGCGATGACGTAGAACATGAGATTCTTGCAAGACATGCCCTACTTACAATCTATCAAATAAGACTACGGGGCAGTAAAACATTCAGTCTCGTGAAGGATTTGAGCACACACAGATCCAGAGTCTCAGCGCATATAAAGCGTATAAGGACAATACGTTATAAATGAAATGTTGACGAATAAGTGACGAAGAAAGCAGCGTGGAGAAAAGAGACTCGAAAGCATTGGAGAGAAAAAAGAGCAAAAAAGAAAAAATAATCTAGGTGCAAATTCAGAAGATAAGGAAAGTAATTATCATCTCGTAGCAAGTGGAATTGAAACAAAGCAAGTCCAATCGGGCTCAGCATTAAAAGACAGAGTAAAAGACAAAGTAGAACTTCATAAACACATTCACAAACGTTGGCGCTATACACATGCAGAGCAGATTATGAAAGCAGTGGAATTCGAAAGGCTCAAAAAAAAAAATGTATGCGCGATACAAATGTGGAGAAAGTTATATGAAAGTAGGAAAATTAGAAAGTAAAAAAAAAAAAGAAAGTAAAGATCGCAATAGCGAAAACAAACGGAAATTATTACTCGAAAAAGGGAAAATAATCACAACGGACCAGGTGTCACTGAAAAAAAGCAGGACAAAGCGAGGTCAGAAATAGAAAACAAAGTAAAACGTCATAAAGAGGTTACAAAACAAAGGGGCCAAACACATGCAGAGCAGGTTAGAGATAATGAAAACTGGAATTCAAAAGATTCAAAAAAAACATTGGCGTGAAACACATGTTATGTAAGAGCAAGATGCAGAATATGAAAGCAGAAAAAAATGACAGTGTCAAAACAAAGACAGTAAACATCGGATTAGCGCAAAAAAAGAGAAATTATTACTCTGAGAAATAACTAAAAGGCGAATAGAGATCGAATATATGGACATAGGTGATATGTCAGAAGTATGTAAATATTGTAAGGCTTTGAAATTTAAGTCAGAGAATTTCCAAAACATGTTTTACCTCACATGCATTTATTGGTTACTTTGCAAAAAAAATTATTAACTGCTGATGATGTAGATCTCTTTGTCTGTGCTGAAATTCCAAACAGAGAAACCTATCCTGAATTATGGTACAAAGTCATTAAACACATGTCTCACTGACCTCATTTAAAAGATTCAGCATATTGGGACTCGAAAGATTCCAAATATTGTTTTTACATAAGTTCTGAAATAAAAGTGGAACTAATGAAATAGCAACAATTCAAAGGAAAAAAAATCTTAAAAGTGTGTATCCGGAAAACCAAACACGGGGGTTGGCGAGTGAAGCGAGCAGGGGACAAAGCCCCCTAGTTTTTAAGATGGAAAAAACATGTTTTGGAAAGTTTTATAATGTGCGCTTTAAATTATACGCTAGTGTTAAAAGTAATGCCTAAAATTAAAAGAAATAGAAAGGGGAAGTATTTCAAATTCATGTATTTACTAGCAAAATACCCGCGCTTCGCAGCGGAGAAGTAGTGTGTTAAAGAGGTTATGAAAAAAAAAAGGAAACATTTTAAAAATAACGTAACATGATTGTCAATGTAATTGTGTTGTCATTGTTATGAGTGTTGCTGTCTTTTATATATATAATATACACACACACACATAAACATATATATACATATACATATATATATACATATCTACATATACACATATCTACATATACATACGTATATACACATATACACATCCACATAAACATATATATACATATACAAATTTACATATCTACATATATATATATAGACATACAGTGGTGTGAAAAACTATTTGCCCCCTTCCTGATTTCTTATTCTTTTGCATGTTTGTCACACAAAATGTTTCTGATCATCAAACACATTTAACCATTAGTCAAATATAACACAAGTAAACACAAAATGCAGTTTGTAAATGGTAGTTTTTATTATTTAGGGAGAAAAAAAAATCCAAACCTACATGGCCCTGTGTGAAAAAGTAATTGCCCCCTGAACCTAATAACTGGTTGGGCCACCCTTAGCAGCAATAACTGCAATCAAGCGTTTGCGATAACTTGCAATGAGTCTATTACAGCGCTCTGGAGGAATTTTGGCCCACTCATCTTTGCAAAATTGTTGTAATTCAGCTTTATTTGAGGGTTTTCTAGCATGAACCGCCTTTTTAAGGTCATGCCATAGCATCTCAATTGGATTCAGGTCAGGACTTTGACTAGGCCACTCCAAAGTCTTCATTTTGTTTTTCTTCAGCCATTCAGAGGTGGATTTGCTGGTGTGTTTTGGGTCATTGTCCTGTTGCAGCACCCAAGATCGCTTCAGCTTGAGTTGACGAACAGATGGCCGGACATTCTCCTTCAGGATTTTTTGGTAGACAGTAGAATTCATGGTTCCATCTATCACAGCAAGCCTTCCAGGTCCTGAAGCAGCAAAACAACCCCAGACCATCACACTACCACCACCATATTTTACTGTTGGTATGATGTTCTTTTTCTGAAATGCTGTGTTCCTTTTACGCCAGATGTAACGGGACATTTGCCTTCCAAAAAGTTCAACTTTTGTCTCATCAGTCCACAAGGTATTTTCCCAAAAGTCTTGGCAATCATTGAGATGTTTCTTAGCAAAATTGAGACGAGCCCTAATGTTCTTTTTGTTTAACAGTGGTTTGCGTCTTGGACATCTGCCATGCAGGCCGTTTTTGCCCAGTCTCTTTCTTATGGTGGAGTCGTGAACACTGACCTTAATTGAGGCAAGTGAGGCCTGCAGTTCTTTAGACGTTGTCCTGGGGTCTTTTGTGACCTCTCGGATGAGTCGTCTCTGCGCTCTTGGGGTAATTTTGGTCGGCCGGCCACTCCTGGGCAGGTTCACCACTGTTCCATGTTTTTGCCATTTGTGGATAATGGCTCTCACTGTGGTTCGCTGGAGTCCCAAAGCTTTAGAAATGGCTTTATAACCTTTACCAGACTGATAGATCTCGATTACTTCTGTTCTCATTTGTTCCTGAATTTCTTTGGATCTTGGCATGATGTCTAGCTTTTGAGGTGCTTTTGGTCTACTTCTCTGTGTCAGGCAGCTCCTATTTAAGTGATTTCTTGATTGAAACAGGTGTGGCAGTAATCAGGCCTGGGGGTGGCTACGGAAATTGAACTCAGGTGTGATACACCACAGTTAGGTTATTTTTTAACAAGGGGGCAAATACTTTTTCACACAGGGCCATGTAGGTTTGGATTTTTTTTCTCCCTAAATAATAAAAACCATCATTTAAAAACTGCATTTTGTGTTTACTTGTGTTATATTTGACTAATGGTTAAATGTGTTTGATGATCAGAAACATTTTGTGTGACAAACATGCAAAAGAATAAGAAATCAGGAAGGGGGCAAATAGTTTTTCACACCACTGTACATATATACATACATATATATACTGTGTATATATATATATATATATATATATATATATATATATATATATATATATATATATATATATATATATACTGTATATATACTGTATATATACATATGTACTTATTGGCTCCTGTATCTAGGATATGGCAGGTTGGATAATGGATGGATGGACATCTGTATGCATAGCCGTATTTGCCCGTTTTCGTTTTTTTTCTTTGTTCAGTAATATTTCAGTAAACCCGGGGCTTGTCAGTTCAAATCCTGGTACTGACACCACTGTGTGACCCTGAGGAAGTCACTTCACCCGCCTGTGCTGCAAAAAACAAAAGTAATGTAACAAATTGTACCTCAGATGTTGTAAGTTGGTGGAATAAAGGCATAATTAAAATAGATAAATATGTATTATACACATAGGAACTATTCATTTATTTTCAGTTAAGTCATCTGCAGCAAACTTTTATAAATGAGGGTTTCTGATTTTTAGATAGTGCAAACTGTTTCTTCTTCATTGACGTTTTCTCTTGGAGAGCTTTTTTCATTTCATTGAAAATGAAAGCAGCAGCTGCCAAAATATGTAGCTTTCTTATTAATTTTTCAACATTGTGTAAAATAAATGTATAAAGTAACATAAAAGGTTTAAATACTGGTTATCTTTTACACTAAAATATTACTAAAGAGATACAAAAAAAGTAAAATGGATTTGTTCTTTTTCTTTAAGGAGATTAAATATTACTGAAGAAAGAAAAAAAAAATTAAACAGCCAAATGGGGCTATGCATACGAACTTAAAAGGTTTAAATAAAACAGAAATAAATATTTTATTTTTACTTGCTTAACTTGTGGAGGGTGTATCCTGTAGCAAAGCCCTAACTTTTTTCGTGAAAGCCTGTTTCAGTAAATAAGTGTTAAAAACAGGTGTAAAGATATTGACAATAAGCTACGCAAACACAGGAAGACATGGAATCATTTAAATCAAGTATCATTACATCTTCCTTTCTTAAAGAGAAGTAAGGCAGTACTTATAAGCTTACATATTTATATATAGACATACATACATATATATATATATATATATATCTGAAGCCGTGCAAGCACACTCTTGAGAATGCAACGTATAGTTGTACAGAAGAAAAGCAATCTTGCCTCAAATGAATGGCAACCTTTTGTAGGTCTATGAACTTAATTTAAACTTTAGGTTTACACGGTGCTTTCTTTCCGAAGTACCTGCACTCATGAATATGTCTGTATGTGTCAGTCGGTCAAATCCACGCGCTTCGCACCGGCGAAGTACCGCTTTTAAATTTTTATTAAGAAGAAAATAAAACATTTTTAAATTGAGGGAAAATATACTAATAACAGTTTGTTAAGGATCTGTTTTTTTGTGAAGCTGCGTTTACTCGAGTGATCACTTCGACCTGACTTGGTGGCCAAGTATAAGTGTTACCTCGTAGGTAACCACCCATACAATCAGATTGTGAATCAGACTACGAATGCCGTGAATGTAATTACACACTCACTGCACTTGCTTACGGTAATCGAACCTCGGACGTCAGCGCTAGAGGGGCTTAGCAGCGGTGAAGTATTGCTTTTAAATTTTAATTAAGAACAAAAGAAAATCTCAGAGCTTCGATTCCCGAAAGGGAGTGAAGTGAGTGTCCGGTTAACCACCAGGTAAAGCTTATGGTTGGACAGCAAGTGACGTAATATCAGCCACGGTGCCTTCAGTTGTGAGAAGCAGATCATAGAATGATTGAAAATAGTTTTGCATATACCTTTTTAGTAAAAGGCGAGCTTTTAAGCCTGAGAAATCACCCCGTAAATGCACACGTTTAATTGCACATGTGTTAATATGTATGGTTACACAGTATTAAAAGACAGTGAAGAACGTGATTTACCTTTGTTCCCGCGTTTGATAAAAGGCGAGCTTTTAAGCCTGAGAAATCACCCGTAAATGCACACGTTTAATTGCACGTGTTAATATGTATGCTTACACAGTATTAAAAGACACTCAAAAATTAACGTCATTTACCATCAACCACGGTGCCTTCAGTTGTGAGAAGCAGATCATAGAATGATTGAAAATAGTTTTGCATTTACTTTTTTAGTAAAAGGCGAGCTTTTAAGCCTGAGAAATCACCCCGTAAATGCACACGTTTAATTTCACATGTGTAAATATGTATGGTTACACAGTATTAAAAGACAGTGAACAACGTCAGTTACCTTTGTTCCCGCGTTTGATAAAAGGCGAGCTTTAAAGCCTGAGAAATCACCCCGTAAATGCACACGTTTAATTGCACATGTGTTAATATGTATGCTTACACAGTATTAAAAGACAGTCAAAAATTAACGTCATTTACCTTCGTTCCCGCATTTGACTCGTGCTGTAAATCTCTTCCTTGTTTTTAGTTCACGTGATCACGTAGGAGGCGTGATGACGCGATACGTGACTCCGCCTCCTCCATTAGAGTATATGGACAAAAAATATGTTCCAGTTATGACCATTACGCGTAGAATTTCGAAATGAAACCTGCCTAACTTTTGTAAGTAAGCTGTAAGGAATGAGCCTGCCAAATTTCAGCCTTCCACCTACACGGGAAGTTCGAGAATTAGTGATGAGTCAGTCAGTCAGTGAGTCAGTGAGGGCTTTGCCTTTTATTAATATGTATAGATAATGTATATTTCTGTTTTATTTTGCATTTTGTTTTCTATTTCAAGAATTTTGACAAAGTATTTTTGGTAGCAATTTAGAATGTGATTTTTAAGCACTTGCAGTAGTGATATATTACGTATATTATTCTGAAATATACATAAACAAACGTCTTTCTGAAGGTTTTGTTATACTAAATGATGATGTATAGACAGCCGCATTATAAAACATTATTATTGGTGCTTTGTAAATTTTACTAAAACCAAGTGAAGTCTTTTTTCGGGTCTTGTTACAAAGCAGTAGCCGACTAAAAGATAGACCTATTCTGAAATGTTACTATCAAGTATTATATACCAGACCTAAACAAAAAAAAGAATAAAAGGCGTAAAAAATATAACTTGTTGCCTGAGTAATCCTGCCACAGGGATAATAGTTTATGCACCCTTATTTTAAGATTTATTGCTTACTTTCTGTTGGAAAATCAGAAAAGTTAATAATTAAAACCACATTCCTTCCTTAATTTTATTTTCTAGTATGGGTGGTCAGTAAATTTTCACGTATTCAGTCTTTTGCGTTCTTCTTTTATTCCTTGCTAGTACCATTGCACACCGCTGGACGAGTCGACATGACTCGTAGTAAATACACCTTTTGACGTATGTAAGATACCTTGTATTATACTTCCAATTCAAACTGAGGGGATTACTCTCTCAGCTACTTCCATCATCCTTTCAGGTAATGAGACAATCAGACCTTTAAATGCCCAGCCACTTAAATCTCTCCATCCACTTTTTAAACTGAGTTTTGCTCTTTATCTTTGCAGTCTCTTTAGGATTTAATTGTGCTATTTTTTCGGCCTGAAAGATGAGATGCTCTACTTGTTATCTGTCAACCACATGACTGTTACCTTTATCTTACAGTTTTTCTGTGTTGCAAAGAGGACAAAGATTGCTTCAGATGAGTCCACGGACTATCTCACGACTGACATATGAGAAACAGGACCTTTATAGATCTGACTGTAAAGATTAGGGCAAATGCAGAAATATTATAACAGAGCTGAGAACATTCACACCAGTTCTGTTTCTCAACTTTAACCAAAAATATGTTCCGGCTGGTTAAAGAAATTTGCACATATATTTTCAAATTCTGCATATTGCATGCTTTTGCGGAATCCTTTGTCTTTCATTACTTTATTTTAGACTATTTTGTTTACTGAAAGAACAATGAAAGTAAGATTTCAAAAATGCAGTAAAAGAAAAAAACTGAACTTAAACAGGAAACATGCCTAATAGCTATACAGAGGCTGCGTTCTTATATGTGTTTTGCTCTAATTGTACTTCTTGAAAATTGTTACATTTAGTTGTTCCTGTGATCCTGTACCGCATAAAAGTGGTCAGAATATAGTAACCCAACAACACCATATATATACTTTTAGTAAGAACTGTTTACATTTTTTTACTTTATACTAGTAGCATGGTAATAATTTGAAGAAAGAACTATGTAACTTAAGTAAATTTTGTTCCTTGAAGTGTACCCTCCCAGAGACAAATTAAATTAATTTACATTATTTATGGGCTCCAAATCCATGAAAAGGCATGTCCTTAAAAATCACTGTAGTAAAAAGGATTCCCAAATCTACACCCCTGTGTCAAAATTTTGGGTTCCAAAGTAGTCTACTGTTTGTACCTGACAAAATGGGATGTGTGCACAAATGTTAGCTCAAAAACTAGAAAAAGGCACTGTCCTTAAAACCCACAGTAGTAAAAAAAAAACCAAAAAAAAAAACCAAGGTACCCCCTACACTGTGCCCTCCCAGGGAAATTGAATTAAGGAAATGTATTTAAATGTGGGAGAAAGCACTGCCCTTAAAACCCACTGTTGTAAAAAGGAAGCCCCTACCACCCCTTGCCAAAGATACCCCCAGGGTTCTAAAGTAGCCTGTGGTCTCCTCCTGACAGAGTGGGATACTTGTGCCAGAATTTGTCAGGATTGGACCAAGAGTGTGGAACTGTATAAAGAACAAATATAGACGCCTTGAGTTTGGTATACAGTACACGATTGACATGCAGGCATTTAAATTGCATCCTAGTTTCGTGGTCAGATAGCAACACAACTGAAACTTTGTCATGGCATGCGGTTTCTTGCAGGCTTTTTGGAAACTATCACTTTATAACACACAATTTTACAGCAAACTGTGTATTTTATTAGCAGAATTCCCACTGTAACCTATTTCATTGTTTCATCTTTACATTTCCTTCGTTATTCTCATTAAAATGCTGGAGATGTATTTATAGTGCATGACATGTGTTTGTAACAAGAAAGAACAAAAGACATGACTTACCTGGAAAGAATGAGTGTCGTTTGAATATGCAGCTGCATTTAGATCTGTGGGGCTGCACGGTGGCGCAGTGGGTAGCGCTGCTGCCTCGCAGTTAGGAGACCCGGGTTCGCTTCCCGGGTCTTCCCTGCGTGGAGTTTGCATGTTCTCCCCGTGTCTGCGTGGGTATCCTCCCACAGTCCAAAGACATACAGGTTAGGTGGATTGGAGATTCCAAATTGTCCCAAGTGTGTGCTTGGTGTGTGTGTGTGTGTGTGAGTGCCCTGCGGTAAGCTGGAGCCCTGCCTGGGGTTTGTTCCTGCCTTGTGCCCTGTGTTGGCTGGGATTGGCTCCAGCAGACCCCCATGACCCTGTAGTTAGGATATAGCGGGTTGGATAATGAATGGATTTAGATCTGTTGTGCATCATGGAAGCTACAATTTAATCATTACTGATTCAGAGAAACTTTTTTTAAATTGAAAATTCCTTTTTGTGTTTACTGTTTTTTTTTTTATTTGTCAACTTGTATGTTTACTTTATTTAATTGTTATCAAGACCTGAGCAGAGAGCTCAGAGCTCCACTATTGGTAAAGGTGGCAGGCATCCTATTACTGAGCTCTTCAATACGACCCATTCTACTGGAAATGTTTGTCAATGGAGGTTGCATGGCTATGCTATGCTTGATTTTATGAGCTGTCAACAGGGTGGAACAATGAGTGGAACACCTAAACTCAATCATTTGGAGGGGTGTCCACATATTTTTGGCCGTATAGTGTACATGCCAGTATCAAACTCTTGAGATGTGAGACAGCAGAACTAACAGGTTTTTTTTTTTCAATTTGCATTAAAAATTGTCCTTTTCTATGTGTGTCAGGCAGAGCGAGTAGGACCAGTCTGGTATTGTCTCCTGCTTTGTAACTAGTAATGTCAGGATAGAGGTTTGCCCCTCTAATTAATTGACTAAGTGGGTTGAAGGCTAACAGTCCATTTTCAGTATAATAAATAGCCACTAGATTAGAGGTGGGCAAACTTTTCTCCTCGAGGGCCACATGGACAACCATAAGGTCTCTAGCAGGCCACATGTGACAAAAATCTAAATTTACTAAATAATGAATTTTATTTTAAATACATTTATTAGTCATATAACTATATAACTTTGTTACACAAACAAAGCAGTAAATAAAATATCCATCCATCCATTATCCAACCCGCTGAATCCGAACACAGGGTCACGAGGGTCTGCTGGAGCCAATCCCAGCCAACACAGGGCACAAGGCAGGGAACCAATCCCAGGCAGGGTGCCAACCCACTGCAGGACACACACAAACGCCAATTTAGAATCACCAATCCACCTAACCTGCATGTCTTTGGAATGTGGGACGAAACCGGAGCGCCTGGAGGAAACCCACGCAGACACGGGGAGAACATGCAAACTCCACGCAGGGAGGACTTGGGAAGCGAACCCAGGTCCCCAGGTCTCCCAACTGCGAGGCAGCAGCGCTACCCACTGCGCCACCGTGCCGCCCGTAAATAAACTGTGTCATAGCAAATAAAATTAAATATGTCATGTACTCATGTTGCTTCTTAGCCCAAACCGGTCTTCTGACTACGCATGATTGAAACATCTGTGTATACGTACGGTTACATGCAGTACAAAGTCCACTTATACCGTAAAAACAAGCTGATGCTTGTACACATGTAACATTATAAACAAGTTTGCTCATTTGTTCACATGTTCCAAAACACATATTGGTTATGTATTTAATTTGTTAATAAAATCATGAAAGTTTTAAACTTCTGCGTGGGCAGCTCAAATTGACATTGCTGTCATTTTTTTAACAAAATCGCAAAGGTTTTAAATTTGTCCACCCTTGCACTAGATGGCAGCAAGTAGTGAACATCGACCTTGTCGGTCCAAGTTTGCAATGCTGCTCTAAAATTACAACACAGTGCTGCCTTTTGTTCAGCTGAAGAACAACTGGGCTTAAGCTGCCTGGTAGCAGTAAAGCTTCCATCCACTTGATGAATTATTTTTAAACAACAAACAAATTAAAATGATTTAAAAAAATAAAAATTGTTAGTGGTGCTTTTCACCTCACCTGGAGTGATGTGCGCAGTTTTGACCTCCAGACAATAAAAAGGACATAGCAGCGCTTGAAAAAGTCCAGAGAAGAGTGACTAGGCTGATTCCAGGGCTACAGGGGAACATGGGGACACAGTTGGAAACTTGTTAAGGGTAAATTTTGCAATAATATTTGGAAGCTTTTTTGCCACATAGAGAACCAAAGACACTTGGAATAAGCTACCAAGTAGTGTGGTAGACAGTAGGACTTTAAGGACTTTCAAAACTAGACTTAATGTTTTTTTAGATGAATTAAGTGGATAGGACTGGCGAGCTTTGCTGGGCTGAATGGCCTGTTCTTGTCTAGATTGTTCTAATGTTTTTCCATCAAGCTGTCCTAATGGGCAAAAAAAAAAAATAAGCAAACAGACATTATTACCAGTGGGAGCACTATGTGTTAATATATCAAATAAAATTATGGTTTGCAAGGAATTTCCATTGCAATTTCAAAATAAGTTTAAATTGAATCACTTATGGGTCCTGGTGGATGGCATGGTAGTATACTGCTGCAACACACCTGCTGGTGCTTGTATTTGAATCTCAGCCAAGTCACGGTATGAGAGAAGTTTGCATGTACGTCCTGTGTTGCATTTATTTTTGCAAGTATATACTGTACTCCTATTTCCCAAAGACTTGTGGTGTTTAATTAATTGGAGGTATTAGGGACAATCCCAATGACAGCATATGCTCGTTAGCACCAGGCTGTGAACACATTTGAATAGGTAAATTGAAAATATTTAAGTACATTTAATTTAAATTCATTTTTCAGGAATGTTTGTTACAGGATATTCAATGTTGTATAGTTCAATGAAGATTTGTAGTCTAGACGAATAGTTCCCAAATTCAGTCATGATGGATGCTTGTGGTTGTGGGTTTTTATTTCAACCAATGTCACCATCATCTATCTATCTATCTATCTATCTATCTATCTATCTATCTATCTATCTATCTATCTATCTATCTATCTATCTATCTATCTATCTATCTATCTATCTATCTATCTATCTATCAGTGCATCATTCTAACAGCGCAGAAAGGTCAGTATTGAACATGACAGTGTGTACAGCATTGATTGAGAAATGGAAAAACCCTTTTAATTGGTATTATGCGGCATATAATGAATGTATTTATACAGATAAGGATGGCAATGGGATGCATCATTTAGCTTTGCTGCCCCACAGATCCCATGCCCAGTCTTGTGGAGTTTGCATGTTCTCCTTGTGACTGCATGGAATCTCCTGCTGCTACACCAGTTCTCCTTTTCCTCCCACATACCCAGTGACAGTCATATTAGGTTAATTGGTGACACCAAACTGGTACAATGGGAGTTTTGTTGGTGGGCAATGCAATGAACTGATGCCCGTGGTTCATTTCTGATTTGCAACTGATCCTGCTGCTGGGATAGGCTCAGGCCCCCTGCCACCCTGGATAATTTTGTTAAAAACAACATGTCTGTACATTAATTTGTAATAACAAGCTAAACTGACGAGCAATTCTCAGTGACATATATATGTTTGTTTTTTTTTTACTCTGTATGTAAAGCAACCTTGGGTTTGTGAAAGACGCTCTATAAATACAAATTATTATTAATATTATTTATATTACTATAAAAGGTAATAATACTACACTTAGTCTGAAGTAGATAGAATGCCTTACACCTAACCGTTTAGTTTTGGGGCATATTGTACAAAAAAGACAAGTGACAGATATTGAAATAATAGTTTTAATGTGTCTTCTAAGATTTTTCAGATAAGGAAAACAGAACTTTCAAAGAAAGGTAGTTATACTCACTAATCACGGTGCTGAGTTACATATTGCATGTTGATTTGCACAAATTAAGAATTTCACTGGACTTTATACAGGTGACAGTAATGACTCCATACATTTATTCATACTTTTAACTAACCTTATTGTTTAGTTGTCTGTCTTTTTTATTTTTTTGTTGTAGGAAATTCTGAATTTGTTTTTATTTTTGCCAAAACTTTAAAATCCTTTTGACATTTTACTTATTATTAACCCTTTTCTGTTTCGCTTACTTCCTTGTCTGCTGTGAAGTAGTTGCTCTCCCTTCACATTCAGTGCTGTTTTCACCTGTGTCC
This sequence comes from Erpetoichthys calabaricus, assembly GCF_900747795.2. Taxonomy (NCBI): domain Eukaryota; kingdom Metazoa; phylum Chordata; class Cladistia; order Polypteriformes; family Polypteridae; genus Erpetoichthys; species Erpetoichthys calabaricus. Next base: position 105,976,835 of record NC_041398.2, read on the forward strand.
ACACTGCTCATTGTTAATCATCAGCTTCTGGGTATTGTTAATACAGTAAACTCTACAGAAAAAGATACATTAAAAAGAAAATGGCAAAAGAGACACAGGCATTTAAAATTATGACAAAGAATACACATATTTATGAATTTCTTATACATATTTGTGGGCCAGATAACTAAAAATAAGAACAATTAAAAGTAAGAATGCCACACTGGTTATAGTTTTAGTTGAAATAAAAAAACTTCAGCAATGGGATTGTCCCAGGGCAGAACTTAAAATACAGTGGTCTAGACAAAAGTGGTGATAAAAGCTATAGGGAAGATACAGAGACAAAACATGCCCACAGATTTGGTCCATCATTGTGCAGTGTGCTCTTGTAGGTGTTAAGCTTACACAGTAAAAGAGGTAGACATGCAAATATCAAAAGTATTTTCTGTTACTGTGTAGGGATGACATCGCTCTTTTAGATAACATCAATATCAGCTAGCAAGGCTACAATAGCTTCTTTGTATCTCAGCTTGTTAAGTCACTATGGTGAGACTGAGAGAATGATGGCAGGAATTCAGCCACAGAGAGTGAATAAGCCACATTCTACATTTATTCGTTTTTTCCCCTATAATGTGAATTTAAGCTGAGTAGAATGGACAAACTTGACCAAATGAACTGGATATGGTGCAGTGACATCATTTAATCTACAGCTATCAATGACACAAGCCATCTAGTTTAAAGAAAATCCTCTTTACCATGTTTGGTTTGATTTCTTCTACATCAGGTCGCCCAAGGGCTGAGAGTGCAAGCGATGTGCATTGAACTCAGGTGGAGTTGAGACAGGATGAGCAGTAAGTCTAACCCTCTTTCTTGTTTACAATATGTATTCTAATATTCATCTTGTTTTGATGCCACGTGACTGTGGCATGATTTAATGGTGCACAGATTGCCTTGTCCTTTTCCAGTCATGTCAAATTGGAATCTGTCCTGATGCAGTTTGCAGCAGTAAGATTTTTTTGAAGCTGGTGTTTGACATTGTTTAAACGACTGTCCTTTAAGAAGCACTTGAAAAACTAACCATTAAGAAAAAGAATGGTCCAAAATACAAGCCAAAGCAATTACCAAACAGCACAAAAAAGGCTAGGCAAAAGTCAAAATACCAGAAATCAAAGTAGCAATACACTCACAAAGCAACCATAAGTCTTTCAGAAATATCACAAGCTTAGGATAACCAGAGAGCTGTGCCATCATCTTTTGTATATATTTGAAAACAGCTGATCAGGCCTCAACCAATTGTTCTGCGAATGATAATGATTAGGCAGTTTTTTTTTTTGAATAAGAGACCAGATAATGAAAATGTTATCTTTTAACTGGCCACATTTCATAACAAAAATAACAAAACAAAATCATAGCTATAGAAAAAGCAAGCAAAGTTAACAGCCAGAACTTCAAAATGACACAAAAAAAACTGTAAAAAGTTTTGGATGAATCCATAATCTTGGACAACTAGGAGGTGCGTGTGTTATGATATAGACAAAAATCCTACCCTGTAAAATTACTTTTAGGAGTTATCGTCTCTAGGCATTTGTTAATTATTATCATTACTAGTCATTTAGCCCGTTACAATAAAGGGCGCTAGAACAGTAGTGCATAAACATTAGTAGGAACAGTCTATATTAAATGGCAAGGGACTTTGACCTCATTCTTTTTGTTGGTCGTATTTTTCTTTCTTTCAGCCTTTCTTTTGTTGATGTTTACTTGCTGAGCTGACCGTTCTTCGTGGGCTGCCGCCATGTATTGTGTGTCTTTAATTTTCTGTGACAGTAATACTGTCTTGTACGGCTCTATTCAATAAGGGCGCGCACAAAAGGGCGAGCTTCAAAAGGGCGACCTCAATTGAGCGTGGCGAATAAAGGCGTTCGTAGATAATTTAGTTCAAATGGCTCTGGAATATGTGAAGAGCAACAAAGGTGCAGATCTTTATTTACGCGCGCCTTTATTCGCTGCGCCCAATTAAGGTCGCCCTTTTGAGGCTCGCCTTTTTGTGCGCGCCCTTATTGAAGGATACCGTCTTGTACGTCCGCTGGCTTGTACGTCCGTAATATACCTTTAATTTTTTCTGGCGGTAATACAGGCGTGCGCGTCGGTAATATGCCTTTAATCTCCTCTGACAGTAATACTGGCTTGTATGTGGCTGTAATATGCGTCACTGTATTGTGTACCTTTAATTTCCTCTCGCAGTAATACTGGTTTGTATTTCTGTAAAACGCCTGTAACTTTCTCTGACAGCAATATCGCGCATCGCACCGTGCCCCGCGCATGCGCACTTCACCAGAAGACACACACACACGGACACCTGGACGCACATAGGGATTTTATATATATAGATTGTTTGATTTACTACAGTGTCATTTTGTTTATGCATTGGTGCCGCAATTTTGAGTAGCTGTTGTTCAGGTCCTCATTTCAAGGCCATGCCCCCCCAGATATTGCATCAGGTGACATCATCAGTGTGACACTTTAAAAGCCGGCACCATATACTCTGAGACATCTGAGATTATTGTTAGCTGTTATGATATGGAGCTTCCTCCAAGGCAAAAGGTGTGAAGAATTGTATTTTCGGACTCAGAGAGGTCTAAGATGTCAAGATTCATCAAAATCTCAAGGTCAATTTTTTGGGCGATTAGAATACTTTACCTATACTTTGTATACAAGAAAGTAAAAACAACAAAATAATGCACAATGTTATATATGCAGGTATACTTTCATTTTTTCTTGAAGAAAGCATTATTGTTGCAAAATAAACAACACCCATTAATTACTGTAGACTAATAAATACAAATATGTAGAACAATATTAACCTGCTCAAATATTGCTTAATGGTTTGTAATCAGATTCCATTTGCCCAAAGCAATGCAACTTTAAAGAAGTTCCTCAAATCTTCTTTATGGCATGATTATGTATCACACTTTGCATTATGGAAGTCTGCCACCTTTATTTCAACAGTTGTGGGTGTTTACTACAAATGCAAGAGCAGTATTGCTATCACACATTCCATTTTTCTATGTATTGATTGTAATCAAGACAGCAATTATCCCTGAATGAGACCAATCCATTATCGGGCATACAAACAGTCAACTGTCACATAAGACCTGTTCAGAGTCACTGATGGTCCTAACAAACATGTTTTTTGGATGCGGGAGGAGAACTAGAGTAGCCAGAGAAAAACTCCATTCAGACTTTGAGAATCCCATTGGGATTAATAAAGTATCTATCTATCTATCTATCTATCTATCTATCTATCTATCTATCTATCTATCTATCTATCTATCTATCTATCTATCTATCTATCTATCTATCTATCTATCTATCTATCTATCTATCTATCTAACTGTTTGCAGCATGTTACAGTACTAAAAGCTTTTTATTTGCAAATCTTATTTGACATATGACTTATTTTGTTATCTCACTGGAAAAAAATATCATTTGATTTTTTTTTAATTAGCTTTGTGATACAGTGTAAATAGACAGGAGGAGAAAAAATGCAAGCAGTTTGTGCATTCTTTCTCATTCTTAATAGGGATATGGTGCCTGCTTACAACCATTGACATTCCATGCATAGTTATATAAGTATATAAAAAATATAAGCTTTTTTCATTTTTTTTTGTCATTTGACAAACTGTTTAGCATTGCCTTAATGGAGATATATTTAAATAACCAAATATTTATCAAACTCCAGGTCAGACATTTCTCATTCTTAACATAACTCGTAAAATATCCTCCCACTCACAATATATTTTTGACAAAAGATGTACTTTTAGCCCCTTCCTAACCAAGTGTATCATCATTCTTTAGTGGGTTAAATGCCAAATTTAAACGTAACAATGTGTACTTTTGTTCACTATTTCCCAAGGTCATCTGCCTAGCACACCTGAGTCATTCCATGCATGGTAAAAATACTCAAAAAGAGCAATAAATACACTAATTGATTTTAACCATATGCCATCATAATATTCCGGGAGTGCTTAAATGGAAAATGAACTTCATACCACCATTCCGTCGTCCATTATGCATTTGGACATTAGATGCCACTTGATGTTCACCTTTTGTTCCATGCTTGTTTTTACATAACTGTCTATGTTAGAACACTTTTGTAATCCAAATAAGTTTCCAGTATATCAAGTGGTGCAGGTCCTTAGAAAAGGAATGGGAGAAGCAATAGCTATACTGTTCACTGGTACTGCTGATGGACAACCTCGCGGAGTTCAAAGGTTCATGTCTTTACACTCACAGAGACCACTGGAAGAATGTCGGGCTGTCTAAATCATAGACTAAAATGCATCGTCTACACAAAATATTACAAACAGTCCTCACAGAATATACAGATGCATGAAATGTCGTTTACAGCACAATGGAACCGTCTGTCATATTTCATTTTGTACTTTAAAGTGAATTGCTTTGGAAAGTTATTTGTAAAATTACTTAATACAAAATATAATTTAAAACACTATCCACCCAAATACTGTACGTTTTACCATTTTTAGTACAGTCCATAAGTTCAGTTGCATTAAAAACAGTGAATAAACAGAGGACTAAAAACTTAAGATATAACACAATTCCTCTCCCGTTATTTGTTCAAATTTTCGCGTGTATCGTAAAGCTTCCATTGACACGTTGCACTCACAGTCCTATCACAGGCAACCACTGTGATACCTGATAGGAAATGTAGTTTTGTTATACTGACAATCTGAGCGCAGCAGGCACGTAAAGACTACTATTCCCAAAACGCAATGCGCCGAACATTGTACTTGCGCATTCAGCTCACAACGACTGATGAAGCTCTTTGGGTGAGTTGGAAGGCGAATGCTTGAAATTGATTTCATACAAGCGCGAAAATGTAATTTTTGGTCATGGTCCCGAGTTTTTTTTTCTCATTTTTAAAACGCGAGAGTGGTTTCAATTATTGTAATGTCTCTATGTATTTAATTTTTAGTTTATCCACAGACAAATACATAAATGCGCCGCTGCTTAAAGCCACACAGTGTTATATGTGTTTAGTATTTTAGAAAATTTTCAGAACACACTGTAAAGTGTTTTGTGTTATACAACCCAATTTCAAAAGGGAATCAATTTCATCTTTTAAATACGTGAAAGGGATTTTTTTATTTAAATTGACACATCTTAATCACTTGACTTTCGTTACCGAAATGAACAGTACTAGCTTTAAAGTGATAATTAATGTTCATCATTCGATATGCGGAAAGAATAATTAATTTTTGAAGAATTATCTGTTTGAATGGAATAAATATCATTTGCAAAAAGTAACTGATTAATTAAATATATATTTACATATTCATAAAAAATGGCCTCCTGTATCAGTAGGGCTTAATCCACCGAAACATTTAGTCCCTCACTCATAGTATTTGGTTGTGATCCTCACTCGTTCGATATTGATTTTAATTTTTTAATATGATCAGCTTAATATGTTGTTCTAGTAGTAATGCTGACCAAGACAATGAAGCAGACATTTCCCCCTTGACTCAGTTTGTATCTCTTTAAAAGCAATATCGGATATTCATAGGAAGAAGAAAAACATTAAGAGTAGGGACGTAACCAGGAATTAATTGGAGGGGCATGAGAAAATACATGAATCGTGATTCCGTCCATGATCAATCACTTGGAACTGGCCTAAAATAAATTTCAGGGTTGGTTCCATTCAGAAATCCCCACCCCTGCCTCTTCCATGATAACAGATAGTACGTTTTTTTCCCCTTTTTCTACGTTTACTCAATTTCTTTTAAGCCCTTTTAAGGGTTCACCCTATGTAAACATTAGCACTTTGAGGTCAAAAAACTGACAGTTACATTTGTATCAGGTTTTTGTACTGGGTAGTATTTTAGGATTTGAGATCATATCTTGGCATACTTTATAACATTTCAATGTCTTAATAACTTAATGTGATTCCTTATTAGGCATTTAGTTCAGTTTATTCTTTTCACCAAGTGCAGGTTTAGACTACCTGTACAGATTTAAAAATAATAAATGTTAGCTGCAGTGCTGTCCCCTAGCCAAATTGGAGCCCTAAGTGGAATCTTCTTGCCCTCTCCATCCCCAGCAAAGGATTCACTACATTAGTATTCATTATAACAACCTTAATTTGAACAATAAATATATAAATAAACAGAAAATCACACATCACAAACTTAACTATAACATTTAACATCAAATAATATTTTTTTAAATCTTAAAGGGAATGTTTAGGAGTTTCTTGTATATTTGAATTCAGACATCTGTTAAGTCATCACATGACAGCTTCTGTGCAAGGTCAGAGTTGATGCCATTGATCGCTAAGTTTGCTAATATGTTCTTTTGACATGGATGCCATTGATCGCTAAGTTTGCTAATATGTTCTTTTGACATGGATGTCCTTAGGTATGAGCTTAAGTTAAAAAACTAGTAACTGGAAGGGCTGCTGCAATCTGGAGTTCAACCCATAGATTTGGATGGCAATGATGTATCAATTGATTTGCTTCATTTGTAAACAGAAGCCTAATTAGTAATAATAATAATAATAATTGTCCAGAGTATCAATGTGCTTTATTAGTTGATATACCCAATAGTATCACTTGTGATGTGATACAACAACAAAACAATTTTCATACTAATACCGTAATTCCCTGAAAATAAGACCGGGTCTTTAATTAATTTTTGCACGAAAAGATGCACTAGGGCTTGGTTTCAGGGGATATCTTATATTTATTCATGTACAGCAATATTCTTCTGGAATATCATCATAACTTTCCACATTCAAACCCTAAATTCCAGCCTGAATTTCTTGCTACTCCAGCTGCTTTAAGGATCCTCCAGGGTGGATGTGCGCACTTCGATGTTTGATGAATGGTTTGATGTGGTGAATGCCGACATACAAATGTATTCATGTTGCTTTTATATTCAAGCGTCGCATATTCCCCAAAGTAATGACACAATATATTTTAAAAGTCTCACATACCATCTTCTGTGCTGTCCTTTTTTTTTTTCTTTTTGCACCTTCACAATACCATCAGAATGAAAATGTCTATTTTATGATTAAAGTGGAAATTTCAGCTTTAAACTCGAAATGTCCACTTTAACCTCGTTTTATCGCTAAAGTCGACTGTCGTAAACATCTTAAAACCGACCCAGTTGTTAATCGCTACTTGCTTCTGGTTTTTCATCCTGACCTGACAGCAGTGGCAAGCAGCAATAGATCGCCACACAGAACACATAAATTTATGATATTCCAGCTCTCTGCACATTTAGAATTCTTAGATTTATACTTGATATCACTTTCATGATGAAATACATTAAAATATGTATGTTACATTTCACACATAAATCATCAACTTTGTTTAAATAATGAACACTGTTAATAGTTACACACATGGGGGTGACAAAATGGTAGTGCTGGTGTCTCGCAGGGAGTCACGTCTCTTGTGATCCCTGCCTGGAGTTTGCATGTTTTCCTGGTGGGTTTCCACAGTGTGCTCAGTTTTCCATCCAAAGATATGAAGGTTTAGGGATTTGGTGAAGCTACAATAATGTTAATGTATGTGTGTGCTTGTATTCACCTTGTGATGAGCTGATTCCCCGTCCAGGGATTTTGTTTCTGTCTTGCACCGATGCTGCTGGAATGGGCGCATCCCCAAATTGATGGATGTAATCATTAAACATCCTTTTCAGAGATATTGTGGCAAGGTGTCCTCGGAATTTAATGGATGTTTCGGACACACGCGTCGCATAGTGTGAAGTATAAATCCGGCCTTAGGCGCTGACAGTCTTGACGAGGGTTTATTTTTGGAGTAGGGCTTATATTATAGAACAGCCTGAAAATCATGCTAGGGCTTATTTTCGGAGTAGGTCTTATTTTCGGGGAAACATGGTAGTTCCACTGCTGCTACTACTACTGTAATAATTAAGATAATATAAAATTCAACTACTACTAATATATAAAATAATAATAAAATAAAAACTACTACTACTGGATGTGCTGTGGTCATAATGAAGCAGAATATTTACACATTTAAAAAATGAACATGTGAATCTGTCACCTACACTTATGAATTTATATAAACTTTGTTTTACCCTTCCAATAATAACTAAATCATGTTATCTGGCAATAACATTTACCAACAGTTTAAGTTAACCTGAGCTAATTGTTCTTTTTTTATGTCAGAATTACTTCCATGATGCTTTTCCATGATTCTGCCAATAACTAACTAGTAAGTAAGAGAGCCTGTATGTTGATGAAATTTACAAACGTGTCCTCAATACAACAACACTCAGAGCATTTAATGTGTCGACTAATGTTAGCAGCCTTTAACAACGTGTCCGTCTTTAAGTCTATATGATGGTAATAAATAATCCTCAACCATGTGTTACCAAGTTACCGTAATATAAGATAATATCTGTTAAACACTCAATATCAAAACTATTACACATAATGTTACTCCAGTAAACTGCTAGCTTTAGTGTTGTGGCAATTAATGTAATGTTAGTTAGCTTATTAGAAACTAAACAAATTTAGATTTCTTAAACATACATGCAAATGCAGCATGAGCTGCTTCTTTGTTTACTCTTAATATGATAAGTAATAGTAAAAACAATAATGGTACAGCTGCTTCACAAATCCATCACTCTGTTTTTGAATCTGGTCTTTCTACATTTGGATATATTGTATCCTACCCTAGTTGTGCATGGGTTCTCTTGGGAGTACTCCAGTCAACTTCCCGTATCCCCAGAGATGTGCCTGTTAGGTGAATGGTTCACTCTAAATTGGTCCAATGTGGATGTCTTAAGTTCTTTGATGGACTGGGGCCATGTTCAAGTCTGTTTCATTTTTTGTTCTAGTCCTGCTAGATTTCAGTGACCACCCAACCCTGAATTTGATTAAGAGGATTTTAGAATGTTATGTTTTAATAGCTAGTATTAATTCAGTTCTTGCTTCAGTTTTGTATTTATGTTTTTCACTACCTCTAAAGCTTCTGCTTCTTTGCCTTCTTTAAACTGAATCATATTCTGACCTGGTAAATGAATCATTAATAATTCAACAGAATGACTTTGACTTTCCATTGCACTGACGTACAGAGTATCTAAATATGCTTGAGCTTCGTCCTGAAACTGTTCTTTGGATAAAGCTACACGTACTCATCGTGCACTTTATGAATGTACTTGTAGATGTACTTAATACTCATAACCAATGCACAATACTCGACATTAATATGACAATCGAATCTTTTGAGCAAATACAGGTTATATGGTACAATCATTGGATTATCAAGCATCACAATTTTACCATCTTTATTTCCGTGATAAGTGTGTTGTTCATGACGATTATCTCTTCGGTGATGATCAGGAAAGCCAGCCTTAGTCTTATCTGTTGTTTGAATGAATACTTTTTTCTTTTGAGTCCCAACATACTGAATCTTTTAAATGTGGTCCGTGAGACATGTGTTTAATGACTTTGTACCATAATTCAGGATAGGTTTCTCTGTTTGGAATTTCAGCACAGACAAACCGATCTACATCATTAGCAGCTAATAATTTATTTTGCAAAGTGACCAATAAATGCATGTGAGGCAAACCCCGTTTTTGAAATTCGGCAACCTTCGGGATACCAGCGCAGATCCTTAGCCTCAGAGCCACCACTCCGCCCATGTACTCCGTTGCATGCCTATTTGGTGGTGTAGCAGTGAAAAAGAGCCCCCGCGCAACACTTCCACTAACGCATGTACTCCATTGTATATGATTACCGGTGTAGCAGTGAAAAAGGTCCCCCGTTGAGCAGTTTCCCGCTGCACCATGTTCTGAACGTCGTTCAGGCAATTTAAACCGGTGTTGCGGTAATAAGAAAAATCCATAACATAACAAAAATAAAAAACGGTTTTTGGTATGAACCAGTATACCGTCCAGCACTAATATATTGTGTATATATATATATATATATATATATATATATATATATATATATATATGAATGAGAGAAAGGTAGAAATATAGTTTCTTTAAACATCATAATCCAACAGAACTAGTTATCTTCCAGTTCTAACTCTCGCGTTGTTCGAAAGTTGAAATCGTCCATAATTAACAAAAATTGACACCGTATCTTTATGGGACATAAACATTACTGCTGATGCCTCACAGCTCTGTGAGACTTGATTTGCAACAAAGTCACTGTCATTGTTGCGTTTGCACCTTGTTCTCAAATCTGTAGGGTTTCTTTGTGGTTTTCCTCCACATTCTGAGGTTAATTGAGGATTCATCATTGACACCACTGGATTTAGTTTGGGTTTGTGATGACTGTGCCTTTGTGAAGTAATAAGTATCCCATCCTGGATTGTTGCAACCAATCCATTTCCAGACCTCATGACCCTGAAAGAGATTATGGCTATGTATCAGTTATGTATGGGTTACTATGGTGACTGTTTTTTCATGCATATAGAAATTTAAAATCATTATTATTATTTTCCCTTTTATTATTTTAGCTCTCAACTAAAGTGAAATGGAACCTGCTTGGCGTCAGGCAGGGAGAGGGAGAGGTAGAGGTCGGGGTCGAGCTGTTGGTGGAGACACAAGGCCATCTTCAGACAACAGGGCCCCAGGTGCTAGGAAACAACCAGGCACCTCTACTGGGCAAGCTGAGCAATATGGAAGAGTGGCTGATAGTGCTTCAGGAGCATTACCTGATGTAAAAAGAGGTATTTTTTATTTTGTTTTTTTTCTGTGATATAAAGGCATTTTTTATTTTTTAATACTGTGGAGTTAATATCTAATAATGCACCAAAATTTTAATTTCATTGTCCTCTTACATTTTGAAATTATTTTACTGTAGCCAAGGCCATTGAAGTGGTCTCAGTAGAGGTACAGAGAATTATGAGCTACATTTATACATGGGTTGCTTAATTTGTGTTATCCAGTTATTATACCCCTACAAAATTAATAAAAAGTATTATGAATCTTAATCTTGGTGAACACTATGTGTTGCTTGTATTCTACTCACTTCTTAAAGAATACTTGGCTTTTGTGATGTTTGATCTGGTGTGGCTTAAACATTGCAAATTGCTTTATGTAACCAGTTCACATATTTGTAGAACCCAATTATTTCAATAAAGAGATGTTTTATTGCACCTGAACAGAAATGGTCTCAGTTACCTTGATGCAAATATATTTGAGCTGTTGTTTATTAATAGGGATCCTTCACTGAGATAATGTAATCTTGTTGCAACAAAAACATTCAAATGTACAGTCTAATCAGAATAATTAAGAAATGTTACTTTAGATTAAATATTGCCAGGTACACTGTAATTTTAGCATAATATCCTATCCTTGAAATATATATATATGTAAAATATATACTGTATGTGCCGATAATATCTAGCTTTCTATTATCTCACCCATCTAAGATCTTGAATACCTAATTTGTTAGTCATCCTTTTGCGGATAAATTATGCCAATGGTTACTCCCCCTCCATAAAGGTGAAGTAACTGCTTAAAGGTACCATTTGAGTTCTATGCTAGTCAAAAGGCATCATATTTTGCTGTGAATGGTCTTGCTGAAACATAACTGATAAAATTAAGTTTAGTGTAAGTAAAGAAGCTGCTGGAAGACCAGTCCTTCATTGAGGCTTGGGTTCATGATTTGAATAATTTGCATTTGCTTCTACTGTTATGTCTGTTTGTCATTTTTCTTAAATTTTTACCATAAAGTTGCTCTACAAATGACCATGATTTATTTTATGTATAATTGTAAAAGTTTGCAGTGTTTGAGTGCAGCTACTTTTTTAAATTATTATGTAGATGAAGTCATTTTAAAACTTAGTAGGAATTATAGCAGGCACAATAGCCCTCCAAACCATCCTCTATAATTTCAGAAAATGTTAACATTGATAAATGGCAATGTCATACATGTCATCCAAGATGTAATCATATCAGCTACATCCACTTTCTGTTGCTGGGTAGGGTGAGTAATGGTCTAGATAATATAACGTGTATGTTTTTCATCCCTCAGTTGTTTTTGTCTTCATTTGCATACAGTTAATGCAACCCCTCCATATTATTCCTAGAATTTCTGTGATAGTGTTTCCAATGTCTTGTCTTTCCAAGAAGAGCCTGACAAGCTCTTTACAGTTTCCAGCCCAGCCACATCCAGCAATGAAACTTGTTCCAACTGTGAATGACATAGTTTTCAAAATTTCTTTATATCAAAATCACCTCAATTTATTTTCTTGTTTCATTTTCAGAAATGACTACTCCCTAGCCAGCAGACAGATGTCTTGCAGCAGAGCTGCTGACTGTGCGGCTGTTAAATGGTGTGGGGTTAAGTGTGTAGAGATCATACAGGTTATGATTAGAAAATTGAGAAACTGTCTCCATGTGTGTAAAAACACAGCAACATTTACCTGCAGTTTCTTTGCTTTTTGCACTTCTGTAATTTTAGAAGAGCCATTCTGTTGAATATATGGGATTCACATTTGTATCAGTACTTCTACTTGGTGACATTTCAAAGCCAGGCAGGGATTTTGGGAATTGGTTCCTTTTTGTGTTTTAGACCTAAATCCTTCATTCCTTTTCTTATGTGGAGATGATCTTTTGTCAGTCAGGACAGATGCAAACAAAGCATCCACTGGAGCTTGCAAGCACTATGCAAAAATGTGATGAACAGTTGCAGCTGAGATTTCTAGCTTTCTTGCTTTCCCATGTATCTCCTGATTGATGATACCCTTTTGCTTAGTTTATCAAAGTTATAGCTTTGATACAGAATAATCAAACATACAGTATGTAATAGCAAGTTTTATATCGACTTCAACACCATCCCCAACTCTTCTGAAGATCCATTATGCAGTTGCCACCATATGTGCTCTAGATGGGTGGAGGGGTTGTGGGGAGCATTGTTTCAAATGCTTCCCTCATTTCTAAAGTAGGGGAAACATTGTCCCACCAACTGTACCACCCTTCAAATAAATCTAGAAACAGTGCTGGAGAAAAGTGACAATGGTAAAATTGAATTGAAAAAGTCAATACCAAATGCATTTTAATGCCATACATGTGTACATGCTACTAAGCTACTAAGGCTATGTTAACACTGTATATAAAAGTGGCTTAATTTATGACTTTTCTACATTTTTTTGACTGTTTTAAATGAGTAAATTGTCATGCAGATTTCAACCTATTAGACAGCCAAAAACAAAAACACCATGCAGGCTTCCTGCACTACTTCACATAGTTTTCAGCTCAGGACGTCTACAAATTCATCAGCTTATGATGGGAAGAAAGAGAAATAGCAAACAGATGATCGCAGCTGTTGCACTGTTGAGTCTGTCTGTGGAAATTTGTAATAGAGTAATAAGGCTTAATGTGGAGGACTTTGACACAAAACAGAAGATTGACAATTTCAGAATGTCAATATCTGTCCACAAGAGTCGTTTACAAAAATATTTTCTTGAGGCACACTATTTCCTTCACAAAATTTGGCATTCAACAGTCACAGAGTACTGCACACAGCCAAACCAACAAGGTGGCTTTGTGTTTGTTTGCCTACAAACAATGATAGACCTTACACCATACTGTAATGTTGGCCAACTTGAAGCTGCCTTTAGAAGATGACATTTGGGATGTTCAATTATAGAGTGTGCATTTCCAGACAATTCAGATTCAAGCATTTAATTGCAGATAAGTAACAAGCACAGTGGTATAAATCTGATCTGAAAAACTCCATTCCATGTTATTTTTACTTGGCACACATCTTTAAAAAATCAGAATATAATAATCATCTTTAAATATTTGCTTATTATTGACTTTTTCCATGCAAGCATAAACAAAAAAACACAAAATCAAAAAAAAAAAAAAAAACTTTTTAGCAGACCTGGGGTAAAAATTAAGAGTGTAAGCAGTCTTGTTAGTGAACAATGGAGGATGATATTTGTCACATTTTTTTAAAAACAAGTTTTAATGTAAGCTGATTTGTGAAATACATATCCTTGAATTAAACCAGTCTTTCACAATGCAATCCTAAAGTTGCAGCCCTTTTTTGTGTTGATAATTTTGTTTTGTTTTGCTGCATCTGTGTCTCCAGTGCTACAGTTGGAGGGTTATTAGTGCCAGACATATTGTACCAATATTGCTGGTGAATTTTATGTATTAGTTTTCCTAAGAAAACTGTGATTGAAAAGAAATACAGTATTTAAGGTGTATGATGTTTTCACCTGAATATTTTTATTTTAACATTTAAACAGGTTAAATAAGCATGACTATTAACATTAAATAGCTAAAATTATAATGGTCTTTAGAAAAAACATTTTGCAGCCCTGAAGAATGGAATGCACTTTAGCTTGAATCTTATTGGTATATTTACTTAAGTCACTTTAACTCAATCATTCCACTTACTGAAAGCAGGAGATATCAATTTCTTTAAACATAAAAAAAGTCAAAATCTTAGCATTTCCAGTCCACTAATGGCATATTACAGTAGTAGGGTAGTTTAAAGATTTTAAGGTTATATTGTATAGTAAAAATTGATAAACTATTGAATGTTTCAGAAAGTCTATTATGTAATTTTAAAACCTGCCTAAATCATTAACATTATTTAAAAACAAAAAGCAATGTGTGTTTAAAAAGCTTGCTCAATAATAAATATGAGGTGAAGCAATTAGTCTCACTTCAAAATAGGATATTTTATGTATTTTTATACAGTACATTAATAATTGAGAGGGGGTTAACTGTAAATGTAGCAATGCAGGAAATGTTGATTATGCCATTTCATAAGTTAAGTTAACTATTGATGCTAAACAATGGGATAGCAATAGGAAATGAAGATAGAACAAATTAAAGGGTGCATAAAAATTAGAAAAAAAAATAGACAGACACCCCCCTGTGGCTTATGTAAGGGAAGGAAAAACAATAATGAGTCACATGTTATAGACGGAAGGTATGGCCAAACATTTATACTGTATCACACTTTTAACTAAAAATTACTACAGTTATAGACACACAAGGACACATTACAAAATAAAACCATAAAACAGTACAACTAAATAAATAAATAAAACACATATTTAAAAATATACTAAAATAAGTTATCAGAACAATTTTAAAGAATACAATCCATGGTACTGAGAAGGCAATTTTGAAAAGGTGAGTTTTAACACTAGAATTACCAGAGCCTACGAGAAAACTCGTATATCCGGCCCACCTTAAATCGCTTCTTAAATCCGTTCACACCTCTCCGCCAGCATCCTTTGTCCTCTAAATGTGCTGATAAAAGACAAGCTGCCAGCAGCCGGCTATTCCATCCCCCCACCGACTTAGAACGTGAGTGAACTTTTCCCAGCTCACGCCTTGATTGTTTACCTGGGAGTGAAGTGCAGTTTTACAGTGGAAATGATAGATCGTTATTTGGAAGACACGCATGAAATGCGTGTTCCGTTTCTAAAGTAATCTGTGTAAACACATTGTTAAAACAGAGACTTTTTCATATTTTAGTAATAAATGTTACAAAATGTAGTAGGCATAAACTATAGAATATGTAAAGCCCGAGTTCCAAAGATCAAATAAACACTTTCACAAAAGCTTCAAGAATGATTCAACAGCTTCTGTGGCGTAGCGCGCTAAGATTTGTCTCTTAGCGCAGAGCAACTTTTCCTTGCCTCACAGACCTGAGTTCGATTCCCCGCTGGGGATGAAGTGTTGCTTTTTTTCTTTTCTTTTAAACCTCAAACGGACATAAAATTTATACATTGGTATGCACTGTCAGTTACTGAGATCGTTATATTTTCATGTGGGATGCTCCTTTTAAAATATTTTTTTAACAATTGAGACTGCAATTAACAGGAACAACTGTCCTTATAACTTATTTTTAAGATCCATAACACACAGACAGACAGAGCACTGCGTAATAGAGAGACAGACAGGCAGAGAAGTCACTAGATATATAAATAAACAGGGAAGCCACGTGTACTGAAAGAAAAAAAGATCAACATGTGCGTTGTCCCTGCTGCACTGAATAAGCTCAGGCCTCTAACATCACCCCTCCCCCCATAAGATCGATCTCAGTAACTGACAGTGCATACCAATGTATAAATTTTATGTCCGTTTGAGGTTTAAAAGAAAAGAAAAAAAAGCAACACTTCATCCCCAGCGGGGAATCGAACTCAGGTCTGTGAGGCAAGGAAAAGCTGCTCTGTGCTAAGAGGCATATCTTAGCGCACTACGCCACAGAAGCTGTTGAATCATTCTTGAAGCTTTTGTGAAAGTGTTTATTTGATCTTTGGAACTCGGGCTTTACATATTCTATAGTTTATGCCTACTACATTTTGTAACATTTATTACTAAAATATGAAAAAGTCTCTGTTTTAACAATGTGTTTACACAGATTACTTTAGAAACGGAACACGCATTTCATGCGTGTCTTCCAAATAACGATCTATCATTTCCACTGTAAAACTCCACTTCACTCCCAGGTAAACAATCAAGGCGTGAGCTGGGAAAAGTTCGCTCACGTTCTAAGTCGGTGGGGGGATGGAATAGCCGGCTGCTGGCAGCTTGTCTTTTATCAGCACATTTAGAGGACAAAGGATGCTGGCGGAGAGGTGTGAACGGATTTAAGAAGCGATTTACGGTGGGCCGGATATACGAGTTTTTTCGTAGGCTCTGGTAATTCTAGTGTTAAGGTGCTTTTTTAAATAAAGAAAGAGAATTAAGAGCCCGGATATAATGAGGGAGGGAGTTCCAGAGCCAAGGATCAGTGTAACTAAAAGCCCAACCTCACTTGAAAGACAGGTGGACTGAAGGGGCCAACATAAGTACCAGAAGCAGAAGAGCGTAGTGAGTGAGTCGTTGTATAATCTTTAAGGAGATTTTTTAAATTAGTGAGGAGGCTAGATCATGAAGTTCTTTGTAAGTGAGGGCAAGAATCGATAAGGCACTTTTTTTTTTTAAACATTTTTTAATTTACTGTTATAATGTCCTGATTACAACATGTTGTAAAGCAGGGGTCCCCAACCACTGGTCCGCGACCCACTACTGGGCCGCAGCCGTCTGACAGCCGGGCCGCGAGAGAACTGCCGGCAACGGAGACTCACTCAGACTTTTCAGAATGCTTGGTGGGTGGGGCTTTGCAGCGGCGCAGAGAGAGGAGAGAGACCGAGGTGAGAGAGTATTACAACAAAGTATTTTTATGGTCCTGACAGTTTCCCCATATGACATGAGTCTATAGAAATCGCGTTACTACGAAGTACATTCAGCAGATGCTTTCATTACAACGAAGTGACCTTGAAATGCCTGAATGAATCATCCACAGAGCAGTTAAATCTGTGGTCGCAGCTCAGATGTGCACGTTTGCACAACGATCCCCAGACAGAAACATTGTAAAAAAAATTCTTTCTTCGAACTTTCCTCGTACTGTTTTTTTTTTTTTTTTGCTGTTTTTCTTTTCTGTGGTTTTCAGTGATACCTTTTGCTTATTGCTTGTCAACATTTGAAAAACATCCATTGGAATTTAACTCATTGTCACCCTCCTATAGAAATGGCAGACATGAAAAAAAACGATAACAGTGTTAATGTTTGTGATGTGCAATCTTTTGGAATGGCAAATGCAAAGCATATGTCTTTGTTATATGCAAAAAAAGAAGAAAAATCTCAGGTTGCAAATGTATGCGAACTGCTTAATAACTTAATAATAAAAGAAATGTTATGTAAATTGTGTATAAAATTGCCCCCCCACACCACGACCAGTCCGTGGAAAAATTTGCATCTAATAAACTGGTCCTTGCTGTCAAAAAGGTTGGGGACCACTGTTGTAAAGTATATTTAGATATTTTCTATTAATTAAAAAAATGTATTCTGTCTGTTATTATGATTTAAAATGGTGTTCACTGGGCAATGGTCGAGATGTGAAAACAAATGCCTTTAAATCTTGCTGAGTATGTCCATTTTCAAGATAGAAATGTTTTTGAGTATTAATCCATATACAGATATTTTTATAAGGTTTTTCTATTTTACAAGGAGTCCGGCCGTATTCTTCAATTTATTGCCCAACTTACTCTGCAGCAACCTTTCAACCCTAAAACATGAAACATGGTTTCCTGTAGTTTGTTTTCTGAATGCTGCTGTTGATCCTGATTTTTTTTTTTTGAGTGACTGGAGCACTTAGGATCAGATATAACTGAGGAACCAGACAGTAAGCTATCATTTTAAACCCACTCACACCCACCAATTCATTCTTCTATTCATACTAATTTGTAATCAGCAATTCACTTTATCTGCATGTATTTAGCAGTTTTGGAGAAAACCCCACACTTGTGTTGGGAAAAAGTTACCGATTGTTACCTGTGTGGAGTGTATACAAAGAATCAAACATAGGGTTCTAGATCTGTGAAACATCAGTGATAACACCTGTGATATGGTTCCACTCTACAGAACAGCTCCTCTTCTATACAGTGTGCTGTTTAGTAGCAAACAAAATTTACATGGCTAATAGTATACAGCTCTATTTTTCATCATGCTTCACATTGTGGTGCTGAGGTGTCACATGTTGCATGGCTGCACTCGGATCCCAATCCAGCTTGTTCATTGTGTGGTGGTTGCGGCAACGCGTTGTAATCGGTGTATGCTGCCAACCTCTTCACATTCGACTGCGGTATAGTGGCTTAAGAATTGCACAATAAGGAAAACCTGTTCTTTTCCTCTTAGGTTTCAAGTAGGTTATCCACCCTTGGAAATTGATTTCCCTAACTCGTAGACAGCTTTTCTGTAGGTCTTCATTTCAGGTGTTCATGTCTATCCTAAGCCTTAAAAGCTGTAATTTAATGATATTTCAATTATCATAAGGAGATCTTTGGAAACTGTAAATATTTGATTTTTTTCATTTTATTTTTACATCCAGTAGGTGTGAGTTTCCATACTGTTTTAGCAGAAAGGCAATGTCAATTTAAACAGCTTCAAATGTAATTTTGTGTGCTATTTTTAAAGAATAATCCCTGAGGCCTAAAATAGAAATGAAATAGGAGAGATCTTGTTAGCCTTAATATGGTGCATGATGATAACTTAGCATTGTCTGTTGCAGGACACACACACCCACTTACCCACCCACCCATAGTGAGTCAAATTAGTTACACCATTTAACCTGGCATGCATTTATTTGGGATGTAGGAGGAAAACCCACTCAGACATTAGCAGAATGTGCAAACTGACATTACCCAAGTTTAGATTGAAACCAGTTATTAAAAATGCATGTTTATTTTTGCAACTTAAAACACATTTCCAATTGCATTCATAATGAAAGAAATGTTTTAAAACAGTATGTGTTAGTTGTAAAAGTGTTCTTTTACAACAAATTTTAAATGTGTGCTTGTTCTCTTTCTTTTAGTTCATGAGTCTCAAAACCGATTTTCAGAAATTCATAAAGCAAATCAGGTAGTAGCTCAAAAACTCACAGCAGATCAGAACTTCTCCTCTTCTTCAGAAGATGAATGGGAGGAAGAAAATATCGGAAAACATGGGAAGATTTTGGTTTCTACCTTTACAACATACACCGATCAAGCAGGTATAACTGTCTACACAATGATAGTAGCAGTTTAAGTTCTTTTTACAATACTTTGGTTTGTAGTACTGTGTTTGCTTATAGCATTAAACTACACTATGACTGTGTTTGCTTATGATAAACATCACCGTAATGTAGCTAGCTATTAAATATAATAGCTATTTCTGAAACATTTTTGATTTTCTTTTGCAGGTGGTGATTTTACAGAACTTGAACGTACTCGACAGTTCTTAAATGATGCTTTTCAGTCTGGGGCCATTACATGCTTGATATGCATAGCTTCTGTAAAAAGGAATCAGGCGGTAAGATTTAACATGTATTGTGACACAGTAGAGAATCATTAATGAAGTAGTCAGAAAATGTCAAAAGGTTGAAATGTTGCTGCCAAAATTCTATTCTTACAACAATATTTATAGTATGTGTCTAACATTCATACTTTTCTTTAAAAAGGCCCTTTTTTCCACCTGTTGTACTCATGCATCAGTGAATATGTGTTTGGTTGTTTTGTAAATGCCATTGTGTAAAATATAGAAATACAGGAAAATAATGCCGACAGAAGTTAGAAATAGTAAAACATTTGAATTAAGAGTAGCTACAATGGGATATTCCTCATTCTCAAGATCTGCATGGTCAAAATGAATGTAAAAAAACTTTTCTCTGTATGGCATCACTTAGTAGGTTGCCAATTAATGGAATGAGGAATTGTTAAGCAATAATATGAAAATGTGTTGAAGAACTGTTGGGGAATTCTGGTCTGGGCAACTAGTTTCCATTAGACTGATTTAGCAGTTGGCATCATTACATTAAATGGTTCATGTAAGGATGTTAATTTTTGCTTTATCTGAAAAAATAAAAGGTTGTTTGAAGTGTTTCCTTACTAGATTTCATGTTTACTGTAAATTATATACGTTTTGTGACTTTTCTATATTCTATTGATAAGGGTGAAAAAACTAAATGGACAGGATAAATACATATACAACTGATTTGATATTGGTCTGTTTCCAATAATTCTTATGTCTTGCCTAACCACCACATTTAATAACATTCAAAAATGATAATACCAAGTTGAAGGAATTGCTCATTTGATACTCCCAAGAAGAAACTGCCCTGTGTAATTCACTATTGTCCAAATGTATAGAGAGGTTCTTGCTTCAGAAAGATCTGGTACATTGTAATTGAGAAACATCTTACCAAAAGCTTCTAACTACATTTTAGAATGTCACGATTAACACTTAAAATGCTGTGCAGTTGCATAGGACTGTTTGTCGAACAATTAGTTAGCCACCGACGACCAGTTCCTATCTGAAAGCACATTGCTATAGTTTTGTATAGACTATCAACTTTGCATTGAGGAAGGAGTAGTGTGTATGGCTATTTGAAACAAAATGGTACAGGGGGTACATCAAGTTGTTGGAAGAAAATAAGGTGGTTACTGCAATCCTTTAGCACACCTTGTGTCAACAGGTACATGATGAGCTTGACTTATGGCATATACCTATTCTTTCCCTGAATAAAGTTTTCTTCTTTTATCATAACTGTAAACAAATTCCTCAGGTGCTTGTTGAAGTCAAGTATTTATTCTGAAACATTTGTGTTACCGCATCTGGAAGTGTGTATAATGCAGCCATATCCACAGCATCATCATACAGATATGTAGAACAGATTCAAGTCCTGAAAACCTGTTCACTAGAGGTGGGCGATCTTTCCAAAAAATCATATCACGATCCTTTTAATACAAAATCACGATCCACGATCTGAATTGAGATCTATCTTTTCAATGTGGCATACATTTAAGAGAATATCTGGACTCGGACTCATTAAGACCTAAGTTACACTTTATTTTAAATATCAAACAAAGTTGATTTCAGTTGTGAATAAATTACATACGAAAATAATTCTAGAAATAATAAAATGTAAACAAGGGCAATTTTCAAATTCTGACACTTTCAAACATGAACACTCTTTAAAAAATTGTAATCAGCAGCTAACAGATAACATAAATATAACAAATATAAACATGCACTTTTAAAAGTGCGCTTTTAAAATTCTGGCAATTTCACACAACATTAAAAAATGTTTTATAGTTTGTTTCAATTTGGGATCAACAGCCACATAACCATAAAACAGATTTTTTTAAAATGTATTTTAATGTAACATTATAAGTGTAAGAACACTGTTTCACAATCATTCTAAGCAACACAATTAACATAATAAAACAAAACAGAGTAACAAACAGCTAAAATTAGAGGTAGAAAGGTAGATGGTGAGGTAGAAACAGGTGAAGGATCAAATGTCCAGTATCTTTCATTTTAAATACAGGTACAAACAACTTCACTATGCTAATAAACTAGCTAACTAAACTCCAAGCACTTTAGTTACATATTTTAAGCATGAAAGATTATGTTGACATTCTGTTTATATTAGATGTAATGATTTTCTGTTTACAAATCAATTGATCCACTTTATGGGGTTTCAGAGCAGCCCTTTGTAAAGATCACTATCTGTACAATTCACTTGAAAATTAGATTGTGGACATGTTTAAGATCGATCACAATCTAAAATCTTCAGATCACGCACTGTGCACTAGCCTATTTTTAAAATGAAATTATTAGTATTGACAAACAATGTATCTGTTAAAACAGAATGGATGAAAGTTGCACCAATACTTGTAATATAATAAAGACAATTACCATTTCCATTGGGTTTCTCCATGTGTGGTGTTTGCATGTTCTCTCCATGTCTCCGTGGGTTCCCTCTGGGGGCTCTGGTTTTCTTGCACATTTTAAAGACGTGCAGGTTAGGTGAACTGACGATCCTACATTAACCCTAGTGTGTGGTTGGGGTGGCTCTGTGTGTGTGTGTGTATGTATGTATATGTGTGTGTGTTTACCCTGCAATGGAATGGTGCCCTGTCCAGGGTTTGTTTCTGCCTTGCGCTTATGCTAACTGGGATAGGTTCTAGCAGACCCCAATGAACGTTTCAGGACTCAGTGGGTTGGAAATGACTGACTGACCATTTCCATTTCCTAATTTATTTGAAATTTTTTTGTTATTTTCTTGAATCATCAAACTCAAGTATAGTAAGTAGTATTTCATACATTGTAAACACCCCAAATTCATTGCCAGCAACTGAAATTCAGATCTGTAGTGATCCAATTAATGATTTTACATATGTGTCAATAAAAAAGAAGCACTAAATAGTTGCAAGCTTCCTTATTTTGACGTTGATACAATCACACATCTTGCTTTTCTAGATCAAAAGTTTAGTCTGTTCGTGTGATATTCTTCATTTACAATGTTTCAGGTCTCTCTTCAAGTCTTTGGTCTGCTTGCCTGCAAAAAAAAACCTTACCTTTACTCAAATAAGGTGCAAGTTCTTTAAGATTTCTTGTACCTTAGAAATAGGTTTCAAGTTTTATTTTCAAGTGATTGCAAATGGTAAACTCAACTTGTTAATGCTGCTACTTCAGTTGTAGAATTAAAGGTAGTGCATCTACATCATGGATGTTGTGTCCTTGGTTTGAATATCACATACAGTCATCATCAGTGTTGATTTTACACATTTTCCTCTTGTCTGTGTGGGTTTTGCTTCCATGTTCCCAAAGCCCTGGTAAGTTTGGTTAAATGGTGATTCAAAGTTTGTCCCAGTGAGAATTTGTGTGTTTGCTTGTGTGTGCCTTGGTGTGGAATGGTATCCTGTACTGCGTTAATTATTACCAATGTGTGTTCTGCTGCCATGATAGGTTCCAGCCTCCTACGACCCTGAATTAGGTTAACTGGGTTTAGGAATGAAAGGATGTGTTTTACTTGATGAAGTATACTGAATTTGGAACGTCATAGTTAAAATATGGTGTAGTGATATAGCTTAGAAAGCATTATTGTGAATTTCCCATTGGGATTAATAAAGTATCTATCTATCTATCTATCTATCTATCTATCTATCTATCTATCTATCTATCTATCTATCTATCTATCTATCTATCTATCTATCTATCTATCTATCTATCTATCTATCTATCTATCTATCTATCTATCTATCTATCTAAAAGTGTTTTGTTTCTTTCTGTTGGTGTGGTACCATTTTAATTTAATTTGAAGTTATTTATTTTACAGATGTGGAGCTGCAAGGGATGTTACTGTATATTTCATTTGCCTTGTATCCAGAAATGGGCAAAGGATTGTGTTTTTCTTGTATCTTCAGTTACTGATGATGACTTTGGTAAAAAGGAGCATCCTTGGGCTTGGTAGGCACTTACATTACTACTGCTACTAGTAGGAAATTTAGAATAGTACAGTTCAGAGTAGACCAGGTAAGGATTGTTCTGATGCTTTTTAATGCTATCAGTCAATTAACCTACTGTATATTTTATTCTCCACCTATTCCCTACCTTTTGTCGTTCTCATTTAAGGGTATCTGTACTATTACTAAGAAAACATAAACAAAATCTTTCACATCTGTAGGCCTTTTTTCTTTTAGGTTCATAAGACTGATATAATTAATAAACTACTTTTTTCATGTGACAGAATAGTATATAGGTACCCTAGATTGAAAAAAATCTTACTGATTTCAGATTCTGAAGAAAGTAAGCCCCTTACACTAGGCCAGGTAGACACTTAGCTCCATCTTCTGTATTTTACAGTGTTCTGTGTTGTAGATTTGTATGTATTTTTTGGATTCATCAAATTATAAAGAATATTTTTATAGTTGCAAAGAAAGTGACTCTTTAAAACAGTTTGGCGTGTTTTTAATGTTAACATGTTTCACCTGATTTTTACATAAAATAACTTGACTGTAACTGTATTATGCAGAAGAAAATTTACAAGCCAAGGCATTAAAAGAGGAAGATATTATGATTTGATAGCTTATTACAGGTGCTATTGAGGACCATTGAGGCACTTTAGGATACTAAAAAGACCAATTAATCGTCACGTTTTAAAGTTATGCTAATCCAAATATGAAATGAGAATGAAAATAAAACAGATCTGCAGTGACCTTTATCGTTTTACATCTACAAAGTTGGATTTCATCCATCCAGAGCTTGAATATTATCTTTATACATTGCATGTGTAGATTAGGTTAGATAAACTGTATTAATCCAATGGGAAAATTCAAGTGCATACAGCAGCAGAAACATACAAACAAGAATATAGACTCATAAGACAAATAACACATCCAGACAATTTTAAATAAATAAATAAAAATCAACTTAACAAGTACATTGGGTGGAAGCATTGAATTGCCTGATAACAGTGGGTAGAAAAGACCTCCAGAGGCAGTTCTTAGCACACCGTGGTTGAATGAGCCTGTGCCTAAATGTGCCCCAAGAGATTGCCTCCTGGATGGGGTTAAGGGGATTTTTCATGATGGTATCCAATTTTGCCATCATCCTCTTTTCCAAACAGCTTCCAGTGTTTCCAGGGTTTGCCCTGTGATGGATTAGATTTTCATGATAAGTTTGTTCAGGAATTGTGCTAAGATTGCTCCCCCTGGAGACCATAGCACAGAACACCACTCTGATCTACTGACTGGTCGAATATTTCCAGCAGCTTGCTACACACATCAAAAGACCTAAGTCTACTTAGTAAGCACAGTCTGCTCTGGCCCTTCTTGTACAGCGCCACTATTATCAGACCCATCCAATTTGTTGTTTATGTGAAACCCCAGGTACTTGTAGCTCTGCACCACTTCCTCCCCTTTAATTGTGAGTGATCTTAATGTAAGTTAGGAACAGAAATTTTAGAATTACTATCCTTTTACCATATATACTCATGTATAAGTTGGGTCTTGAAACGCGAAAAATCAATCATAAAATCAAACTCTGACTTGTGCCTGTTCAAAAATGCAACAATGCAACGCTTAATTTTATTTATTTATTTTTTTCTCATCTTCTTGCCTTCTCAAATCTTGCATCAGTTTCTCATGCGCATCAAAGTTTTTTGCAGCAACACAGTTACCAGTTTCTTTCACTACTTCAACAATGTTTAACTTAAAACCAGCTTCATATTTTCTTCTGATCGAACGCTCCACCGTAGATAAGGGATGTTCTTACGATAAAGGTGTATGAGGGTGTGAGATACAATAAACACAATACAGTGCAAACGTCGCTTCAGAATAGTTCTGGTATTACCATGTGGTCATGTAGGCACAATACATAGGAAAAAGAAAAAGGCAGTGTTCTCCGTGGTTACTCTCTCAGGTGGGCGTTAGCATATCATAGTCTCTTGGACCAGTAGCGTGAGTTTTCTGCATTCGATTTATATGACCGACATTATAAAATACCAGTAATTATACGTTAAAATCAACTCCCGACTTATCCGCGAGTATATAAGGTAATTAGCAGTTAAATCTTTGAGAAAACGTTTGCATCATATTAATATAGATCCAGCATCACATCTTTACAGTAATGTATACAGATACACATTCTCAAATTTCAAAAGGTACAATGTATTCATCACTTTTGACAAATATTTTTTTAATTTCCTAAAAATTAAACTGTAGTTCTTTGATATTATTTTATTATGTTTATTTACAAAATAAACACTTATGACAGGATGCCAGTAAATCAATCATCATATGGACATGTTTTATATCAATGATAGCTCATTACGGCTTCCTGGTGTTGGATTTAGCTGCAAAGCTTTCCTTTATCCTCTGATGGATGTGAAGTCTTGTAATAAACATCCACTGTAAAAAAAGTTATGTAGGTCAAAGGTAACTTCCAGTCAAACACCAAACCTTTTATTAGTACAGTATAATGTGTATTTTTACCCCACTATGTGACTCTGATCACAGTTGCATCATTTTCTTTTTCATATTTAGATCTGTTTCATCTGTCAATGTACAATGTGCTATATTTGTTAAAAACATGCTGTGTTTGCAACCTAAGAAGCTAGTACACTGTAGTATAATTTAGTTTACTAAGGAGTGAACCTCTGCTTTAATAAATGTTTAAACTATTCTATCCCGTTTGGAAAAATATGCATACATATTATTAGTGTAAGTTATGAATTATTAATATTGTAAAGTGTCACATTCTGTAAATTGTTATTGTATGCTAAAATATTTATTGCTGCTTTACGTAATAAATCTATCTTAATTTTACAAAGAAAGTGATGAACTGATCAAAAATCAAGCTTTTGAACTTATTAGAATTTTAGTGTAGCTATACAGGCAAAGGTTATTGAACATGGCAATGAAATGTTTGCATGAATCTGCTTCTTCTTTTTAATGTTAAATAACGATTCTACTATGAAAGTTACTAAGTGCTAAAAAGAGATCACTTTGAACAATTCACTTAAAATTTGTGTAATGTTACCTTTTTCTTTATTATTTCTAATACTTTAAAATTGTACTGTAAATTCACCTTATTCTCAGGTTATTTTGTGCAGGTTCATTTGGTTTCCTACTTTTTTTGTTTCAGTCCAAAATGTAGGCATGAGTATATGAACTTTGAGACTCCTACACGATACACCTGCTACTGTGGAAAAGTGGAAGACCCGCCATTAGACCCTTGGCTCGTGCCGCACTCCTGTGGTCAGGTGTGTGAAAAGAATTTTAGGCCGTCTTGTGGACATAGCTGTTTGCTGCTTTGCCATCCAGGTATAATACAACTGTTGTAAAAGCTATTTTATAAAGCAAGTCTGCCTTTTAGTTTTTTAACTCGTTTACCTTTATTTTATTGACAGGTCCGTGTCCGCCATGCCCAAAGATGGTCACTGTGACATGCTTCTGTAAAAGAGCCAAACCTATTCCAAGACGATGCAGCTCAAAAGCCTGGTCTTGTCAGAAGACATGTGGGAACATGCTTCTTTGTGGGCAGCATAAATGTGACAGGCCTTGCCATGCCGGTTTGTTTTGTACTTTTTTTTTTTTGTTTGGAAAATTGTAATGTTATTAAGATGTTCTTGCATCTGTAAAACTGTCTCAGTCCCATATTAATCCTGGGATAGTAGAAGGGAGGACCCTGAAAAGCAGCACCTGTTGTTCTGCTTCACCTCTCTCCCAGCCTTTGCTCCTTCAGTATTCTAGTCGGGGTCATTCAGTAGCAGCAGTAACAATAACTCCAGTAGCTGAGATTGCAATAATAGACCTTTTATAAAGTAATGAACCTGATAAAAAAGCAAAAATGCTAAAATAAAGCAGTTTTAAACAGAAGTGTTATACCTGGTAACAAGGTACACCAGGTTTTTTTTTTTGGCCCTGAATAGCATTTACTGTAAATGTTTAAAATAATGGGTTAGGCAAGTAAAGCCCTGTTCGGATAGGAATAATTTTGCACCAGGAGGTGGGTAAAGTAATTAGAACTGGAGGACCGATGTAATTTTAGTCCCTTCTGAATTGCACATGTTGGTATGTTTTTATGGACTGCACATTCATGTCTCAGTAAAGATTACAGAGACTTTTGCCTTCTATTAAAAAAAAAATAAGTAAAAAATAACCCCAGGTTAAACTAGGCCTGTGCAAATCAACATCATGTCAGTAATTTTGACATGGTTAATATTACAGAGGTCTTCCAGTAATATTTACTTTATCCAGTGCCTGAAGGGAGAAAGAACCACTAGTGCTCCTTGTTGTGCATGCTGATTAATGCTGGAATGGGGTATTCTCTCCATGGTCTGAAGGCGCTCTGATATCCACTCTTTTTATTGAAGCATAGGGAGGGAGGTTTGTGGTCCCCCTTGGATTTACGAACTGACATGTTGTTGTTATAAATAAGAGTTGCTAATGTAGTTCATGCTCATGGTATGCAGTGGTACACATACTGTACATTAATACTAGAATCCGTGAAGCCTACGAAAAAAAAACTCGTATTCCTTGGCCAGCTTAAATTCCTTTGCACCTCTCCATCAGTGTTTTTTGTTTTGGAAATGTATCGATCAGCACAAGCAGCCTGCTATCCCATCTCTAGCCACCCCATACCCAACCCCCCACCCCCAATGGAGCTGAAGTCCGTCGCAAACTTCTCCCAGCTCAAGTTTCTTTATCATGGTTTGAGGTGCCTGGAGTTGTATAGGGTAAACAATATATCGTTATTTGGAATACATACATTTCATGTGTGTTCTGTGTAAGTGTAGAATGACATGAAATGCTAAACACATACTTGAAACAGAAACTTTTTCCATGTTATACTAATAATGATGTAAAGTGTATAATACAGTATATGAGGACTTTAATCCAAATATCAAATAAACGTGTCCTTTTGTTCAAGAATATAACCAAAGAAAAAAAAGTTTACATGTTGATGTCAATGAGTTAAAAACCCAAGCTCAAGGCTGATATGTATTCTTGGGTTGTGCAGACATAGGGACTGCTGCCTTATGACCAAAAGGTTCCGGGTTCAGGGCCAGCCACTATGTGTTTTGAGTAGTGAGCTGCTATTATTATTAGTATAATATAATAAAAACATACATTTGATTTGAATCTGTAACACCCGGCGTAAATTTTGGCTATTTGTAAAAGTTAGTGTTTTTTTTATTATTCAGTTTTATTCTGTCAGTGACTTTCACGTGGTACAATGAACTTGCCTCTCCCTCTCTTGAGTTGATGGCATTTATCTCCATTCTTTTCACAAGATCAGAGATGACCACATTTGGTGCTGTGGTTGATGCCTGCTCAGAACTATTTGTTATACTGGCAATCAAAGATACGATGTCCCATGACCGCTATCAGACTACCATGTGGCATTTGCACTTTGACAACAAAGACACCCTTGCAGAACATGTGAATAATGACAGATTTGCTGCAATTTCGGAGATCTGGGAAAGTTTTTTTGAGAACTGTGTTTTGAATTACAACCCAGGGCAAATAATTTCCCAGTCTGTGGTTATAAAGCTTATGGAGCTGTTTCTGGATAAAGGCAGAACCATAACAACAGATGGCTTCTTCTTTGTGCTTTCGCTGGCTAATAGACTACTGCACCGCAACACAACTCTGCTTGGCACCTGAGTAAAATGGGACTTCCACCTGCAGCTAAAGTCACGTATGTGAGCAGTTCACCACGCTAATGTTTAGATCTGGCAGTGCCATGCTACAATGATCTCTTCATTATAATCAAAAGGGTCTCATAGTTCAACTTTATGAACATGGTCTGTTTGCCAGTGTGTACTTTGGAGTGTCTACTTTCATGCTGTGTGGTTTTTAAAACTTTGTATATTTTAAAAAACTGCATACAAATAGACTATCTATCTATCTATCTATCAGATAGTACTCTATTTGTCCTCAAAGAAATTATTTGTGAATACAGTAATCCCTCCTCCATCGCGGGGGTTGCGTTCCAGAGCCACCCGCAAAATAAGAAAATCCGCGAAGTAGAAACCATATGTTTATATGGTTATTTTTATATTGTCATGCTTGGGTCACAGATTTGCGCAGAAACACAGGAGGTTGTAGAGAGACAGGAACGTTATTCAAACACTGCAAACAAACATTTGTCTCTTTTTCAAAAGTTTAAACTGTGCTCCATGACAAGACAGAGATGACAGTTCCGTCTCACAATTAAAAGAATGCAAACATATCTTCCTCTTCAAAGGAGTGCGTGTCAGGAGCAGTGACTGTCACAGAGATAGAGAGAAAAGCAAACAAATCAATAGGGCTGTTTGGCTTAAGTATGCGAAGCACCGCGGCACAAAGCTGTTGAAGGCGGCAGCTCACACCCCCTCCGTCAGGAGCAGACAAAGAGAGAGAGATAGAGAGAGACAGAGTTTGTTTTTCAAGCACAAATCAGTGCGTGCCCTTCGAGCTTTTAAGTATGCGAAGCACCGTGCAGCATGTCGTTTCAGGAAGCAGCTGCACAAAAGATAGCAACGTGAAGATAATCTTTCAGCATTTTTAGACGAGCGTCCGTATCGTCTAGGTGTGCGAACAGCCCCCCTGCTCAATCCCCCTACGTCAGGATCAGAGAAAGTCAGCGCAAGAGAAAGAGATAAGTAAGCTGGGTAGCTTCTCAGCCATCTGCCAATAGCGTCCCTTGTATGAAATCAACTGGGCAAACCAACTGAGGAAGCATGTACCAGAAATTAAAAGACCCATTGTCCGCAGAAACCCGCGAAGCAGCGAAAAATCCGTGATATATATTTAAATATGCTTACATATAAAATCCGCGATGGAGTGAAGCCACGAAAGGCGAAGCGCGATATAGCGAGGGATTACTGTATTGTTATTGTTTGGAGTGTTTCCCCTAAGTTTAGTATTTTTTGAGCACTTTGGAAAGATCTAATGGATAAGGATAGTTATAGTAATTACACCAAATTTTTGCTTATAGTTAACTGTAAATTATTTATATTCTTTTTAAGGTGAATGTCCACTTTGTCCAAGAGTGAGCAAGCAGAAATGCCTTTGTGGAGCAAGTGTGTCTGAAAGACTTTGTGCAAGCCCTGTGTGGCAGTGTGACAGGGTATGTTATTTTGTGTAAAGTTACTTTATTAATTTTGTTTTGCATTTTAAGTGTTGATTTCAACTAAAAGAGACTGAGTTTTTTTATTTGTTTTATCTTTAAATTAAATCTGACTTGCCCTCCAATACCTGTTTACATAGAAAAAAAAAATTGGGAAGATTTAGTAACAGATAATCAAAGGTTAGGTTGAGGTGTTCTAAGGTTCAGCATGCTTAGTTGTTTAAGGACACCATTATTAAATAACAAATTTCCAATAACATTTGGACATATCCTTGTAAACTGCATTTGATTTGATTTTGTAATTTTAATATCTTATGCTTTTCCCATGCTAGTTGGTAGGTTGGTATTCTTCCATTTGAGCACGATGAAACATTTTGCCATCGATGTAGTGTAAGCTATCTAAATGTGTCATTCATTAAGCAGTGAATTCTCATTCACTGTTACCAGAAAACAGAGCTGTTAGAGGTTATTGTGAATCTAAAAATGTCTGACAAAAAAGCAAAAATATTATTCCAATAAGGTTCCAGAACATGTGATCCAGTGAGACAGGTGCCTAATAATCAAGTTCCACTATCTTTGGACACAGAAAAGGGGCTTTTGAGCAAGTCTAATGGGGTTATCGGTATATTGAATTGTGGAGATGTGGGGTTTGTTCTAATATATGTGTCTGAATTAAATTACTCTACTCTGGACGCTTTGTTTTGAAAAATTATAAATTCTGACCATTTCAAATAAGAGAGCAAAACCAGACAGGGTTTCTCATTATCACATTAGCAGTGCTTTTTGCAATTGCTATTGAACCCCCTAACTATTCATTTTCAGATGCAGTCAAAGAAAGAATAGTAATAGTAAGTCTCTTTGTATTGATATTATGCTCCTTAATGTGGACTAGCATTTGTTGTTGCTGTTCACAATAAATTTGTTAGATGAATTTCATAAGATCACTGGGTTCAAAATCAATTTAAATAAGACAGTTCTTAATCCATTCAATTCAGATTAAACTAGATCTCCTTTCATTAATTGCCTTGGAATGATTCAGATACCTTAAAATTAAAGACCTCTTTAAAGTAATAGAAAGTATTATACATATATGGGTGCTTACTCATCTTACCCAAGATAGAATTAATATTGTCAAAGTAAATATCCTCCATAGGGATGTTTTTCAGAATATTCATATATATATTTATGTCTTCTTTTTTTATAAACTTTATCTGTGCAGATTAATAATGCATTGAAAATGTCTCTTCAGAGACCTAAAGAAGAATGTTGCCTGGCACTGCCTAACTTTCTTTTGTCTTACTAGGCTGCAAATATATAAACTAGTAAACTTTGCAAGGGGCCCCTTAGTGTAAAAAATGACACCTGTCACTTGGACGGGAGAAGCTGGTTGGTATACATAATCCAGATTTCAGTCTAATTGAAAAAATTTTGCTGGACTTGAAAATGTCTGGTTACTTATAATCAAAATCAACATGCATCCTGACAGAGCAGTATTACAAAGAAGATAGGGAAATAATTATAGGGTTCAAATGTACAAAGCTGATGAGAGTGAGATACCTGTGTACACAGACTGGAGGTTGTCATGGCTGCCAAATGTATACCTACTAAATACTGACTTGAAGCAGATGAATGCATATACAATCAGTTATTTTGTGTTTCACATTTGTAATTAAATAAGACCACTTTGCAGAGATTTGTTTTCACTTTGAAGAGTGTTTTTCCGTTCAGTGTCAAACAAGTCAAATAAAATCCACTGTGTTGTTTATGTTGAATAACAATGTTGTATAACAATAAAAAATGAAAACTTCCAAGAGGGTGAATCGTTTTTATAGGCACTGTGATTGCCATAACTAGGTAATGCTATTGAAATCTTTCCTGAATGTTGTTTTTTTTCCTTCATAATATTTTCCTGTTTTTTTTTTCTTCCTATGCAAGGTTTGTGGAAATGTTTTTCCTTGTGGATACCACACATGTGAAATTGTATGCCATTCTGGTTCTTGTGGAGATTGTCCTCGGTCGGGAAATAGGGTCTGTCCATGCGGTAAATCAAGTGAGTAAATTTGTACTCATTTTGAAATGTAAAATTTGAAATATTTCAGGTATAAAAACTTAAGAAAAAAAGCTCATCCAGTTTTTAGCTCGCGAGATGCCTGATTTAATTATTAATGATGAAATTTCAGTTTATCAGAAATCTAGAAGATGTTTTTTTCCAAACAAGAAAACTACACTGGTTATTGTAAAGTAATGTTTACACTAATGATTACAGTTTTGGGCACAGTAAAATTATGTTTTTATAGTTAAAATGTGATGCCTGTTTTAAGATTTAATGCTGACAATACATACTGTATATTGTATACAGGCTTATTTTGATCAGATTTTAGTATTTATCTTCAAAGAAGTTTGACAAATGAGAGGAGACCATTCAGTCTATCAAGCCAATTTGTTTAGCTAATAGTTAAGCTGTTCAAATATCTCATCCTGATGAATATTGCTTGGTTCATCTGTATACTTGCAGATATACAGTGGAATACTTGACTCCAGCATTTACTACTTGCTTGCTTTTTCATTACAGAATCTTTTTTTCTTATGCTCATCACTTGTGTTATTTTTCTTCCAATTATCCATTTTTGTGTACAGGTTTTCAGTATGGGAAAACAAGAAATGGTAGCCTATATTGGTATTGGCAACACAGTGTCGCACCAAAACCTTGAAAGGGTGCACTCTCTCTTTCTCCCTTACTCATATACACAAACATCCTTTATTTCAGGCCAATTCTTTTTTGCTAAACAGTCTATCAGAATTTCTGTGGAATGTTGGATGAAGCTAGAGATGCCATAGGAAGAGCCTCTGAATATGGGGAGAGCACAAACTACACAAAAAACTCCCCATTGAGATACAGGTCTAAAGTCAGAATGTGGTGAAATGCTCACTGCCACTTCTACTTCACATGGCGTGCGGTATACATTATTGTTGCATTCCAGTTAAAAGAAGTTTTGCTTTAAGCCTAAACTTGGTAAAATTTATCAAAAGCTTTGATTGATCTAGAAAACTATTAGTTAAGTGACAAAGCAGAGCATGATATGTGAGTTTGCAGCCATACAGTATGACTTATTGCATCATTGGGCTTAGCATTGATAGCATGTACTATATTTAAAATAAATTGTTTTCACTTTTTTTTTTCAGTTTTGAATGCCATTTTCTGGGAATTGGTTTTGGTATGACAGGTGCCAACACTGTAAGGTCCAGGAACTTTGAGAAATGTAAATTTACTTTTGTCTTATTCATACAAGGAGCTGTTTAACAGACAACCTCAAATTCTTCTAGGCCCAGCACTAATATACAGTTCCTCTACAAAGGACAAAGACACATTTTACCTTGATTTGTCCCTCTGCACCACAGTTTAAAAATACAATCAAACAATTCAGATGTGATTAAAGTGCACATTGTAGACTTTAATTTAGCAGTATTTGCATACATTTTGGTTACACCATATAGAAATGACAACACCTTTTCTATATGACCACCCCCCCCATTTCAGAGCACCACAATGTTTGGGACAATTGGTGTTACAAGTGTTGGTGATTTCTCAGGTGTGTTTCATTGCTTCATTAGTACAGACATAAGATAATTAGGCTTGCTTCTACCTACAGACTTCCTTCAGGTTGAGGGCAAGAGCTGTACCAGTGAAAGTCAAAGAAGCCATTATGTAAATCAAGGGTAAAACCATTAAATACATTGACAAAACATAAGGATTAACTAAATCAACTGTCTGGAATATCATTAAGAAGAAATACACTGGTGAGCTCAGTAATCACAAGGGACTGGTAGGCCAAGGAAGACCTCCACTGTTAACTATAGTATGACAGTGATACTGATGATAATGAAAAAGCCTGTCTGACAGATCAGAAGCAGTCTTCAGGAGGCAGGTGTGTATGTGCCAGACACTACTATCCGAAGAAGACTTCATGAACAGAAATACAGAGGCCACACTGCAAAATGCCAATTGCTAGTTAGCCATAAAAACAGGATGGGTCAGATTACAGTTTGTGAAAAAGTACTTAAAAGAGGCTGCAGTATTCTGGAAAAAGGTCTTGTGGGCAGACGAGACAAAGATTAACCTGTATCAGAGTGATGTCCAGAGCAAAGTATGAAGATGAAAAGGAAGTACTCAAGATCCAAAGCATTCCACCTTATCTGTTAAACGTTGGGGTATTATGCCTTGGGCATGTATGGCCACAGGTATCGACACACTTCTCTCATTGATAATGTGACTGCTGACGGCAGTTGCACAATGAATTCTGAATGCTGCCAAGGCAACACAAGAGTTTTTCAAAGCTAAAAAATGGAAAATTCTTGAATGGCCAAACCAGTCACAAGAATTAAATCCAGTTGAGCATGCCTTCCATATGCTGAAGAGAAACCTTAAGGGGACAAAACCCTGAAACAAGCAGGAGCTGAAGATGGCATTTGAGGCTTGACGGAGCATCACCAGAGAAGATACTGAGTACCTGGTGATGTCCACGAATTGCAGATTTCAAGCAGTTCATTGCATGCAACAGAAGTATAACAAAGTACTAAGTAAGACTAAATTAATATACCTACCATTGGTATCCCCCAAACATTATGAGGGCCTGAAAAGTGTTGTAATTTCTACATGGTATGATAAAAATAGCCCTAAATGAAAGTCTGCAATATGCCCTTTCATCACATCCGAATTATTTGATTTGTAATTTTAAACTGTGGAGCACAATGTAAATCAAGGGAAAATGTGTCTTTGTCCCAAACATTATAGAGGGCACTGTATTTTAAGGTATTGTCACCAAAAGCTGGGGCAGGACCTACCTGGCATTTTACACACTATACATTAAAGTAATTTGTAACACAACTTAAATCAGGTTACTAGCTGGAAAACCTTTTAATAGTAACTTGCTCCTCTCTGCCTTTGTTGTTGTTTGTTTTTTTCTTCTTCCTTTATGAAAACCTGTCATATGTAAGGAACTCTTTGCCAATGCATATTATTTATTTATTTATTTCTTTTTTCAGAATATTATCTTCCTTGCACAGATGATGTCCCAACATGTGGTGATACTTGTGATAAACTTCTGGACTGTGGACTTCATAAATGCTCAATGCGTTGCCATCGTGGTCCATGTGAAACCTGCAGACAGGTGACTTTTTGTTCACGTCTGAACACTTATATATGCCGATATACTACATATATAATATTAAGTGCTTGGTAGCCATAGATACGGTAAATGTCATTGACAGATACTATTTGATAAAAAAAACTTTATATGGTCATTAAAATGTTTAGGAAAAAATGTTCATATTAGAATCATATATGTTTTTGAAAAATATTTTTTTCAATTAGTGATGAAAGGTTATTTAGTGATAGAGGGTTGATTAAATTAGGTATTATAATTTAAAACAAGATAGTAGTAAAATATTAGGATAGTGTTTCTCAACCTGTTGTACGTGTACCTCAAGGATTTTTGGGTTGGTACGAGAAAGCACAGCAAGTGTAAGGGGAGCTGGGGGATGGGCCAGGAAGACACAAGAGAGGGGGAACCAACCTCACTGTGTAAGAGAGAGAAGCTGCTGCAGTTACAGGTACACCTCCAAATGTATACAATCCTGCTATGTTTCTGAGACAATAGAAAGCTTTCATTAGTAATACTGTTGTCCGTTTATGGAATTAGTTCAGGAACAAAGAATACTTTGTGCTTGGTTTGAGAGCATGATGATGTGATCAATCAGCTATCAGCCGCAGTCATTTTAACTTGTAGTGTTGTACATTTGAATGAGGGAGTTAAAAAGATTGCCAGATTAATCACCATACATAGCCCTGATTTTAATGAACATGGCCACAGCTGTGCATGCAACCACAAATCCATTTTGTAGGTAACTTGTCCAGTTTAGATTTCCATGTAATGGATTAATTATTGTTAACCTCAGAGTTAGCGGGGCAGGTGAAACATAGTACAGTACTTAATTGCTTAAATTGAATCTGTAAACATTTATTTCAGTCATTGTCATTTTCAGATCAAAGTAATGATCATTACTATAACAACTAAAATGTGCCAAACGTGATGAAAGCACAAACAACACATAATTAGATGGTATGGGAGCGAAGGATGGAACTGCCAGTTATGAGTAATTGTGACAAATTTTGCAAAAATAATAGCAGAGGCTCATCAAATATGTAAGGCAGCTTCAAAACACCAGAACAATGGCCAAATTATAGATATTTTAAACTGCCAAGATTAATTTAATAAAAGTAATAATAGATTTTATTCACAAAGATATTCTTAAAGTTGCAACAGATTTAAAAAGGAGAAAAAGATTTTTAAAAAGAAAGCATTATGAGTTGGTGACATTTGAAAATGGAGTTAATTTGACTTGTCCTTTAAATATTACTCATCAGTGTTATTAACTAGCTAGTATCTCCCCCATACACTGATGCAATATCACAACAGCAAACTTCACAAACCTGAATTGAAAACTGTGTTCTTTTAAAAGCAGCTTTAAAGAGTATATGCAAATGAAAATATTCTTAATTATTGACATAATGTTTTACATTTTTTAGTATTGGTTTTAAGCAGTGTTTTAGTTAATAGACAGAAGCATTCAGTGAATTCATTTAGTATGTGAAAATGGTAAGATAAACTGGGTAATCTACTGTATAATGATCAGTGGTTTATATGCTGAAATCCCCTAGTGCAATAAAATCCCCTTTCCTTCATTTGTTGTTACTTTAGGCGAATAAAGCCCCCCCACCCCCGGCCATACATTAAATTCAATCTCTGATCTGTATATTGTATATAAATTAAAAGTATGAGTTTTGATTAATTGGGACTTGTGTATATTGTTTACATGCCTCTTCTAAATCAGGGGTTTTAAACTTGGTCCTGGAAACCCACTGTGGCTGCAGGTTTTTGTTCAAACCAGATTCATAGTCAGTGACAGAAACTGATTTAATTAGTTGGTATTTATTTTTCCTGTTCTCTTATTCTACATTCAGAAAAGCACATCATCAGTATTTTTACATTTATAAGACATTTAGAAATATTTCTATTTTTGCTATAGATTTAAATGCTTAACTCTCTTTTGTTGATTTCATTATATTTTGCCCTTTCTCTGTGCAGATGGCTTCCTTCATTGAGGTTTAATTATGACAATTTAAAACTAGCAGAGCAGACACCCAGACAAACCACACAGAATTGTGAAAGGCTGCAACTGATTTAGTGTCAGGCCCACTAATTAGTAAATAATGAGTTAATTAAACAATTAGAACACCTGGAAAAGTAGAATGAAAATCAAAATGAAAATGTTAAAAAGAAAGAATACATTATTTCCATATACCCTAAGTTCTTGTCAATAAGCCGCGGCTTATCTAAGGAAAAAAGTTGTGAAAATGAAAAAATAGAATATCGGCTTATACATAAGTCCGGCTTATACATCCATCGCGGGGGTTGCGTTCCAGAGCCACCCGCGAAATAAGAATATCCGCGAAGTAGAAACCATATGTTTATATGGTTATTTTTATATTGTCATGCTTGGGTCACAGATTTGCGCAGAAACACAGGAGGTTGTAGAGAGACAGGAACGTTATTCAAACACTGCAAACAAACATTTGTCTCTTTTTCAAAAGTTTAAACTGTGCTCCATGACAAGACAGAGATGACAGTTCCGTCTCACAATTAAAAGAATGCAAACATATCTTCCTCTTCAAAGGAGTGAAGCAAACAAATCAATATGTCTGTTTGGCTTTTAAGTATGCGAAGCACCGCGGCACAAAGCTGTTGAAGGCGGCAGCTCACACCCCCTCCGTCAGGAGCAGACAAAGAGAGAGAGAGGGAGAGTTTGTTTTTCAGTCAAAAATCAATACGTGCCCTTCGAGCTTTTAAGTATGCGAAGCACTGCAGCATGTCTTTTCAGGAATCAGCTTTACAAAAGATAGCAACGTGAAGATAATCTTTCAGCATTTTTAGACGAGCGTCTGTATCGTCTAGGTGTGCAAACAGCCCCCCTGCTCAATCCCCATACGTCAGGATCACAGATAGTCAGCGCAAGATTGACAGAAAAGTAAGCAATCTAGCTTCTCAGCCATCTGCCAATAGCGTCCCTTGTATGAAATCAACTGGGCAAACCAACTGAGGAAGCATGTACCAGAAATTAAAAGACCCATTGTCCGCAGAAATCCGCGATATATATTTAAATATGCTTACATATAAAATCACAATTTAAATGACCGCTACGCGCTCGTGTTGACTCGGCGACGCCCAGAGCAGAAAGAACGCGCTCCGGCCGCTCCAACCGCGCCATGCGGGGAGTGAGAGAGACGGCAATATCTCACACTCTCTCCCCCCTTAAAGAAATTAAATGGGCGCGAGTGAGACCACTGACCTCCCTCCCTTCTATTAGTTATAGGTTATAGTACGTTCGGCTTATCCATGAGTCCGGCTTATCTATGATACGATTTTATTTTAAAAATTCGTATGATTTTTGGTCTCCGGCTAATACATGAGTCCGGCTTATAGACAAGAACTTAGGGTAACTGCTTAAATACATAAAATTTATTTATTTATTTATACATACCAAACTCAGTTTTCTAATTTCTATATTGTTCCCAAAACACAGAATCGGGGAAATAACAGTTTGCTTAATTAGCCCAGGAGTCCAATTAAAAACAGGAGCTGGTTGGAACAAAAACCTGCAGTCACAGTGGGTCCCCAGGAAAACCCCTGTTCTAAATGAAAGTGCAAGACGATGCAAATCACTTGCAGAAATGACATTTAGCTTTTCCCAGGCAAGTGAATGTTTGCTTTTGCTTAAAGTATTTGTACTGTGCTCTGTCAGCTAAAAAAAACTCTTTAATAGCACTTGCTGTGCTGGTGGTGTCAAGCCACAGGAGACCTTAATCTTTACATTAGCTTTCCTTTGTTAATAAACAAGGTTTTTTATCTAATAGTAACAGTTAAAATTAAACCATGTCACTGATTACACGAATAAGTTAAATTTGCTTGAGGAAAACTAAATTTCTTTGCTGCACTACAAAACCTCCTACAGACTTGAGACTTGTTGTTGATTTACATAAACACAAGGTGGCAGTATATAAGGTGTATATCAGATTCTTTTACATCTAGGAGAATAGATAGGTGAAACATGTTTAATGTAGCACTGATCAGAAACATTTTAAGAGAAAGGATGACAAGGTTCACTGCCAACTGTGTAATGTTGTGAATAAATACCAAAGCAGCATTTCTGCAGTTCATTACCAAGTACAAAACAAGCATCATGTTTGTGAGATCAGACTACAGCACTAGCAAGGAAATACATCTGCTGACCAGAAGTCGGGATCATATAGCATATGTGTGCACTTATTGAAGAAGACATGTTACCAGTCAATGTGGCTGATTAATTATGTTGAGCAGAAAAGATCTAAATATCTTAAAAACACAACTAGTCACAATAAGTATATCTGAATTCAAAACTCAGATGAAAACTGACCAGTGAAATCAGTATTATTACAGAAAGCACAGAGTTGATAGCCTTGTCAAGAAGCTAGGCAAAATGCTTTTGTATGTTCATGATAACTTTCAAAACATTGTGATCAGTAATTTACCTACCATCCATAAATTGGACCCCCGTAGCTTGCTTTTATTGTATACTACAAATTACTGCTCATGACAGATTTAATATGTACTTTAATCTTAACTACCCAAGTACAAATGGAACATTAGTATTATCAGGCTGCTGGCCTGACAGTTAGGAGGCTATGCACACACCTGACTCCCAAGCATGTCAATTTCATCGAATTCCTAAATCAAAATTCATAAAAAAAGCTTCTTAGCAACTTAAATGTCAGTATTTAACATGTTTTTTGTTAAATGTAAAAAAATACACATAATTCATAAATAAGTAATACATTTCTGAGATAGGTATCCTTGCATTATTTTTTTCTTATTAAGTACAGTATATGTCAGTTTTTATTGATTAGTGGTTATCAACTGATCAAAAGTGGAGGACTGTCAATTAAGAAATGTGATCAAAATTTGCATCCATAGTATAAATAAGTGCAGGAGTGAATTTGAGTGTTGCCTGATGTGGACTGGTTTCTGTCCAAGATTGGTTCCTGCTTTGTGACAAGTGTTGGCATAATAGCCTCATATCCCTGCATCTTTATTTTGGATTAACTAGTCTTAAGGTAAATAGATAGAGAGACCATGCATAAGGTTTAAAGTTTTCTGGCAGCATGCCAGATTTCCAGGATATGACAGTTTTATATTAATCAAAATAACCGTGACACCATTTTATTAAATCAGCAATAGCTACATTAAATGGCAACAGCATTAATTTTTGTTTTGGGTATATTTTAAATAATCATTAAATTTTATTTTTGCAAATATCAGTGGAATCCGAACAGGATTGAATGTTAATCAGTCATCAGCAATTTAATTTCTATAAGTCTGTTTGAGCATACCATGAAAACAATTCAAATTCTCAGCAACTGTTCATTGTTTACAAATTTAACTTGAAATTTTTGTGGTTTTCTTTTTCATTTCAAAGACACCAGTAATTAAATATTAATTCAGAATTTGAAATATGCTCATAGGATGTGTTTATTGAACTGTGTTTATAAATAATGAATATATTTCAATATTACTTATAGAATTTAGAAGGAACTTATTTTCCTGATATTTTGGTTATAGGTTTTGTAATATTAACTATTTTCTCTGCAGTATTCTTCAAGTATTGTAGGTAAGTATTTTTTGAGTACAATATTTGTAGTTGTTTTTACCAGTGGCTAATATTATTAGTTCAATGGAGCTCCTTATTCTTGAACGTGTTACATAAAATTGGCATTGAATAAAACTTTCCTGCTGTAGATCAATTCATGCTTTTCCTAGTGACTAGCTTTGACTTCAGTTATTGATCAGTGTGAAACACAGTTTTGCAGG
The DNA here is from genome assembly GCF_900747795.2 of Erpetoichthys calabaricus. Classification (NCBI taxonomy): domain Eukaryota; kingdom Metazoa; phylum Chordata; class Cladistia; order Polypteriformes; family Polypteridae; genus Erpetoichthys; species Erpetoichthys calabaricus. The sequence continues at coordinate 106,018,738 of NC_041398.2, forward strand.
AAACTGTATTCTTTTGAATTCAGACTGTTGAATAATGTTGAATTTGAATTTAAAATTTAATAATAATGCTAGTGTTGTACTGTGTTAGCCATTATGGATGAAGTGAGGAGTCAAGCAAAATGACAGCTTTTATTGGCTAACCAAAAAGATTACAATATACAAGCTTGACGGTAACTCAGGTAAGATGTAATTGAATAATAGGAATTTTGAGAATTTATGTCCATCTTTGTGTCTAATGCTGGCTCAGATAGATTGCAGCTTTCCCTACAAACATGCCCATGATAAAGCAAATTTATTAAATGGATTATTATTACAGCATATGTGAATAATTTTCATTTGTTTACATCTTTCACTCAAGAATTACTTTTCATGACTCTCAACAGTTGTATTGTCAAACTTCAGTTTTTTTCTTTTGCCATAGCCAGGCAATAAAGTTGTAGCACTGAATCATGCGTTACTACAAAAAGCAATGACGTTAACAGGCTCCACGTTTAGGCAGCCCATGCAATGAATCAAGTGTTTGAAATGCTTATATTGTTTATGAAAATATATACACGTTACTGAAGCACACTTTCCACATCTCCTTGAGCCAAGAGGCCAGAAATTGGATTAAACAGTTTAGAGAATGAAATTACATGTAAAAAAAAGCAATGGAGTATAAATCTGTGTTTATTGGAATGTATCTGTATAGCACAAATGAACAGGTTTTTCTGTTTTATGGGAAGAATAATGTGTCATGATATTTTCAGTACCATATGACATCACAGTGTTAGTCAGAGTAGTGTTGACACCTGTAAAATAGCCTATACATGCCATTATTGAACAAAAAAGAAAACTGTTATGAGATTCATATGTTTTGAAAGAAAACTAGCTGTGTGCACTCCCTTAGTTCTGGTCTTCCTCTGCAATAACATTTTAATGTATTGTGGGGGTGTCGAGTTACTTCTAAATATTGATGTATCGAAAAGTCCTATATTAGCAAATACCTACTGCCCTAGATGTACCATCGTGCCAGATTTCAGCTGTTTAATTTTGCTAAACGGGAAGTACTGTTTTTGTTGATGAGTGAGTGAATGAGTCTGTCAAATTTGCATTCAAGCATAAAAAGTACCTTTTTTAAAATTTTTCTGAATACTGGTGTTGCTCTATTTAATTGCTTCCACCATTCCCCCAGGTTCATACTACTCTACAGGCACCTTCTCACATGAGAGGAGATGTTCCCCTCTATCTGTATCCTTCTTTACACACAACTTAAAAATAGCAAGGACTACATTAAAAACAATAATTCAAGGTTCTGCAGCTGCAACTGAGAAAAACTTTATAAAGATCTAAATTGTTTTAGTCCAAAATTTTATTTCTTGACTACATATGGGTCTCATAGCATTTAACATCAACTCGTTTTTACATTAAAGTGGTAGGAGAACTGCCTCAATACATAATCTGTGATCGTGAAAAGTAGAAAAGCTTTTGCCTCCTAGAATGTTTGTTAACCGTGATAAAGCTAACATATTCAAGCAGATTTGTCTATCATGTAATTGAAGACATAATGAAACTGAGAGATGCCAATAATTTACCATAATTTTCAGTTGAATTAATGGTGAGCTATTCTGCTTATATATTTTACTGAATAAAACAGGTTTACCAGTCACAGAAAAGTGTTTTGACAAAAGTATTTTACTGAATGAAACAGGTTTACTATTCACTTACTATTCACAGAAAAGTGTTTTGTCAGTTTCCTTCATTAGAGTTTAATAAAATGTTTATAATCTATCTAGGTATGATCTTCAGAGAAGTTGCTAGAACAATTAATTAGACAAAACCTTTATAATATGCTTCACCTTGCCCTCCAATTGGCCTAGGGCCCCCAAACCAGGAAACTTGAGCATCTGTGGATTGTCAGTTTTCTTTTTGTGTATTTCCATATTGCATGGAAAAGGTTACTTGAAAGAAAACACACATATAATCTGTGAAGCAACAAAAACAAACTTTGCAAAAAACAAGCAATCATTTATTTTTTGCTGTTTGCCATTTTGATGTTATTGGTGTTGGCATAGGTCTGTGTATAAAATGTGTTATGCTATTCATTACTTTTTCCTCATGTTGATGCTTGATTGCACAATTTTTTTTTTTAATGCTGCCCTAGAAAGTTAGTCATAGGATGTAAGAACTCTGATGTCTGACCTATGTTACTTTGACCATAGTCTGAATGAATAATGGTTTCTGCATCTCAGTCTGCTGCCCTCTTGGGATTTTCTTGCCGTGCAGTCTGTAGAGTTTACAAAAAGAGATGTAAACATAAAAAATATGAGTAGCTATACTGTGGAAAAAGCTCCTTTGTTAATGAGTGAGTTAAGAGGAGAATGGCAGGTCAATTTAACCTAAAAGAAAGGCCACAAATACTCAAGTAACAATTATTACAACAGAAAGGCTTTTCTAAATGCTCAAAGCATTGGACGCTAAAGTGAATGAGCTACAGCAGCAGGGGCCTCATGTATAAATGGTGCGTGCGCACAAAAAGTATGCGTACGCCCGTTTCCATGCTCACTTCGAGATGTATAAAAATTAAACTTATTTACTTAATTAATTAAATAAAATTAAAATTAAGCCACGCACATTTTCACAGCAGCCTCACATCATGCATAAGCACTTTTCTGCTCAGTTATGTAAACTGGCGGCATCCAGTGTCAAAGCACTGCTACTGCTTCTGTGTCATTTCCCTTTCTTTTTTATATTCAGGTAGGCTTTTATCAAACACATCGAAATTAATTTCATAATGTTTACAAATTTAAGGCACTTGATTGTAATCATTCTGTAACAGAGCCGCCTGTACTTCTTTAGAAGACTGGCATCCTTCAACATCTGCAGTAAGATGCTGCAGATGTTCTATCAGATGGTTGTGGTGAGTGCCCTCTTCTACGCAGTGGTGTGCTGGGGAGGCAGCATTAAGAAGAAGGATGCCTCACGCCTGGACAAACTGGTGAGGAAGGCAGGCTCTATTGTTGGCATAGAGCTGGACGGTTTGACATCCGTAGCAGAGCAACGGGCACTCAGCAGGCTCCTATCAATTATGGAGAATCCACTACATCCATTAAACAGTGTCATCTCCAGACAGAGGAGCAGTTTCAGCGACAGACTGCTGTCACTGTCCTGCTCCACTGACAGACTGAGAAGATCATTCCTCCCCCAAACTATGCGACTCTTCAATTCCACCAGAGGGGGTAAACGTTGAACATTATTCAAGTTATTGTCTGTTTTTTACCTGCATTTTTTATTACTCTTTAATGTAATATTTTTTGCTGCTGGAGTATGTGAATTTCCCCCTGGGATTAATAAAGTATCTATCTATCTATCTATCTGTCTGTCTGTCTGTCTGTCTGTCTGTCTGTCTGTCTGTCTGTCTGTCTGTCTGTCTGTCTGTCTGTCTGTCTGTCTGTCTGTCTGTCTGTCTGTCTATCTATCTATCTATCTATCTATCTATCTATCTATCTATCTATCTATCTATCTATCTATCTATCTATCTATCTATCTATCTATCTATCTATCTATCTATCTATCTATCTATCTATCTATCTAATGGTGCATGGAACAGCCAAACTATTCCAAATACTATATCTGCTTTAACGTTGTTACTCTTAGGGCTCATTTATACTTCACGCTCAGAAAGCGTACGCGCTCGCATCATGGCCGCCACACGTTCTGAGCGTTCATTTGATGCATCCACTGAGCAGGTCCTCAGAAATTAACGCGACGCGTGCGTGAGTTGCAGTACCAGCAAAAAGTCAGGGGGTGCAGTGTGCTAAAAGTTGGAATGTGACGTCAGAGTCTCTGTTTACTATCTACATGTGACAGAAAGTTGCTTTGCGGATCCTACGAGATCGGTGTGCGCGCTTCGATATTTGATAAATGGTTCAATGTGGTGAAGCAAAATGCCGACATACAGATGAATTCATGGTGCTTTTATATTCAAGCATTGCATATTCCCGATCGTAATGACATGATACGTTTTAAAATTCTCACATACTGTGACTTCTTTTTTTCTAGGGCTTCCTCTGCTCCTGACAGCAGCGAATCGCCAGCAATAGATCGTCACTCCACGCACATTAAATGTATGATATTCCAACTCTCTGCACATTTAGAATCCTTAGATTTATACTTGATATCACTTTCATGATGAAAAGCATTAAAGTATGTATATTACATTTTACAGATAAATCAGTAATTTCGTTTAAATAATGAATAATGTTAATAGGACGGAGTGGTGGCTCTGAGGCTAGGGATATGCACTGGCAATAGGAAGGTTGCCGGTTCGAATCCCGTAAATGACAAAAGGGACTCTGCTCTGTTGGGCCCTTCAGCAAGGCCCTTAACCTGCAATTGCTAAGTGCTTTGAGTAGTGAGAAAAGTGCTATATAAATGCAAAGAATTATTTTTATCATAATTACACACATGGGGTGACACAGTGGCGGAGCGTTAGCGCTGCTGTCTTGCAGGGTGTCACGTCGCTGACATTCCCTGCCTGGAGTTTTCCTGCTGGGTTTCCTCGGTGTGCTCCAGTTTCCTTCCAAAGATATGCAGATTTGGGGATTTCGTGCCGCTAAAATGACGCTAGTGTATGTGTGTGCTTGTATTCACCTTGCGATGAGCCGAGGCATCGTCCAGGGATTATTTCTCACTCGTGCCCAATGCTTGCTGGAATGAACACATCCCTGGGTTTAATCAATAAACATCCATTTCAGAGATATTGCGGTAAGGTGTCATCGGAATTTAATGGGTGTTCTAGGCAATTCACAATACAGAGAAGCCGAATATGTTCTCACCATGATAATATCTCGCACTGCCACCTGGCGGATTCCTCCAGATTTACGTAAAGTACCCGCGCAAGTACGAACACTTCAACGCTTGCATAGCAGGAGCGTCTGCTTCAGCATGCGTCGCGTGATGTATAACTCCGGCCTAAGTGCACCACTAAGAGTATTTTAACCCATTGTATCTATATGTAGTGTCACATCTGTACAGCGGGTTTTGTCAAGAGCGGAGAGGATTCTCAGGACACAGCTTCCAGCCCTGGACAACATTTATAGCACACGCTGCCTCAGGAAAGCTACCAACATCTGCATGGATTCCACTCAACCATGCCACAGTCTATTTATTCTCCTCCCATCTAGCAATGCTTCAGAACATTTCCTGCGTGGACCTTGAGGCTCAGAAACAGTTTCATCCTAAGAGCTGTAAATGCACTCAATCAGTTCATCAAGTGCTCCTGGTAGAACTGTTTATACTTAAAATTACTATTACGTCACTGTAAACTTGTACAATAACAGTAAAATTGCGCAACCTGAGCGACTTTATGAAGCATTTGCACTATCTGCACTATATGTGCATGTATATTATAGTGCTGGGCGGTATACCGGTTCATACCAAAAAACATTTTTTTATTTTTGTTATGATATGCATTTTTCTTATACCGCAACACCGGTTTAAATTGCCTAAACAAAGTTTGGAATGTGGCACAGCGGGAAACTGTTTAAGGGGGGACCTTTTTCACTACTGCACTACTAAACACGAATGCAACAGAGTACATGTGTTAGTGGAGGTATTGAACGTCGAAAATGGACAGAGAACGTTCTGAAACTGAAGCTGTAGCAGATGATAAAGTTGAACATGATGACACAGAAGAATGTTTGCCGAAAAAGGAGCCGTGTCTGTTGTCTGTAGATACTTTGGTTTTAAAAGGTCGGATGTGGACCATTATGCTCAAATGTGAGAGTACTGTTTCTATACTACTGGATAATACTGCAAGCCAAGTTGTACTTGTTTTATTTTTTTTTTTTTAATACTGTGTAATGTACCTGGGTACTGTGTAATAGTGTGACGACATGTTGAATTTATTCTCGACATTTCCACTTTAATCTCAATGCTTCTGACAAGAATAAAGTCGACATGTTGACTTTATTCTCGACATTTCTACTTTATTATTGCCGTTTATATCGAGATTAAAGTCGACATATTGACTTTATTCTCGTAATTTGTCATTAAAGTAGAACATCGTAAACTAAACTTCATCTTAAAATGAATATTTAATTTACTAGATTTTCTCAAACCCCGTCATAAGTTATGTAGCACATTAAATGCTTTGTGTTAAGTGTTCCCGAAGCCATTTTCGCTACGTGCTTCTTAAACTGACTTCCTCTTGCACTAAGAGGAGGCGCAGGCAGCAATCACCTCACAGAATACATTAATTTCATGATATTCCTGCTCCCTGAACATTTAGAATGTTAAGATAAATACTTAATATCATTTTCATGATGAAATACATTAAAGTGTATATTAATCATATGGGGGCATGGTGGCTTTGAGGGTGCACTGCTGTGTCGCCACAAGGGGGTCCCTGGTGTTTCCTGCCTTGAATTTGCATGTATTTCTGGTGGGTTTACTCTGCGTGCTTCAGTTTTTTTCCAAGTCATGTAGGATTTGGGGCTTTGTAAGGCTATATTGACCGTGCTATGTATGTATTGCTCGTATTGCTTGCTGGGATGGGCGCAACCCTGAATGGATGGCATAATTAAACATGTATAACGAAGATTTTTTTGAAGTTCTGAACACTCCGTGGTCTAAGTTTATAACTAGTTTTAATTTCACAAAGACGTTTATCGTGTGGTGATTGGTTATGTGGAGAAAGAAAAAGGAAACACAGGAACTGTGGGTTTGGTACGTTAGACAGAGATAGCACACATGCAATAAAGAACGCCCGCTCAGAAGAACATCCATTGAATTCTGTGTTCGTGTCTCTGACCACCAGATCACAAACCCAACATTTGCACAATATTTAAGTTAAACCTGTGCGACACCCATTCATACATCGTTTTTTGGAGCCTCGTCACACCTGCCATAAAGTTCTCTACACTGAAAGTACACCTGGGGACCCCTTACTGCAAGGGAGCAGCACTACCATGCATGTTTAATACCTGTTTAATGCATTTCATCTTGAAAATGTATCTTAGCATTCTACATTTTCAGAGAGCAGGAATAATAATAATAATTCATTACATTTATATAGCGCTTTTCTCAGTACTCAAAATATCATGACGTGAATGTATTCTGTGCGGCGATCGCTGCCGGCGCCTACTCTTAGCGCAGAGGAAGTCAGTTTAAGAAGCATAGTGATTAACAGCTGGGTCGGAAAACACTTAACACAAAGCATTTAATGTGCTACATTAACTTATGATGGGGTTTGAGAAAATCTAGTAAATTAAACATTGATTTTAGGATGAAGTTTAGTTTACGACATTCTATTTTAGTGACAAAATAAACTATGAGAATAAAGTGGAAATGTCGACTTTAATCTCGACATATAGTTTTTTTTTTCCTTCACTGTGGCCCTAATACTCTTCCGTAGGGCTATACCACAAATAGCATTATAAATGCAAGTTGCAGTTTTATTATTTATGTATATGGCTTAGCTTGAAGCAAGGTCCATATTAATGCAGTTTGCCTTAATGATGGTTCAGTTGGTAAAGATATCATCACCAAGTTGCACTTGTTTTATTTTATTTTATTTTAATTTGGTGAGTACTGTGTAATGCACCTGGACTTTTTAGTCTTGGAAGTAATAGTATTATTACTGGAAGTTCAACTATTATTTATTGTATTGATATTATTTGTTTAAATATTATGCAGTTTAATGATGGTAAAGTTGTTTAAAAAGTCACTTTAACATGTCAGTGGACAGAGATTGTTAACATTAACAAAGTGTAGTTGGTTTACAAAAAATATTTACTAATTATTCCTTTTCTAAGACATGTTCAGTGCAATACAACTTTTGACAAGCACCTCTGGATATTTTACCATGTCTAAATGCCTCTTTGGATGGTTGAAAATATGTTGTCAAAATTTCAGTTTAAGTTGTTTGCAAACATTGTTCAATAAAAAGGCTCTATATTTTGAGTGCATCTGTCATGCAATGTGATTCCTTCTCTTCATTAGTGCCACTCCCTTGAAATCTATCACTTTATGGGGCCATGCAAACTTGTATTAATACTTGTGTGCACATTAAAATGTTTTTTTGTACAATGCACAATTCTCATGACAGTGGAATAGGTTATTCTTAGCCAGTAATTGCAGTGGAAAATGTGGTTAACATCCACTCATGCATGGGAAAAAAATACAGTCGAATACCGTGAAACCGGTATAATTTTGAAAAATACTGTGATATAGAATTTTGGTTATACTACCCAGCACTAGTATATTATACTTAAGCTTTTATATTGTATATTTTTCATTTTTTATATTATTTTTTTTTATCATTTTATAGGAAAATTAATTTATGGAGTAGTTGCATATTGAATCTCATTAGACCATACAATGACAATAAAGGAATTTAATTCAATTCAATAGAAGAGAGCGTGTATTTACAGATGATTATGACTGGCTTCTAACTCGATTTAGATTTCCAACAGCTATCCTCTTGGAGCTGTTTGAATTCTAGGATGTATAATTGATATCATTTTTATGATGAAACTAGACAAAGAGCCCGTTTCGACAACATAAGATGAAACGGGCACGAGTTTGTGTCAGCAGTGTATGAAGAACAAATGATAAGTAACGAAGAAGTTGTTTTGTAATGATTGTAGTCCGCTTTACTCATTACTGTACAGGCTTGTACTGTTAGTTGATGAATTTTCCAGGTCTATAGTATAATATTGAATGATGAATGTTCCAGTACAATATGGAATAGTAATAAGTATAAGCACCACAAACCTGATATAGGTGTATTGAATGAATGCGTAATTGAATCAGAATGCGTAATTAGGCTTCGAGCTGTAATCGAAATCGCCTTTCAGGCCTCTAGAGCTTTAATCGAAGTCGCCTTTCTCTTTGAATTTTTGCGGCCGTAAATCCGCCGCCTGCCACAATGTTAGGGTTGGATGTCAGTCTCGTAAGGTTTTTCGGGCAGGTGCGCAGAAGGCGACTGCGCATTTGGCTTCTGACGTGCGCAGAAGGCGACTGCGCATTTGGCTTCGGACAGACGTGAGTGAGTGAGGAGACAGGCGAATTATGTATATTTTACATTTTACAGATAAATTGTTAACTTCATTTAAATAACTTATACCGTTAATAATTCAACACTGAATCCATGTATATCTGATATCATTTTCATGATGAAATACGTTAAAAATGTATTAAACATGTGGGGGCATGGTGGCGCAGTGGTAGCAAATACAAACATGTTTATTGTGCGGCGATTGGTTACATAGAGAAAGAAGGACAAGAATTGGGGGTTGGTACTTTCGACAGAGATAGTACTGCTAAAATAAATAATTAAGTTTTAAGAAAGCCCATTCAGAAAAACATCCATTAAATTTCCAGGGCACCTTGCCGCACTATCTCTAAAAAGTGATTGCAAAAGCCACTATACATTCAATGCAGAGAACATTTATGGCAGTTGTGGTGAGGCTCCAGGAGGCTAGATGTATGAATGAGTATCCCACAGGTTTAATTAAAATAATGTATAAATGTTTGGTTTGTAAGCTGGTGGTCGGGGACACAGACACTAAATTCAATTGATGTTCTTCTGAGCAGTGGATGTAATGTATTCTGTGTGGCAATCACTGCCTAAGAACTCCTGTCAGCATTAAGGAAAGCTGGTTTAAGAACCACGTACTGATAAACGCTAGAATCCCTGAAGCCTACAAAAAAAGTAGTAATTCTGGGCCACCTTAAATTCATTTCACTCCTCTCCATTAGTGTCTTTTGTTTTGTAAATGTGTCAATCAGCACAAGCAGCAAGCAGCCTGCTATTCCTTCCCCCCCACTGACGTAGCTGAAGTTCTTCCAGCTCATCAGTAAATCTGGGTGTGAGGTGCCTGGAGTTGTATAGGGTAAATAATATCTAATTATTTGGAAAACATGCATTTCATATGTGTTCCGTGTCTACAATGATCTGGGTAAATGTAGGATGATAGGAAATGCGAGGCAAGAACTGTTGGGCACATAACAGAAATTATAGTAAAAATTACTAAAATATTGACATGAATAATGTATAATGTGTGATGACTGAAGTTCAAATATCAAATAAACACTTTCACAAAAGATACAGTATAACAACACAAGTGCTCCTTTACTCAAGAATATAACCAAAGAAAAAGAAATTACAGTATTCAATTTACATGTTGCTGTCAGTATGTAAAAACCGAAGTCCATTTATCAACTGCATGACAGAATTGACGTCAAAAGTGGAGTAGATGTCGATCTTTCGTCCTGCAGAGGGTGGAGAAGAAAAGCAATTAGGCATCAATGCCAACCCTTGGTCCTGGGGAGAATTACAACCAGCAGAGCCCTTCAGTTGTCCCAAAACACACGCATGTGAAATGATGTATATCCATTTATGGCCAAAAACCTACCATTTTCGGTATAAATACTTCCATCAGTGTAATGCATCATCTTATAAGCATTGTATCTAAAGCTATTTCCATGAACAAAACAGTGAACTACTAGAGTTGGTTTATTTCAATGACCTGCATAGCTCCCAGATCTCAAAGTCTTCAAAGAACCTTGGGGTTCAAAGCAGCCCCTAAATCTAATTTACTTAGAAGCATGTTCCTGTATTGCTTTTCTCTGATAGCCTTCAAAGCCCTTGAAAGAAGCAGTAGTACTGCCACACATGTACAGTACAGTAATACCACAATTAACAGATCCAATGAGAATGAAGCTTCTTTGTAGAGAAGTCAACATTAAATGCACTATGGTATATGTGCAAGTTCAAATACCAGTCTGCTATAGTGCATTGTGGAACATTTTGTAACAATTAGTCATTGCCTATCATAAATATTTGTGCATACTATGGAATGCAAATTTACTGTATGTAAATGCATAGTTATTTCATGTGTACTGTAGTTATTTTAATAGTTTTGTAAAGTAATACATATATCTTGCCCAGTATGTTGAAAACATTTTTTTTTTTTTAAGTAAAATGCAGATAATAAATTGGGTAGAGGCTGGAGAGAAGAAGTGCCAGGTGACAGAATCATTGAGGTTAGCCTTAAAAGGAGCCATTGCAGAATGTACAAGACGGTGCATATACAGTAGGGTGCTCTTACTGTACCTATAACTGCTTAGGAGGCTTAAATTGGCTCATGGACTTGGAGAAAGTGGGGCAAAAGATGTTACCTCTGACAAGAAATAAGATGTGAGGAAGAGACAGTGGCCTGAATGTACTGGCATGTGACACAGCAAATCTGAGTGCAGAGCTGTGTGGAAGAGCATGGAAGATTTAAACAACCCTTTAATTTAAACTTAAATTTAATTCTCCATCTACTGCAGTGTTTATATGAAAATGTTGTGTTCCAAGTAAATTTTCAGACTGACGTTAATGGAGTATTCACCATGTAATGGGCACTGTCTAATCACTTCATTATTTTACATATATATATAATATTTATATATATTTTTAGAGAGAGAGATAGATATAGATAGATAGATCTTGAATCTTGTTCTTGGTCTCAGTCAACATCTAATGCCATGATATACACAACATGAGTCATGATTTTAATGTGCAAGGTACCTCAGTCCATTAAATTGGGCTTCAGGGTTTCTCACAGCTAGTGGTGATCATGGCTGCTAGTTGTGGCATACAGGAAAAGAACTGTGGTGACCTTTGGTGATAGTGAAGTTCATTGCACAGGCTGACTTCATTTTTATCTCAAGCACTGGTCATCTACTGCAAGTGCAAAAGAAAGTCCTACACGGCCAAACAGTTGGAGGTGCAGGATTTCTCCACCACGTTACTGAGCCTTGAGTCCATCAAGCATGTGGCATTTCTGTCAGAAAAAGAACTGCAGCGACATCGGATGACAGTGAAGGAAATTGCAACAAACTTAGTGGAGTGATCTAGTGTGTTATGTTTTGTGACAAACGCATGCACCCACCTTTCTTTGAGGAGCAGTGGTTTGAGTGTTACTAGTTATGTTTATAATAATGAGCTTTCAGAAGAGTTAGTATGAAAGACCTTTTCCTATACAGTAAATTTGAAAAATTTGGATTAATTCTTCTGTTTTTTGTAAATTTTCAATTTTTTTTTCTCATTTTGAACATGAAACCTTTTTGAATTTTTCTGTTTAAAGTTAAGAGAGTTAAACTATATAATTTTGCAAAATCAATGCTAATACTTTTACGGTGCTAAAAATTTTTATATTATAATTAGGTGTAAATATCTTTGTTTATATTAATCTTTTGAATTTTCTTTTGCTTTTCCAGGAGGTGGAAAAACAATGTAGATGTGGTAAATATTCAAGACACATGCCATGCCATAAGGAGTACATTTGTGAATCAAAGTGCCCTAAAACAAAGAACTGTGAACGACATCAATGCAAGCGAAAGGTTCTGTTGAAATCAGTATAATTTATTTAAGCTTTTTTGAAAACAAAACTAATTTTTTTTCATTAGCTGACAATTGCAGTAAATGTAACTAATCTGTGGTCTGTTTGCCCAAGGTCTTAAATGTATGTGTGGCTTTAAAGTAACATTGGAAAATGGAAATATGTGTTTTGATAGTGCTAAGCACTCATGCCTGTTAATGCAGTACTATGTACTTTTGTGATATCCTACATAAATATGCGCTTAGAGATGTGCAGATAACAGATTCAGTATTGTAAGGAAATAACATCTGAAGAAACTACATGATAAAGATAGTGGCCTAATATCTGAACTATAGGATAAGAGTATGAAGGTATTAAGATTTACACAAAGTGCAAGTATTTATACAATGTATGGTTGTAGCTGGGCAGCACGGTGGCGCAGTGGTAGCACTGCTGCCTTGCAGTTAAGAGACCCGGGTTAGCTTCCCGGGTCCTCCCTGCATGGAGTTAGCATGTTCTCCCCGTGCCTGCATGGGTTTCCTCCGGGTGCTCCGGTTTCCTTCCACAGTCCAAAGACATGCAGGTTAGGTGGATTGGCGATCCTAAATTGTCCCTAGTGTCTGCTTGGTGTGTGTGTGTGTGTGTGTGTCAGTGTGCCCTGCGGTGGGCTGTTGCCCTGCCCGGGGTTTGTTTCCTGCCTTGTGCCCTGTGTTGGCTTTGATTGGCTCCAGCAGACCCCCGTGACCCTGTAGTTAGGATATAGCGGGTTGGATAATGGATGGATGGTTGTAGCTATCTGTTCCAAAATGGAGTCTGATAAAACCTTTACTTCACATAAATATTAGAATGTATTTCTTTATTTGGAGAATTGTAGACATGTAAATAATGTTTTTTTCATAGCAATTAAATTTGACACCATAGTGTGTTTCAAATTTCTGTTATACAGGGTGAGCCAAAATGAAGTACCACATTTCTCAAGGTCATTTTGTGAAGTATTGGCACCCAAGTGGATTTGGTTGGGTGTCCTTTGATAGGTGATCCCTTGTAATTTTCAGTCTGCAACATGCCTTGATCAGTTGTGCACCATGCTTTCACTGTTGAAGTGTTCTTCAAAAACAATGAATCCATCATCACTACGCAACTTGCCTTCCGAACTCACTTCAGCATTCTTTCTTTAAATGACATCCCAAATTGGAAAACAATTCTTCAGTGAATGGTTGTATTTAGACAGACGAGTACAGCATTGAACAGTAAATGTCCTGGCCGTCCTCGGACTGTACAAATGCCTGAAAACATCCAAGCTATAAGGGCATCAATTTTGCAGTTTCCTAGACATTCAGCGCACAAACATGCTTATGCCTTAGGCAATTCCAACACATCTTTGAGCAGGATTTTGTTTGAGGACCTTAATTTCCATCCATACAAAATTATGGTACTGCAGGAACTCACTGAGAGAGACTGGGAGAACCGTAGAGAGTTGTGCGTGAACATTCTGCAAAACCGTTCATCGAGATGCCATTGTCATGTGCAATGACGAGGCGCATTTTCATTTGAATGGTTGCATAAATAAGCAAAACTTTTGCTATTGGGCTGAAACCAACCCTTGTGAACTTCATTAGAGACCCCGGCACCGTGAGCATGTTACAGTTGCACAGTTACAGAATTTGCCATTGTAGGCCCTTACTTTTTTGAGGAGGGGGGAGCAATGGTCACCGTCACTTCAGAACATTACATTGAAATGCTAGAGAACTTTTTGTGTCCTAAACTGGAAGAAATAGATGTGTTGGATGCCTGAAGCAACAGCTCATATGGTGTGGAGATCCATGCAAGTTTTGCAGGAGATGTTTCCAGGGAAGCTGATCTCCCTGTGCGGTGATGTCAGGTGGACTTCACGTTCGCCTGATCTCGCGCCATGCCATTTCTTCTTGTGGGCCTATCTCAAATTGAATGTATACACACACTGACCATAACACTAGAATTACCAGAGCCAACGAAAAAACTCGTAAATCCGTCCCACCTTAAATCCCTTCACACCTCACCCGACAGCGTCTTTTGTCTTCTAAATGTGTCGATAAGCCCAAGCTACAAGCAGCCTGCTATACCATCCACCCCACTGCCTCAGAACGGGCAAGAAGTTCTCCCAGTTCCTGCCTTGATTGATCATATGGGAGTGAGCTACCTAGAATTGTAAGGGGAGATAATTTAATGTGTGTTTTGTGTCTACAACAACCTATGTAAACACATCGTTAAAACAGAAATGTTTTTCATGTTTTAGTAATAAATAACAAAATGTAGACATGAACTGTATAATGTGTGAAGGCTGATGGCCAAATATCAAATAAACACTTTCACTAAAGGTACAAGTACAATACGACAGCTTCCGTGGTGCAGCGGTAAGATCCGCTAAATTATAATCCGGAGTTCATGAGTTCAAAACCAGCTCCCTGGCAAATTTACCATTTTGAGTAGTGAGCTGCTCTTATTGTTAACATTATACAATAAAAACATACATTTGATTTGTGTATGTAACAGCCGGTGTAAATTTATAGTACTTGTAAAAGGTCTTTTTCTCAATTCAAATGTCTTTTGCTCCATTTAAAGAAACTTGTTTTCATTTTATTTCAATTTACCTGCATATGGTATTACTGCACAAGAAAATGTTTACTGATTTACTAAAATGATCTTAACATTTAACAGTGCTGTTCTGGAAACTGTCCGCCATGTGATCAACACTGTAATCGTACTCTTGGATGCAGAAACCACAAATGTCCATCTCTCTGCCACAGAGGTAAGTGTATGTAAGAAGAAATGAGCTATAATAAAGATATTTCATATTTATTGTATTTAAAGCTTTTATATCTGTCAGCTGTCTCACTTTCTGTTTGTATCACCCATTGATCTCCACATGATGCATCAAACCACAAACACAAACAGATGCATCGATTAACCCAGTAGTGTTAAAAAAAAAAAAAAAGGGGGCAATCCCAGGCACCATAGTCAATTAATTACTTACCCAATAATAAAAATAAAAAATAATGCAATGTAATAAAATAAATACTGTAAATATAGTAAATAAATGTGCTGTTAACTTCTGTGATACGGACTGTTTCAGAAAAATGAATGGTTTGTTTCACTCATGCTAAAATACACATCAATGATCCAAAAAGCCAGATACAGTGGTGTGAAAAACTATTTGCCCCCTTCCTGATTTCTTATTCATTTGCATGTTTGTCACACAAAATGTTTCTGATCATCAAACACATTTAACCATTAGTCAAATATAACACAAGTAAACACAAAATGCAGTTTTTAAATGATGGTTTTTATTATTTAGGGAGAAAAAAAATCCAAACCTACATGGCCCTGTGTGAAAAAGTAATTGCCCCCTTGTTAAAAAATGACCTAACTGTGGTGTATCACACCTGAGTTCAATTTCCGTAGCCACCCCCAGGCCTGATTACTGCCACACCTGTTTCAATCAAGAAATCACTTAAATAGGAGCTGCCTGACACAGAGAAGTAGACCAAAAGCACCTCAAAAGCTAGACATCATGCCAAGATCCAAAGAAATTCAGGAACAAATGAGAACAGAAGTAATTGAGATCTATCAGTCTGGTAAAGGTTATAAAGCCATTTCTAAAGCTTTGGGACTCCAGCGAACCACAGTGAGAGCCATTATCCACAAATGGCAAAAACATGGAACAGTGGTGAACCTTCCCAGGAGTGGCCGGCCGACCAAAATTACCCCAAGAGCGCAGAGACGACTCATCCGAGAGGTCACAAAAGACCCCAGGACAACGCCTAAAGAACTGCAGGCCTCACTTGCCTCAATTAAGGTCAGTGTTCACGACTCCACCATAAGAAAGAGACTGGGTAAAAACGGCCTGCATGGCAGATTTCCAAGACACAAACCACTGTTAAGCAAAAAGAACATTAGGGCTCGTCTCAATTTTGCTAAGAAACATCTCAATGATTGCCAAGACTTTTGGGAAAATACCTTGTGGACTGATGAGTCAAAGTTGAACTTTTTGGAAGGCAAATGTCCCGTTACATCTGGCGTAAAAGGAACACAGCATTTCAGAAAAAAAACATCATACCAACAGTAAAATATGGTGGTGGTAGTGTGATGGTCTGGGGTTGTTTAGCTGCTTCAGGACCTGGAAGGCTTGCTGTGATAGATGGAACCATGAATTCTACTGTCTACCAAAAATCCTGAAGGAGAATGTCCGGCCATCTGTTCGTCAACTCAAACTGAAGCGATCTTGGGTGCTGCAACAGGACAATGACCCAAAACACACCAGCAAATCCACCTCTGAATGGCTGAAGAAAAACAAAATGAAGACTTTGGAGTGGCCTAGTCAAAGTCCTGACCTGAATCCAATTGAGATGCTATGGCATGACCTTAAAAAGGCGGTTCATGCTAGAAAACCCTCAAATAAAGCTGAATTACAACAATTTTGCAAAGATGAGTGGGCCAAAATTCCTCCAGAGCGCTGTAAAAGACTCATTGCAAGTTATCGCAAACGCTTGATTGCAGTTATTGCTGCTAAGGGTGGCCAAACCAGTTATTAGGTTCAGGGGGCAATTACTTTTTCACACAGGGCCATGTAGGTTTGGATTTTTTTTTCTCCCTAAATAATAAAAACCACCATTTACAAACTGCATTTTGTGTTTACTTGTGTTATATTTGACTAATGGTTAAATGTGTTTGATGATCAGAAACATTTTGTGTGACAAACATGCAAAAGAATAAGAAATCAGGAAGGGGGCAAATAGTTTTTCACACCACTGTATCTCCTCTGATTTGAGCTCTTCAGAGACTAATGCCAATTCTGCATTTGGATTTGATGCTATGGCATGGGTATATTTTAAGTGTTTACTCTGCTCTTGGACAAACAGATAACATACAATTCTGTAAACCATCCTTTTAGTGGGGCTTGGTTCTGCATAGTGTCATTTTTGGATGTGTGAAACCATCCTAGTTATTTGGGCCAAGCCAAATTCAGTCCTGTTTACCCTTCCCTACCCCTTTACCCCTTCAAAAACAAAATCCATTTCATCTTCTTTCTTTTTTTTATAAATAATTTTGTTGTGGATAATGCTGCCCATCCACCTCCAACACATCTTCTTGGAGCCCCTTTAGCCACCAGCTGAATTTATCACATTAGGCATTAAAGCAGTGCTACTCGTGTATACCAAGGGCCAAAATCTGTGAAATAGCCTGACTGAAGGGCTGCAGTGCAAAACAAGCTAACATTTTCTGAGATTTTTTTGAGGAGTTTTCTAAAAATTTAATAATGCATTTTCTTTTCATTTGGGGTTAAATTTAATAAACAATCCCAAGTTTAAAAGGATAATAAATGTAGCAATTAGCACTTTATTTAAAGTTGAGCTAACATAAGATTTCTGTTGTAATCATAACATATCACTAGATAAGAACAATTTTAATTTAATAACATTTATCTGAAAAGGAGTGTAAAGTAAAAATGCACCTTAAAATAATTTTGAACGTTTTTTTAAACTTTACTATAATTTGGATCTATTAACAATTTGTTATTCAATCTAATTTTGCTCCTTTCATTTTTCCATAAATACAAACTTCACTTTTCACTTCTGCCCCACCACTCAGGCCACTAAATCACTAAACTCCCACAAACCTGATCCTACCTGCTATGCACTGTGTACTGTACCCACCTTCTGGTTTATGTGTAATTATACTGTATGTTACCTCTTTTAACTGTTTATCTTATTTACTTATACCTTTTATTAATTTTTTATTTACTGTATTTATTTTTACATCACAGCAACTGTGGTACAAGTATTTCATTATACTGTCGCTGTGTTTGCCATTGTATTCTGCTATTTTCAAGCACATTCAACAGTACAGTGGAACCTCGGTTCACGAACGTCTTGGTACACGTACAAATCGGTTTTCGACCAAAAAGTTTGCCAAACTTTTGCCTCGGTTCACGACCACACACTCGGTATACGAACAAGCCAGTTTCCCTTTCGGTTTGTACATGTTCAGTCTCTCCCTGTGCATTTCCTGTGCAGCGAGAACGAGAGAGCGCGCAACACGCACACGAACACACACACGAACACACACACAAACAGAGGCAGCGCGAGAGAGAGCCGCGCACACACACAGGCAGCGCCAGAGAGAGACAGACGCACACACACAGGCAGCGCAAGAGAGAGAGCCGCGCACACACACCGGCAGCGCGAGAGAGCCGCGCACACACACCGGCAGCGCGAGAGAGCCGCGCACACACACCGGCAGCGCGAGAGAGCCGCGCACACACACCGGCAGCGCGAGAGAGCCGCGCACACACACCGGCAGCGCGAGAGAGCCGCGCACACACACCGGCAGCGCGAGAGAGCCGCGCACACACACCGGCAGCGCGAGAGAGCCGCGCACACACACCGGCAGCGCGAGAGAGCCGCGTACACACACCGGCAGCGCGAGAGAGCCGCGTACACACACCGGCAGCGCAAGACAGAGACAGACACACCCACACAGGCAGCGCGAGAGAGAGGGCTGGACTCATAAGGTAGAGAAGGCAGTTAAAGAATGCACTGGGCTTGATTTTGTTTTCACTTCTGTTTACAGCGATCGGTTCGTAGCGTGCTTTGTTGCGATGTTACTTTTTTATTAAATTACGGATTTTTTCAAATGTTTATTTTTTTCCCTGTGCTTAAAACTCATTAAAAAAAAAAAAGTGTTTTTAGCCAGCGGTTGGTAGCGCTATAGCGCGAACTATTGCAGTGTTAGTTTTCTCTGTTGTTCAAGGTTTTCTCAGTGTTATTCAATGTTTTTATATTTAGTTTACTATTACGCTGTGCATTCTATTGTTTAATTAACTGTATTTGTGCTTAAAAACTTAAAATATATATATTTACATACAGTTCATATGGTCTGGAACGGATTAATTGTATTTACATACAATCCTATGGGGGAAATTGCTTCGGTTCGCGACCAAATCGGTTTACGACCAGAGTTTTGGAACAAATTATGGTCGTGAACCGAGGTTCCACTGTACATGCTTTTACCAGAGACACTATGTTCCTAACTGACTAATTAGCATTCTTTTATTACAGATATAGCTGAGAAAGTACTATTACACATTAACTTACTGGGAAAAAAGATTATATTATTATATAAGTAGCTATGTGAAACTTATATTCTAAGTAAACACTTAGGTGAATTTTCATATTAACTTTCTAAGATTGTCTCTTTCACAACATTTACTTTATCTATTGCAAGGAAAGCTTTTGTCTAGTGTTTTTACTCACATAATGAAATGATGTTCATTTGGTAAATCGCATAATCTACCCACAGTTTGGTTATAGAAATAATTCTATTCAATTTCTGTAATTATCATTGAATTTCTATATTTAAATTCTTTATTTTTACAAGTCTAATTTTGATTAAACAAGTATTTCATATTAAAAATGTACCATTTAAAGAATTTGAAAGCTAAACCATATGAATGATGACCATGCAAAAACAAATAAATGTCTATTAATAATTGGAGGAGTAAAACAATCTTTATTTCATTTGTAAACATGCAAGCAAGTGTGTTCAATATTAGTGTGTTTTGCAAGATTCACCTTTACAGTTAAGATTACATTGTGTGATTTGGATTTGGTTGAGAATGGCAAATTTTAATTTATCAGTTTTCCATGGTGTTTTACTTAGAGTATTCATACAGCATCAGATTAGTTATACAGTGATCCCCCACTATATCGTGGTTCAGCTATCGTGCCCCCACTACATCGCGGATTTATTATTATTATTATTATTATTATTATTACTACTACTACCACTATTAGGGGGCTCCGTCCCCTGCTCGCTTCGCTCGCCCAACCCCGGGTTTGGTTTACCGGATAATCAATTTAAAGAGATTGTTATTTTCAAGGGAAATTGTTACATATGCATTTTTTTAATTTTTACTTTAAAACTTTTGTAAAAACAATATTTGTCTTTTATTTGCTGCCCTGGGCGTGGTTAAATCTCTTTCTCGCAGGACTTATAACGCTGCTCATGTTGTGAAGGGGGGGTCTGAACGCACGCTAAAGAGATGCGATCGGTTCAGCTGCTGTCTTGCTGCTGCTGGCCAACTGTGTGTTCTGCTTGTCGCGCTTTGGGTAATCATTTAAAAGCCTGTACAGCAGCTGTCCTTTTGCCACTTCGCGTCTCTGCCGCTAGCGTTCTGAAGGGGGGGTGAGGGTGAGGGATGAATGCACGCTAAGGAGATGCGCTCGGATCATCTGCTGGCTTGCTGCAGCTGCTGCTGGTGAGCTGTGTGTTCTGCTTGTCGTTGTTTTAAGAGCTGGGAGCACTGAAGTGTGTCTGCCAAAAACATTCCAACAACTGCTAGGTTAGATGTCCGTGAACTTGTTTTAAATTGTAAGTAGGGTGTGATGTGCAAAAGTCACCATCTCACGGGTTTTGCTTCCTAAGGTTGTAATGTCTAGTCTTGCGTGTCGTCAAAGTGTCTCTCCGAGATGATCTGGTCTCGATCACTTCGCTCAACCCCCCCAGAGGCGCGCTACGCTCCTGCCACTTCGTGTCTCTCCCGCTCGTGTTGTGAAGCTGAGCGCACACTAAGGAGAAGCGGACGAATCAGCTACTGGCTTTGTGGTGCTTCTGCCAAGATGCGTGTTCTGCTTGTTGATCATTTAAAAGCCTGTACAGCAGCTGTCCTTCCGTCTCACTGCCTTGTCTTGCGAGACGTTAAAATGTCTCTCGCGGGACGTGAAATTGTCTTCTGAGAAGATCACACCTCGTCTCCCTGCCAAGATTTTTTTTTTTATAATAGAGAGATGTTACTCATATCCTTAGCCCGACATATCATATGTGTTTGCAGAGTGTGTTTTAATAAGTTTACATGTGTTTAAAGCGTGTGGGAGGGGTATTTTAAGGCTTAAACTATAAAAAAAAAAATGTTTATTTATATGGTCTTTCTATATCGCAGATTTTCACCTATCGCTGATGGGTCTGGAATGTAACTTCCGCGATAGGTGGGGGATCACTGTAATTTCTTTTACGGAGATGATTTCACGTTTCACAACTAAGCAATAATGAAGTTGGCCATTATGATTATACTACTTACTGAATTACTATTGCTTGCTAATGCAGACATTTGTACATTTATGACTTCAAAAATCAGTGTATGATTTTTTTTTTTTTTTTACCTCTTTGTTTTTTTTTTAATCCAGTGAGGATTTGTATCAGTAAATTCTTGGAAAGTGTATGTGTTTTTTAAGTAGTGTATACAATTTGTAGTCTGACAATCCAAAAATGATGACCATTTCTCAAAAAAAAAAAAAAACCTGCATGTTATGTATTTATGAAGGTTACCTCGATGTGAGAACTGTGAGATAGTCAGGCCACTTTATGGCAAGAAGAAGAAAATAAAGCATAGCCCAGTATAAACTATTTTTTCATTTTCTGAATTCATTTACAGTAGTACAGCATCATTGGGCATAAGACAGGAACTAACCATAAATGGGTGCCATTTAGTTGACCCTTGCTACCCCATTTAAGGCCAATTTAAAATCACCAGTCAAATGCATTTTAATTTGTAACTCCACCACAGTTATTTATTTCTGGTTTCTGTGAATTGTTATTTCGGTATTATCCCAGTGCTGTGCACATGCATTAAGTAAGGTTGTCATCTGTGTGGATGTAGATGTGTGAGTCGATAACTGAGTAGTGCTACATACAATTAAACATCCAGGAGAAGATCTTTGTGTTTCAGTGTTGCCACAGCAACTCACTTCCTGCATGATAATAAGACATTATGATAAAGGAATGGAAGGAGAGTGTTGAAAGGAGGAGAAGGTGAAGTGGAGATTTTGCAGAGTAGAACTGTCTCCAGTCAGTGTATTGCTTGTTTTCTACCATCTGAGGACATGTTTGGTATGAAAATTGCCACCTCAGAAGATTATGCGTTCTTGAGGGTGGGAGGAATCTCAGCTTGTGTGAAAGTTTGCCTCAGTAGCTCAGGACACACAAATTAGGATCCATTCTGAAACAAATGAGACTGATTCAGTTTATTTGGTTAGGATGGCTTTGTGCATTTTTTTTTACTTTTACATCCATTTATGTCTGTTTGAAGGGGACATTTTCATTCATAAGCTCTTTAACTTGCACTGTATTTGGAACTGCAATTTGTTGTGGGTGGCATGGTGGTATAGTGGGTAAAATGGATGTAGTGTCCTAGGTTTGAATCCCATGCAACATCACATTATTTGTGTGAAGTTTGCATGTTATTGTTACTGTATATTTTACATAACCTGTGGAACAAAATTAATGGTATGTTTCATTCACGGATACAAATGACAATTCCATTCCACTCTCTATATGTGACAATTAAATCTGAGCTGAATTCCATTTTTTGTGAAAGGAAAACAATTTTTGAAGGAGCCAATGGCATTGATTACCTGCATGTAAGTTCGCAATAGCAATTTTCTCTCGGTGCTATGCGATTAAAGTGGTGTGGCATGTGGTTGTATGACAAGAGCAATACATAGGAAACAAAAAAAGATTATGTGATCTATACATATTAATAAAAGGCAAAGCCCTCACTGACTCACTGACTGACTGACTGATTGACTGACTGACTGACTCACTCACTCATCACTAATTCTCGAACTTCCCGTGTAGGTGGAAGGCTGAAATTTGGCAGGCTCATTCCTTACAGCTTACTTACAAAAGTTAGGCAGGTTTCATTTCGAAATTCTACGCGTAATGGTCATAACTGGAACATATTTTTTGTCCATTTACTGTAATGGAGGAGGCGGAGTCACGTATCGCGTCATCACGCCTCCTACGTAATCACGTGAACTAAAAACAAGGAAGAGATTTACAGCACGAGTCAAACGCGGGAACGAAGGTAAATGACGTTAATTTTTGACTGTCTTTTAATACTGTATAAGCATACATATTAACACATGTGGAATTAAACGTGTGCATTTACGGGGTGATTTCTCAGGCTTAAAAGCTCGCCTTTTATCAAACGCGGGAACAAAGGTAACTGACGTTGTTCACTGTCTTTTAATACTGTGTAACCATACATATTAACACGTGCAATTAAACGTGTGCATTTACGGGGTGATTTCTCAGGCTTAAAAGCTCGCCTTTTACTAAAAAGGTAAATGCAAAACTATTTTCAATCATTCTATGATCTGCTTCTCACAACTGAAGGCACCTTGGCTGATGGTAAATGACGTTAATTTTTGAGTGTCTTTTAATACTGTGTAAACATACATATTAACACGTGCAATTAAACGTGTGCATTTACGGGGTGATTTCTCAGGCTTAAAAGCTTGCCTTTTATCAAACGCGGGAACAAAGGTAAATCACGTTCTTCACTGTCTTTTAATACTGTGTAACCATACATATTAACACATGTGCAATTAAACGTGCATTTACGGGGTGATTTCTCAGGCTTAAAAGCTCGCCTTTTACTAAAAAGGTAAATGCAAAACTATTTTCAATCATTATATGATCTGCTTCTCACAACTGAAGGCACCGTGGCTGATGTTACGTCACTTGCTGTCCAACCATAAGCGTTACCTGCTAGGTAACCGGACACTCACTTCACTCCCTTTCGGGAATCGAACCTCTGAGGTTTTCTTTTGTTCTTAATTAAAATTTAAAAGCAATACTTCACCGCTGCTAAGCCCCTCTAGCGCTGACGTCCGAGGTTCGATTACCGTAAGCAAGTGCAGTGAGTGTGTAATTACATTCACGGCATTCGTAGTCTGATTCACAATCTGATTGTATGGGTGGTTAGCTACCAGGTAACGCTTATACTTGGCCACCAAGTCAGGTCGAAGTGATCACTCGAGTAAAGGCAGCTTCACAAATAAACTGATCCTTAACAAACTGTTATTAGTATACTTTCCCTCAATTTAAAAATGTTTTATTTTCTTCTTAATAAAAATTTAAAAGCGGTACTTCGCCGGTGCGAAGCGCGTGGATTTGACCGACTGACACATACAGACATATTCATGAGTGCAGGTACTTCGGAAAGAAAGCACCGTGTAAACCTAAAGTTTAAATTAACTTCATAGACCTACAAAAGGTTGCCATTCATTTGAGGCAAGATTGCTTTTCTTCTGTACAACTATACGTTGCATTCTCAAGAGTGTGCTTGCACGGCTTCAGATATATATATATATATATATATATATATATATAATATATATATATGTATGTCTATATATAAATATGTATGCTTATAAGTACTGCCTTACTTCTCTTTAAGAAAAGAAGATGTAATGATACTTGATTTAAACGATTCCATGTCTTCCTGGGTTTGCGTAGCTTATTGTCAATATCTTTACACCTGTTTTTAACACTTATTTACTGAAACGGGCTTTCACGAAAAAAGTTAGGGCTTTGCTACAGGATACACCCTCCACAAGTTAAGCAAGTAAAAATAAAATATATATTTCTGTTTTATTTAAACCTTTTAAGTTCGTATGCATAGCCCCATTTGGCTGTTTAATTTTTTTTTTCTTTCTTCAGTAATATTTAATCTCCTTAAAGAAAAAGAACATATCCATTGTACTTTTTTTGTATCTCTTTAGTAATATTTTAGTGTAAAAGATAACCAGTATTTAAACCTTTTATGTTACTTTATACATTTATTTTACACAATGTTGAAAAATTAATAAGAAAGCTACATATTTTGGCAGCTGCTGCTTTCATTTTCAATGAAATGAATGTAGAGAAAAGCCAAGCAAAATGACACCTTTTATTGGCTAACTAGAAAGATTACAATATGCAAGCTTTCGAGGCAACTCAGGCCCCTTCTTCAGGCAAGATGTAATCAAATGAAATGAAAAAAGCTCTCCAAGAGAAAACGTCAATAAAAATCAGAAACCCTCATTTATAAAAGTTTGCTGCAGATGACTTAACTGAAAATAAATGAATAGTTCCTATGTGTATAATACATATTTATCTATTTTACTTATGCCTTTATTCCACCAACTTACAACATCTGAGGTACAATTTGTTACATTACTTTTGTTTTTTGCAGCACAGGCAGGTGAAGTCACTTCCTCAGTGTCACACAGTGGTGTCAGTACCAGGATTTGAACTGACAACCTCCGGGTTTGCTGAAATATTACTGAAGAAAGAAAAAAAACGAAAACGGGCAAATAGGGCTATACATACAGATGTCCATCCATCCATTATCCAACCCGCTATATCCTAAATACAGGAGCCAATAAGTAGATATGTATATATACAGTATATATATATATATATATATATATATATATATATATATATATATATATATATATATATACAATATATATATATACAATATATGTGAATGTATGTATGTATATATGTATGTCTATATATATATGTAGATATGTAAATTTGTATATGTATATATATATATATGTTTATGTGGATGTGTATATGTGTATATACGTATGTATATGTAGATATGTGTATATGTAGATATGTATATATATATATGTATATGTATATATATATGTTTATGTGTGTGTGTGTATATTATATATATAAAAGACAGCAACAGTCATAACAATGACAACACAATTACATTGACAGTCATGTTACGTTATTTTTAAAAGTTTCCTTTTTTTTTTTTCATAACCTCTTTAACACACTACTTCTCCGCTGCGAAGCGCGGGTATTTTGCTAGTGTTTCTATAACTGAACGAAGTTCCACAAGCGAATTACCTCTTTGTTTATGTATGTATGTATTTTGTAGTCCATGCTGAGATGGTCATCTTGTGAATACAGGTGGGAGAAGGAGAACAGTTGGGCATGGTGTGTTAGAATTAATAAAAGAAACTAGTAACTTCAAGTGTTTCTTAATGGTAGACAGTTGCTCATGCCCATGTTATAATGAGGCAGTTTTGGTTTTTAGGCTTTGATGTTGACGAGAGTTGTGATTTATACCAATTTTAAGATAATTTTAAAATAATTTTCCTAATCTTAATCTTTTATAACATTACCAAATACCATTTCCACTTGTGTCCTGTAGTTGGGAATCCTGCAATAATCCCAGTCTATTAGTGCACCTTGCTGCATATGCTTTCTTTCCATGCACCTATGAAAGAAAATAAATGACTGAGAGTGGAACAGTTTTCCAGAATTCAGACTGAGATGTGAGTTAGGTTATCTTTCTATATTTGATTAAATAGGGATATACATTATAACTTTCAGCTTATTATTTGGGTTAATAGTCAGAATGATGCTTGCACGACTTTTTTGTGTACAACATATACATAAGGTGACTCAATTTATTTAACATTCCTTGGGATCCAGATGCAGCTTATTGCTAATCATTACTTCTCTTTAATAACTTTTCTAGTGTTCAGTATCAAAAGTAATTAATTGAAGTAAGGATTATCTAACCTCAAAAGCCAGAGGTTTATGTGCAACCTATTTTTTATCTTTTCTGTATCTTGATATATTCATTCTTCTTTGATCCTCAGCTACTACACTATGCACAGATTTTTCAAAACCTTTTGCTCTTGATTTACCCGTTTGTGTACAAGCTCCTAACTTGCTGATATCATTCTTATCTAGAAGTCTGATCTTAATGCTTTAGCCTACTTTACTTAAAAGTCTGCATTCCCAACAAATAAAACTCAAGTATCTTATAAAGTGCATCCGGAAAGTATTCACAGTGCATCACATTTTCCACATTTTGTTATGTTACAGCCTTATTCCAAAATGGATTAAATTCATTTTTTTCCTCAGAATTCTACACACAATACCCCATAATGACAACGTGGAAAAAGTTTACTTGAGGTTTTTGCAAATTTATTAAAAATAAAAAAACTGAGAAATCACATGTACATATGTATTCATAGCCTTTGCTCAATACTTTGTCAATGCACCTTTGGCAGCAATTACACCATCAAGTCTTTTTGAATATGATGCCACAAGCTTGGCACACCTATCCTTGGCCAGTTTCTCCCATTCCTCTTTGCAGCACCTCTCAAGCTCCATCAGGTTGGATGGGAAGCGTTGGTGCACAGCCATTTTAAGATCTCTCCAGAGATGTTCAATCAGATTCAAGTCTGGGCTCTGGCTGGGCCACTCAAGGACATTCACAGAGTTGTCCTGAAGCCACTCCTTTGATATCTTGGCTGTGTGCTTAGGGTCATTGTCCTGCTGAAAGATGAACCATCGCCCCAGTCTGAGGTCAAGAGCGCTCTGGAGCAGGGTTTCATCCAGGATGTCTCTGTACATTGCTGCAGTCATCTTTCCCTTTATCCTGACTAGTCTCCCAGTTCCTGCCCCTGAAAAACATCCCCAGAGCATGATGCTGCCACCACCATGCTTCACTGTAGGGATGGTATTGGCCTGGTGATGAGCGGTGCCTGGTTTCCTCCAAACATGACGCCTGGCATTCACACCACAGAGCTCAATCTTTGTCTCATCAGACCAGAGAATTTTCTTTCTCATGGTCTGAGAGTCCTTCAGGTGCCTTTTGACAAACTCCAGGCGGGCTGCCATGTGCCTTTTACTAAGGAGTGGCTTCCGTCTGGCGCCACTACCATACAGGCCTGATTGGTGGATTGCTGCAGAGATGGTTGTCCTTCTGGAAGGTTCTCCTCTCTCCACAGAGGACCTCTGGAGCTCTGACTGAGTGACAATCGGGTTCTTGGTCACCTCCCTGACTAAGGCCCTTCTCCCCCGATCGCTCAGTTTAGATGGCCGGCCAGCTCTAGGAAGAGTCCTGGTGGTTTTGAACTTCTTCCACTTACGGATGATGGAGGCCACTGTGCTCATTGGGACCTTCAAAGCTGCAGAAATTTTTCTGTAACCTTCCCCAGATTTGTGCCTCGAGACAATCCTGTCTCGGAGGTCTACAGACAATTCCTTTGACTTCATGCTTGGTTTGTACTCTGACATGAACTGTCAACTGTGGGACCTTATATAGACAGGTGTGTGCCTTTCCAAATTATGTCCAGTCAACTGAATTTACCACAGGTGGACTCCAATTAAGCTGCAGAAACATCTCAAGGATGATCAGGGGAAACAGGATGCACCTGAGCTCAATTTTGAGCTTCATGGCAAAGGCTGTGAATACTTATGTACATGTGCTTTCTCAATTTTTTTAATTTTAATGAATTTGAAAAAATCTCAAACTTTTTTCACATTGTCATTATGGGGTGTTGTGTGTAGAATTCTGAGGAAAAAAATGAATTTAATCCATTTTGGAATAAGGCTGTAACATAACAAAATGTGGAAAAAGTAATGCGCTGTGAATACTTTCCGGATGCACTGTAAGTCATTTTTATATTTTAATTGCTTTTGTGTCCATTTCATGAAAGACAGCAATTACTGTGTAAATAAAATATAACCAAGAAAAAAATAAGACTAAAATAAAACTTCTATATAATTAACATCCTTCCTAACAAATGCATCTCATATTTTTATGAGGGGTTTGCGCAATTCCTTATATAACTTGACCTTTACTGCCTTTTTCTTCTATATCATGTCCTATAAAGGTCAGAATTACTTAATTAAATTACTGAATATATAGCGATTATGTGGTTTTGGTGAGTTTCATTTTCCACCTTTATAGTGATAACAGATAGAAGAAGGTCATACGTCATATGCAGCAATGCATAGATCAATATTAACCTGAGGTGTTGAAGGATAAACTTTTTGTCTATGCAGCAACATAGCCTTAAATTCATTTTTTAATTTTAAGTCTGTCTGTTCTGTATGCCCTCTTTATTTCCTACAGGGTCTTGCTCCAAAGACAAAGATATAAATGGGATACCACTGGAATCAGTATAGAAACTACTGGTTATTTTAGTTTTCATAAAAACATTTGAATAAATATTTAATATTTTAGTAAATATGCAATTTTTTTAAGTAAATGTGTTAAATGCATGAGTGTTTACTGCCATCTTCAGCTTCAGGGTACATTTGCATTCTTACTTCATAAATTTACCAGTGCCTCCTTTTTGTTAATTTAATTAATTAATTGGACTGTTACATAAACAGAGGTGCATGACAAGTTCAGGATTTCAGGGCTTCAACATCATGTCTTCCTATATATTTAAGCAGTCGATACATTTAATTATTAGTTATTTTTACTGTAATATATTTTATTCTTTTATTCTGTTGGGTATGTCTTTTGTAGTGTTTGCATGGACCAAAAGAGAGCTATGCTGTTTTCATGAAAAGTGAAGCAATTACATTACTTAGATGAGCTACGATCCAGGTTAGAATGCTACTATGAAACAAATTGCTAATTATTACTGTGATGGTAAGCATATCTTTACAAAGACTGGTGACAGCAAGTTTGCCAGGTGTGTATGTATGTCAGTGTGACAGTAGTGAATTGGTGTGCTACAGCTGATTACATTGTGGTCTTACATTATTTAGATAACATATGTCTCCCAGAAGATGTTTTGGAAGATAACTTGACTCATTTGTTGTAAAGTTGTTTTTATATACACAATAATATATAAATTGGATAATTATTTCCATGTAATTTTTGACAAAAAAAACAACCCTACTCTCCTTGATATATATATACTGCTTGTTCTTACTCATACTTGTGAGCAAAGATTAAAATAAAAGTTCTTGATACATAAAATCAAGGAAAACAGATTCCCAAAGCAAACCAAGTGTTTACTTATAATATTATGTATAAAGAAGTATTTCTGCCCAGATATATAATTTAATTCATTGAGGAATTACATAAGCAAACATGTATGTGTACATCAAGCATTTAAACACAAAAGTTACATATATACATAGAGGCATGTAAACGCGCCAAGTTTATAAATCCATATTCTCATTCTTGGCATATAGCGCTGTGAACCTGTCCAATATTATTGCCGCCTTTTCCTGTATGGCAGAATGTGCTTTTATGAATAATCTGAACCAAAACTGAGAAATGGAAAATAAAAAGTTAATATCATGAATTTTGAGGCCACTCAGGATCATTCTTGGAAGAAAATTTGAGACAAGTTAAAAATTTAGAACACCAACTAAAGCCTAGATGAGCTAGTGGACTAAGTAACAATGGAAAATCTTTGTCTTCCTCTAACTTTGGGAATAACATACACCAGGCTACTTTATAGCTGGGCATTTATCCACTGTTTTTGCAAGCAGTAACTTCACATTCTAAGTGACTGTACCTAGGTCCATCTGGCTTACTAGCACTGAGGCCTTTATATTTGCCTCCCATATTACCAGTCTGTTTGAAAAAAGTCAACAAAAGTGACAAAAATTTAAAAATACAGAGCAAATTTCTTGAGTTTTTTCTCCCAACAGAATGGAGGGAAAAATTGTTTTGCAGCAGTAATATCTTTTTAGGTTTGGTAATTTAAACAAGGAAGATAAACAATAAATATTCAAGAATGTTAGATTTTTGTAAAATCTAGTAGAGTTTATCATTTTAGTAAATTTACTTGGCCATTTACTGCTCAGGGAAACAAAAATAATAGATGAAATAGACCAACATTAACAAAAAAACTGAGAGCCATGCACAGATTTTTGTCGAGCAGCTAGTTGTGGAATACTGCGAAATCCTGCCTCTCTTTCTGAAAGGCATTTCTAAGCACACATGGAAAATTAATCGTAACACTACTTATTTTACAGTTTGGGATTTAGAACAAATGAGTAATATTGTATGATTTACACATTTTTAAATAGTTACCTTTTGAACATAAGCAAATTTTGCATTGTGTAGTAAACTTCATTGGGGGATAATAGACATTTTTAGACTGCAATCTTGTTTACTTACGCTTATGCTATTTGATTAATTCATTAACCTTTTTCCTGTAGATTTATGAATAATGAGGTGGTGATGAAATGCTAACAAAAGTGAAAAGGTTGCTTGATAAGCACCATTGTCAGTTATCAGAATTTGTGAATTTTTATAATATGAAGAATAATGTGCAGCAAATTGAAATGGCAGCAGGAGTAAATGTCACCTAGACCTTCACAATTCAGTGTTGTCTATTTAGCAAGTCAGGTTAAAAGCATTTTAAATGAACAGATAAAATGCTTTCTTTTTTCATGTTTTAGAAACTGTGGCTGGAAAATCTTAACACTGAATCGCATCCTGTTGAATAACAGTGATGTTTCTTTTATTAAATGAATGCCATATGTTAAAATTTATTTTGTTTGCTTGTTTCATTGTCAGAAACACATTACTGTTTGATTTTTGGTATTTTCATTTTTTTCAGTATATTTTTCATTTTTCTTTCTTGTTGCTTTTATTTTTAATCTGTTTTTCAATGTGCACTCCCTTTTTGTAGCTGCAGATATTTCTTGGTAATGTGGTGCTGGCATGATTGCATTTTAAAAGGGGGTGTCTGAATTTAGGAAAGGCTTCCGATTTTAAAGTAGCTGTGACTTTGGTTTTGGTTTTGCCATTGGAAACACTTGTTTGAGATTAATGATTGCTGTATTTTGATGATTGCTTTTAACAACATCTCACCCTTGGTTTTCTTCCATAAACATGCACTCAGTACCCACTCTCTCGTTGACCTTTAGGAATATTGTTTTGGTCATACTAATAAAAAGTGCTATGATCAACACCTTTAACTATAATTAAATGTGTCAGAGATAGAGTGCAGAATTTACATAGATTATTTATATTCAGAGGCATAGATACATTCTTTCAGAAGTTTAAGGTTTTAAAGTAATTAAAATATATAATGTGTTGTGATATTTTTTGCAATGTATAATGTATTGTTAATCAGTTTTTTCTCAATTCTGTGAATCAGTATGCAGAATACTATTACTTTTTGTTTGACTGAAGTAAAAAAACAGAAATCGTATCCTTATCGCTGAAATGGAATTCAGGTACCTTAACAGTGTGTCCATGGAAAAACTGAGAATGCCCAGTTACCGAATGTAACACACATATGTACATAATTATCTCTGCCACAAGTAATGACATGATTGCTGTTACAATGAACAGTACAGGTCATATGAACACCATCATGTCTGTCAAAGCTACTTTGCCTCAAACATAAATGAGTCACAGGGTTGACCCAGACCATCGGCACACTATGTTTGCCAGTCACATCTTGAATGACTTGTGCATTAATGGAATGTAACTACTTACAGTTAAAAAAAGAAGCTTCATTCTTTCTAGGTGCCTTTATTGCAATATGTGTGCAATAAAGTGCTCTAATTACTTTGGGAATACTGTAATTTTTTAAAATGTGTTTACACCCACACCTTATGAAAACTGGATTTAGTGTGTCACTGGTTGGTTAATTACTTCCAGCACAAAAGGCTTGATGAAAATATTCCTGACCCGGCAGCCAGTTCACAGAGAAGTGACAACAGATAGTTGATATAAACTGAGGGGGGAAAAAAAAACATCTTCAGTGCAAAAATGCAACATTGACCCTTTTAGAAGGAAACTAAAATACATTCTGTACATTATATTCATCAATTTTGAGGTGTAATGTATTTGTCACATCAACACACATTATAATAACATTTCAATTATATGAATGATTATGCATGTTAGTCATCATTTTGCTGGTTTGACTGAATTTTCCTGGTTGATCAAGGATGTCATAATGTCCCAGTTTTGTCTGGAATGTTACGTACGCAAGGGGCAGAATTACCATAAATATACACAAGCTTTCTCGTCAAGTTTTCTTCAGTAAATCCCAACATTTGCATGGGAAGTTGCATATGCTCGTTTTGAGCCTCTTTTTTTTGTGTGTACGCAAGCTTAATGAATGAAGCATGTGGAGTATTTTGTACATGTGTACAGTTGTGGTCTCCATATTACAAAAAAGATGAAGCAGTACTAGAGAAAATCCAGAGGAGAGCAATTAAGCTAATTTTAGGACTGAGAGGTATGAAATATGAGAAAAGATCGAAGGAGTTAAACCTTTTTACTTTAAGCAAATGGAGTTTAAGAGGTGACAAGACTGAAGTTTTTAAAATTATGAAAGGAATTAGTTCAGTGGATCCTTGTTGTTAATTTAAAATACATTCCAACATGAACACAAAAATACAGTGGGAAACTTAAGAGCAAATTTCTTACAAATGTTAGAAAGCTTTCTTCACACATTTAACCGCAAACACATTCAGTAAATTACCAGTTAGTATGGTAGAGAGTAGGACTTTAGGGACCTTCAAACCTTGATTCAATGTTATCCTAGTGATTCTAGGAAAATAAGAGTGATGAGCTCATTGGGCGAATGGCCTGTACTCATCAAAATTATTCTAAACAAAAAGCTCAATATGTAATTTTCTAATGCACTAAAGCAAAATGTATTGTTTTTCAATAATTAAATCATTAATGTACTGTAGTTATTTAAACATTTCCTTTTTATATCTTTTTTAACACTAGAATTACCAGAGCCTATGAAAAAACTCGTAGATCCGGCCCACCTTAAATCCTATCACACCTCTCTTTCAGCATCTTTTGTCCTGTAAATGTGCCGATAAAGACAAGCACAAGCAGCCTGCTATTCCATCCCCCCACATCCGCAGAACGTGCACAAAGTTCTCCCAGCTCACGCCTTGATTATCTGGGAGTGAAGTGCTGGAGTTTTAGAGTGGAAATAATAGATTATTTGGAATACATGCATTTCATGTGTATTCCGTTTCTACAATAATCTGTGTAAACACATTGTTAAAACAGAAATGTTTTTCATATTTTAGTAGAAAATGACAAAATGTTGGCATAAACTATAAAACGTGTGAGGCCTGAAGTCCAAAGATCAAATAAACACTTCCACAAAAGGTTCAAGTATAAGACAACAGCTTCCGTAGCATAGTGGTAAGATTTGCTGACTTCTAATCAAGTCCCCGGTTTGATCCCAACTTCCTCCTATATTTGCTGTTTTTAGTAGTGAGCTGCTGTTATTGTTAATATTATACAATAAACACATACATTTGGTTTGCGTCTTTAACAGACGGTGTACATTTATAGTACTTGTAAAAGTTACCTTTTTTTTTTTCATTTTTATTCTCTCAGTCACGATCACAATACATACTACCGCCCTAGGGATCTGACACAGTTTTTATTTGAAACTGGGAATAACTGTAGATGTGAGTGGTGTTTTGAGGCAATGGAACTGGACATTCTCTGATCTGGAGAGATAAAAGCTGACATACAAACGCTGGTGAATCTGCCTTATTCGTATCTCACTGTCACTTTATTTTTTTATTCAGTTTTATTGAGTGTTCTTGCGCACGCAGAATTAGTATGCACCTTATGGTCCATAATGTCAAAAAAAAAAAAACAGAGACATAGGTATGTATGATATTTGGAATTATTCATTTTATGACCTGTATAGTACATTTCAGAAAACATTGTGGCATGGATGCAACATTATTCATATTATTCATATTCATTCGCATAACATCTTGCAGTTGTAATCAGTGACCTTGTGTTGTTTTTTTCCCGATCTTGCCAGTCTCCATGTTGCTGTATGGTGGTTTCTTTTGTACTCCAGAACATGCAGAGGAAAGAATAGTACAGAGGGGTTAGTTCAACGCTATATGCAATCATCAAATTCAAATGTTAACAGTTCACACACATGCAAGGACTGTCCTTCCTGCATTTACGACATGTGTACCTGTTGCAATGCGCACACTTCTCCCAATGCTGTGGTTTCTATTACTCACCTGAAAGAGACAATATATGTGACATTTTGAAGAAATCATTTTATGACCTGAATAGTACTAATCAGAAAACATCATCTCACTAATGCAATATTATTTGAAAACCAACAGCGTCAGATCGGGTGTGAATTTACGCTGGCGCGGTTACTTAGAGTCAGATGGGGGAGGTACAGCATGATCGTGATTGAGAGAATAAAACTGAAAAAAGCTAACTTTACAAGTACCATAAATGTATACCCTATGTCCCATATATTTGTCTTTCTTTTTTTTCTCCGTGTTGCGTTGACATCGTGCACCAGAAGTTGTGGCCTTATTCAGTGCAAGCAGGAACACGCAGTTGGCCAATTGCTGTGTGCTATAACAAGCTTGACTTGGCGGCGATCAACGCACATGTACTGTACAAGGCATGCACAGGGGCTACTGAGAAAAGAAGAGTTTTCTTTGCTCACCTTGCAGAGGAACATTGTTGTCGCTTCTTACAAGAAAAGTCGATGGATAAGAAGGGTGTTCTTTGCTCACCTTGCACAGGAAGTACGTTGTCACTTCTTACAAGAAAAGGCGATGGATAAAGCAAAAGAGGATGCAGCATTGGCAAACTTCTGTTCCAAGACAGCCGTTTCCCCCAGCCCCTTCAGTCTAATAGGAACCACAGCACAGACAGAAGTGTGTACATTGCAAATATTAACAATAAGAGGAGCTCACTACTGAAAACGACAAATATAGGAGGAAGTCGGGATTGAACCGGGGACTCTTGATTACAAGCCAGCAAATCTTACCACTATGCCACGGAAGCTGTTGTCTTATCCTTGAACCTTTTGTGAAAGTGTTTATTTGATCTTTGGACTTCAGGCCTCACACGTTATATAGTTTATGCAAACATTTTGTTATTTACTACTAAAATATGAAAAACGTTTCTGTTTTAACAATGTGTTTACACAGATTATTGTAGAAATGAAAACACATGAAATGCATGTGTTCCAAATAACAATCTATTATTTCCACTCTAAACTCCAGCACTTCACTCCCATATAATCAAAGCATGAGCTGGGAGAACTTTGTGCACGTTCTGCGGCGATGGGGGAATGGAATAGCAGGCTGCTTGTGCTTGTCTTTATCGGCACATTTACATGACAAAAGACACTGACAGAGAGGTGCGATAGGATTTAAGGTGGGCCGGATCTACGTGTTTTTTCGTAGGCTCTGGTAATTCTAGTGTTAAATGGTGTAACCATATTTTATTGAATGGTAAATACATTTGAAATGCTTATATCCCCAAAAAGTCAATGAAACTAATGTAGTATATCAGGTGTTATAAGAAGTATTAATGAAATTGAAAGGATCCTGGTAATAAAATGTCATGGCAAAAATATTCCAATAATGCAAAGTTTCAAACATCACTTCTAATGATGATGAACATGTAGCACAATAGGACAAACAATTCCCATAAGGTTTAACAGAAACAATTAAGAGAGGTGAAATTTTGGAGCAGGTTAACTCTAATGCAAAAGGATGTTTCTAATCATGCTAAGTTTCTTAGCAAGTAAACAAAAAAAAAGTTATTGTTGTAAATTATATCTTTTTAGAGAAATGTGTATCATAAAGCTATACATCATTTAATATGAAATAAAATGTACAGATCAAAAAGTTGAATTACTTAGAAATGTAAACACTGTATAGATAGCAGAGTGGCTTTGTATTCATAAATATACTTGCACTTTGAATGCTATATTCATTGTTTGGTTGAAACATTTAGGATATGCCAACATTTGTGTTACACTCCTTATTGAGAAGGCAGAATGTCATGAAGATTTCAATGTAGAGGACATTATTTTATGTTCAATTTCTTTTAGATAATACCGTGAACTTCTGACCTGCATGTCTCTTCAGCATAGTAACAGTGGTATAACAATTACAATTAAGAAACCAAAAAAGTCAAGAGCTTGAACCGAATGCAACATATACTATATATGAATAATAAATGGAAATACACTATATATATATGTATACAATATATAGTGTGTGTGTGTATATATATATATATATATATATATATATATATATATATATATATATATATATATTAGTGTGTATATATTGTCAGAAAAACGACCATAAGACATCGAGAAGGTTTGGGGCAGGCCCCCGTATAATTGTACCCGGCTGATTAAATAATAGAGACATGTTTATTCAACTGAGTCCAAAACAGAACCAACTCTCAGGAGACAAGATGGCAGCTTTAAAGGCCAGTAGCGGTAGTGATGTCATCAATACCGGAACCGGAAGTGTCGTCATTGGCTGCCCCAGAGCCAGACGGGATTTCCCTAGAATGGTCTGCAAAAGATCGAGAGGGAAAATTAGTGCACTTCACCACCCCCTGGTCTGGCATGGAATCACATATATTTAATCCCTTTAGCTGTCTCCTAAACACGTGTGTGACAATATATATAGTGTGTGTACATATATAGTGTGTGTATATATATATATATCCATCCATCCATCCATTGTCTCCCGCTTATCCGAGGTCGGGTCGCGGGGGCAGCAGCTTGAGCAGAGATGCCCAGACTTCCCTCTCCCCGGCCACTTCTTCTAGCTCTTCCGGGAGAATCCCAAGGCGTTCCCAGGCCAGTCGAGAGACATAGTCCCTCCAGCATGTCCTGGGTCTTCCCCGGGGCCTCCTCCCGGTTGGACATGCCCGGAACACCTCACCAGGGAGGCGTCCAGGAGGCATCCTGATCAGATGCCCGAGCCACCTCATCTGACTCCTCTCGATGCGGAGGAGCAGCGGCTCTACTCTGAGCCCCTCCCGGATGACTGAGCTTCTCACCCTATCTTTAAGGGAAAGCCCAGACACCCTGCGGAGGAAACTCATTTCAGCCGCTTGTATTCGCGATCTCGTTCTTTCGGTCACTACCCATAGCTCATGACCATAGGTGAGGGTAGGAACATAGATCGACTGGTAAATTGAGAGCTTCGCCTTGCGGCTCAGCTCCTTTTTCACCACGACAGACCGATGCAACGCCCGCATTACTGCGGATGCCGCACCGATCCGCCTGTCGATCTCACGCTCCATTATGAATGTAGAGAAAAGCCAAGCAAAATTACACCTTTTATTGGCTAACTAAAAAGATTACAATATGCAAGCTTTCAAGGCTACTCAGGCCCCTTCTTCAGGCAAGATATATATATATATATATATATATATATATATATATATATATATATATATATATATATATATATATATATATCTTGCCATATAGTGTATGTGTGTGTATGTATATATATATATATATATATATATATATATATAGTGTGTATACCGTGTATATATAGTATATGAGAGAAATGTGGCACTTGGTGCCACGGCCCACCTGCCAAGTTGTTTTGCCTGCCTAAGGAAAAGTCATCCCAGATGGAGGATCGCAGGAATCGTGGGAGAGAGGGGTCCTTTCATCGGATTGGCTGGCCCAGCACTGTTTCAGCTGTGGAATGGCCAAATGGGGGAGGCAGCTTGAAGGATGAGGTCTCCAGGACTCTATACAAATACAAATCTTATTATGGGATATATCATCTACTGTTAAATTCTGCTCTGTACTTCAAAAATTTATATATATATATATTTTTTTATTTCTTACTATATTGAGAAATTGTTCTGTGTACTGTACTGTATTGTATTGACCCCCTTCTTTTGACACCCACTGCACGCCCAATCTACCTGGAAAGGGTCTCTCTCTGAACTGCCTTTCCCAAGGTTTCTTCCATTTTTCCCTACTAGGTTTTTTTGGGAGTTTTTCCTTGTCTTCTTAGAGAGTCAAGGCTGGGGGGCTGTCAAGAGGCAGGGCCTGTTAAAGCCCATTGCGGCACTTCCTGTGTGATTTTGGGCTATACAAAAATAAAAAATAAACTGTAACATATGCAAAGTGTGCTTTTATAAATAGGTGCTCATTATTCTTATGACCCTTGGATAAGAAATGACTCTGAATCTAATGATGTGAGTGCAAATAGACATCTACCATTTGCTGGAAGGTTGGAGCGAGAAATCAAATATGAAGAGTTGAGCCAGAGTATGGTCTCCACCAACCATTTAATTAATATTGTATGTTCCTGTGAAGATTTCAAATAAAAATTTTATTTGTCATATTTTATCTACACTTAGCATGCTTTGTCTATATGCATCAAAACAATACAGATTTAGTTCCAGAAGATACTTAGCTAGATAATTAAAGCAAGATTAATCAACTCTGTGGGATTTTTCTTCATGTATTTCATATTGCACATATAACTCTGCTACCCAAAAAAACTGCTTCTTCTTTTCCTGACCCGATTTTAATGACATTTTATGGTATGATCCTTTGTTTTACCTAAATATGCATTTTTCCTTTAAATGTTTTTGCTTTTGTTTTCAAGGGAGTTGTTATCCTTGCCCAGAGATGATTAATGTGAAATGTAACTGTGATGGCACTGTACTTTCTGTTCCTTGTGGGAGGGAGAAGACAACAAAACCACCAAAATGTAAAGAACATTGCAGGTCAGTTGTCAAATTTGTGCTTTGCTAAAGTCATTTAACATATAAGAAGACAATTATAAATGGAAAAAAGGGGTTTTGATGGAACTGAAGGTGTTATCATCACAAGAGCAGGGTTAGAAACATGTAAAAATTTAATATTTGTAACATATAAGGGAACATTTCATTTGTAAGATTCACAGTAATCATGAGAATAAACTGACAATTTTTAGTAATCAGAGTGATAAAAAGTAAGGTAAAAAAGAGCTTGACTTGTTTTATATGTTTATAGGACATGATGATTAACTTTCTGTCAGTGGTGTCAAAATAAACAGATATGCATTTTAAAACAGCGTTTATAACAGTTTACAATAATGCAAGACACAGTGTAACTATTAAGAGTGTGCTAAACTTCAAAACTTCTTAACTATGTTTTTTATCTAAGTATAAAATGTTCATAATGTGGTTGCAGTAACAGAACTAGTACCAAAGCATACACTCATTCTGAAACATTCATGATATTTCTCAGATAAATCTTTTCTATAGAAGGGATTTTTGTTTACCTCTTTTTGACCCGTCAAATATATAACAGTGAAAGCTTACAAAAACAGCTATTCAAGTAGCAAAGTGAAATGGGATATGATTGGAGAAGAAGAAATATTTTCTTGATGCATTTTTAAAAACAGCTTAATTGGCTTGGTTGGATAATTTAAATGGATTGCAGAAACAGGAAAAATTAACAAAAATTTAATAATCAATTTAGATATAAAGCTGTGTTGTATTTGTTTATTACAATTATTTACTTTATTATCTTTGACTTATGTACTTTTTTGACATACTTTATATAGCATCATTAATCTTTTTTGTCTCGATCCTGTGTGAACAAGTCTGAGGGAGAACAGTCACGACTAATAATTTAAGTAGCTTTGAAAAAAATATTTTATTGGGTGCCAAATTTGCCTGCATGCATTTATCAAGCACAGTACCTTTGCTGATGTTTTTACACATAGCAGTGTAATGGGTGCATTGAGAATGAGCCATCAGTCAAAAATCTACTTATCCATCAATGGTTCAGAGGTACTGAATATACCTTTAATGAATGGTAAATGACTCAATTAATACAGAATAACAAATATGCTACACTCAGTGAGTTAACAGTAGAATTCAGTAGTGGTACCATAGGAGGCTTATCATATTGTATGTCATCCTGGATGAGAGTATCGCAACTGATAATCCAACTGAATTCCACTCCTGTCAGTGTAAAAATAAAAAAATAAATAATTGTGCAGCTGTAGTAGACTAAGGAACATAAACAGTTTTAATTGTTATGTGCTTAGCCACTGACTACCATAAGTAGATTTAAACTGTTACTTTTGCCATATGCAAATGATAATTATAACTATAAACTTTGTATATACGCACTGAAAGAGTAGATGATGGAGCCTGCATGTTTACCTTCCTGTGCATATCACAGGTACTAGTGTGCACCCTGCTACAGTAAATGACAGATAAAAGATGCTTGTGCACTATTATTGTGTTGTTTCAAATGGACTTCTGAGTGGTTTGTGTAGCAGAGATAAAGAGCTGTTTGCTTTTAGAATAAGCCAAAGTAGCAGTCCCAAGAGCTCAATTCCTCAACAATACTCCTAAATTGAATTCCTAAACAAAAACCAAAATGAGTGTCATATCCGAACTGATGTTTCCTTTGTTGGTATTGTTTTGAAAGTTGAAGAATCAGTCTTCTGTTTGTTGCCATCTTTTAAATGTAGCAGTTCAGTGGGGTCACTACCATAATGGTTCACATGAATATTGGTTGTCATCGCTGGCACAAAAACATGGCAATGTCAATTAAAAGTAATATAAATTTATAACAACCAAAATAACAATAGTAAAAAAGTACAGAACATGAGTTTCTGATCATTAACAGCAGGTAAAACAATAGTAGCCATGAAACACACCAAATCAAAATGTTAATTAATGTCACCCATTAACTGTAGCTACTGTATATTCATGATAAAGGCTCAGAAGCAAAAGTGCAGTTACTAGCTTTTTCTTTTTCAACCTTTTACCTGAATTTCCTTCTTAATTTTTGCATTTAATTTTAACCGTTCATAAGCATCATTGGGCTACTGTTATTTATCGTAACAAATTTGAATCTGCAAGCATCACATTTAAATTGAAATTTAAATGATTCAATGTTATTAATGATGTTATTATTATTACTATAATATTATAAAAACATACATTTGATTTGAGTCTGTAACACCTAATGTAAATTTTGGCTATTTGTAAAAGTTAGTGCTTTTTTTTTTATTATTCAGTTTTATTTTCTCAGTGATATTCATATAGTACAACGAACGTGCCTCTCCCTCTGTGAGTTGATGGCATTTATTTCCATTCTTTTCACAAGAGCAGTGATGACCACAGTTGTTGCTGTGGTTGATGCCTGCTCAGAACTATTTGTTGTACCGGCAATCAAAGATACAATGTCTCTTGACCACTATCAGACTAACATGCGGCATTTGTGCTTTGACAGCAAAGACACCCGTGCAGAACGTTTGGAAAACGACAGTTTTGCTGCGATTTTGGACATCTGGAAACGTTTTGTTGAGAAACTGTGTTTTGAGTTACAACCCAAGGCAAAGACGTTCCGAGTCTGTGGTCATAAACCTTATGGATCCGTTTCTGGACAAAGGCAGAACCGTAACAACGGACAGCTTCTTCACAGCACTTTCGCTGGCTAATAGACTGCTGCACTGCAGCACAACTCCGCTTGGCACCATAAAGTAAAATGGGACTTCCACCTGCAGCTATAGTCACTTTAGTACACGAGCAATTTGCCACACTAGTGTTTAGATCTGGCAGTGCCATGCTGATGGTGTATATGCCCAAAAAGAAGAAGCCTTTGATTTCAGTCTGTAACAGCTAGTGTAAAGTTTTTCTACCTGTAAAAGATATCGCTGAATGGGTATAAGCAGACACACAAACACTGAATAAAAGCACACTATTTCATTATACCTTTGTGAAAGTGTTTATTTTATATTCCAGTAACCACTTGAATGAGATTGAATCTGTCTCTGCCTCTGTCGCGCACATACACACACATTCATACATGAAAACGTCACTGTCTGAAAATGCTATGTCATTTTAGCATGAGTTGTCACTTGAACATATATTTTTTTTCCCGATCATGCCCCTCCTTGTCATGGTGCATGATATTGAAAATGCAGACAGAGCTACGTGAAGCAGGCAAATATGTGTCTCACAAAGCATACACTGGCTTCTCCTACAACCTCACCCACGGCACCAGAAGACTCATTATCTGTGTCTCCATGAGACTCACAATCTCACAAAGTCTACTATTTTTAGCTGTATATCTACTTTTATACAATCCCTCTCTCAAATATTATTTTATGTAACGTCAATTGTTTATATTTAGACTGTATCGCATCTGGAATACAGTGTGCAATTGTGTTTACCAGACTGCAAAAAAAGGCCTAGCAGCAATTGAAGCCGTGCAAAGGAGAGCAAACAAGCACAATCCAGGCAAAATGGGAATGTACTACTTTGAAAGACTAAGATTAACCCTCTTCGGTCTTCACCAGACATCAATAAAGTTTATCAAACAAATTTCTTTCCATTAAATCACATACTTGAGGACACCGATGGAAATTAAGGGTAATTGTGCTTAAGAGCAAAGCCAGGTTCCAAGTCCTTATATAAGCATACATTATATGAGTGATGTGAATCTGGAACATATCATTGAAGCAGAAACCTTAAAAACTTATGAAAACTTTTTCACTAAGATACTGGTACAACAGAACTATTTGGTAACCAAATGAGCCTGATGGACTGAATGGTCTCATCTATTTTTGTGAATCTTTTCATATTCTGAGACACTTTACAGCAAGGCTGGATAAAGATGTTTAGTGACGCTTGGTTAGGAACATTTTGATTCACCCCAAGATGAACTTAGAAAATAATAATGGTAATAATAAAATGCTGAGGAGTGCATAGTGGAATAATGAAAAATGAATACACAGCCTCTCAAATACTACAGATGACTAAAAACAGCACAAAAAATGCCACCATTATGACTCTCAAATAAACAGTAGCGTTACCAAACAGCACCATGATAATATCAGTGCCTCTTGCATACCTGCTGTGCCCTATAACATATTTGCTTATTATACCATATACGTATTAACACAACCCCTAACTTGATTTGTTCCATATTTTAGTACACAACAATTAAATCAAACCAGTTATATAAGCAGAGTGAATGAGTTTCATTTTCATGTTGTGGTAATATTACAGACAGACAAGCCCTGAGCACTGCATGATCCTTGCCATTATGCTGTGTTCATTAAATGATGGCAATAAAATAAAAGCAGTCGCTTCATGCAGTATAGAGGAACGTCCTGATCAAGATGCTACATGCAGTTATGTCTGATGATGTCTGTGAAACACAAGAGGCTGTTGAGATATAGCTCTGAGTGGGAGACAGAATGTCAATGCGTCAGCCCTTTCCCTGGTGACAAATACACTTGCTGTCAAGCCTTTTCAGTCGCCCATGGAGGGATATCTGACCTGAAACAGCATGGTGCAGGCACTACCCATGTCCAAGCAGCTAAAGACCTGATGACATGGAGTGGAATTCTTCGATTTCTTATACCTTATTCAGATTTCTTCCAAAGTACATGTGGTATATTGTTGTTTTTCAATTAATTGTATGTTACCTACATTATATATAAGGTTATAATACTTAACCTTATTTTATAT
This sequence comes from Erpetoichthys calabaricus, assembly GCF_900747795.2. Lineage (NCBI taxonomy): Eukaryota > Metazoa > Chordata > Cladistia > Polypteriformes > Polypteridae > Erpetoichthys > Erpetoichthys calabaricus. The sequence continues at coordinate 106,063,021 of NC_041398.2, forward strand.
TTACAATTGCATTTACATTTATTTTCTTAGCAGATGCTTTTTCCAAAGTGACTTATAAAGGAGGTCAACATAATTGATTAACATCAGGCTAGGAACTGTTTTGAACAAGTGTAGTAGGACAGGTTACAAAATTTGATTACCACAAGTTAAAAGTTTTGAAGTTAACAAAACAAAACAAAAAATGATCAATTAGAAATATGACAGCTATCCACAGAGCACAAAAACATTCATTAACAATTTGACAGATGTTCACACAACAGTATGGTTTTTAGTTGCTCCTTAAACTCTTTGAGGGAGTCAGCAGTTCAGATGGAACTGTTCTGCCTATTTGTATATCTATGATGCAGCATTGTGAAAACCAACATGTTAATATCTGCTGTATGTACAATTCCTCTAATTCCTTTGTGAAGAGCATTGTGATATTGCTCAGTTTAAAAATGGTTTTGTCTTTGAAGATTTAAATTTAATAATATAGTGATTCCTGTAGAAATTATCTTTTTTGGCACTTTTTCACACATTTCTGTTAATAGCAATAAATACTTTTTCTGAACTTACTAATTCTTACAAGCTCACAGGGAGCCAGCTCCTATCCCAGCAACATACAGAGATGGAAGGAACTTTACAATGAACCCAAGGGGGACTTGTACCTTCAACTACACTGGGGAAAGTCAATGGATCGATTGATATCACTCAATTAATTAATGATCAGCTTTTACGTTGGCAGTGGCAAAAATTAATAAGACATTTTGGTAATGAATAATAGTCTGATATAGTTGATGATGAATAAACTACCCACTCTTCCTCTGTCTTCTCTTCATTTCTGATCCCTTTCTGATAGAAAACAAAAACAGGTTTTCATGAAAGTATCTGCACTGCCTCTTGTGAGTCCTTATAAATACAATATGTGAAATTCTGACACATTAAGGATGCCTTTATCCTGTTGCTCCCCTAGTACATTCATAAATCTTCATCTGTGGCTCCACAGCAGGCAATATCATTTGATGTTATTTTCATCCAATGACACTATAGCCTGACTTGATGCAGGTTTGGTTGTCCCCTCCTCTGCAATGATGCTCCACTCCTTGCTGGTAACTGACATCTCTTCCAACTCCTCTGACTGCCCTGCCGTATAAACATCATTGCTGATGACTCTTGGTTAGAGTGCTTTAAGCTAGCTCTTCTTTGGTCAGTGTCCTGCTTCTGTTTGCATTCTAATTTCCTATTTTACCCCCATTGACCACTTCCAAAATATGCAATTTATTTGGAAGATTTTTTCTTCTTTCAGTCATTGCATTAGTTCTGGCTTTTTTCTCTTGTTGCAGTTTCATTTACCAACTTTATTCTCAGATTTTTCCAGGAGACATCATTGTTGATGATTCAGTGTCAACATGACTGAATAATACATGAAAAAAGTGTATTATAAATATAGGTGGTCAGAATGGACGAAAAGAAGCTTTATGACATGTATCCAAACTGTAGAAAAGGTGAACAATCCAGCTTAGGCAGTTGCTGCAAAAACTCCCAGGACTTGCATGGCAGTAGGCCATATAGGATGTATGGTTAATTGGTCATGGTTTTTAGGACTAACAGGGTTACAGCACTGCATGAAATTCATATAATGATTTAATGCAGCCAATAAATGTTGCACTGACAGAAACAAGGATGACCCTAAAAGTATGCTTGATAGATTTTAAACAACACTTCTTTCACATTATTGTACTGTCATAAATATTACATCCACATAGGTAGAGCAGTGCTACAAATACAGAATTATATTAGGATATTTGTCCTGGTTTTTTACTTTTTGTCCTGCTGGTGCTAGCTGTTAGTCAGTTACCCGTACTGCATTTTATTTCATTATGATAGTTAATTTCAACTGTTCTGAACTATTGCATTTCATTTCACTACACTTGAACATGCTGTCTAAGTGAAAAGGATAATCTTTTTGGTATTTTAAAGTGAATCAAATAAATACATCTGTACTATCTGCATTTTGTTTTTGAAAATGGTTTTGATTTTTTACTAATCCTTTGTACTAAGTATTGAAAGAAGATGCCTTGCATAAAAATAAAGGGAGCCATTTTGAAATGTCAGAAACTTTTTCTCCAATACAGTCTATCTGTTTATGTGCAGGAATTCTCCAACTTGCCATCACCCAAATCGAGAGAGCCATCGCTGCCACTTTGGCACCTGTCCACCATGTCGACAAATTTGTCAGAAAGTACTGAGTAAATGTGGGCATATCTGTCCAGCCTTATGCCATGATGAAGTAATGATTAAGCAGACTGAAAAGGTAAAGAAAAAGAAAAACACTCGAAATTACTTAATGGGTACAACATATACATTTTCATTTACACACATTAATATTTAGTACTGCCAGCTAATTTACTAAAGGGGGTAAGAAAGGTTGCCTTATTTATTTACATTCTGTAGTGCCTATGTAAATTTCTTCAACTGATATATTTAAAAGTAAGCTCAGCAGATTTAATAAGGGAGAAACTGGAATTAATCTTGTTGAAAAGAGAGTACATGAAATTTTTTTTTAAATGTAGCATTGATTAGAAGAAAATGTTATTTTCATCAGGTATGCTGAGGAATTAAATTTTTATTATTGCACCAAGTAGTACTACTTTTTAAGAAATAATATCCTGCAGATTTTAAAAGATAATTTTAATTGCTTTTGTTTTTGTTTTGTACTGAACGTTCTCCTTTACACAGTTTGAACAGTAAATGTATATTGAACAGTCTTGTGATATCTTGTCAGTAAAGAACATTACAGGGTCATTTTTAGTTAATTAATGTTACTGATTTGCAGTTGTTAGTCCTGCTACAGTACAGTTACACACAGCTACGTTCAGTTCCCAGCCTGGTCGATGTCTGTTGAGTTTGGTTTACTTTGCATCTGTTTATTCATGATGCTCAAATTCCCTTGAAGATATTAAAGATGCACAAGTTATGTTAATATCTAAATATAAATTGGCCAGGTTGAATAATCTTGTTTTCTCTTTGTACCCAGTGTTGCCTGGGTAGGCTGTTTCTCTGTACAAGACCCCATAATAGATAAAGCAGGATCAAAATAAAGGTTAAATAAAACATTCATAGTCTGAAAAGTAATCTGTTAAAGCAGTGGTTCTCAAAATTCAGTTTTCTTAGTACTCCATGTGGAAATGGGGCTTTTGTTCCAACCAACATCTGCTATTAATTTGACTCCTGGCTTAATTAAGCAAAGTCTTATTTCCCACTTTCTATGTACTGGGGCCAATGTACAAAACTAAGTTTGGTGAATTATTATTAGAATGTACCAAGCATTTTTATAGTGCATATTTTACATGGAAATTATTACATTTCTTTTTTTAAAACTTGGTTTTTTAGATTTTTATTATCGTCATGATTTTTATTCTGCTTTTGAGGGCGTTCTGGTTATTTATCCATTGTTTATCAAAAAACATATAGTGGGTCTGATGCTGAAGTTATTGCAGCTTTCTAATAGTCAGTGTTGTTTTATCTGCGTGTCTTCTTTGCTTGTTTTTAATTGCAATTATTAGGATACAATTAAAAAAAAAATGATAATGTCTTAAAAATGTAAAAATCAAACTGCTGTTTTTTTCTGAAAGCAAAATAAGAGAAAAGGAAAAATAGCCCAACTTATAAATGAAATCAGTTAGAGGTAAGATTACTTACTGATTGTGAAAATGGTTGGAACAATAAACCTGCAGGTACACATGGGTATCTCCAGGACTGAGTTTGAGATCCAGTGTTTGAAGTATTTAAACTGTTTATTTCAGTACAGCTCTTTTTTTTGTCCATTTAGTAAAGTATATTTACCCTTATTTCATAATATTTTAGAGTAGCTACTGCTTAACTGATATTGTTTGTTGCACGCATTATCCAGTTTTCCATTATCCATAAGGGAAGAAGCACATGTACAGGCATGACAATCCTTTTCAGGGGCAAATTACAATTACAAGCAGAAAAGAATGTGCTGTGTGCTGGCCACTAACATAAACATATAAATAAAGTGTCAGTTTAGTTTTAATCAAGCTATTTGCTATAGATATGTTGAAACAGTTTGATTGGTTTATGCAGTGTTCATTTGTCAAATCTTTGAAGCCTCACGTCGGGAATGTTAAAGGGGGAATGGGTGTCATGTACTTTATAGGACATGAAGGAATAAACATATTTATAAAACACAAGAAATTATCACAGGCTTCTTGCTTGTTATCGGATTCATGGTGTCTGATGACATTTATTTATATATTACTACTTTTAGGTTTGATAATTTCTTGTTTATCTTGTTTTTACTTAGCCTCAACTTGCAGGCCCCTGGGAGCAGCCCTCTGAACCGACTTTTGTCTTGACAGCTTTGCCATGTGCTCCTTGTAAAGTTCCAATTGCCACGTATGTAATGATTTTAACCATTTTAAGTAATGTTATTTTGTATTTTTGTTTACATTTTAGCTACTTTGAATAGGTCATACTTACTAAGTAGCATATAAAGCATTTGAATGCTTAAGTTCATTTTCAGCTCCTTACGGTAATTTTAAGGAAAATGTCTTATGAACAGTATATTACTCTTTAATTTAATATTGTTTTTTGTATCAGTATGCTGCTGCTGGAGTATGTGAATTTCCCCTTGGGATTAATAAAGTATCTATCTATCTACCTATCTATCTACTTACCTACCTACCTACCTACCTATAAACGACTGACTTTTGGTAAAGTAAAAGTACTTACCTGTTTAAATCATTGAAGTGCAGGGGTGTGTTTCCTCAAGGATTTTAACTTTGGCTTCTGCTGGTCCATGTGATGCGAACCTGGCAACGGGCTAGGCCCGCATCCACTTCAGGCCTGATGGATGCCGTGCGTGCCCTGCCAAAAACTCAAATGTCTCCGTAGCCACCTGCCGTTGACGAAGTAAGAAATGCAGAGAGTTTAGTTTAGATAATTTTAGACATGCATGCATTACTTCTGAGAAAAGGAGCCCCAAATTAAATTCCCAGACAAAGTCCTTAGGTAAAGTTACAGGGACAGTAACTTAGTTTCCAGTGAGTATATTGGCTGGTTTTGCAGAGGAGAGATCTTTATATAGACAACATATTTACATCTTTTGAACAATTCCGTTCAAAATTCAACCTCCCAACTACACATTTCTTTCACTATCTTCAAATTAGAAATTTTGTTAAACAGAAATTGCCCGATTTCCCCCACCTCGCACCCTCCACAATGCTGGAAAAAATACTGTTCAATTTCGAGGAATTAAACACCATTTCCGCATTATATAAAATCCTATTAGAGTCCCTACCTTTAAAAGATCCAAGAGGACATTGGGAAGAAGATCTCTTAATCAATATATCAGAAAAGGAGTGGAAGGTAGCAAAGCAGAGAATTCACTCAAGCTCCATATGCGCAAAGCATAGAATTATTCAACTAAAAATTATGTATCGAGCTCATCTGTCTCGCTTAAAACTGTCCAAAATGTTTCCAGGGCAAGATCCAACCTGCGAACGCTGCAACCAAGCTCCTGCCTCACTGGGTCGCATGTTCTGGGCCTGCACCAAATTAACATCATTTTGGACCAAAATTTTTAAGTGCCTTTCAGACAGCCTTGGAGTCACAATCCCTCCTAACCCACTAGCAGCTGTGTTCGGTGTTCTTCCAGACGGACTTGAAGTGGCAAAGGACAAGCAAACAGTGATTGCATTCACTACACTTTTGGCACGCAGACTTATTCTGTTAAATTGGAAGAATTCTAACTCTCCTCTGATAAGTCAGTGGGAAACCGATGTTTTATATTATTTGAAATTGGAAAAAATCTAATTCTCAGTTAGAGGATCTGTACAAAATTTTTTCAAAACCTGGCAGGATCTGATCAATATTATTTTAGAATAAGAGAAATAACTATAACCACATTTAATTCCCTTCTCCATCTCTTATTTACATATATATTTATTTCTCCCTTTTTCTTATTGTTGTCTTATTAAAAAGCCCTAAGCAATTCTCCTTTAGCAAAGCTCTCCTGCTCAGGGGTGGGGTTTGATTTGTCTTCAATTTGTTTGGTTATAAATTGATCTATTTGTATGGAATGATTACAATAAAAATTAATAAAATTAAAAAAAAGAAACCCATCATGGGTGTGCTTGTACTCACACATATGCGAAGTCGCAGTGCTTTTTATTATGTTCCTCAAAGTAGTTGAGTGTAGCACATATGTAGAATGTACCTGTGTCAGCTGCTACAGGTAGAAGACAGCAGTGTAACACAGGATTTTCTGAAGGTTTTGATCCCAGGAGTAAAAGGCACTTCCTGCCTATAGGGGTTGTCTATTTTGACATAGTCATTGTGAGAGTGAGCTTGGTATAGCAGTTTCTATAAATAAACCAAGCATGTGCCTTATTTGTATGTATTTTCTTTTTATTATATATAGATATAAATATCTCCTAGTTGTAGTATTGTTGATGGAGGTATTTATATACTGTAGTAAGGACTTTATTTTGTGTTGTTTCGTCTTGACATTTTTAATTAGGAAGACTACAGTTTTTGTGTATACAGGTAAAATTCTGTTACAACAAACTCCCAGGGACCTAAAAATATTTCATTGTAACGAAAATTTTGTTGTAATGAGATTCTGTATTTGTTACTATAGTGATTTCTTTAACTTGTATCCAGGCATTGGCAATCATTTCAATAGCTGCTTTCGCGTTAATTTTAATCTGCTCCTGCCTACAAGTTATGCTGACGAGAATTTTTCTCAGCATTTCCTTGTGATGATACACATTCAAGGTGTGAATGATGCCCAAACCCAATGGCTGAAGCGCTGCCGTGCAATTGGGTGGGAGGAATTCAACGCGAACATTATCTAAATGTGGAAGCATGTTGTGGGCAGCACAGTTATCAATCAGAAGCCGAATCATCCTTTTTTTTTTTCTTCATATTGTGAGGCTTCTGAACTCTTTTGAGACCACTCCCCACCCAACGGTAACAAGACATTGAAGTGTATCCTGAAGTGCGATTGCAGCTTCTGTGGAAGATTGTTTGTCCGTTACCGGGGCAGGGCAGTAGGAGGCTCACAGCACTGTAGTGAAGCGCCACAGAAGCAAATCATAAAAGATTGGGGTCGCGCTATAAAGCCCTGTCTTGCACCCCAAAACATGAGGCTGAGTCTCAGTACTTTAGCAAAACCAGCTTTATTCAGCTTGAAACAGGAACGGCACGGTTATTTATTGTAGCATGATCTGCCACTCTGTCAGTGATTAAGTAATCCTGTTATCTGCATTTGGAATGTATGTGCTCCTAACCTTGCATCACCCATCAAGATCTTTTCTGTTTACTTTGGCGGAGAGATGCAGCATATCTGTGAGCCTGCTATTGCCTTGTACAGATGCGGAGTTCGCACTTCGGGACGCTCTTCGGCTTGATGTCTAGTTGTGAGAGGCACCAAGAGAGTTTACAAACCTCACATTTTCTTGAATGAGTGCCGCATTAATAGGAATGTTTCTTGAACGAGCATCATTGAACCACATAAAAACGGCTTTTTCGATGTCTTCAAACGCAGCAGTACACATACATTTACAACCAGAGATTTTTCTTCTATTTTTGCTCTGTCTTTCAAGAAAGTTGACAGTGTCAATGGTGAAATTCCGAATTCACTGGCAACGTCTTTTTTCTTTTTGCCGCAATCAAGAGCTGCAAAAAATTTAAGTTTTTTTTTCTAATATGAACTGTTGTCACTTTTTTGTGTCTGCCATTTCTATAGGAGGGTGACAATGAGTTAAATTCCAGTGGATGTTTTTCAAATGTTGACGAGCAGTAAGCAAAAGGTATCTCTGAAAACTACAGGAAACAAAAAGGGCAAAAAATAAAAAATAAAAGTACGAGGAAAGTTCGAAAAACGAAAAAAAAAAATTAATGTTTCTGTTTGGGGATCATTGTGCACAACTGAGCTGCGGCCACAGAACTAACTGCTCTGTGGATGATTCACTCAGGCATTTCAAGGTCTTTTGTGCACTTTGTTGTAATGAAAGTTTCTGCTGAATGTACTTTGTAGTAACACGATTTCTATAGACTTGTGTCATATGGGGAAGCTGTCGGGACTATAAACATACTTCGTTGTAATGAAAATTTCGTTGTAAAGATATTCGTTATAATGGAATTTTACCTGTATATATATTTTTTATCTTTGATTATTTTCATTTTTGGACTGGCAGTAATCATCGTAAATATTATTCAGTATTTTTGGGACATTGCTTTTGTGATTTGTGCACCTGTAAATAAAACCCACTATTTTTCTTAGAAATACCATCGTTTTGTGTCTGTGTCCCCATATCTGACATCTCTGAAGTCTGATCTCAGTTAGTCCCGAACAACAAGACGGCCAGTGTGTAGTCTTGTGGCAACCTTGCCACTACACTGGGTATAACACTCCTACATATCATTTAAGTGTTTGTTTGTGTATCTAGCTCAGAAGATCTTTCACTGCTTTTCGGGTTGTGTTAAGATCAAGTCTATAAGCATATTTTATACATTGACATAGTGTCAGAAATTTAGTAGTTCACCATTAACCAAATGTTCACACAAATACAAACATATTTAGCAGTTACAGTATGTGAGAGTCAGAATATAGACGTTTCTTCTTTCGGTCTGCTCCCGTTAGGGATTACCACAGCAGATCATCTTTTTCCATATCTTCCTGTCCACTGCATCTTGCTCTTTTATACCCATCACCTGCACATCATCTCTCACCACATCCATAAACCTTCTCTTAGGCCTTCCTCTTGCCTGGCAGCTCTATCTTTAGCACCCTTTTCCCAATATACCTAGTGTCTGTCCTCTGCACTTGTCCAAACCAACACAATCCTGCCTTTCTGACTTTGTTTCCAAACCGTCCTACCTGAGCTGACCCTCTAATGTACTCATTTCTAATCCTTTCCATCCTTGTCACACCCAATGCAAATCTTAACATCTTTAACTCTGCCACCTCCAGCTCTGTCTCCTATTTTTTAGTCAGTAAAACCATTTCCAACCCATATGATATATCTGGTCTCACTACCATCTTGTAGACCTTCCCTTTCATTCTTTCTGATACCCATCTGTCACAAATTACTCCTGACACTCTTCTCCACCCATTCCATCCTGCCTGCACTCTCTTTTTCACCTCTCTTCCACAATGCCCGTTACTCTGTGCTGTTGATCCCAAGTATTTAAATTCATCAACCTTCGCCAATTCTACTCCCTGCATCCTCACTATTCAACTGACCTCCCTCTCATTTACACACTTGTATTCTGTTTTGTTCCTACTGACCTTCGTTCCTCTCCTCTCTAGAGCATATCTCCACCTCTCTAGGGTCTTCTCAACCTGCTTCCTACTCTCACAGCAGATCACAATGTTATCAGCAAACATCATAGTCCATGGGAACTCCTGTCTAATCTCATCTGTCAACCTGTCCATCACCATTGCAAATAAGAAAGGGCTCAGAGCCCATCCCTGATGTAATCCCACCTCCACTTTGAATGCATTCGTCACTCCCCTCATACATATCCTGTACCACTCTTACATACTTCTCTGACAATCCCAACTTCCTCATACAATACCACAACTCCTCTTGAGGCACTCTTTCATATGCTTTTTCTAGGTCCACAAAGACCCAGTGCAACTCCTTCTGGTCTTCTCTATACTTCTCCATCAACATCCTCAGAGCAAATATCACTGTGGTGCACTTTCCTGGCATGAAACCATACTGTTGCTCACTAATCATCACCTCCCTTCTTAACCTAGCTTTCAGTATTCTTTCCTATAACTTCATGCTGTGATTCATCAGTTTTATCCCCCTGTAGTTATTACAACTAAGCACACCCCCCCCCCCCCCCCTTATTCTTAAAAATCGGTGCCAGTACACTTCTTCTCCACTCCTCGGGCATCCTCTCACTTTCCAAGATTCCATTAAACAGTCTGGTTAAAAACAACAATTACCATCTCTCCTAAACACCTCTATGCTTCCACAGGTATGTCATCTGCACCAACGGCCTTTCCATTCTTCATCCTTTTCATAGATGTCCTCACATCCTCCTTGCTAATCTGTTGAACTTCTTGATTCACTATTGCCAAATCTTCCAACTTTCTCCCTCTCTCTCTCTCATTCATCAGCCTCTCAAAGTACTCTTTCCTCCTGCTCAACACACACTCTTCGCTTGTGAGTACATTTCTATCTTTATCGTTTATCACCCTAGCCTGCTGCATATATTTCTTAGCTCAGTCCCTCTGTCTAGCTAATTGGTAAAAGTCCTTTTCTCCCTCCTTAGTGTCCAACCTATTAGACGACTCATCATACACCTTTTCTTTAGCCTTTGCCTTATCTCCTTGTTCTCTTGTCTGCTTTCTGCATCTCTCTGACTATCCCATTTCTTCTTTGCCAACCTGTTCCTCTATATACTCTCATGTACTTCTCCATTCCATCACCAGGTTGCCTTTTCCTCCTTCATCTGTCACACCAAGCACCCTTCTTGCTGTTACACTTACAACATCTGCTGTAGTTGCCCAGCTATCTGGCAGTTCTTCACTGCCACCCAGTGCCTGTGTTACCTCCTCCCTGAACTCAACCTTGCAGCCTACCTTTTTCAATTTCCACAATTTGATCCTTGGCTCTGCCCTCACTCTCCTACTCTTCTTGACCTCCAACGTTATCCTACAGACCACCATCCTATGCTACCTAACTACATTTTCCCCTGCCACCACTTTGCAGTCTTCAATCTCCTTCAGATTGACCCTCCTGTATAAGATATAATCTACCTGTGTTCATCTTCCTCCACTCTTGTACGTCATCCTATGTTCCTCTTTCTTCTTAAAATTCATATTCTCTGCAGCCATTTTGCAAAATCCACTGTCATCTGACCTTCTTCATTTCTCTCCATGACACCATACCTCCTCATCACCTCCTCATCCCCTCTGTTCCCTTCAGTATCATGTCCATTGAAATCCGCTCCAATCACAACTCTCTGTCCCTTGCATACAATGTCCATCATTTCATCCAACTCACTCCAGAAATCATCTTTCTCATCCATCGCACACCCAGTTTGTGGGACATATGAACTAACAACATTCATCATCATACCTTCAGTTTCTAGCTTCATAATCATCACTCTGTCTGACACTCTTTTCACCTCCAAAACACTCTTGACATACTGTTCCTTCAGAGTAATCCCTTCCCCATTTCTCCTCCCATCCACACCATGATAGAACAATTTGAATCCACCTCCGATCCACCTGGCCTTACTCCCCTTCTTAGTCTCTTGCACACACAATATATCAACCTTCCTTCTCTCCATCACATCAGCTAACTCTCTCCCAATACCGGTCATCTGCCAATATTCAAAGTTCCTACCCTCATTTCCACACTCTCCTCTCCTGCCTCGGGCACATCTCCCCCCTCTTCTTCTCCTTCTTCGGCCAACAGTAGCCCAGTTTTCACTAGCACCCTGTTGGCAAACATTACTGGTGGCGGCCGTTGTTAACCCGGGCCTCGACCGATCCGGTATGAAATCTGTATTGTTGTCCGTATATTGATCTGGCAAAATTCTACACCAGATGCCCTTACTGACGTAACCCTCTCCATTTATCAGGGCTTGGGACCGTCACAAAGAAACACACTGGTTTGTGCACCCCTGTGGCTGGATTAGAATATAGACGTTTCTTAAACTAAGGAAATTAGTATGTATTTCTGGAAAAAGGGTCTATGAACTATATGAAGCTGTTGATTTCATTTGCTTTTTTTTTTTAAATTCTAACTCACAAAGTGTAAATAATATAATGCTTCCCTCAGTCACTCGGATTGCTTTCTGACATCTTTAAAATTAATTAATTGCTGGGGAAACTGGCTCACTTAGCATACCATTTAATTGGTTTATTATTTGATTGACACGTCAAATAATAATAATGACAATGAATTGATCGGGCAAGTTTGACAATGTTGTGTTAAATGTCAGTTTTCAAGTATTTCTCAGGCTTCTAATAACACTGGACAATGACAATTTTGTCCCAATACTGTGATGGGTGTTCTAAGCATACATTATAATAATGAATTTAAATATGAAGTCATGTTTTTTCTGAAAGCTTAAGCTTTCTTCTGACATTACACTTGTATTTCATCATTTAGTGTCCTTGTAATGCAAACTTATTAACAAGTATATTTTCAAATATTAGTCACTTTTACATTAAAAGTGATGTTGTTGTTGATTCTGTTATAGTGACTGTTGGTCACGAACACAATATTAATGAGTCCTGCTTGTTCATTGACTCTTCAAAAGTAAGCCTGAAAGCAGTCCTTCTTCATAACAGAAATAAATTCTCTTCTGTACATATAGCACATGCTATTAACTTGAAAGAGTTGTATGAGAACATGATGTTACTTTTAGAAAACAGTATCAGAAATATACAGTAATCCCTCCTCCATCGCGGGGGTTGCGTTCCAGAGCCACCCGCGAAATAAGAAAATCCGCGAAGTAGAAACCATATGTTTATATGGTTATTTTTATATTGTCATGCTTGGGTCACAGATTTGCGCAGAAACACAGGAGATTGTAGAGAGACAGGAACGTTATTCAAACACTGCAAACAAACATTTGTCTCTTTTTCAAAAGTTTAAACTGTGCTCCATGACAAGACAGAGATGACAGTTCTGTCTCACAATTAAAAGAATGCAAACATATCTTCCTCTTCAAAGGAGTGCGTGTCAGGAGCACAGAATGTCACATAGATAGAGAAAACAATCTCTAGCAAACAAATCAATAGGGCTGTTTGGCTTTTAAGTATGCGAAGCACCGCGGCACAAAGCTGTTGAAGGCGGCAGCTCACACCCCCTCCGTCAGGAGCAGAGAGATAGAGAGACAGAGTTTGTTTTTCAGTCAAAAATCAATACGTGCCCTTCGAGCTTTTAAGTATGCAAAGCACCGTACAGCATGTCGTTTCAGAAAGCAGCTGCACAAAAGATAGCAACGTGAAGATAATCTTTCAGCATTTTTAGACGAGCGTCCGTATCGTCTAGGTGTGCGAACAGCCCCCCTGCTCAATCCCCATACGTCAGGATCAGAGAAAGTCAGCGCAAGAGAGAGAGAAGAGTAAGCAATCTAGCTTCTCAGCCATCTGCCAATAGCGTCCCTTGTATGAAATCAACTGGGCAAACCAACTGAGGAAGCATGTACCAGAAATTAAAAGACCCATTGTCCGCAGAAATCCGCGAACCAGCAAAAATCCGCGATATATATTTAAATATGCTTACATATAAAATCCGCGATGGAGTGAAGCCGCGAAAGGCGAAGCGCGATATAGCGAGGGATCACTGTATGTAGCGTATCTGTGCAGATGTAAAGGTGATTACATTCTTTCAGCTTAGTTATACCAAATGCTGTTGTTTTTTTTTGTACGAGTGGGCAGTAGGCACAAAAAGATTCACTACATACAGAAATAGTGGATATAACATGGTTCACTGTGTTTCCAAGAAAGGAAGGTTTGGTAAACAGTCCAGTTGTTGACACTAAGGAAGTTTATCTTCCTCCTCAGTGACCTTCTCAAGTCATACCAACAATGGGGTGCAATATGTCACTGAAGGTTCATTTCTTGGACTCTCAACTTCTGCTGAAAATGTACACATCAACTCCTGCATGACTTATGGCATAAAATGCCACCTTTATAAATTCAAACTAATCACATTACTTCGGTTTAGTGTGATCTTAATATATAAAGCAGAGTCGATGTATGTATGTTTGATGTCCGCCATAAAAATCTGCACCGGGTGTCCGATCGCCACCAAACTGGGGATGGGGCTACTTTGTGACCAGGAGGTGGTCATGGCATATGTTTGTTTGGGAAAAATGTTCGTGGTGAAGCGCAGGGCACCTTTTCACCGACACAACGTTCGGCACACGTTCCCATACTTATCATCGACAAGATGACCGCACGTTGCAACAGACGTTAACGGCGGCTCCATCTAGCGGCATGTTTGGTCCCTGTGCATCGCTCTTTACCAATGTTTCTTTAAATTGCCAACAGATGGCGGAAGTGTCCAAGTATGAGAAGGCTGACTGCTTTCATCAGGTGAAGGGGAACTGCCGTATGGGTGTAAAACATGAACGACCCAGTGCATGTGACTGGCTTTCAATATTTGTGGTGCTATTTGCTTGCTTTCCGACTCACATTACGATTTCAGTCTTGGTCTCTCTGACTGACTGGTGCTATTTGTTCGCTTTCCGACGTATTGTAAATAACGTACATTCATCTCACTGTGGTGCTTATTCTGTACGTAATACCATGTAACACATTATAATTGTCCTGCTTTTCGCTAATATACCCATGCCACCGAAAAAATGACGTAGAATTAGAAAGTCCACTTCCAATGCCAGAAAAAAGTCTATTTCAAGGGCGTCTGAAACATTGCGCAAGACGTGAAAATGTTTTCATACCAAGAATTACGCTGATTCCGAATGATTTACTCTTTGATTTCAAACGGCTACAATTTCATGTTCGTTTGGCTTTTGCTATGTCAATTAATAAGGCTCAAGGGCAATCACTGCAAGTTAAACGCATCAATTTGGATAATCCATGCTTTTCACACGGACAACTCTACGTAGCATGTTCTACAGTGGGCAATCCTCTGAATTTGTTCATTTTCGCACCACAAGGCAAAACAAAAAATATAGTGTATCCAAAGGCTCTGGAATGACCACTTATATTACCTATTACAATAAAATGTCAATCAGAAAACTGTTTGTTCTATTTCTATGTTCTGTTTCTTTCATTTAGGAAATTCACCAGTTATAGACTCCTGGGCAACGCCGGGTATTCCTGCTAGTTGTTAATAACTGTGACTCTTCTGGGTCCTGTTTTTGCCAGTTTTGTAGATGCTAGAAAAAGAAGACTGAAAATTTTCCCTTAATTGGCTCTTGTTTTAATAAATAAAATATATTTATAGTGTCAATACAATGATGACTGCTGAAGCCTAAATTGTTTTGTTTTTTTTTCATAATTATATTGCTATGGTTTCCATGCATATTCTTTTGCTTAAAAGTTCACTATAGTCTTATTTCATTAAACTTAGTTTTATTGTATTCTTAAATAAATCAAATCTTGGTGTTTAGAGATTTTATTTTCCTTTTACAACATGATACCATGATGTTCTGGTGAATATATTAAATATATGATAACAAACCAGCTAATCTGACCACTGCTAATTCTTTGGTGATAAGTACAGCTTCTTTAGCCCAGGAAATTTCTGTGATTCAGAAAGTAGCATTGAGTATGCTGTGGTGTAGCTCACTTTGTCATTCTTCTTATTCTTGTTTGCAAACAATCCACTCATGGAATTGTTTAAATACAACATAAAATCAAAAGGAATAACACTTTGATACTAGATGATTGCTGTTTGCCCTTTCAGTGTGGTGTGCTTTTTGGCAATCAGCAGACATGAATAAATGACGTGACATAAGCTGTGTAAAAAATGTTGATTCTAACTAAAGGTATCTGCCATTTAGAATGAGCTTAATTGTTAGTCTTCAATGTGTAGTCCAGCTATAATTCAGTGGTTGTAGTGGCTACTATTTAGCCCAAAATATATCTCACAGAAAGGCATGAAAACACTATTGCTTCTTAAGAAGATTGACTGAATGCTCATTTAGTATATATTAGAAGTAGAAAAGGGTGCAAAGCTAGAATCTGTAATTAGCATTTCGCCTGCGTAACATCTGTGTTGGCGAGCTAGCTTTTCTTTGACAAAGTCTACAGAGAAGGTTTTCAAGGCCAGTATCACATACAAGCAGTTACTAGCAGAAACTTTTGAGTTTTTAGCAATTTCCCGAATATAAGGTGAAGAGCTCGTAAATGATACAGAATAGAACACCCTGTTCCTTATATTGAGAGGGTAAAATATGTTGTGTATCTAGCAGTATAGTGAATGTAATACAGTAAAAAAGGTCAACAAATTTCACCAACAACCCACAATAAAAACAATTTAGCAGCTGGAAAAACACCACAAATTGTTGCACATTACGAAAGAGACTAATCTGTAGTCAAGGATGAATTTCACAGGTTGTAGTGGTTATATAATTTATTTTAACTATTAAATATTTGATTTCCACTATAGAAATTGTGTAATTGGGTGGTAGTTTTAATCACTTGTGCTATAATTCACTTTTTTTCTCCTGTTTTAGTCAGTTTATTTACAATAATTTAATCTGTAAGAGTCCACACTTGAGATGTGCAGCCTGATTTATGCATATTATAGCAGACTTTGGGGGTTGTTTCTTAGATAAGGTATGAGTAAAAGCTGGGTTTGTCTCTTAAGACTAGTAAACCTTGTGGGAAAGACAAATGTCTCTCGAGAAGGGGAGACTTCAGGTTCCTGTGAGTTAAACTGGGAGCGTGGGTGAGGATAGGGTTAGCCATGTAAAAATCAATTGATGTCACTAGATAGAAAGCTGCTGGGATTGTTAATGATTTGCTTGGTAGTCTGAAAAGGAAGTAAACATAGATGGTTTGTTTCAATTTAGTAATTGCAGATCATGGTTCTACCAAACTTCTCTTTGATCAATACTGTACAACTTTTTTTGTTTTTGTGCTGTATGAGGAGAAGTGAATATGATCAATTGATGTTGATTGGTCAATTAATAATTTACAGAAATGCTAACAAATATTTTGGTAAGGTTTAGTAAGGCTCCCCTGTTTTTCCTTGGTTAGATGGTGTTTCAGTGTCCATGTTCCTCATCTCACTCTACGTTAGGCACTTTCCTGTGTCTTATCAACTTTAATTTCAATCTCTCACTTGAAAGAATGCTATACAGTAATCCCTCCTCCATCGCGGGGGTTGCGTTCCAGAGCCACCCGCGAAATAAGAAAATCCGCGAAGTAGAAACCATATGTTTATATGGTTATTTTTATATATTTTAAGCCCTTATAAACTCTCCCACACTATTACAAACATTTCACGCACAATTATACAGCATAAACCCTTTGTATTCTCTTAGATATTAGGTAAGATTCGTTGAAATTATGTATGTAAACACAGTTTACATACAGTAAAACCTAAATATTATTTTAAAGATATCAAGCGTCTCCGATATCACATATGTTACAGCCATTACGACAGACAGGCCACCAGCAATAAATACGTACAACGCAAGAAAAATTGTATACAGTAAAATGTGTGTACAGTGACACTAAACTATGTACATGTAATAAGTACTGTACGAAAATAATTAATTATGGTTACTCACCAACAATGACACAACGACTTGTCCGATAATGATGAGTTTAGTTTTACTGCACAACAAAGGAGAGCGTTACAGCTCTTCTAAAGGAGCCTCTTCAGGCGACTGTTTAGCACCGCCGTTGTTCTTCTTCCATCACTCTTCAATCCAAATCCCTAGAGCAGATTCCATACAGACTACTGCCTTATCATGTCCACTTGCAACTCATTTTGCACCCTGGTTAAAAGACACTGCGGCCGTAGATCTTATATGCTTTTCCTCCTTTTTAAATAAAAAGAATCGTGGACTCATCGTGTAGCTGTTTCCTTCCTTCAACATATCCAAAACTTTTACCTTTTCTGCAATCATTTGCATCTTCTGTTGGCACTTGTGCACGTTAATGTTGAATGAGTGAGATTACACTTCCTGGTTAATGTAACACTCCGTCGCTGAGCCAATCAGCAGCACACAGGAACTTAACTGCGTGCTCTGATTGGGTAGCTTCTCAGCCATCCGCCAATAGCGTCCCTTGTTTCAATTCAAATGCGTCCCTTGTTTCAATTCAAATGGGCAAATCAACTGAGGAAGCACACGTACTGTAGACCGCAGACATCCGCGAAGCAGTGAAAAATCCGCGATATATATTCACATATGCTTACATTTAAAATCTGCGGTGGAGTGAAGCCGCGAAAGACGAAGCGCGATATAGCGAGGGATCACTGTATTTCGTTTATGCAGTTTGAATAAAATAGAAAAAAGGAAAGTATCAGCAAAAGTGTATGTAGCAATGATTAGTTTGTAGTTAAATTGTATGTTTGATGTGCTTCGGGGTTGTGCTTGTTCTAGGAGGGATAAAATGAAAGTTTAGAGAAATATATGAGCAAAGGGGGGTGACAGTGGAGTTCAGAGGTGCAGCCAAAAGTAGTGTGGTGTAGGGAGAGGGGAAATGCATTGAATAAAACCAACTATTGGTGCATAGTTGAATCTGGTCTTTTCAATGAAATTGCTTGTCTGAGCTGAGACTTCTAAGGATTCAGAAATCTCTGGTTCAAGTGTATTGGAAAATGTAAAAAATGGCAAGGGTGAAAGATTCACACAGGCTAATTGGCATGTTATGGAGAAAGGCCAGATTCAATGACTGCTAAAGCAGAGCTGACAGCAAACGAGTAGGCAAAGAGTGTCATGAGAGCTTTATTTTAACAAAATGTGACGGGTCATTTATTTGGGCATGTAGCTTGCCCGATGATTATTTAAGTATTTGTTAAAAGTTGAAATAGTATACAGTGGTGTTTATTAATGAGTTAAGATTGTTACTGTGTATACATTTTGAATGCAATGTTATTGTTTTTGATGTTATACAGTATACAGTACATGCATAGTTCATATATAATTGAATACTTCATATAAAGATTGTTAGGTAAATTTGAAATAAAATATTATTTAGCAAGATTGAATTAAAACCTTGATAAACCACCTTTATTCCCATCCCAATCAAGAGTCAGAGGTGAGCTCCATAACTGTAACACTGATCTTCTGACATGGAGGTGGACAGTTGGTTTTTGGTGGGGCAGTTTACAGTTGTCAACTAACTTAACATGCATGTCTTTAAGAGTGTGTTAGAAAAACTAGAGTACATGGAAGAAGAACCACATAGATATGGGATGTATGCAGACTTTTTACAATTAACAGATGTGTAAAGGATTCAAGCCCAGTATGGAGAATCTGTGAAAGAACAGCACTAACCACTGTACTGGTGCACCAGAAACTAATGAAGTGTAGTATGATTATTTAATAAAATGTATTTTTTTTATGCTTGCTGCAACTAATACTTTCCATGTAGTTATACTAGTTATATATCATATTTAGGTAGTAAAAGTGTACCATATATTTATACAACTTGTGCCTCTAGTTTATTTTATCAGATTTAACATTATTATTAGATACTTGTAACAATTAAAACAAGCATAGTTCTTTAAGTATTCAGATCCTCCTTCCCCAAAAACAAGAGAGAATACATGAAAAGAAAAGAAGCAAAAGAATACTTAGAATATGGCAAAAGCTATCATATTTAAAAGTCTTAGCTGAAGATGATATTGAGGGGCTACCATAGGCTGAAGTATTGCTCACTTATTTGTAATGTAAATCTCATTTTATCTGATTTTAAGTAATTTTGAGGGCATGATTTTTCCTTTGCGAAATGTTTGGACACTTCCAGCATGACAGAAAAAAGTGGCACACAAGTAATGTAGCAAATGGACAGAATTATCTTTAAACTCTGCTGCTGTATTCTGTGATATCCTTAAAGCATATTAATAGATGAGGATTTATAGTAATCTAAGACTGTTCGATAGGTAGGTAAAGATTGTAGTCCATTAATATTAAGTAGAAAACCTAGGCACAACATCTGACCAAGAGAAGCAGACATTTGAGAACATCCCTTATAACCTGAATTAGACTTTGTTGTACAGATTGAGAAACAACATATTCTATTTAATGTAATGTACTTAAGTCTTAATGTTAGGTTAATTTACCAGTGCTGTTTTAGATTATAAAATGGTATATGTTTATAGAAACAATTATGAAAGTTTTGAGATACTTTGTTTATCACTAGTAGTAGTAGTATTATACCTAAAGTATATTGTCCATAATGAATATAGGAAAATGAACCAAGCTGTTTATATAGAAGTGTCTCTTTTGCATGTTATGGAAAAAAATGTTAAGGTGATAAATGTTTAAGATTTAGTAGTTATTTATGAAGGTCTGAATTAATTCTACTTTTCCACTTTTAAACAATATATATTCTAGAAATGGGAGTATGATAAGTTTGTAAGGGCAGATTTCACAGTAGGGCATCTACCGCACTGATACTAAAACCAAATTATTTAATCATTGCATTATTATGATTTAACCAGTTTGCAAATGTTGGGGCAATAAGTAAAGGCTGTAATGAAAAAATAGTGCACAGCCTACTTTCCATAGCTTACCAATTAGATGTGGGTTCTACTCTGCCCAACTTTCAAGTCTCAAAAGTACAGATATTCACTTCACAGTAATAAAATTGCTAGTTAGAGTCATGCCTTTCTCTTTTTTGCCCTCTACCATTTCTGTTCCACATAAAAGTTATAGCTGCATTGGATTATTTTAGGAACGATTTCTTTATATAAACCAGACTGTAAAGGTTTTAGTAAGAAATCAAGCAAAACAACACATTTTATTGGCTAACTGAACAGATTACAGTATGCACGCTTTTGAGGCATCATTTTGCTTGTCTTCTAACTGCATCAATCATGGCTAACATGGTACAACACCATACTGCTAAAAGTTTTGGTAAAATATTAATTTAATCAATGTTAAATCTACCAGCTAATGTCAGGTGAAGGCTAACAGAGTAAAACACCATACTGCTAAAAGTTTTGGTAAAATATTAATCAATGTTAAATCTCCCAGCTAATGTCAGGTGAAGATTAGATCGGCTGCCAAATGTTGTAGATTTTACAGCATTTCATTTTTGTTTTTTCTGTTTACATACAAAAAATGTTGAGCCCTTGCATGAGAGGGGAATTCTACAGTGCTGATTTTGTAAGTGGTAAAATATTAACTAGTGAATTATAGTGCATACTTCCTGTTTAAGAACCAAGTCAACACTAATGCCGAAAACTACAAAGTGATGTATCATACTAGTGCAACATTTCTAAAACTATAGAAAAATATTCCTTGGTAGATTTGTTCTTGCCTAGTGAGCTTGTAGTAGGGCCAGCCTACTTTATGTGTCAGGGATAAAAGATGGGCTGCAGAATTCTGTTGTAATGGTGGGGTCTGTTGAGGATGACCCAAGGTCTAGTCAATCTTCAGCATCACCAATAGAAAAAAAATGTTGCAACCATAGAGAAGATTAAGTTGTGAATTATAGATTGATGATTCATGAGATAATAGACACTATATGATTAATTATGGATCAGTTGATTAAATGCCTAATGAACAATTTAACAAAAGCAGGTTCTTTGTATAGTGTGTGCCTAGAATGTTGACTTTTGAAGCAAAGCCTTGCCACATCCAATGTTCTAAGGATCCTCTCAAGCTAATGAGTTCAGACTAAAAGAAATTTAAATAACATTTTATAACTGTAATGAAATGGATGCTTAACTATATCCCAAAGTCTAAACAACAGTTGTAATAACGAAATTGAGTGTCTTCCAAGGTCCATGCTAGTGCCACAAATATATTCTTCTTCTTTCAGCTACTCCTGTTAGGGGTTGCCACAGCAGATCATCTTCTTCAATATCTTCCTGTCTTCTGCATCTTGCTCTGTTACACCTACCACCTGCATGTCCTCTCTCAACACATCCATAAACCTTCTCTTAGGCCTTCCTCTTTTCCTCTTGCATGGCAGCTCTATCGTTAACATCCTTTTCCCAATATACCTAGCATCTCTCCTCTGCACATGTCCAAACCAACGCAATCTCGCCTCTCTGACTTTATCTCCCAACTGTCCAACTTGAGCTGACCCTCTAATGTACTCATTTCTGATCCTGTCCATTCTCGTCACACCCAGTGCAAATCTTAACATCTTTATCTCTGCCAACTCCAACTCTGTTCTTACTGACCTTCACTCCTCTCTAGAGCAAACCTCCAACTCTCCAGGGTCTCCTCGACCTGCTCCCTACTGTCGCTACAGATCACAATGTCATCAGCAAACATCATAGTCCACAGGAACTCCTGTCTAATCTCATCTGTCAACCTGTCCATCACCATTGCAAATAAGAAAGGGCTCAGAGCCGATCCCTGATGTAATCTCACCTCCACTTTGAATGCATCCGTCACTCCCCTCATACATATCCTGTACCACTCTTACATACTTCTGACACTCCCAACTTCCTCATACAATACCACAACTCCTCTTGAAGCACTGTCATATGCTTTTTCCAACAAAGACCCAATGCAACTCCTTCTGGGCTTCTCTATACTTCTCCATCAACACACTCAGAGCAAACATTACCTCTGTGGTGCTCTTTCCTGGCATGAAACCATACTGCTGTTCACTAATCATCACCTCCCTTCTTAACCTAGCTTCCACTACTCTTTCCCATAACTTCATGCTAGTGCTGCAAATATACTGTGCCTTTTTTTTTTTTTTTTTTTTTTTTGGAAAATCAGGGTATAGTCCATATGTATTGCATGGCTGAAAAATCTCACATAATCAGGCAAAATATATTGCAGATTGGCAATACTCCCCATTACTCCCCTTCTCCATACACAAACACACTATACAGGTAGTAAAGACTGCTCTGTGAAATTGTACATTATAGGTGATGCCACACTCACCCTGTTTCTCACTCTGATGGGTATCTACATGAAACATCCTATGCCAATAGTGAAGAGTTCAGATTAGCTACAGAAGAGTGATTACACAAGCAACCGTTGAGCAGCACAGGAAAACATTGTGAATATTATAACAAGTGTATTCGTGTTCATAGGGGTTATGTTGATAAATATAACTTCTGTGGCTTAATCTGAGTCTTTCTTAATAGGTCAGCCACAAAACTTTCTGATCACCACTTAGTGAGAAGTCAAGCAAAATGCTCACCACTTTAATTAAATTTTGACATTTCTGCCAATGAATATATAATGTACAAGTAGTACTAGGGTGTTGCACCGTGTTAGCCATTATGAATGTAGTGAAAAGTCGAGCAAAATGACACATTTTATTGGCTAACTAAAAAGATTACACTATGCAAGCTTTCGAGGCAACTCAGGAGCCTTCTTCAGGCAAGATGTAATACAGAAACTGGAGTTCCCCATGTTTATATACACGCTAGGACAAGAAACAACATTGGTAAATCTTTTAAGTGAGAAATTTTAAATGTAAAAAAATTAATAGACTCCTTCAGGGTAGGGTTCATTTAACAAGAGAGAAGAACAATGTATGGTCAAGATCTTTGGATAAGATAACTGTCCAACAAAGTCTTTTGAAGTTCCTAATGAGTTTTTCAATACAATGTGGGCCTGTAGTCAGGTTGTCTGCATATTGTAATCTTTTTAGCTAGCCAATATAAGGTGTAATTTTGCTTGACTTTTCACTACGTTAATGTACAAGAAAGAAAATAACAGTATGCGTTAAGTAGCAAATTATGCAGAATTCTAAATTAATTTTGCTCTTCTATAGTAGATTGTTTGTTAAGTACAAATACCAAAAAGTGTTTTTTTTATTTTTATTTCTGTTGTTTACTCATAATCAAAATACTTAAGTAACTGTGATTTAGCAGTCAATTGCATTAAAAAGTATTTTGTGCAGTATACTAAAATATCATTTCTGATTTTCTGTGAAAGCTATTCCTGATTTGTATTAGTGGGAAAATTAATCTAATACTCCCCCCACTTCATAGCCTTTTTGTAATGCTCCTTGTTTCAAGCAACACAGCACTTCTGTCAGCATAAGGTTTGTCAACCTGTAGTCAGAAGCGTATTGAATGCATGTCTTCTCTCTTATTCCAATTCTATGCAATGGCCACTGATAGATTTAGCAACAATTATAAATGTAATGGCAAAGAAAACAAAATACATTATAGTAGCTATTACTCCTGTTAAAATAAATTTAGCGTTACTTAGTTCAAGATTATGTAAAGAGATACAAGAGGGATGATAGTCAAAGGCACCAGCAGAAGATAGAGAGAGATGTAACATGGACAGAAGTATACCAGTCCAAAAGAGCAATGGGTTGCAACCCCTGTGGGTGGGATGGGTTGGGTTACCAGGTTCTTGAAAAAGAGAGGTAAAAAAGAAAAAGAAAGTGAAAGATATCTTGGCTGACAGATTCCAGCAGATGGCTTCAGCATAGGCCAAAGTTCTTTTTCAAGGCTAATATTATTGACAAATGTTGCTAGGCCAGAATTCATCTGCTCTGGATAACCAGCACTTAAGCAACAACTGAGATGCAGAAAGACTGTTCATGGGTGTGCTAATCATATGTTCATGTAGAAGGCTTCCCTGACCTAATTCTAGCACTTGCCTGAAAGTGACCCTATTTGGAGGTATAAAGCTACTTCATGGCCAAGGTCCATCTAAGATGACATTTAACAGGTTAGTTGGTGCAAGGTTGCATTGGCAGGATAACAAGATAAAAATATTAGTTAAAAAGTGAGTTCTTTGGTGTTACTTTAAGGTGGTTAAATGGGTGAGCCACTCCACTGGAAAGACATGAGATCAGGAACTGCTGTAAAAGGTTTGGAGTGGTAAAACATTTTTGTTTTCCTCAAGTTTTTTTTTCCATTTCAAAACAGGAATGACAAAATATATTTACAGTGATCCCTCGCTATATTGCGCTTCGCCTTTCGCGGCTTCACTTCATCGCGGATTTTATATGTAAGCATATTTAAATATATATCGCGGATTTTTCGCTGCTTCGCGGGTTTCTGAGGACAATGGGTCTTTTAATTTCTGGTACATGCTTCCTCAGTTGGTTTGCCCAGTTGATTTCATACAAGGGACGCTATTGGCAGATGGCTGAGAAGCTACCCAACTTACTTTCTCTCTCTCTTGCGCTGACTTTCTCTGATCCTGATGTATGGGGATTGAGCAGGGGGGCTGTTCGCACACCTAGACGATATGGACGCTCGTCTAAAAATGCTGAAAGATTATCTTCACGTTGCTATCTTTTGTGCAGCTGCTTCCTGAAACGACATGCTGCACGGTGCTTCGCATACTTAAAAGCTCAAAGGGCACGTATTGATTTTTGACTTTGTTTTTCTGTGGCTCTCTCTCTCTCTCTTACTGCTATTGACAGAGGGGGTGTGAGCAGCCGCCTTCAACAGCTTTGTACCGGCGGTGCTTCGCATACTTAAAAGCCAAAAAGCCCTATTGATTTTTTTTTTGACTGCTTGCTTTGCACTCCTTTGAAAAGGAAGATATGTTTGCATTCTTTTAATTGTGAGACAGAACTGTCATCTCTGTCTTGTCATGGAGCACAGTTTAAACTTTTGAAAAAGAGACAAATGTTTGTTTGCAGTGTTTGAATAACGTTCCTGTCTCTCTACAACCTCCTGTGTTTCTGCGCAAATCTGTGACCCAAGCATGACATTCTAAAAATAACCATATAAACATATGGTTTCTACTTCGCGGATTTTCCTATTTCGCGGGTGGCTCTGGAACGCAACCCCCGCGATGGAGGAGGGATTACTGTATTTATATACATTATGCTGTTAAAAGTAAAAGTTGAGCATAACTGTCTATAATTATACTTGTGAGGTCAATGTTTGCATACTGTCATAAATATCTATTTTAAATGTTTTATTTAGCATTGTTGTTATACTCATTGACTAAATGTGTTGGTTGTTTTCTCTTTGTAGGATGTGTCTTGGGCAGCATGAAGTGAGTACAGCATTCTAAGATTGACATTTTAGATTCAGAAAATGCATAGATGGGTGGATTTTTATATTTAAGAACTTTTTTTTAAAAAACTATTAAAATGTGCACCAATCAGCCACAACATTAAAACCACCTGCCTAATATTGTATAGGTTCCCTTGTGGCCACCAAAACTGCTCTGATGTGTTGAGGCATGAACTCCACAAGACCTCTGAAGGTATCTTGTAGTATCCAGTACCAATATGTTAGCCAACAGATCTTTTAAGTCCTGTAAGTTGAAAGGTGAGGCCTCCATGGATCAGCCTTTTTTGTGATTTCCTACAGAGGCTCTGTCTAATTGAGATTCTCTGGAATTTGGTGGCCAAGTTAACACCTTGATCTCTTTGTTGTGTTCCTCAAACCATTCCTGAACAATTTTGGCAGTGCTGCAGAGCATATTATTCTTCTGAAAGGGAATACCTTTGCCATGGTAAGGTGTACTTGGTCTGCAACAGACTTTAGATAGTGTCCTGGTATACCAGATCTGAAATTTTTAAAACAATAGGTGCCTTGGTTTTTATTATATTTTGCTCAAACAAACAAGATGAACTTAATTGACAGTACCAGTAATCTACCACCTTAAAACATCTGTTTCGATGGTTTGCTTCAGGCTGTGTTGATTATCTTATCATGTGGAAACAGAACTTTGACATCCAGCCAATCATCGTGACAAGGAATTGATAATCTAGCTCTCAATCACATTAGTAGACCCCGAGTTTAAGCTTTTACTTAAATATTGTGTTTATTTGCATCAAAACCAATAGTAGCAACAATAAGCATTACAAATAGTTATAAAACCAGATTGGGTTCAGTCTTCATATCAGCAAGACAGTCCAGATGGTCCACTTCCTTAGTTATAGATTACTTATCCTTAATTAAAAATCACAAGAATGATTTCTTGCTGGAGAGAGAGCTCCATTAAAATGTCTAGCAGCTAAGGAACAGCAGATAGAAAAGTCAATTTAAGTGTCCATTTTAGCTAAAGAAATGTTTTTCCCCAAAGTGGCCTTTTTCCCCATGCAACGACTGAGAGCTGAGCTCTTTACAGTAGTGTCCGAAAAGCGGCAACTGAACAGGAGAGAAAGCTACATTTTTGCATCAAGAAGCAACTGAACTGAGAGGGATATTTTGTTGAAAAAATAATAAGGGAAAGAAAATTTCTAATAAAAAGGTAACCTCTTTCCCCAACTTTTTACCCAAAATCTGTGCGAATACCTGCGCTACTTCTACTTGCAGGGTGAAAACTTTCTCAAAACACAGAAATGTTAGTAAATCATTATCATACAAGCTCCAGGGTGATATCCATAGGAATGAAAAGCAGCTTCTAATAGATTAGCTATACAAAACATTCTAAGGCCCTGCTTCACTTTTTAACAATGCAAAATACTCTAAACCCTACTATGTCTTTCACCTGTCACAGAATATACTTCACTCCTGTTCAACATGATAAGACTCTCATTAAATTATCATGCATACACTGCATAATCTGGTTCAGTGTGTTGGGGTCATCTTACTTTACTCTTTTTTTCGATTCTTTATCAATTTTATGCATTTGTCCTCAGTGCATTTTCCATTCATTTTCTTATTTTATGTCAATTTATTATGGTAATATATTTCACTTCAGTAGTGTTCTGAAAAAGTATTTGATTTTGTAATGTGGCTCTAAGAAATTTGGGTACCAGCTGTACCTTTTAGCAAATTCCCTACATTGCCACCCTCCAACCTGAACCTCTAAGACCAGAAAAAGTTGCTTTCATGGTTTTATTATTTTACCTTAATGACATTTTGGCAATATCCCACATTTTGTTCAACTACTGCTAAGACACCGCATTGGTTTGTTAAGGGGCATGTTCCTGGAAGTTGGAGCAATGATGTCACTCGATGGTATTTAAACCAGTATTCTACATTACTTATCGTCACAAGTTTTGGGATAGAACCTAATAGTTGACTGCATTCTTTCTCAGTGATTTGTTTGGCAAATGATCTTTATCTTCACTCTTTTAACTTAATTTTTGATTCTTGTCTTGTCTAGTCCATACTATAAGTCTCTCTACCTCTTTGGTACTGGCAGAACAGCTTAACAGTTTCCTTTTAGCACTTCCTTTTTTCCTACCTGTATAACTATGTTATTGCAGCCAAAAATTATTATTTTGTAAATGATTAATCTATCAACTATTTTTTGTCAACAAAATTTTTATTAAAGAAAATAAATAAAATGCAGGAAGTAACAAAACATATGAAATTGCAATAAAGATAAATAATAAAACATTTTCCTCCCCAACCTTGTCAGCAAGCAAATAAACAAAAACAGAGAAAGTCACTGAAGTTGTGTTGTACATGACTAAATCAGTAAGGGCAGAGGTATACAGCCAGATTGAAAAGGAAAGGCAGCAGAGAGGATACGTTCTGATCATTGCCAGCCACCAGATAACCATTCACCCATAAGTCTGGAGACCAAAAGTCACAAATGCCATTCCCTGATGTTGGAATCAGCTGCTCGGTTAATCCTTAATACCAAGAGTTCAGGAAAAGATAGTTATAGAAAGAAGATTTTCAAGAATCAAAAGAGGAACAACAGGGTGAATTCCATCAAGAGACCATAGCAAATTTAGCAGAGCAAGGTACATAGAGAGAAGCTGGATTGGGCTGAAAGAGCGTATGGAAAGGTCCAGGAAAAAGAACATATAAGGTGGAGAATGGGAATTTGAAACAGCAAACCAATAGGGAGTGACAGTAGGCAGTTTCAAAATGTATGGAGGAAAATTCCAAGGACCTTTAAGGAGGAAAAGTGACAAAAGGGGTCAAGTGGATAAGCCCATAGCAAAAAAAAATTATGTGAGTAAGATATAAATGCTAGACAAAATTAAACTGAGTGTGCTGATGGTTGGGGTTCCTGGAAGACATTTTTAAAGTTAGTTTTCCATTACATGGTAATTGAGGATGGGAGATCACATTGCCACACCGAATACAAGGGTATGAACTTGTAGGAGGCTTTGCTTAATGCAGCAAATAAAGTAGCAGCTGTTTTATTTTCTACAATAAGAATAATGAGAAAAGACAAAGTGGATGAGAAAGAAGAGGAGAGAAAAGTGATATACCACATATCTAAAGGACTGAGCACAGCTAGAGATAAAAGAAAAAAAGAAGAGGAGGGGATGAAGAACCTGGACCTTAGTGTGTAGAATGTCTGGAGTCCCATGTCATACAAGACAGACCAATGTGACAAAATGGATTGTCCACCAATACAGAGAGCTTCATTGTGAAATATAGGAGTTCAGTGATCCCTCGCTATATCACGCTTCGCCTTTCGTGGCTTCACTCCATCGCGGATTTTATATGTAAGCATATTTAAATATATATCGCGGATTTTTTGCTGGTTCGCAGATTTCTGCGGACAATGGGTCTTTTAATTTCTGGTACATGCTTCCTCAGTTGGTTTGCCCAGTTGATTTCATACAAGGGACGCTATTGGCAGATGGCTGAGAAGCTAGATTGCTTACTTTTCTCTGTCTCTCTTGCGCTGACTTTCTCTGATCCTGATGTATGGGGATTGAGCAGGGGGGCTGTTCGCACACCTAGACGATACGGACGCTCGTCTAAAAATGCCGAAAGATTATCTTCACGTTGCTATCTTTTGTGCAGCTGCTTCCTGAAACGACATGCTGCACGGTGCTTCGCATACTTAAAAGCTCGAAGGGCACGTATTGATTTTTGACTGAAAAACAAACTCTGTCTCTCTGTCTCTCTCTCTCTCTCTCTCTCTCTCACTCTCTCTCTGCTCCTGACGGAGGGGGTGTGAGCTGCCGCCTTCAACAGCTTTGTGCCGCGGTGCTTCGCATACTTAAAAGCCAAACAACCCTATTGATTTGTTTGCTAGAGATTGTTTTCTCTATCTATGTGACATTCTGTGCTCCTGACACGCACTCCTTTGAAGAGGAAGATATGTTTGCATTCTTTTAATTGTGAGACAGAACTGTCATCTCTGTCTTGTCATGGAGCACAGTTTAAACTTTTGAAAAAGAGACAAATGTTTGTTTGCAGTGTTTGAATAACGTTCCTGTCTCTCTACAACCTCCTTTGTTTCTGCGCAAATCTGTGACCCAAGCATGACAATATAAAAATAACCATATAAACATATGGTTTCTACTTCGCGGATTTTCTTATTTCGCGGGTGGCTCTGGAACGCAACCCCCACGATGGAGGAGGGATTACTGTATTAGAGTGCCAAATGAGAATAGAACTTTGAAGTTTTTTTTACTTGGTACCAAGACATAAGGAATAAAATGACAGAAATGGCGTTACCTTTAACACTAGAATTACCAGAGCCAATGAAAAAACTCATAAATCTGGCCCACCTTAAATCCCTTAGCACCTCTCTGTCAGCCTCTTTTGTCTTCTAAATGTGTCGATAAGCCCAAGCAACCTGCTAAACCATCACCCCCACCACCTCAGAACGGGCAAGAAGTTCTCCCAGTTCCTGCCTTGATTGATTATCTGTGAGTGAGCTACCCAGAATTGTAAGGGGAAATAATTTGATTTGTGTTCTGTGTCTGCAATAATCTGTGTAAACACATCGTTAATACAGAAACGTTTTTCATGTTTTAGTAATAAATGACTAAATGTAGACCTGAACTGTATAATGTGTGAAGGCTGATGGCCAAATATCAAATAAACACTTTCACAAAAGGTGCAAGTACAATATGACAGCTTCTGTGGGGGGGGATGGTGTAACAGGCTGCTTGGGCTTATCGACACATTTTGAAGACAAAAGAGGCCGACGGAGAGGTGCGAAGGGATTTAAGGTGGGCCAGATTTACGAGTTTTTTCGTTGGCTCTGGTAATTCTAGTGTTAAGGAAGTGAAAAAGGTGTGTTGGAGGCATGGGGAAGAAAGCCTTTATGCTTGAACAAGTTTAAAAAGACACTGCTTTTTTGGGACTTCAGGGACTCCATATAAGACCGCTTAAGAAGAGGAAAAAAAATGCTTACTTCAAAATGTTTATTTAAATTTGTAGACAAATTCTTATAAGTTGCTTTTTTCAAATATGACTGTGGCAAAGTGTAAATTCAGTTTCCATGTCTCAGCAGTGTGCAATAAGAATGGGAACGACTTACCAAAGTAGCAGCGGAAGACACATTATTGCTGTCTTATGTTTTAATGCTATTTGGCTATTCTGTCTGCTGTATCTGAGCAACATTGAACTATAACCTAAGTTGACAACACAATTGATAGAGCAGAGACATAAAAGAGACCTATCTAGATGCATAAACTGCCTGGAAAAAACAGTATATTGTATTGTATAATAAGCATATTGATAGTAGAGCTAACTGGTTATGCCTCTGTTATCTAAAATTAATTATAGTATGTTTAATAAATATGTAGGGTTTTTGCTATAACCTAACTTAAAACTGCTTGGATTAATAACGTACTGAGTAGGTGCTTTTCTCAGTTTACTGCACTTTGTGACTCATCTCATGCTGATTTAATATTTGTTACTTTTATTAGGAGACTACAGTAGAAATTGGATGCAAGAAAGAATTGATTGGATTTTGTTTAAACCCACAAAATCATTCATTGGTATATTTTTGTCAAATTTGGCACATAGCAACAATTAGTTCCAATAATTATGTAAAGAGAAAATTAAGAACTCAAGTAAATTTCTTGCTCTCGTTTTACACTTTTAGTTTGCTTATTTGATTCAGAGTAATATCCAGGTAGCAATATTCAAGTTTTCCCAGTTTCTCATTTTTTGTTTTATGAAAGGCTTTATTATGCGTGTGTCTTTTTTGTTTATACCCACTCTTAACAACATTCTTTCCATGATCATTGAGGCTATTATTAAAAAAATAATATTCAGTGAATAATTGTCCCACCCAGATACTTGAAATTTCATTCCATGTATACTTGCCCATACTGTTCCTTAAAATATCCTTTTGAGTCAGACAGTGTTTGTAATCTAGAAGGCTTATAAAAAGCTTGGGTGGTTTATACTTTTTGCCCTCTGGTATGCCATGACAAAGTGCTGATAAAAAGAGCAGAATATCTTACATTGCAAGAGCGTGGACATAAATATTTCACATTTAATTTACCTTATTAAACATCTTAACAGATGACAGTATTGATACATTTATACTGTAGTTATAATTATTGGAATTAATAACAAGCTTCAAGTTTACATATTTTTCATACTTCAGCACTGAAAAAATAAAATGTCTAGTAGAGACAAAACACATTTTGTTAAAATGGCTTAGGTTCTGAAATATTTCCTACCTATTCCAGCCTTTGCAAATATGAGTAATAATTATTTTAGTAAACTGTTAGTCTTTACAGCATACTCTTTAAAATACATTTTTTTCACTTCTTTACATATAGTAGGATATTTGTTTTTATGTTTTATTATTATTTTTAAACTTCACATCGCTGTATGGCATATTAAATGCACGTACAACAAATATTTGGCCCTGTGCCTTGTGAGTGATACCAATACATTCCAACATTCTTGAAACAAAATGCTTTCAATCTCTATTGCTTTTGCACACCAGCTGCTCTTTCAATGGACTTTACTTTTCAGTCTATAGATATACTGTATATGTGTTTCCACATTATTATAATAATTTTAGTATTCCATAACCCTTTAGTGTATTTTTTAAGTTGTATGTTATTTATTGCACATACTCACATGAGATTAAATTTAAGCTGACAATTTTGTTTTTTATACAAAGCCTTACCTTTATCACATTTCTGTACTAGTAATCGTATTAAATGGTTAAAATTAAAAAGGATGTAAATGAAGTATGTTTTCTCAGCCAGTGCACATTTTTTCAAGCATGATATTGCAGTGTATTTTATATTTGATTTAGAATTTAGATTTCTACCAATGTGTTTTTCCTGGTAAAATGTTTGCTTTAGACTATATTGTTCTTAGCAGAGCCATGTTCTTATATAGAATTTTGTTCTTCATACTTCAATGAACAAGTGCTTTAGACATGTTTTTTTGATCAGTATATTTTATTAATAGTATTGGAGCCATGCTTTGCTGTTAAAGTAAACACCACTTATTAAACACAACTGAAATTTTACAGAGCTGCTATGGTATTTTAATGTTATCAAGCTGAAGTCCAGGCTGTTCTGGATTATCCTCAAAGTGTACACCAAGGTATATAATGTAGTAAAATAAAAATTTTAGCTGAGAGACACTAATTTCAAAAATGTATAGAGTAGTGGCCATCTTGAGTTTCCATAATAATTTCAACAGCTGCTTCTTGGCATTTTTTACAACCTGCTGCTAATTTGTGCAAGGCTTCACATGATTTTTTTTTTTCCAATTACATGACATATTGTTAATATTGCCATTAAATGTAATACTCTGAAGCTTAACAGTTAGATTATACCAAACATTTCATGTTTCTTCTGATAAAAGATCAAAGACTGAATTAGAGTTACTTAATATAGTACACAGTTGAATGATGGTTTTTCCTTGCTATGTATTACTTGTTTTGTATGGATTTTTAATACCTGCTTTCTTTTTATGTTATTTTGGTTATTGAACATTCAGAGACAAAATGCATGACTGTGTATGGATTAGTAAAAGCTGTGATCCTTTGTTTTGTTTTCATTTGCAGTCATGCAGATTCTTAATGAGAATTGTAAAAGTTATATTTCTGTGTTTTGTAAACTCTTCAAATATTGGAAAATTCTTTTATTTGGTTATTATGTACAGGTTTTAATATCTTGAGATGCTGGGCTTTTATGAGTTTTTTTTGGTTTGCTAAAAACTGCTTCCTCCCTAATTACATTTTAAAGAAAAGAAAACATCTATTTTCCCATATTTGTAGCTTTGCTGTGATCTGCTACTAGTTCCTCATCTTTGGATTTTAATGAATACAGTAGACAGGATTATCCTTAAACCTGATAGTTGCATTTGTGGTGGAAATGTGTAGTAGCTGCCATATACATCTGTGTATTGACTACAACTTTTAACAGCATAACAAATTTAGAAGAGATCTGAAATGAAACAAAACATTCTCTAACCCACTTAATCCAGTTCAGGTTTTTGGGGGTGAGGTGGGGGGTTTGGGCGGTTACATCTTGGCAGCACTGGGCACAAGGGAAGAACAATCCTTATAAGGGCACCAGTTCATCATGGGAAACATCAAACACGCAAATGAGGTATGCAGTCACAGTTGTTATTATAAAATTACTCTGCATTGAAGCAAAAAAATAACTAAAATACTGAAAAAACTAATGTCTTATTTGAAAAATGCTCCATGAATGTGGCAGAAGTTACTTTAGGGGTGTACATATTTATGGTGGAAAGCTGCTGTAACACTTCAAATTACATGGTGTGCTGGTGTCAGGTCTATCCTCTGCAAAAAGTGTCTAAATGATTTTGATCAGCAGGTTTGCAGACATATTTATTTTGATTATTTTTCATGTATTTCAAGGTTGATGGTAGCACCCAGTTGCCTTGAGTTGTTTTAATAAGATTTGATAATGGATGAATACCATTTTTTTCTTCAAAAAAATGGAAATGTTTTTCTGGCTATTAATTATTTTTCTAAGCCTAGCTTATGATAGTCCAGCTCTGATTGGCTGTCATTCAAACATCTGCATTTTTTAAGCCAAAAAAAACAAAAACAAAACACTCTACCTCTCGCCTTTCTGAGTGTTCTGATGGCAGTTTTAAATCACATTTTTAACTGATTTTAATCGTCTTTATAACATTTCAAGCTTCAATTGCTCCCTTTCCTTGTATGGGGTTCTTTAACTCTGCTTGCCTTACAGTGTTTTCTTTATCTTAGAATTAAAGCAGTTGCCTTACTTCAAAATTTTTAATATTTTCAGTTATTTTATATAACCATGCATAGCAAACTAATAAAATTTAATATTTTTGTTTTTGTGGGCTTTCAAGCTAGTTGTAGACCTATATATATTATTTGTTGATTTGTCGTCTGATTGGTTAACTCACCATAACATTGTACATAAAGGTATTATGTTTTTCATGTTTTTTCCTGGCAATTTTATTGTTTTATTGAAACAGCAGAGCCAGTGGATTTCTCATATTTGTACTATGACTAGATTTAAGACATCAAATTTCACATAAAATTTTCTTGGTAAAGTCCTAGAGTAGACTACTTGTGTGAATTGTGTGTAAGAAATTTTAGGTAACTGTGCTTAATGGCACATGTATTTAGAAAATATAATGCAAATTAAAGCAGCCCTTTCAAATTTTTAAAAATTGTATAATATAAAGCCACAGTACTGGAGTTTAAATTTTTGTATTACTTCAAAAATTATAGAATAACAACATACATTTTCTTATTAAAAATCTATCTCCACAAGAAGAAAATGCCCATTTTAGTCCTGTACAGAAATGATCTGTACCAAAGCATGAACTAAGCTTAAACTTGAGGTTCTGAAAGTATTTTTTAAGATCTTACAACACAATAATTATGTAGTGAACTTGCTGCAGCCCACCTGACTGAAATGTTCTATGCTGCAAGAAATCATGTGATTATCTGTTAGACTATAGTATAAATGGCAGCCAGTTCTCTCTGCAACATTCCACTTGAAAATTAATTAGGAGACACACTCTCTCACTTTTGTTATTTTCTGTTATTTAAGATGGTGTCAGTGATCGAGCTGTTATATTCTGTAGGTGTTGTCAGAACATGCAGAAGTGTGAATGGTAAAAAATTACAAAGGGCCACATGTCTACAGTTCATGGCTTACAGCATGTCGGGGGTAGAGTGTTAGTGGTGCTGTGAAGTGCCAGGGTGTGTTAGAGCCTTTAAAAACTTTAATATTGTTTTGGTGTAGTAAACCAATCAGTTCTTAAATAGGACCTTGCCTCCCTTTTGCTGGAGATCTCTAGAAACAAAGAACCTTTTCTATGTTTCTCCTGGCTGAGCCCATGAAATACTTTCTCAAACTGATACACTCACTGCTTATTTTTGTATTCATTATTATAATGTAACATAACAACAATGATAATAAGTAAACATTGGAGCCGTGCCCGCTTTGCTTGCAGCATTTCAGATGTGCGTTGTAGGCGCCTGCGTTCATTGATTTTATCCAGCCGGGCTCGTGTTTGTATCGTTGAGCTGTATTGTGTTTGAATTCGGTGTAAAGCGTTCAGTGGTTTGTACAATCCCAAGCAGCACATTATTCCTAACTTCACCCCGCAGTAGTGCCACTCACAATATGGCGGTGAAACCTGCGCCTTTCGTAGTAGTGCCACTCACAATATGGCAGTGACGCCTGCGCCTTTCGTACTATCATTGTGGACCTGTGGGGCCGCCGTAGCCTCTTCCGTTTGAATCTGGGCTGCAGCGCAGAATCCTCTTTTTTGTATGGCTGTGTCGTTAGTCGTTAGCTATGGGCGCGTTGTTGCTTCATTTCTCATTCACATCAGTTGAGCTCTTTCATTTTTGGGCCGTGACTCCTTCGTTCGCGGTGGATACGACTTCGCATGCGGTTTATTAGACGCGCGCAGTACACGCCTGTGCAGTATGTCCCATGGTCCCATCGTCGTGTACCTGCATCCATGCCATCCGGTTTACCATTCTCGGTTAGTAATATGGATCAGAACTGACCAGACTGCCTGTCCCTGCTGGTGAAAAGTATCCCCACCACATTTTACAGTGGGAATGCTGTCACCTGGCTGATGTGCAGTGTTAGATTTACATTACACATGCCAAAAAGATTCACATCAGTTTCATCAAACCACAAGGCTTCCTGGGATATCTTTGCAGCATCATCCAATTAACAATTTTTACAGTTTCTTATAGGCATGGTCACTTTTTTGCCAAGGCTTCTACCTAGCTGCTGTTGTGTAAAGGCCATTTTTATTTAGTGCCTTGGAGATTGTTGAGGTGTGATTTCTGCAACTCAGAGTGATGTGTCAATAGCCTCTCAGAGAATGGCTGACATAGGTAGTATGGTTGTAGTTCCATATTTTTTCCACTCCCGTATGGTGGATGGCATTGAGCTCCAAGGTATGTTCAGTGCCTTTAAGATGGTCTTGTATCTTCCCTAGACCTGTGCCTCTGTATAACTATATGCCTGACTTAGTATAAAATGTTAAAGGTTTGAATGGTTTATGGAATGCCTCTACTATAATTTTGGACCTGTTTGAGAAAAGGGGTATTTATCCTCATTAATTGACATTTGCTACATAGGTAGAGACTATCAACAAATTGGATGAACTGGTATGGTAATACATTGCACCGGAGCAAAGTTAGGCGTATATTCACAAAAGATATGAATACTTTTTAAATATAACAATTTAGATTTTTTCCTTTTTAGCAAATTGAAAGGTTTTAAATTAGTTTCTTTTAATTGGCATGATAGTACACAGTTTTGTAGATGAACTGGAACAATTCTTAGCGTAATATATTGTTTAAATTTACAATCTGAGATATTAGAATGTAATAGGTTAGGGGCTGATTGTATTTTAAATATATTGTGTGACTGCAAATCTTGTTAAATGCACAGACCTCAGTGATGTATGGAATATTGATTGAACTTCATTGCTGCCTACATTCTTGCATTAAGTATTTTCAGCACCATTTTGATTACACCTAAATTGACGTAGCTAGTGATACAGCCAATGGTGAAAAGGAAATATATATTAAATAATTTATTACTAGCTGCCAAACATGTTTTAAAACTCATTAAAACAGGTTTGTATAAGTGTTATTAAAGCAATATAGATCTGCTGCTTTCTGTGGTCATTGCACAACAGAAATGATGCTCATGTAACAATATGATTCTGTTGTGTTGAAATGTACTGACATATATACTGATTCAACTTTAAATTACTGTATTTGTACTCAAAATTCTATCTTTCTGAACAAAAAAGCATAAAACAGTTTTCTTTATATCTGATCTCAATTTATATTCTTGTGCATCTGTTCTTCAGAATTTCTCAGCTGCATAACTTGTATAAGGTTTTTCCCATTGCTTACATGCTGTAGATCTACTTATCAGCAAATACAGATGTAACATAAAAAACGTATGGGTCACTTCATTTGTTTTATATTGAAAAATTGTTTTACAGTAAGCTAATTGTTTTTAATAATTGAGAATGCTTTTTACACATGTTAGATTTATATAAAGAAAATAAGAACATCTGAAGCAGTTCAAAGTCAGTGTTGTATTTGACTGGTTGTGAGGTCTGCTTATACAGCTGATTTTCACTTGTCACCTGCTGGCATTATTTGTTACAAAATGTGGGTAAGCGATTTTGTGTGTGGGACATATTGCACACAGATTTTTTAAAACAAAAATAAGAAGAGATGATATCAGCAAATAACAAGTCTGAGTGGTAAAAACGATTCAGGAAATGTTAATGTAGCAGCCTTCTTTTCAGAAGTGGTCCCCTTGCCTCAACTGGCAACCAACATTCTTGAGCCTTAGCTCAAAATATGAACATTTGTATATTGTAATTAATATGCCAGTTCTGCTGTGTTGAAAGGAATTTAATTCTATGTATTACTTTATATTATTTGCCAAGTGCAGTGATTAGTGGTAGTGCCTCACAAATCCAGTATCCTGAGTCAGACTCCTTATCTTTATCTTTTGCATATTCTTCTCTGTCTGTATGGATTTTTCTTCCACATCTCAAAAGACATGTATGTTAGTCTAATTGGCAATTCTAAATTTACCATTTAAATATGAATATGCATAAATAAGTGCTTTTCAGGACTGGTTCTAACCCTGTACCTGATGCTGCCAGGATGGGTGCTGACCTTACATGACCCTAAACTAAATTAAACAGGTTTGAGAATTTTCTTTTTTCCTGTTTATTAACTGAATATTTTTGCTGCATACTCTCATTTATATAGAAATCAGTTATTAATTTGAAAATATGTGCTAAGTTATTCTAATTTTTTTGTGTGCAGAAGTCATTTATTATGAAATTTTAAGTCACATATTTATGTATTTTATTTATTTTTAGGTCAGCCCTTTGCCTTGTCATATAGCTGTTCCCTTCTCCTGTAAAAGACCATGTGGACGTCTTCTAAACTGTGGCAATCACACTTGCATGAGAGAGTGTCATATTGTCACAGTACTGGATAAGTCTGAAAGCAAAGAAAAGGTATTTATGTTGTTGTACATTTTTATTAAGTTCCTTTCCTTATTTCCAATATAAGGCAACAGTGTTTATTAAAGTAAGCAATCTCCCAAAACCATATGTTAATGCTAGCAATGTTTCTATAAACTGTTATGAAATACGAATGATGCAAACATATTTTAAGTAAATATTTTATTCATATTCTGTTTTATAGATAGTTTTAATTTGATAGTTTAGATAGTTTTCCGTCAATGTGGCTTAATCAGAATTTTACTTATGAGTAATTTTCGCTTCAATACATCGTGTTCATGTGGTAAGCCAGTAGTTGTACTGTCTGAGTGAAATACTAGGACATTATTGTAAATGCTTTATATGACTGGGTAACTTATTCTAGAGTTTCATAATCCTTTTTATGGAGCATGGCTTTCTAGTTTTTATTTTGAATACTTAATTTCTGCTTTTGTCATTTAGTGCTTGGTTTCCTATTTTGGGGTTCCCTGAAGTGATCTGCAAGTACTTTTAGCCTTGATTTGTGATGGTTTAGTATACCAAGAC
Source organism: Erpetoichthys calabaricus (assembly GCF_900747795.2). Taxonomy (NCBI): domain Eukaryota; kingdom Metazoa; phylum Chordata; class Cladistia; order Polypteriformes; family Polypteridae; genus Erpetoichthys; species Erpetoichthys calabaricus. The sequence continues at coordinate 106,102,278 of NC_041398.2, forward strand.
ATAACAGGTAGTTCAGAGTAAGAATTCTTTATTTCTGCAGAAAAGATGAAACTACACAACTTACCAGCCAACTTCAGAGAGCTTAGGTTAATATAAAAGTTTTTATATGACTGGATTATAACATATATGATTTGATGAATAATAAATTAATAAACAACTGAGGTATAATATAACATGACTTGCTAAATGGTGCTTAAAAAGATTTGGTTGCTAAGAAGTCTTACTATTAAACAGCTACAGTTTCTCACTGCATCACTTGTTCCCTTCCAGTACTCCTTACTTCTACTCCTACAAAGTCTTCCATCTATTAGCCACATCTGTTGTTCTCTATCATAATGGTTCAGTGGTTCCTGTTCCTAACACCCTTAAACCCATGGTTTTTGGCAATCTAACTTCAGGAATTTGTTATGCTCAGGTTTCTTGAACCCAGACATCTATAGTCGTGAGCTAAGATGAGCTAGTGTAATGAGGACACATACAGAAGAGATGGTGCAAAGTTCAGTCTGCCATTTATTTAGATAGTGTCCAAAAGAATAAATAATGCCATGCAGATCAGTCGTGTTTAAATTAATAAATAATCCATAATAAAAACAGTCTGTGAGGAAGTTCAAACCAATAACTATTCTGGAAATTCAAAAATAAAACAAAACCAGAATTGCTTTTAAATTCTTTGTCCAGTGCACATGTATACGTTCTCTCATTTCTCCCCACTCATGCAAGTTCCAGGTGTGCTCAGTGGGGATGTGATCCTGGTGAAAGAGGCCTTCCTCAACCCACTTGCCAGTCACCATCCCTTGACTAAGCTCAACTCCATCTTCCCTATGCCTGAGCATCTGCAGGATCCCTAGGTGCCCCTCGATATGCTCCTGCTCCTTTGTGGAGCTTACTTGACCACTTCACCCCCTTTCTTGCAAAGTTGGCTTCCAACCCTATTCTATCCTTTCTCTTTCTTTTCATCAACAATTTTGCTTTCTCGATTCCTTCCCAATTCATCATCCCTACTATCCTGCTCAGGCTTACTTTGTACTTATAGTTGCAGGCGCTTCCAGTAATGACACAGGGAGTATCAATAAAGAAACCAGCGAAACAGATCACGTCATGAGTGATCAGCCAGCTTCCCCATTAATCTCTAAGGGCTGCACTGATTTTTTTAAAAATAAACACACAATGACACCCACTTGCTTCACCATGGAACCCTAACAATTAGTTAGTGTTTTGTCAATGCATTTGTTAAGGTTTTCAAGACCTAGGTCCCCACATAGCCTTCTTTATTCAGGATTTAGGATATTAACGCTTCTTAGCTAGTCCAAATAGCTTGTATCTTTCTGTATGAGATGAATCCATTTGGTGTTCTCTTTTTATCTTCTATTGCTACTAGGGAGAAAGGCAGATAGTTTAAGTGAGCCTTGTGAAATTTAGAATGTTGTTTTTGTCTTATCGTTCACCATAGGCCGGGAATATACTTTGCGAGACATTTGCACTTAATGACACTGCTACTATGCAAGCAATGCACTATGTATACTTGCACTCATAGTTTAAGTAAATCTGGAGTATTCCACCAGATGTCATTGTGAGACATTATCATGGTGAGAAAACAACATCCAGTTTTGCTGTGCTGTGAGTTGAGAGACAAAAGATGTTAAAAATAAAAATTCTGTGCATTATGATGCTGTTGTAAAGGTGCAAAAAAAAAAACGGCAACAGCGATACAGATGGTATGTGAGACCTTTAAATGTATCATGTCATTACGATGGGGGATATGCAACACTTGTTTTGCTTATGCAAGAAATAGATGAAAAAAACCACATTCTCATGTCAGCATTTAAGTTTGATGATTTGCTTCACCGCCTTGAACCGTTAATCAAACATCGAAGTGCACAGGTTGATCCTGTTGGAGCTGCAGTGCGACTTGCCATCACATGTTAATAGTAAACAACAATGCTGACGTCAAATACCAAAAATTGAAAAAACACGGCACCCATATTTTTGATGGTACTGCAACTTGTGTCACGTTAATTTCTGATTACGTGCTCAAAGGACGCCCCATGATGCATGTGCGTGAGCATTCTGAGCTTGAAGTATAAAGCAGCACTTAGTGCTATGAAATGATGAACAGTTCCTCAGCATTTTACTTTGTCAAGACTTTAAAATTCCAGTAGAGCCCAGTTAATTTACATTTTTAACACTGTGCATTAAGCCTTAAAATTAGCCAACTGAGATTGTTAATGAGTTTTTGTATTTCTTTATTAAGAAGTTACTGGAGAAATTAAAGTACAAAAATACATAAGTGGAAATCTTAATTGCTTTGATTAACTTGTTACTCTTAATCGAGAGTCTAGTATTTATTACACAGTATGAAAATTACAACTACAGTGTTCGCAATATTGTATATTAACAAATATATAGAGGACATAAAGTGAAAGTTGTTCTAAATAGCTTAAAATGCTTGTGTTATGTATTATACATACAGTAAGTAAATGATATATTTTTACTTTAATGGAAGTCATATGAAACTTATTAGCTGTTCAAAAGCATTAGCTAGTACAAAAAACTGTCTTGTTCGAAGTCTCCTATTTATTCTTGCTAAGCAGTTTTTAATATACATTTCCAAGAATTATTTAATAATGTTATAAAGTTACAAATGCTTTCATCAATTGTCTATATTGTAATGCAAGAAATTATTCTACACATTAAAGCTTGTACATTTTGTCAATTTTATCATGTAAAAATCCTACCTGTAATTACACATGGAGGAAATCTTTTGGGATACATTTGAGTAGGTTATCTTCCCTGAACATTTTCGCTTTGAGTTTTTCTAAAATAAGCACAAACATGTATTACTTATTAAAGCCAAATAAACTCTAGACTCATATAAAACTGGTGTTGGGCATAGGCGTGCGGTCAGCAAATGCTTCTTTAATGGTGTGTTACTAAGCCAACAGTGGAATGCAATCTGTTTTTGTGGAATACAGATGAGGACTGTATTATCTTGATGTGCAGGGGCAGAGCAAAGATCCATAGGATGGATATGAATTTTGTTTGGAGGTCTCCAATTAACTAAACACTGGAAATCCTCCACATCCTCCACCTCAACTTAGTCAAAATATATACTCAGCATTTAGAAACACATCCTGTGGGCCTTGAGCTCAGAGAAATTATCATCAGTTGCACTGCGTTCCAATTCACTTGTTCTACCATTTTTAGAGCCAACTCACTTTTTCATTTTGTGCACAGCTATCATTTTTCTATTAATTTATTTAAAATTAATGTTACAAATGTGGAGATGGATGGCAACATGGCAAATTTAATAGTAGCTGACACATATACACAGCACAAAAAATACTGACTGTTTCAAAGTAAGATGTCCATCTTCAAACAAAGTCGAATAAATGAATACTGTAGTATAGAAAAAAAAAATTACATTCTTAGCAGACTACTAGATTTTTTTCAATTTTGGCCCAAAAACAAACTGAGTGTACATTCATTGAATGTATTTATTTAATAGATTAAGATTAGATTATATTTAGGTTGTGTTCACTTGTGCATCATAATTATTTCAATTATTTAATGTGGTATATTTGTATCATAAACCACAGTGAGGTGCCTGTCAGAATTCATTTTATATACTTCTTAATCTGTTCTCCAGGGCCCGGGTTACAAGACCTCCCCCACAAGTCTGTCTTTGGTGCTGTGTGAAAGAATATAGTGAGATGGTCTTAAAAATGAAGTATAAATGAATACTTAAGTTGTAAATACAGTAATACTATAATAGGATTAAACCTTCAGATAAAGTCCTTGTCTGTTGATTAAGAAATTGATTAAATTAAAAGCCATAGGTAAATCCCAGGTCATGACTGATGACTTTTGCAGCACTAATCTGATTATTGTGGGGGGTTTTAATAGTGTTTTCTAATGCCTGAAGTGGTCGTGTTGAAAATTTTAATTAACGCATGTCTTAGTTTGAACATTTCAGAGTATGGCATTTAATGCAGCAAGGCACTTTCAAGGCCAGAATGTGGTATAATTTGCTTTTGTACTCAAGGAAAGCAAATTTATGTCAGGAAAGCAAAATCACATTTTCATATCATTAAATACATACCACAAGCAGTTAATAATTACATATCCATATTACTAACTGAGAATGGTAGATAGATAGATAGATAGATAGATAGATAGATAGATAGATAGATAGATAGATAGATAGATAGATAGATAGATAGATAGATAGATAGATAGATAGATAGATAGATAGATACTGGTAAACCGGAAGGCACAGACGCAGGTACACGGCGATGGACGCAGGAGACATAGTGCGCAGGCACCTACAGCGCGCATCTCATAAACCGCAAGCAAAGTCTGATCCACTGCGAACGAAGGAGTCACGGCTCAAAAACGAAAGAGCTCAACTAACGTAAATAAGACATGAAGCATCAACGTGCCCATAGCTAACGACTAACGACACAGCCACACAGAAAAGAGGATTCTGCACTGCACCCCAGAGTCAAACGGAAGACACTACGGAGTCCGCAAAGGTCCACAAAGATAGTACGAAAGGCACAGGCGCCTACAACGCGCTTCTGAAGTAAACGTCCACACTACACAGCATGGTCCGGGTAATAAGAATAAACAAACTCTCTGTATTAAACGTACGGCATCCTCACACGTCCAAACCATATAGCATATGTGAATCACATTACAGTGATGCATTATTAACAGTACAACCACAGAAAACGCTCCATATTAACAGTAAGTGCAGTTATCCATATTACTAACGGTGGACAACGGATAACTAATGGAGTCACGGTCACGGCTCCAAAACAAAACATCTCAACTAACGGACATACAGAAACGAGCCCGCCTGAATACAATTAATGAACACGGGCGCCTACAATGCGCCTCTCAAACAGTAGAGGCAATAGATAAACGGCAAAGAAAGGAACGACAAACGGCCGCTAAACAATTCCGCCAATTAGCTGACAACGCATTCTGTAATGAGTCCACTATTAATGAACATTCATTAGGATTAATGATTATCATTTGCTGTCATTGTCATTCACTTAACTTCCCTGAAGAAACAACTGGCAATACAACTAATGAGTTTACACGTTGTTGTCAAAAGGGTCAGGTTAGATTGCCTCCTTTAGATGAATATCCTGAATATCTACGGAAGCTTCTAACTAACAATGTACCCGAAAGTAAAAACTTTATGGACTGCATTAGATCCTACAATAGTTAATTTGCTTTTGCATCTACCGGGGTAAATATCAGGCCACCAGCTGGCAATAGCCCATACTGCTTTTGCGTATGTGGACAAATATTACATCGGATTGGAACAGTGCACCCTGAACCAAATCACGAACGCAAATATGCACAAATCTACGTGTTAGATCCAGATGACGCAATCTATCAATGAATGATCCTTCCTGAAAACAAGCAATGCACAGAGCTGATAATGAGAAACGACAGTAACAATGCACAAGAAATCCGTATTGCAAAACTGTTGATTTTAGACGAATGTGCAATGGCATCCAGTCATTTACTCAACACCATTGATAAACTTCTCCAAACGTTAATGAATAATAATATTCCATTTGGAGGAAAGGTACTGTTATTAGGAGGTGATTTTCGACAGTGCTTAGCTATTGTTCCACATGCCATGCGTTCAGCTATTGTTCAGTCCAGTTTGAAATACGCAGACAATTGGCATTACTTTGAGACAATACATTTGGTACATAACATGCAATGTCCAGATCCAGAATATACCAATTGGTTATTGCAACTAGGAGATGGAAACCTTACCAATACATATGGACTTCACCCAGATATTATTCAGATCCCTCAAGCCTTTATGTGCGACGACTTAGTGACGGAGGTGTTTGGAACAGCAATCTCATTAGACCATATACCACTATTAACACAACGGGCTATATTATGTCCAAAGAATATTGACGTTGATCGCATAAATAACCAGGTCATTGTGTTACTTCCTGGAGAAAGCCACCTCTTTCTAAGTACTGACAATGTTGATTCTGAAGACGAGAATGAGCATCTTAATTTCCCCTTAGAATATTTAACCATTATTAACCCAGCCGGATTAACACAACACAATCTTAACCTTAAAATCGGGACAATAGTCATGCTATTAAGAAACCTTAATACTAAACAAGGTTTATGCAACGGTACAGTCATCGGTACAGTCATCAACACCATGACAGACAATGTTATTGAAGCAAAAATACTTACAGGATCACATTCTAACAATACTGTTTTGATTCCTACAGTTGACCTTACAAGTTCTGACCTGGAATTACCTTTTACACTTGAACAACGCCAATTTCCCATTAAACCTGCATTTGCCATGACAATGAACAAATCCCAAGGACAAACCATGGACAGAGTTGGCATATACCTCTCTGAGCCTGTATTTGGTCATGGACAACTTTATGTAGCCTTCTCAAGAGTTCGCCGTTCATCTGACATTAAAGTTAAAGTTATAGATACTCCATACCAAGGAAAACTCATTCAAGGACAACACACCATCTTTACTACAAATGTTGTGTATAAAGAGATATTCCAATAAATCTTTCTAATGTGCCATGCTATGGGTTCTTTACTTCCTTTGTTCATCATCTACACCTTTACACTCCAATATATCTCATACATACATCAATGTATTTCAGGTTACCCAACACCAGGGGTTGGCGAGCGAAGCGAGCAGGGGGGCGGAGCCCCCTAGTTTAACTGATAATGCTGCATACAAGCAATATCAAGAAACACATAGCTAGAATCAATTTAAAATTGTCTTGAGTTCTGAGAGTGCAGATGTGGGATGCAAGTACCAGTATTACCACCTGCTTTAATTATATTCTTTAGGAAAAAGAGAAAAAAACTTCTAAAACTATCAAAACTGTTATTAAAAATTAAGTTAAGGGAGAAGAGGGTATATGCTGTGGTTATTTTGGGACTGCTTTGTGCATGACATTATATGCTCTCTCCAAGATATCTGTGGTATATATTAATCTCTCTAATGTAGTGATGAAAAACAAAAACATTCACCACACTTTGTGGCTGTGTACAGCATATCTGCTGTGCCATACTCCTAAAAGATTTCTACAGGCTACCAAAATCTGACAGTAAATCATTGGTGTATCACTACAGTATACAGTATCTGTATTGGTGGCAGTTTTTTTTCTTCTTCAGTGCAGTGCAACCAGAATTATCATAAACAAGTTTTTAATGAGTGGATTAATACTCAACAGGCAGTGGAAAATCAAGCTAATGCTTCAGATAGATGAGCTATTAGAGCAAACACTTGTTATAGTATACTTTCAAAGAAAGAGTAATCTTTACCCAACTCCCTGAATAGTAGGTTATACTGGACTTTGACTCGTGCAATACGCTAAGAAGGACTTTACTTTTCCCAAATTTGTTATATGTTGAGGCTCCTACTATCTTTACTTGGATTTCATTGAACTTCATGTAACAAAGCCAAATCATTTACATATAGTTCTTAAATTTAATCATTATACTTGTTCGGCATTTTTGCATAATTTTCTTCATTTACCTCTCTCTGTTCTAATTGTAAACTGCAGGCCGGAAGAGAGTGCCAGCAATGTGAGGAAAGCTGTTCTAAAGAACGTCCCCCAGGCTGCTCCCATCCCTGCCTACTGCCATGCCACCCTGGAGACTGCCCCCCATGCACACAAATGATAAGAGTTAAATGTCACTGCAAGATTACATCCCTCTTCATTGAGTGCATGTAAGTGATCTTGAGATTTTCACCTGAAACAACTTTCTTTTCTTGAAAAGTCTTTAAACGTGTTTACAAAGATGTCTTTATTACATATTTTTTACACCTTCATAACCATGAAAAAAAAATGACGAATTATTAAACACCATTATTAAATGTATTTATCTAGCAAGAAAATTGTAGAAACAGATGAGCCTGAAAATAAATCATTTTGAGAGCATTGAGAAGAATGATATTGGATGATTTCTCTCAGTATGACTTTTTTTCTCTAATTTTTAGAAAAATGTCTGCTGCTGATGAAGATACTAAAAAACTTCTTGGATCTTGTAAAAATCAGTGCCCCAAGCTGGTAAGCCATTTATTAGATCAGTAAAAAGCTGTTGATTTAATATTGTCTTTCATTACATTTCTGCATTAATAGGGCAGTCAGTTTTACATAGTGTCATCTACAAAACATTTTATGAATCAATCAGGTGTACAATTCAAGATAAAAGTATGAGTCATATATGAGATTAAGTAAAGGAGAACACTGTTTGAAGCACGTGAAAATAATCATAAGGTGATGCTCAATGGGAGTTAATGATCAGCTTCTGCCATGTTACACTACTGTCATATTTTTTTTAGTTGTTTGGAACTTGTCTTTATGAGAAAATAAAAATTGATACTTGTCCCTTGCCATACCACCACACCTTCTTGAGAGCTGTAGGTTCATGTTGCTATTATGTCTGTGGAGATGTGTCATGACAAACATGGTTCCTCCTATTAGGTTTGCTGCATTAGTGTCCTTCATTATTTATGATTGAGGACCCTTATGCTGGGCATACACTGTATGATTTTGGCACGATTTTAAGTCCGATTTTCATTCGCCAATTGATTTTCTAAGTTGACCCATATTTCAGCATCATTGGCCATTGTTTCACATGAAGTATGAAAGACTTTTCTTTGCTGATATTTTGTGAAGCCTGTGAATATCTTTTTTTTTTTTAATAATTTAAAAAAAAAATTTAAAACTATCCTTACGGGCCATATACACGTATAGTGTTAGTACTCACATTGCTCTATGTTAATCAGATCAAAAGTGTTCATATTGTTTGAGCATGTATATGACTAGTGATTCTGTCATGCCGTGTGAGTAGTCACTTGACTATGATCTATGAAAATCGCAGAGTATGCCCGACATTAAGCCTAATTCACCTGAAACTTTGTATATAAGTCCCTGAGAAGGTATTTTACTCTCTTGATTTAATAGATCAATATGGTATACAGTAATCCCTCCTCCATCACGGGGGTTGCGTTCCAGAGCCACCCGTGAAATAAGAAAATCCGCGAAGTAGAAACCATATGTTTATATGGTTATTTTTATATTGTCATGCTTGGGTCACAGATTTGCGCAGAAACACAGGAGGTTGTAGAGAGACAGGAACGTTATTCAAACACTGCAAACAAACATTTGTCTCTTTTTCAAAAGTTTAAACTGTGCTCCATGACAAGACAGAAATGACAGTTCTGTCTCACAATTAAAAGAATGCAAACATATCTTCCTCTTCAAAGGAGTGCGCGTCAGGAGCAGAGCATGTCAGAGAGATAGAGAAAAGCAAACAAATCAATAGGGCTGTTTGGCTTTTAAGTATGCGAAGCACCGCGGCACAAAGCTGTTGAAGGCGGCAGCTCACACCCCCTCCGTCAGGAGCAGAGAAAGAGAGAGAGAGACAGTGTTTGTTTTTCAATCAAAAATCAATACGTGCCCTTCGAGCTTTTAAGTATGCGAAGCACCGTGCAGCATGTCGCTTCAGGAAGCAGCTGCACAGAAGGGAGCAACGTGAAGATAATCTTTCAGCATTTTTAGACGAGCATCTGTATCGTCTAGGTGTGCAAACAGCCCCCCTGCTCAATCCCCCTACGTCAGGATCAGAGAAAGTCAGCGCAAGAGAGAGAGAAAAGTAAATTGGGTAGCTTCTCAGCCATCTGCCAATAGCGTCCCTTGTATGAAATCAACTGGGCAAACCAACTGAGGAAGCATGTACCAGAAATTAAAAGACCCATTGTCCGCAGAAATCCGCGAACCAGCAAAAAATCCGCGATATATATTTAAATATGCTTACATATAAAATCCGTGATGGAGTGAAGCCGCGAAAGGCGAAGCGCAATATAGCGAGGGATTACTGTGCCTTCTTTTTCTGTGTACTCTTGTGTAAAGACATTGTGTAAGATGTGATTTTTATGCTTTTCCAGAATGCATCCTCTACATATATATGCGTAAAGTGTGCTTTGTTGTGATGATTTTTTTGTTTATTTTTACTTAAATGACGTGTTTTAAAGTGAAGCATATTTTTTTAATTTTAAAAAAAAAATCATGCCTTTCAGCTTAAGGTGGGTTTCAAGGGGCACAAGTTCAAACGTGAAAACAAAAGCCTTAAAACTTACAACATATTTCCATTTTGCAAGCTAAGAGTGTTAAAGAGCATTTGATCCGCATCTTGAGATTGAATGCATATTGTAAAACAGCATATCTATGTCATTTTAGGAAGAAAAAATAACATTTTTGTGAGACTTACCCATTTTAAAATAAAACTCAGACTGTACATATCAGCACTCTTTTTGTCTCCTGCCTTGGCAGCCTTTTTGCTCCATCAACGGTTTCCTCCAGTATATACTTTTCACCTCAAAAACTCATTTGCGAGTGCTATTACTGACATAATTGAATGTTAATTTCCAGATGTGAATTTCTGTCTCTGCTCTGTAGATAACTAGGATATTATCACTGAAAAATGTCACAATCAGTCACAGCTTTTAACTCCGTTGATAAAAAAGATCAGACAAATCTGATAAACTATCAATGCTATAATGTGTTCCTTCAGTGAGTCCTGGAAATATTTTCTGTACTATGTATTAAGTTCACTATTACCAATCCTTGTATTGTCTCTTTGTTGTGTATGTGGTCAGGCAGAAGGCATCAACTTAAAATTGTTTTCATTGATCCATTTTCTTGGGTACCTAATAAGATAGATAGATAGATAGATAGCTTATACTACATCATTTACCTAGGACCTAATTGTGTTAAAGAAAACTATAACTACACACAGGCATTCGTGGAGTGACTAAAGAGAAAATTATCATGGTCATATATAAATGTTTTTGGAAATTAGCTAGAAAAAGGTAAAAGTTAAGTAGCATGTGCTGCGGTTCATCAGAAATAAGGTGTTGATATTTCTGAAGGTCCCTCATTTGAGACAACTGTCAAATGTCGAAAGTGTGATTTTGAACATCTGAGAAATGCTTAGATGGGGACAGAACCCCATTGGGTGTATTTTGATGATGTTTCATTATTACAAAAATGAGAGAGAATGAATGTGGCCCTGTTGTTCTACTATTGAGGGAGTAGTTGCAGAGAAACACAGTCAAATGACTATTTTGAAGCTCCATTCTGAAAAAGGAAAGGCCACTACTTAAATTTTCTGTATAGGTTAACAGATGCAGTAAAACTAGAGCCACTTAGGAAATGTATTTTAAAGGATCCTATGTAAGGTTTTAGTTTTTGTAACAATTTACATACTGTATTTTGATAATGTAAAATAGTGCAGTATACTGCTTTTTATATTGAAATTAAGATTTAAAGAATGTATTTATATTGTTCAACTCAAATGATCAAAATAATGCCAGGAAACTCAAAAATGGCAAGCAAAGTATAATTCAGGAATTTCACTTTTGAATTTGTTTTCTTTAGTTGCCTTGTGGTCATCGATGTAAAGAAATATGCCACCCAGGTATCTGTCAGATCAGTTGCAATCAAAAGGTGAAACTTAAATGTCCATGCAAAAGAATTAAAAAGGTAATCAATTCACTGTATTTGTAGAAATGGCATGTATTCTTTTCAATTTTATTTTCAAGGCGATTCATTTAAAAGTGGATTAAGTGTACATGATGAAAATAGCGATATTTACTTTGTATGAAGTGATTCTTTCTCCTTTTCCCTCAGAGAACTGTGTACAGTTAACATTTCCTGTGCTCCAACCACACAACTCCAGAGTCTTAGATTCAAAAATTGGCCTTGTCATAGTGTACAGCGAGCACATTTTCTCTGTGTTTGTGTGGGTTTCTTTTCCCTGAATACTAAGGTTTTTCCGCCACTTTGCAAAGGCACACATGTTATGTTAACTGGTGACTCTAAATTGGATGCATATTTGAGTGCGTGTGGATGTTTACATGTTTGCTCCATAATGAACTGTTGTCCCACCCAGGGTCAACTCCTACTTTGCTTTTGATGGTGCTGGAGCAGATACTGACTTTTGCAATGCTGAATTACATTAAGTGGATGTAGTACATGGGTGGATTGATGGGAGCTGGGCCATACTGAAAATACCTGATCAACAAGCAGAAATGTTAATAAAAACATATCTTGTGTCAGAGTCAGTAATGCACTGTCATTAAGTACTGTATTTGCACTTGGTCACTTTAATTTACGTATATTTTAAAATCTACTGTCTTTAGAAAGAGACAACTGCAAAAAGATATCAAGCTATTTATATATATATATATATATATATATATATATATATATATATATATATATATATATATATATATATATATACACACATACAGTATATATATAATTTTTACTCTGTGCACTAATATATAATTTTTACACTGTGTCATTGCAATAATGTCCTTTTCTAGATTTCACACTGTAGATTTATTTAGAATGCACGCAAACAACAGATTTTAATAGGAATAAAACACATAATCACAATAAATATATTTAACTACATACTGTATAAGCACCGTAAAATACTGTGGCTTATATGGGTGACACAGCATAATTTTAACCCCGTGCTTGTCTGATTTCTTTGTCTAATTACATGCCTAAAGTAGTCAGAATAGACATGTACATCTGCTTCTTATTGTTGATTTTTTTTTTTAACCACGTATTGCAATAAAGGACACAAGGGCCAGGTGCCTATGCTAGTGTATCGGGTTAAAGGTAGGTAATAGTTCTGTACAGGTTAGTTCACATTGGGGCACACTCAGTCATACAGTGTTTAAAGTGTTCAATTAAATTCACACACACACATCTAAAATGAGAACATCTGGGCCAAGATTTGATCCAGAACTGAAGTTGAGAAGTAACCATAATAAACACAGTACTGCACTAGTTCTAGTTGTGAACATCAAAATTCAAGAAATATATCAGTATATGTCAATGACTGATGCCAGTGTGTGCATAGTTCTCAGTTTGTTTTTTTTATGCCAGATTTTTTTTTCTTTAAACATTTTTTTTTTTTTTTTTTTAACATCCAGGAGGTTCCTTGCTTAAAAGCAAGTGATGGTCAGATACTAGTAGAGTGTGATGATGTCTGCAATGAAATAAAAAAGAAAGCAGCTGAGGTAATATGTTATATTTTTGTTTTTAGAATAGTTTGTTTACACTACCCTCTTGTAATTGATATGTTTTCTCCAATTTTTGAGACCTTTTTTTAATGACAATCTATAGTCTATTTTAGGTTTTCATAAAAGTAAACTTACTTGCTTGACTATATTAATTAACTCCAAAACTAGCAAATTTAAAGAGAGTCAGTCAATTTCTTAAACGACAGGTCCTTTTAACACTAGAATCCCTGAAGCCTACAAAAAACCTCATAATCCCGGGCCACCTTAATGTCTAAGCCCACAAACATTCCACCTTTTTCATTCCATGGATGCTAGGTAATAATTTTACCAATTCCTGATATCTGTAATAATGGAGTATTGGTGGTTAAGGTTTGACCTTTTTAGCTAGCTTTCTTCAAAACATGGCGGATGACTATATCTTATTAAGGCCAGAGAGAGAGAAAAAATGAAAGTCCGTAACATATTTAATACACAATAAATCTCTAGTCATTTCAAGTTATTTCCTAATTGTCAATCAACAACTTGCTCATTTAGTTAAAAGAAGATCTAGTTTTGTGATGATTATGTGAACACTGCTCATGTGTTACTTATTATGTGTTTCACTTAGATTAAAGAAGCAGAAGAAAGAGCAACACTTGAAGAAGAAAAACAAAAACAGCAGGTGATGTGGACACAATATAAATGTATAATGCATAATTATAAAAGTCTGAGTTTAACAAATGTGTAAATATCTATATATAGAGTAATTAGCATCAAGTGTTCCAGTTTAATCATCAGCACTGAGTACCAGGAGAATGGAAATAGTATAGTTACAGTATATGCAGTATTAATGAGCTTTAGATTAAAACTCAGTATTGTTTATCAATAATACCATAAAATCTTTTACAAACAAGTGTAGGCCATTCAGTCTGCCGAGCACATTTACTTAGATAATAGCCAATTTGATTCACAAGGTCTTTGCTTCAGCTCCATGACTTTGTCTAGCTGGTTGCTTCTAGTGCTACTGAGTCTCTTTTTTTTTATATACCCTACTGAACAGACACAGTGCTCCGAATGGTACCTCACTAATAAAATTATACATTTTTAACATAATTTTCTGTTATTACTGAAAAGATTGTACATGTAAATTGACATTTTGCTTTTTAAATACTGCTCCCGGTTGCCTGAAAAATGGGTTGTGTCAGCATATATTCAGATTTTCTTGTATGTCAGCTTTGCCCATGTTGTATTTATAACATTTTCTTAATTTCTGCAAAGTACACTTTCAGCTTGTCTACATGAAACCCCATTTTTCAAGCATTTTTCTCATTTTGAAGATGACCCAGTTCTTTTATCATTGCCTTTGCTTTTTGCTGAAAACTCCACAAACTCACTGTCTATTTAGGGACTTAATAAATTAGCAAGGCTAACATTGTCAAAGAATATATCTGAGCAGTGTTGGGCATAATGTATTAAAAGTAACATGTGTTATGTGGTCAGATTACTTTTTAAAGTAATGAGTAACCTAAAATTTTATTGAAGTAAAAATACCCGAGTTATTTAAAAAAAAAATTAAAAAATGATGCATTACTATTGAACCTTATTTCTCCCACTACAATAAACAAAATAAATTAGTGCAGTATTTCGTAAAAGTATTGCCTTTTTTCACAAAGATGTTGCCTACTGTTCTAGGTATAATATAAGCATGCCTCTGCTGACAGCAAGTGAAGAGGACGTTAAGCACATGCGTAGCTTGCAGTCAAGTGAAAATAACTGAATGAAAGTTATAGGTATATATTTAATCCTGCATGTGTTGAGGGGCAAATTTAATCTGCCCAGTTTAGGGTCACAGGGAGCCATTGACTATCACAGCACCACTGGGTATAAGTCAAGAAGCAAAAATGGTAGATGGTAAGCTGGTCCTTTGCAGTACACAGTCGCACAGTCATGCATAAAAGAGCGCACTTCATGCAATCCAGCAACCCATTACTATAGTGTCACTTTAGTTTTAATCTATCTGTTTGCCATAGATGTGTTATCTAGTGGCTCAGCAGCCAGTGTTCATACTATGAATCTTTTGGGCTCTCATTGGGGATAACAAAAAAGAATGGCTATTGTTTACTTCACGGCACATGAATGACTAAACATATTATGAAACACAAAAAAATTATAAAATTTGTCCATGTTTCTGGTCAGTTTCATGAAAGTTTATATATGGTCTTACATCTGGTTTATACTTAATGCTCAGAATGCGTACATGCATGCATCGTGGCTGCCACGTGTTCCCAGCGTTCATTTGAGCATGTCCTCAGAAATTTATACGTGTGCGTGTTGCGGTACCAGCAAAAAATCAGGGGGCGCAATGTGTTCAAGTTGGAACGTGACATCAGAGTTCCTGTTTATTATCAACGTGACAGCAAGCCACTTCGCAGATCCTACAGGATCAATGTTTGTGCTTCGATGTTTGAGGAATGGTTCGATGTGGTCAAGCAGAATGCTGACATACAAATGCATTCATGATGCTTTTCAAGCATCGCATATTCCCCATTGTAATGACACCATCTTTTTTTTTCTTGCACCTTCACAACAGCATTAGAATGTTCAAAAATTTCCACTTTAATGTCAGTTTATTTTGTCGTTAAAGTTCACTTTGTAAACATCAGTTGTGTTGTTCATTATTATAAATATGTGTGATTTGAATTTGCATTATACAGAGCACAGAATTAAAAAAATAAAAAAAAAAACACACGGATTCCACTTGTACCTAGTATTCCTCTGATCATGTACAGTAATCCCTCCTCCATCGCGGGGGTTGCGTTCCAGAGCCACCCGCGAAATAAGAAAATC
Organism: Erpetoichthys calabaricus; assembly: GCF_900747795.2. Classification (NCBI taxonomy): domain Eukaryota; kingdom Metazoa; phylum Chordata; class Cladistia; order Polypteriformes; family Polypteridae; genus Erpetoichthys; species Erpetoichthys calabaricus. The sequence continues at coordinate 106,118,242 of NC_041398.2, forward strand.
CGCGAAGTAGAAACCATATGTTTATATGGTTATTTTTATATTGTCATGCTTGGGTCACAGATTTGCGCAGAAACACAGGAGGTTGTAGAGAGATAGGAACGTTATTCCAACACTGCAAACAAACATTTGTCTCTTTTTCAAAAGTTTAAACTGTGCTCCATGACAAGACAGAGATGACAGTTCAGTCTCACAATTAAAAGAATGCAAACATATCTTCCTCTTCAAAGGAGCAAATAAATCAATAGGGCTGTTTGCTTTTAAGTATGCGAAGCACCGCGGCACAAAGCTGTTGAAGGCGGCAGCTCACACCCCCTCCGTCAGGAGCAGAGAGAGACAGATAAAAAAATCAATACGTGCCCTTTGAGCTTTTAAGTATGCGAAGCACCGTGCAGCATACTTAAAAGCTGCACACAGAAGGTAGCAACGTGAAGATAATCTTTCAGCATTTTTAGACGAGCGTCCGTATCGTCTAGGTGTGCGAACAGCCCCCCTGCTCACACCCCCTACGTCAGGATCACAGATAGTCAGCGCAAGAGAGAGAGAAAGAAAAGTAAGTTGGGTAGCTTCTCAGCCATCTGCCAACAGCGTCCCTTGTATGAAATCAACTGGGCAAACCAACTGAGGAAGCATGTACCAGAAATTAAAAGACCCATTGTCCTCAGAAACCCGCGAAGCAGCGAAAAATCCGCGATATATATTTAAATATGCTTACATATAAAATCCGCGATGGAGTGAAGCCGCGAAGGGCGAAGCGCGATATAGCGAGAGATTACTGTAGTCCAAAATTTAATCATTGACTTCAAAGTGCCAAAATGTTACAATGTCAAACAGCAACAGTGTTATATTTGAGCTATATAATCGCAATATTCCATAATAGCTTGTACTTCTTATACTGATCAGTTTTTCATTCAACCTGTTAAAACGGACTTTACAGTGCAATGTACCCTTTATAAAATGTTGTTGCTATTAGACCAGACAGAGCTGGTAATCACTTTGGGTATAAAATAACCAATCAAAATGAGCAAAACGAAGTAACAAAATGAAGCTGAGGTGGAGTTATTTGCATCTGTAATTCTCTGGTACATCACTGCTAACTTTACAGCTACTGATGAAACGGTAGATGAGTAAACCCTAATAGCTATTGAAATGTATCATGTTTTACTGTTTCCAGGAGCTGAGACCATATGGTAGTTGATGGCCATGAGATTTGTCCTAACACTAATTATGCATGTTTAACACTTTTAAGAAAACACCATCCATTGCTGCATTGTGTTTTGCACTTTACAGGTTTTTATAAAAAAATATTTTCTTTTACTGTGGTAATTTAAAACTAAACATACCAAATCTTAAAAGATAAAAGCAGTAAAACAAGAATCTTAAGATTTATACCAAAGTCTGACTTTGTTCCATGTGCTCTCTACAGGCGGAATTGGAAGCTTTTGAAAAGAGATTTAAAGGACGGCGCAAGAAGAACAAGAGGAGGGATGATACTGAAACTGAGGAGACCTTTTGGCAAAAATATCAAAAATACATTATGGTGCCAGTTTGTGGAATCGTGCTTGCTGTTACAGCCGTTTATTTAATTCAGTCCTTTTGATGTTGCTAGTAATGTAGAATCTGACTAGTAGAAGTGGATGCTACCTTCAGAGTACAGTATTTCCTGTAAAACTCTGGTGTGTTTCTAGCAATTACTCAGTAGCAGTGTCACATGCCTGCAAAGTTGTTGAAGCATACAAATACAATAATACCAGCAGAAGACATTTTTATTTAGTGTTTACCTAAACATGTCTCTGTGAAATAATACTTAATGAAATTAGACTGTTTCAAGTTAGGCTGGCTATTTGTCAAAAGCAGATCATTCTAAATATTTGCAGCAATTAAGAATCTGTTGAAAATTAAAAGTACAGTGTTATAAAAAGTTACTGTTCTTGGATGTCTTTTTTTTTTGCTAGATTTGTCTACACTGCTAGTAATAAAATAGGGTCTAATGTACATTTAAGATAATCTATAGACGTTATCTGCATTTTCTTCACATTGATGCCTTTATCTTCCATTTAATTTAAAAATCATCGTTTTTATTTATAATAGTTTGATGTAGTTCACACTGATTTACTGTAGGTGACAGTGCCCTAGATTTTTCCTCAATAAAAGATCAATTGTTTTAGAAATTTTATATTTTGCAAGAATGCTTTTCACTATTTTATTACAATATTAATGTCAGTTTTGAAATTCATGCAGAAAATGAAGATACTCAAAAATGTGGGAAAAAGCACTAATAAGTGATTAAAAATGAAAATTGAGAATGCACAGGCTGGACGTTGATGGAGTAATGGAGTGGGGATGTGAGATTCTAGACACCACATTGGAAGAAGTCCTTGGAAAACAGCACAAGGACCAGTGAGTGACCTCATAGGTCCTGTGGTCCCCACTGACAGTGATACTTTATGCGGGTGTTCAAAACTGGTAGCACACTGTGACGGTAAACGTGAAAAAGGAAAGTAGAACTAAATATATTAGTTGGTTGAAAGTAACTTTGAAAGGGACATTGCAGCACAATCAAACAAAGTCTTATCCCAGAATACGTTTAATTTCATACATTTTGTTGGGCATTACAGACTTGTTATTGTAATGCCTAAAGTTTTGGGGAGTTTTACCCCATATACTCAAATTAGGCAAATTAACAAAGGTCTTTACAGACTTGAGTTCAAGATGGAACTGAATATCATAAGTAAGATGGCAGATTTATAGACGAGAAAACAGGAAGAGGAGGGATCATGTGGGACTGGCACCAGAAGGGATGTCATCAGGCTGCAATGTCTTAGTAGGTGTAAATGACATCATTTGGAGGTAGACTCTTCTGATGGTCTGCAGAGAAAAAAAAGATGAAAGCTTCAGAGGACAGCGCCAACCCCTAGCTCAACTGAGAAACACTTGTATTTGAGCCCAAAAACCGTCTCCCATGCACACGTGTGACACCTTATAAACACTTGGTATTTGTGAAATTAATCTGATTATTACGTTTGTGTTAATGATAATGAGAATAGGCCAGGCTCTCCCATTTTTTATTTTTTATAGAAAAATTAATTGAATGCATTATGTATTCATCAAATTAAGGAGTGTATTGTCCACTTCACATCCCCAGTCAGGGTCTGCTTTTCCTTTTTGGCTGCCTCTGTCTTCATGGAAGATTGGATTCATAGTACTTTGTACCCTTTATGCTGTAGGCATCAGACTGGACACTCTTGCTTGGCCACTCGTACATGGCTTTTGCTGCTACCATATCAAAGTTTTGTTTGTTACAGGTAGTGTGTGTTTTATTTTTTTCCATGAGATTAATTTTTTTGTGCTCTTTAAAGATTAAATTGAGATACATGAAGAAGATTTTCATATTTGGGGCAGACAAAGCTTAGTCATGGAAGGTGGAAAGAAGTGTGTTGTTTGGTTTTCATTGCTTCAGTCATTTGTAAGTTCTGTGTTGCACTGTTATTATCTACGGAGTACATGTAAAGAAACATGGAGAATAATTTGCCATCTTGTTTACTTTTTTCTGCTTTTGAAACAACCACACCGTGTTTGGTTGCTCCACAAATACTAGTACAACATGTTATTTCTTGTGACAATCTACTATATTAAAAGAAATGTGTTAGGAAACATTATTGAGGAAAGGGGCTAACAGCAGCTGAGATGAATTGTTCAGCTGTTGCATACAGTTGTGGTAGCAAAAGAGGCATCTCAGAGTGCTTCCTGCAGATGCAGTTTGGCAGCTGAATAGAACTCCACTCTTGACAGAAAATGCAATGAAGTACATTTGAGTAGTTTTGGAACACAAACATTCAGCACAGAAGATCTGGTAAAATCGTCTGGTTGGATGAATCTCATTTTCTGCTGATTCATTTTTATAGAAGAACAGGACATGCCAAGCAATCCTCTCCTGCATCAATCCAGGAAAGTCTGAAAATGGTCCTTCAAACCCAAATTGGTGAATTCAGCTTAAAGCAGTGACCCCCACAATCATGACATCTCAGTCCAGCAGGCCATCTGTGACATAAAATCGAATGAGATCCACAACCAGTGAATTCACCTCTTTTGTGGGACACAAAGTCAACCTGAGCTGACATCCTTCTGCCACACTTTAAGCATCTTGTTGACTTTTATGCCTCATAATCTTCATGAAATTCTGAAAGTCAATTGAGGGCATTTTTCTGTTAGGTATGCACAGCTAATAAATTGTTTACCCACTGTACTTAAATGTAGAGTTGATTGTTTCTAGAAACAAACATCACCTCCTGTTTGGTTTGCTTCTCAATGTATTCTGATTGTTGTTTAAAGTAATATTATCATACTTATTTAGTTCTTCTAGCATGTCAAGATTAACATACCGGCAACCACCTTGGAGAGTACAAGTATAAAAAAATTAAAAACACAAATACAGTTAAGCCCCAGCCACTGTGTGTTTTTATTGGTCAGCAGGTGGCATGTTTGGCTGAATCTCCTTAGGTATTAATAACTGCGACAACAATCACATAAAACACCCCTCTCTCACGATAGCACTGGTCACACCAGAACTCCTCATTTCTTTATCCAGTGCTCACTTGTTTGCTGCTGCTGTGCTCATCCTCCATTAAAAAGGATCTACCAGAAAGATACAGCAATAAAACGGCACCAGATGATGTTTTTTTTTTTCTTTTTTTACAGATCAAACTCAAATATGCCTTAATGAGACCCCTTTATCCAACTCTTAATTGTTTTATTTCAGAGAATTGAGAAAAAAAAACAAAACTTGTAAACAAAATCAATCTCCATTTCCATATTTTTTCACAGCCTTCTCAATACGTGTGATTTGTCTGAGTGAATGCATCCATTCCTCAGTAACTTTGTACGGTCCATCTCTCATTTAATAAATTAACTACAGGTATACAAATGGCTGTGCATAACCCACTCAGTCCAGTTCAAGGTCAGAGGAGGTTATTCACCTAAACACTGGGCACAGGATTCAAAAACTGTTAACCAATATAGTGTTACAGACCACTGCATAATACAAGAGCATATCAATCGTGTAAAATCTTTATTGTTGGCTAACAAACATTGTAATATTTAGTACTTTTTGCCAGCAGGTAGCATGGTGGTGTAGTGATTTAGCATTAGCACCTCAAATCCAGTTTTCTTGGTTCAGATTCCCGGCCTGGTTATTGCTCATTTTCAATTTGAATGTTCTGTCTGTAACAGCACTGATTTTTTGTGCATATTCCAGTGTTTCTCTCAAAGATGCGTGTGTCAGGCTACCTAGCAACACTAAATTAGCCCAATGTGAGAGAGTCATAGTCTCTGCATTGTCCTGGCACCCCATTAGGCATTAGCGCTGCCCTGTTGCCAATGCTGCCAAACTACGCTTCACCCACATGACACCCAAAATTGGATTAAGTGTGCCTGTCATATCATGTTATGTTGGCCACCAGTGATCCATTATTGAATATACTGTATATTGATTACTCCCGCTTCTGTAAATGTTTATGTATATTTTTAAAAGTTTAATAATATTTTTATAAAATATAAGTTTTGTTTATATAGCACCTTCACAATACTCAAAGCACTTCACAGAAGTTCAAAATGAACAACAGGGAATATGCAGTACTGGATACAAAATAGTATCCCCATAAAACATTACAGATAAATACAGGAAACAGGATTTAGAACAACAGACAATAATGCAGAATACATTTTTTTAAATGTACAAAATACCACAAGAAAACCCTGAATAACAATTTATGACAGATGCGAATCATCTTAACCACCCAGACTGAGCCAAAGGGTCAGAATGTCAGGGTAAGTTAAACGCCTTCCTGAACAAATGACTTTTAGATGGTTTTTTAAATGAATGAATTGAGTCAGCTGATCTCATCAATTTAGGGATAGTGTTCCAATAGCTTGGCATTATGGGTGACAGAGCTTTCAGTTGTATAAAGTGCTGGTTAGTTTGGGGCACAACAAGATTGCCAGTGTCAGTGGACTTTAGTTAGCGAATAGGAGCTCAGTGATGGAGGAAGTTACTGTCATAGTCTGATATGCAGCCATTTAAAGATTTATAGGTTAGTATCTCAATTTTATATTCAGTCCTGTAAGACGCAGGGAACCAGTGAAGATTAAGCAGCATCAGAGGTATGTGCTCGCTGTTGCGGGTCTGTGTAAGAACTCCTGTAGCAAAGTTTTAGATCAACTGAGCTGTGTAAACAATTAGCAGGGACACCTACCAATAGAGAGTATCTATTAGAGGTGTCATCTGCAAATGAGCGGTCACATAATACTTAAAGTAATACTGTAAATAGTGGTCTTCAGTCTTCAGATCAATTTCTGTTTAGGTGTCCAAACTTTCAAACTGCTTGCAATTATAATTTATTTCAGTTTGTTTTCACTAGAGGGGGCAATTGTGTCAAAAGTCAGTAACATCTGGCTGGACCTCCAAGTACCAGAGCCTTTGTCTCAGAAACTGGAAACCTAGTTGGAAGAAAAACAGTTGAGTGCCTTCTGTCTCTGCATTTATCTCTGTTAAATAAAGACAAACTGGTTTGGATTTCCAAAATCGGTAAGCTTTTACTGTTTTGTATTTTCTTGGAGGCACCCATGGGATCTGTGCCTGCTGGTCGATGTTCCTCGTCCAGCAGCTCAACAAAATCAAAATATGTGCATTTCCGCCTCACACATAAGAGTGTCCAGCCACCGTGAATGTGGAATTGGCAAATTTTCCCAGAGTCTGCATGATGAATTTCCCAGAGTCTGCATGATGAGTCGTGGTCTACTGCTCTAGAGGCATCACCTAATTGAAATGAATTCAACACAGCATAACTGCTGTCTGCAACACCTGTGGCGTCACTAGTAACATTCTCTCTTGAGGATGTTATTGTTGACAGACTCAATCCAAGGTGTTTATTGTATGTACTAATAAAAGTCATTGTATTTTTCATTCCAACAGATGGTGTATACAGTTAATACTATAACCTAAAGTAAATATTATATAGAAAAATGACAGGAATTAAAAAGGACTGACAGAGAAAGGACTAATAAAATTGAAGCCCTCTGATTCTCTCATAGAGGAAAGTAGCAAGTGTTATGACTACGGGAATCTCAAAGTCAGGTCCTAGTTGGCTGGTGTACCCTCTTTATAACTGTTAATGGAAAGTTATATTTATTTACATGGTTTACTACAGTAATTAAAGGGAGATCGCTAAAATATTTAGTGGATTCAAATGAGATAAGTACTCCCTCTGTCATTCTTTGTATTTACTGGGTTTTTTTTTGTTCTATTTAAGTTTTCCTTTATTGAGTTATTATAGTGCCTGTTGCCTCATTTATACAGCATTTCCTATAGGATTCTCAACACCAGTGCTAATGTTTGTGATGAACCATCTGTTGGAATAAAAAATGAAATTCATTTTATTATTACAATTCAAAATACAATCCAATAAATGGTGCATCACAGACATTAACAATAAACACGCTCAGCTGAGTTTAACTGCCAGATAAGACAGAAATCAGATAATATGTTATAGATAGCTATGGATAGTTCAACAAACCTCCAATGATGAATCAAAACTTTGGACGACGTTTTCCCTTGCCCGGACGCGGGTCACTGGGGCCCCCCTCTGGAGCCAGGCCTGGAGGTGGGGCTCGATGGACAGCGCCTGGTGACCGGGCCTGCACCCATGGGGCTCGGCCGGGCACAGCCCGAAGAGGTAACGTGGGTCCCCCTTCCCATGGGCTCACCACCTATGGGAGGGGCCAAGGAGGTCGGGTGCAGTGTGAGTTGGGTGGTGGCCGAAGGCGGGGGACCTTGGCGGTCTGATCCTCAGCTACAGAAACTGGCTCTTGGGACGTGGAATGTCACCTCTCTGAAGGGGAAGGAGCCTGAGCTAGTGCGCGAGGTTGAGAGGTTCCGGCTAGATATAGTCGGGCTCACCTCGACACACAGCTTGGACTCTGTACCAATCTCCTTGAGAGGGGCTGGACTCTCTACCACTCTGGAGTTGCCCCCGGTGAGAGGCGCCGAGCGGGAGTGGGCATACTTATTGCCCCCTGACTTGGAGCCTGTACATTGGGGTTTACCCCGGTGGACGAGAGGGTAGCCTCCCTCCGCCTTCGGGTGGGGGGACGGGGCCTAACTGTTGTTTGTGCGTATGCGCAGAACGGCAGTTTGGAGTACCCACCCTTTTTGGAGTCCCTGGAGGGGATGCTAGAGGGCATACCATCTGGGGACTCCCTCGTACTGCTGGGAGACTTCAATGCTCACGTGGGCAATGACAGTGAGACCTGGAAGGGCGTGATTGGGAGGAATAGCCAGATCTGAACCCGAGTGGTGTTTTGTTATTGGACTTCTGTGCTCGTCACGGATTGTCCATAAGGAACACCATGTTCAAGCATAGGGGTGTTCATATGTGCACTTGGCACCAGGACACCCTAGGCCTCAGTTCGATGATCGACTCTGTGGTCGTGTCGTCGGACTTGCAGCCACATGTCTTGGACACTCGGGTGAAGAGAGGGGCGGAGCTGTCAACTGATCACCACCTGGTGGTGAGTAGGGTTCGATGGTGAGGGAGGATGCCGGTCAGGCCTGGTAGGCCCAAACGTGTTGTGAGGGTCTGCTGGGAATTTCTGGCAGAATCCCCTGTCAGAAGTAGCTTCAACTCCCACCTCCAGCAGAACTTCGACCATGTCCCGAGGGAGGTGGGGGACATTGAGTCTGAATGAGCAATGTTCTGTGCCTCTATTGTTGAAGCAGCTGACCGGAGCTGTGGCTGTAAGGTGGTCGGTGCCTGTCGTGGCGGCAATCCCCGAACCCGTTGGTGGACACCGGCGGTGAGGGATGCCGTCAAGCTGAAGAAGGAGTCCTACAGGACCTTTTTGTCCTGTGGAACTCTGGAGGCAGCTAATAGGTACCGGCAGGCCAAGTGGAATGCGGCTTTGGTGGTTGCTGAGGCAAAAACTCGGGCATGGGAGAAGTTTGGGAAGGCCATGGAGAATGACTTTCGGACGGCTTCGAGGAGATAGTCCACCATCCGGCGTCTCAGGAGGGGGAAGCAGTGCAGTGTCAACACTGTACATGGTGGGGATGGTGCGCTGCTGACCTCGACTCGGGACGTTGTGGGTCGGTGGGGAGAGTACTTCGAAGACCTCAATCCCACGAACATGCCTTCCAATGAGGAAGCAGAGCCTGGGGACTCGGAGGTGGGCTCCCCCATCTCTGGAACTGAGGTCACCGAGGTGGTCAAAAAACTCCTTGGTGGCAGGGCCCCGGGGGTGGATGAGATACGCCCGGAGTTCCTCAAGGCTCTGGATGTTGTAGGACTGTCTTGGTTGACACGCCTCTGCAACATCGCATGGACATCAGGGACAGTGCCTCTGGATTGGCAGACCGGGGTGGTGATCCCTCTCTTTAAGAAGGGGGACCGAAGGGTGTGTTCCAACTACAGAGGGATCACACTCTTCAGTCTCCCTGGAAAAGTCCATTCGGGGGTCCTGGAGAGGAGGGTCCGTCGGATAGTCGAACCTCGGATTCAGAAGGAACAGTCTGGTTTTCGTCCTTAGCAGTGTCCTGGAAGGTGCATGGGAGTTTGCCCAACCAGTCTACATATGTTTTGTGAACTTGGAAAAGGTGTTCGACCGTCTCCCTCTGGGAATCCTGTTGGGGGTACTCCAAGAGTATGGGGTACCAGACCCCCTGATAAGGGCTGTTCGGTCCCTGTACGATCGGTGTCAGAGCTTGGCCCGCATTGCCGGCAGTAAGTCGAACCCATTTCCAGTGAGAGTTGGACTCTGCCAGGGCTGCCCTTTGTCACCGATTCTGTTCATAACTTTTATGGACAGAATTTCTAGGCGCAGCCAGGGTGTTGAGGGGGTCCAGTTTGATGGACTCAGGATTGGGTCACTGCTTTTTGCAGATGATGTTGTCCTGTTTGCTTCATCAGGCCGTGATCTTCAGCTCTCTCTGAATCGGTTCGCGGCTGGGATGGGAATCAGCACCTCCAAATCCGAGACCATGGTCCTCAGCCGGAAAAGGGTGGAATGCCCTCTCAGGGTTGGGAGCAAGATCCTGTCCCAAGTGGAGGAGTTCAAGTATCTCGGGGTCTTGTTCATGAGTGAGGGAAGAGCGTGAGATCGACAGGCAGATTGGTGCGGCATCTGCAGTGATGCAGGCTCTGCATCGGTCTGTTGTGGTGAAAAAGGAGCTGAGCCGCAAGGCAAAGCTCTCAATTTACCAGTCGATCTACATTCCTACCCTCACCTATGGTCATGAGCTATGGGTAGTGACTGAAAGAATGAGATCGCGAATACAAGCGGCTGAAATGAGTTTCTTCCATAGGGTGAGAAGCTCAGTCATCTGGGAGGGACTCAGAGTAGAGCCGCCGCTCCTCCGCATCAAGAGGAGTCAGATGAGGTGGCTCGGGCATCTGATCAGGATACCTCCTGGACGCCTCCCTGGTGAGGTGTTCCGGGCACATCTAATCAGGAGGAGGCCCCGGGGAAGACCCAGGACACGCTGGAGGGACTATGTCTCCCGGCTGGCCTGGGAACGCCTTGGGATTCTCCCAGAAGAGCTAGAAGAAGTGGCTGGGGAGAGGGAAGTCTGGGCATCTCTGCTCAAGCTGCTGCCCCCACGACCCAATCTCGGATAAGCGGAAGAGGATGGATGGATAGCTATGGATATGAGTGTGTCTGTAGACATGAGTGTTAGAAGAATATATAAAGAGTTTCTACACAGGGGAACCTCAAGAAAAAAAGGGGATTGTTTGACCAACGCCATGTCAACCAAAAAATTCTAACATCACTCGGGCTAGAGCACTCCTATGCACCAAGAGAAGAGGAGCTGAGATCCACCCTTGTTTGCTTGTGCTACAGGACTCTCCAAAGTGGTATTTTTAGAAAGATGCTACCAATAATAATGTTCAAAACCTTATAACTACTGTAAAATATATTATGTATTTTAATACATTCTTGGTCATCATGGCACCAGAGAGTGGAAATACGCTGAGTGTTGGTTTCAAATGTTCTTTGTACATGTGGCAGTACGACTACTGCTGCTGCTGATGCTACTATTCATATTGGACTTTCAAATATATTTTGATGTGATTTTCATCTGTTGCTTAGCAAGATGTCTCTCTTTGACTATTAAAGATTATTCAGTTTTTTTGAGAGTAGTTCTACAAGATTTCAGGTAATGGGAGCACTGAAATAGGATTAAAGAGGACATCAGGTAAGCCAATTTCTGTGTATTAATACATTATTGTTTACTGTGGTGCTACAGGTTGGTGACTTTTGCATGTTTGTCGGCCATGCAAGTAAGAGTTTCAGTGTAGGGGGTAGGGTAGGGTTTCAGGGTATATGGCATAGGAGACAAACCACTGTTCATGAAGTTATCACATTTTTGAACTGTTGACTAATCTCCTCCTCCTCACCCATCTGGATTTCAGCTTGTTGATGTTCCTTCATACCAATTAATTTAGAACAAAGTTTCAGAGTTGTTTTCTACCAATAACCCTAATGTAGTCACAAATTTCTATATTTTTTTTCTTTTTTGCCCACTAGACTAATATTAATCAATTCTGGTGAAAGAGTCTACCTGTTCAACAAGTAAACTCGGAGTCCAAAACATAAAATTACAGTTATGGCTGAAAACTGGGTCAAGAGTCCTGTCTTCAATTCAAAAGTGCAACCCTGTATGACGGGCATCCTGTTTGTGGCCTTCTTTAATTTTCCAGATGTATTTTTTTTATTTTAGCATAAAATGCATGTTTTATGTGTTATAGGACTGAATGAGCTGATGTAGTCTACATGAGTAACAACAAATTTATGTTTATATATATTTACATGTTTAACAGAGGCTTTTTAGGCCATAGAAGGTTTAGCCCTCGCAACCCCAGGCTTTGCTGTCTGTGGGATCATGCTATCAAGCACACCATTATTCTTTACTGTTTGAATCAGTGCCCTTACTCTGAGCTCGGCCTTTATGAGGTGTTGGATTCGTTTAGAAATTTCAAACTGATTGAACTGTTGAATTGTTCCCACCACTTCTAAGCCAAATTCACTTGTGGTTGTTTTCAGGCGTATGTTTTTTTTGCATCTGGCTCTTTGAGACTAGATTTGTGGTATCACCATGCTAAGGACAAAGACATCTGCACTTATCACAGAGAAGCCATTGTTTCTGCTCATCAATCCAGGGACATTTATAACCCCAAAGAATGAAGATGAAGTACATCTTTCTACAGTGAGAAGGGTTAGTTTTAAAAAAGGGAGGACATTGATGACAGTTTCCAGCAGTGGGCTTCCTGAAAGTTCTCTTAACTGATCCCTAGAAGCTACAAGAGATTTACAGACCTCTATTAAGACGGTAAATGTTGCAGTTTGTAAGTCTAACATTAGAATAAGACAGGAAATCCACTCCTTCCAAACATATTATAGCTACATAGCTTAAACAATGAGCAGGTTCTTGTGTAGTTACTGTATGTATGACACCCTGGTTATCTTTTGTAGCACCACAAGAACCTCATAGAAACTGTCAAGCCCAGACATGCCGGTGTGATGGTTTAGAGCTGTTTAGCAGCTACAAGACATGGAATCCTCTCAATCATTCAGTCCTCTGAGAACTGCACTCTATATCAGAACATTTTATTGGAAAATATGAGTCCATCCGTCTGACAGCTTGGCTGGAGAATTCAGTGATCCAAGCACTCTACAAATGGAGAGGCAAGAAAAAGAATCAAGGTTGCCCAGTCCAGTGAAGTCCCCATTTTATCGGGGGGGAGGGAGGTGGGGGGGGTAATGGAGGTGCGAACGGGGCTTACTATGCTATCCCGGGGGAGAGTGCCTGTCTCCCTTTGAAAGCAGATCCCCGAATCCCACCTAGGGGTGCCCCAGACTGGCAGGTGAATAGAATATGGAAGTGGAGGTACGGCCCAGAGCGGCCGACCCACAAACAAGCCTGGTCATTGTGGGCTGCGGTAGGGCACTGGTTATGGCCAGCTGGAAACAAGCCCTACCAAATAGAGGAGCAGGTGGCCTGCTACCTGCTCCTAGAGGCACTACCCCTTGGTTTCGCCCAGCCGGTCTTTCCGGAATATGAAAGGGTTGATAAACCTCATTGAGGCGCAGGGGACGGCCTTGCACTCTGTGGAAGCAGAAACGTCCCTTAGTCAAGCCCAGCTGCTGGCTGCCCCTGAACGTAGCCCTCCCCTGTACAACCCGGAGCTTGTATCGACGTCCCCGGAGTCGTGGGCGCGCAAACCGCTTGGGAGCGAGGAGGAATGCAGATGGAGGGGGAGGAGGGGTTGGTGTGCTCTGACTAACCCGTTGACGGTCCCACACACAGGCGTGGTGATTGCAAGGGATACAAAACCACAGCTTTGTTTGATTCCGGCAGCAACATTTCCATTGTTGCCCACCGATTTGTGCTACTGCGACAATACTTAAAATATGAGACCAGTATAATCTGTGTTCACGGAGAAATCCGCTGGTACAGGTCTGCCTGTTGTGTCATCAGTTACGTGGGATCGGTTCAGAAATTAACCGTAGCGGTCCTCCCAGATCCCCCACACCCTTTGATACTAGGACAGGACTGGTCTAAAATTAAAAGTGGTGAGACGCATACCAGTCCTGGGGTTAACTTGGGCCTAATTATAGACGGGGATGAGCCGTCAGAGAGAGAGATGAAGTGGCCGCCTTGAGTGACTTGGCAACATCCGGACCGTCGCGTACTGATACGTCATCCACCAACGCTGAGACAGAACTGGAGGAAACCACGCCCCTTGAGGTCAACCCAGACCCTCTCTCCCTTTTGCGGTTTCAATTTAAAGAGACGCTGGCTTCTTTTAAAAGGGAGCAGAGAAATGACGATTCCCTAAAGTTTGCAAAAAATGCAGTGGTTCTAGTCAACGGCCAACGCACTAACCAGTCGATGCCACAGGGTCCTCACTTTGTGTTAGTAAATGACCTTCTGTATCGCGTAGCTGAGCATGACGGGCAGGAGAGATGGCTACTGCTAATCCCGCGGACTTTCCGGCGGCAGGTCTGTGAGTTAGTACACGCCCACCTCCTAGGTGGCAATTTGGGCACCGAGAAAACCTGGGAGCGGATCAAGCTTCGCTTCTACTGGCCAGGAATCAATGAGGAGGTTTGTCGCTTTTGCACTTCCTGCCCGGAGTGTCAATTGCGACAAATTCCTAGAAAGTACCATGCTCCTCTCATTCCTATTCCCCTGATTGATGTTCCCTTCCACAGAATTGGGGTCGATTTAGTCGGACCTGTAGAGCCCTCAGCCCGAGGACACAAGTACATTTTAGTCCTCATGGATTATGCTACCAAATACCCCGAAGCTGTTCCGTTGCGCTCAGTCACTTCCAAAGCCATCGCACGGGAATTACTAGGGGTCTTTGTGCGCGTTGGCATCCCGATAGAAGTCTTGACGGACCGGGGGATGCCTTTTACCTCAGAGATGTTCAAGGAGACTGCCAAGTTACTTAAAATAAAGCATCTAAAGACCGCGGTGTATCATCCTCAAACTGACGGTCTGGTAGAGAGATTTAATCAGACACTCAAGCAAATGCTTCGTAAGGTGGTCAGCGAGGATGGAAGGAACTGGGATCAGCTCCTCCCCCTCGTCCTTTTTGCTTACCGGGAAGTCCCACAAGCCTCCACGGGGTTCTCCCCTTTTGAATTATTGTATGGGTGACAACCCCAGGGCATATTAGATATCCTAAAAGAAGGACGTGAAGAAGAGGCTCTTCCCTCTACAAACATACTGGAGTATATCGCGCAATTACGCGATAGATTCGGTAAGATTCTGCCCCTCCTTAAAAGTCACATGGAAGAGGCCCAAGCAGCACAGGTCCGATATTACGACCGTGGCATGTCTCTCCGGGAGATCGTGTTATGGTCCTAGTGCCTACCTCCCACCCTAAGTTGCCCCTACGAAGTTAAGGAGAGGAAAGGACTCGTCAACTATTTGGTGAGTCAACCCAATTGTTGGCCGAGGGAGTGGGTTTATCACGTGAACCTGCTGAAACCGTGGAAGGACAGGGATCCTGATCCCTCCTCCGGTCAGCCCCACTCACTCTTTGCTCACATGGCTAGCCTTAACTTCGGTGCGGATTTAAGTCCCAGACAATGACGGGAGCTGTAAACAGTTATCCTGTCTGTCCTGGAGGTAGTGAGTGAAAACCCCAGAAGGACCTCTCTGGTTGAGCACAACATTGTGACAGAGCCTGGGATTATAGTCTGAGAACGTCCGTATCGTCTTCCCAAGGCAAAAAGGGCTGAAGTGGAGCTTGAGCTCAAGCACATGCTGGAACTAGGTGTGATTGAGGAAAGTCATAGTCCCTGGTCCAGTCCCATTGTATTGGTCGCTAAGCCTGATGGGAGTTGGAGGTTTTGCAATGACTTCCGTCGGCCTAATCAAGTCTCCCAATTTGATGTCTATCCAATGCCACGAGTGGACGACCTCTTCGAGAGGCTTAGACAGGCTCAATATTTGACCACACTGGACATGACAAAGGGGTACTGGCAGGATCCTTTAATGGACTCCGCAAAGGTTAAAACCGCGTTCAGGATACTGACAGTATCGTGTCCTTCCATTTGAGTTACACGGGGCTCCAGCAACCTTCCAGCGTCTGGTGAACAAAGTGCTCTGGCCTCATAACTCATACAGTGCTGCCTACCTGGAAGACGTGGTCATCTATTCCAGCACATGGATGGAACACCTAACAGCATGTCCGAGCGGTATTGCGGACGCTGGGTGAGGCCGGGCTTCGGATTAATCCCAAGAAATGTTTCTTTGGATTGAGCGAAGCCAAGTATTTAGGCTACCTGGTGCGTTGGGGTACCGTGAGGCCACAGTGCTCCAAAGTAGATGCCATTTTGAAATGGCCCCGTCCGCGAACCAAGCGGCAGGTCCAAGCCTTTCTCTGGTTAGCGAGGTACTACCACCGGTTTGTGCCCCAGTTCTCAGAAAGAGTGGCGCCCTTGACTGATTTGACAAAGAAGAGGGCCCCAAACATTGTGGTATGGACTGAAAAGACAGGCGCTGCATTTGGTGACTTGAAGCAGGCCCTTACGTCCGCACCTATTTTGAAGGCACCTAACTTTTCTTTGCCTTTCATCCTCCAAACGGACGCTTCGGACACAGGCCTGGTAGCCGTACTGAGCCAAAGTGTCGATGGTGTGGAACACCCCATCATGTTCCTGAGCCGGAAACTGTTGGACCGGGAGACCAGGTATGCAGCGGTGGAGAGGGAGGCTTTGGCGATTAAATAGGCGATTACTCAGCTGAGGTACTACCTGTTGGGCCAGGAATTCACCCTTGTCACGGACCATGCACCTTTACAGTGGATGGCCCTGCACAAGGAGTCGAATCTGCAGGTCACCCGGTGGTTTCTTGACCTCCAGCCTACAAGTTTTCACCCGTTCATCGCCGGGGCGCTCTTCACACCAACGCTGATGCTCTTTCTCGGGTTCATGACCTCTTGGGCTGAGGGTTGGCCTTGTCACACACGTGCACATGGGAGGCAGCTAAAGGGCTTGAGTAAGAGCAGTTCCGAGGCATACCGGGATGTGGCAGAGTGCACTGACTCTTTTTCTCCCTTTCCTGTAGACCATTCACGGGAGATTCCACCTGGGTCTCTTGACGTCACTTCCGGGACCAAGCCTATGGAAGGAGACCTTGCCGGCTCCGGCCCCTGTGATGTCACGTCCGGGCTCGAACCAATGGCTGAAGACCTTCATGGGCCCGACCCCTATGATCTCACTTCCTGTCTTCCCCTTTAAAAACCTTTTCCCTATTCCCTCAGTTCTGTTTTGGACTCGGTTTTGTGCACATCAGTGCTGTATATAATATTACGACTTTGCAGCCGGGATACCAATTATACGGGTGGCTGCCCCAAAACTTTCTATGTCTCGGAGTCAAGTTTGTGACAACAGGCAGGGGTCTTAACTAGGAACACAAGAAATATGTAAAGGGTGGACAGACGAGAAGCAAAGTCAAAAACAAAAATGCAAAGCAAAGGTCCTACTGTCTTAATCTTCTTTGTTTATTTATCTGGTTTGTACAGTGCTATATACTGTATACCCTGCCGTTCTTTATTATATTCTGTAAGTGCCTTGAGAATGGGAAAGGTGCTATATAAATAAAATGTATTATTATTATTATTATTACTAATGTCTTTTGTTACCTCTGATGCGAGAGTTAATGTGACAGATCTGTTAGAGTGATCTTCAGTCCGGTATAACAGATATGCGTTTTACTTAGATGCCACCTTAAACAGGGAGCCTCCTAGCATGAAGCTCACATGTCTGGCAATGTGATAATATGGCCACGGCCAAGGAATTGGCCATAATAATAGAATTTCCTTAATAATAAAAAATGTTTTAATATTAAGTTCTAATTCAATATAAAAAACAACTCAAAAAACAAAATCACAACAGAGTGGACAACATTTTTTAAAAAAACAACAAAACCATAAAATGTTATTGATGCTCTAGATGGTTTTACAAGCTATTGAATTATAATAATTATTATTTTTTACATGTCTCTTGCATCTTGGCTTATTTTTGTTGAATAAATAACAGTGTTTTAGGTATGTATTTTGTTACCTGTCCTAGAGTCTGTTGTGTTTTAAGACTTGCCGATTGTTATTTATGTTGTGATACTGTATATACAATAATGAAGCTTAAAGAGAGAATACTGCATTTCCACATCACTATATTCAGAATGTACTTAGACCATGAGGAATGGATGAGATAATATGTATTTAAAACTATCTGGGTGGGTAATCCCACCCTGTGTAAAAGCAAACAAACAATGGAGTCTTCCTTTCCACTCTTTACCAGTAAATGAGTCACAAATCTGCCAGTAGCCACAGAGAGTCCTTACACCATAACTAACAACATTAGAGAGAGTAACATATAATGGAGATAAAGGAAGTAAAAAAACAAATATGTCTCTTGGGTCAGACTACAGTTATCCTGGAGTCCGAAATAGAGGTTTATTTACAAACTTTTAGCGTTTATTATCAGTCAGCCACTACAAATGATAGAAATCCTAGGGGACCACAAATTCAACAGTACTGGGCCTGTGTATGAAAATGTGATCGTGCTGACCTGGTAAGGCAGGGGCCATTTAGCTTAACTTGTATTGATTGTGTACACAATGAAGGATCTAAGTATCCAGCATTGATGGTGTTTGGGGATTTGAGCGTGGATTTAATGGAGGGAGATTCAGCTCATGATGAATATTTAATCATTAAATTGGCAGCTGCTAATTTGTGGTTGTTCTATGAAAATGGACACATAACTGGCCTACCTAGACCAAATAACATGTCATGGAATGAAACTGTTAAAATGAACACACACAGGATATGGTGGGTTGTGTTATACTGCAGGAGTTTCTAATTACGATGTCTTTGCCATGTTCCAGGTCTCAGCTTGGTGCCAAAGCCATTGCGCCGGGGGCCCTTCTAGATGCAACACCCACTCCACTCACTCCAACAAAAGCCCACTTTTACTTTTACCTAAGTCATATATAGTGGGAAAAGCATGGCTGGGAAGAAGCTCCTAGAAACTCCTAAAAACTAATCAGCAAGAAAAAACACAAAGCAAGTGGAAATGAACAGACATTTCTAGTAGTGACCTTTTCAGCATCATGTGAAAAATAAGTTCTTCAAAGGCACTTGAGATGTCCTAAGAACGGTTCTTTGCTAAGCCCAAGGAGAGAATATACAGTAGCTCCTTCTCTACTCCCAGGGCCAGATGGTGGTCTCTCTCTCGTATGAGCAGATGTGAAGATAACTCTGATCTCAGCTGACTACCCTGGCAGGGTAGTGAAATGACTATTCTGGCTTTTTCTCTCTTGCTACATTGAACTTGTTGACTAATTAAAGCATGCAAGAGGATTTCTCTTTTCATTTCCTGAACTCTGATTTTAAAATAGAAACCCAGACAAAAATAGAGAAAGTTCACCAAAGGGCCCAGTTTACTTACAGCATGCAAATACACATCTAGAGGTTTTCCACACAGACAGTTGTATTTAAGGCAAAATGGTTGCAAAGCAATTAGTGCTGGTGCCTCCAGGGACTGGAACAAATCTTGGCTGTTGTGATCTTTGTTATTGCCTTCTTCAAAATTGTTTTTTGAATATGAATATTTTGTTTTCAAGCACTTGTTTTTATTTTTATCATTACGATAATGATGTCATCTTGCTCCCATTTTGTACTCAGTTTACACTGAAACTGCCATGTTGTTTATTGGTTGCTATGCTGGCTGCGTGGCACAGTTACGCCTCACCTGTATAAGATGGTGGCAAACAATATCTTGCATCCTCGCTTTTGGATACCTATAAACAAACCTCTTCCATGACACATTCTGTATTTCTGGTTTTAATCAGAGAAATTATTCTTCATTAATTTTGGCTTCTTAGCTTTTGCAAGTCTTTTGACATTAGAATTGTGTCTGGCATTTTGGCTCTGGTGGTAGAGTTTTGGCCTTCATTTATACTAACTCTCTGCTCAGTTTTCTTTACCATGAATTTGTCCAGTCCCTTAAATCGTTTATCTTTTTGTTTTATCCTCATAGTTTTTTCAGTGTGCATTTTGTTTCTCACAAAATGCTCACAACACTAACCTGGTGAATATCCATTTGAAGTTTGCACTTTCTCCCAAATTTTTGAGTCCTGTCTAGCACATGATATGACTGAGACTAGCCACACCTACTTGAGACCCTGTGATTTGATTAAGCGGGCTCAGAAAATGGACGAATGGATGTTTAAATTGATGAATGTTACACATGTTATAAAAGAAATAAGCAGCTCCATGGAGAATCCCAGCAAACTTACTTACCTATTCCAAGTGACAATGCCATACCTTCCAGGATACCAATTAGGCTGAGTCTACGGCTGTGTGATATGAGATAGCAGGAGAGACTGAAGAAGCTGAATCTTTTCAGATTAAGTAAAAGGAGATTAAGTGGGGACATCAATGAAATTTTCAGAATTGTCAAGGAAATTAGCATGGTGGACCCCATTTGGGACTTTAAATATGTTCTTCACCAAAAACATGGAGGTCTCATTTATAAAACTTCACGTGGGTTCAAGTGTGACATAGCAATAAACAAATCTGATTTGTAAAACCTAATGCATGCACATTGCTACAGAATTTAACTTTATAAATCACATTTATTGTGTAAAATTTAATGCTACTTTAATGCCCTGGAACATCAACACAGACTATGCTAATCAACCTCATACATATGCAGTCAAAATGCTGCAGAACTTCACTGGCTGATAAAGCAGTCTCCCTTCTAACTCATCAAGACCACATCACCAGCACTGAAGAGTATCTGGCTGCACTCCACAACTGAACGTGCAAGATCATGTACAGCATTATAGCACATCTCCTCTGCCTTCTGGGGGTCAGAGAAAGACATAAGGTGCCAATATCTGAACAAGTAGCCACTATTTCCTGGTACATGGAATACTATGATTGTTGCTACAATGGATAGTATAAGCCATATAAAAAACTGAGGATTCTGCTTGTTACCTTACTAATAAGCCAGCCACCCTGTACAGTATCGTAATTTCCGTCAAAGATACTTTGCCTCAAAATAAATTAATCACGGGCTGAACAAGGTCTTGGAGACGCAACGTTCCTCAGCCATATCTTGGTATCACAGATGACTTGCGCATTGATAGAATGAAACTGCTCAGAGTTAACAAAAGCAGCTTCATTCTCGTTAGGTGCCCTTATTGCAATATGAGTGCAGTAAAGTGTTCTTCCATGCAAATATGCAGAATTGGCCCTCTAAAAAGGGAACTGAATTACAGTCTGTGCATCAGAATTATCACTTTTGAGGTTTTTAATACGTTTGTCACATCAACAAACATTATAATAACAGACAGGTGGTATGAATTTTTATACACCTTGGTCGTCATTTAGCTGCTTTGGCTGCATTTTCCTACTTGATCAAGGATGTTATCATTTTATAGTTTCTCCAAAACATTGCATATGGTTGGATCAGAGATGCTGTAAATATACTCACATTTTCCATTATGTTTTCTGTTATAAATCCCGACATTTGCATTGAAAGCTGCATACACACTTTTCAAGTTTATTGTTGTGCATATGCAAGGTTTATAAATCTGACCTATAGAGAGCACAGTGGACTAAGGGTATATTTTGGCAACATGTTGCAAAGTATTTCTTTTTCTGGAGAACTGTTGATACATGAAGAAAGTAATCAAGCAGTATGGTTGAAAGTAGCACTTTGAAGTCCTTAAAATTTATACTCATTGATATATTTGGGAGCATTAGATTAGTGGTTCCTAACCTTTTCACCCTTAGAAAATGTTTGTTTGCACCCCCTATAAAAGTAATATCACAGCTGAAGATGAAGCAGTCAAATTTCTAATTTTTGAAACACAAATTGAAACACATAGAGTACTGCAAGTGAACAAGTCAAACTCAAAAAAATAAGCTTTTAACTCAGTGAATAAAATTTAAATATAAATTGAGCAATTTACCTTTATAAATCTCAAGTATAAATCTCTGCGGTGGGTTGGCACCCTGCCCAGGATTGGTTCCCTGCCTTGTGCCCTGTGTTGGCTGGGATTGGCTCCAGCAGACCCCCGTGACCCTGTGTTCGGATTCAGCGGGTTGGATAATGGATGGATGGATGGAAGTATAAATCTGGAGCATCCCATGAAGCATTAAGTGCCATGAGAAAAATGACACGTAATCAGTTATCGAGGGGTTTGGGATATTGGAGACCCCCATGAAGCAACAGGTGCTGATGTGCTGCTAAGCAATGAAATGCAGCCAACAAGCTTTGTCCACCAGAGAACACCTACACTGCAATTCAAAAAAAGATGTGCTGCACAGTTTAAGTTGCTGCGCTACTGTCAGGACCACCAGCAGGACAGATGGGCTGAATGTAAGCAGCAGGTGTTGCATCCAATTCAGTTCCCCCTTGTCTCTTCAGGTACAAATGTTAATCAAACCTCGGAATCAGTGCCGTTTCATGACCTGAAATCAATACTAGACCTCGCTGTCTCTATGGATCATTGTAAGGTCCAAATTCAATTGTCTTATAAAAGTTATTCATCTTTATGGACACTCTGACGGCAACAAGTAACCTCTGATAATGCGTATTTTGGCAGCTTATTCACTGGTGACAATTGTGCGCACAATGCTTGGTGCTTTTCATATCACAGAAGAGGAGTACTGACGAATAAATGACCTACAAATGACAGCACATTGCAAGACACCGACTGCAGCACGACAAAGTTGGACAACACATCTCACTCGGTTTTGGTGAATCGTGATGCAGCCTTCCTCTTTGTTGCACCCCTATTTGGGGACCCCTGCTTTAAACCAACACCACACACACACACTGCTGACTCCTTTGGGCCACTTTATTATTAGACCTAATGACATTTGTTTCTTTAAATTAGCCAAACAATATTGACTCACTCACCTCCTTTGCTCTCCTAATACCAGTTTTGTACATTTCACCCTACGTGATCTGTTCTCTGAATATTGTCTTGTTTTTATGTTTACTATTGTTTTATGTTTACTGTTTCTCTTGTAGGTATGGTTAGTTTAACAATAGATTTGGCCCATCTTTATCCTCTTTCTATTCTGTCATGGTAAGACAAACACAAGAACTCAGACAGAGAAACCTCTCTTCTGTTTGCATCATCAAAGCACCTACTGCACATCCTTGGGGCTGCATTGTATGAATTCTGCTTCTGGCTGGAATGCTCATTGATTACCATTTTTCTTACACATAACAGCACACCCCTAACAACTTAAGACAAAATCAAAACTGTTTGGTTTTGTCGTGGCTTGTCGCAGACCATTCTAACTGAGGGATGACTGGAGGCCAACGGGCGTGCACTATGACTGTCTACAACTCTCTATGACTGTGTAAATGAAATCTGCCAACACAAATCTCACAACAAAGAGTGGTGCGTTGTGATGCTGGTTTTACTTTAATGGTTTTCTATTCATGTTTCCTCATGTGGATCCCAGAGGGGTGGTGTCATCTAATCCCGCAGGGCCTGAAGCTCTGTTTAGGATGCTCCTCAGGCCACAGTCTAATGGATCTCCGTGGCCTTTGGTTCTTGCATTCTGAGCTGGTCTGCTCCCTTTTATGTGAGTTGTTGAGTTACTATTAATGATAGTTTCACTTTGTCTTTTTTGAGTAGTTGGGAGATTTCAGCTGTGCGTTCTTTGCAAGGCCTTTAACCTGCATTTGCTTTGTCCTGGGTATGACATTAATCTGCATCCAGCTCTGCAAGCAGGTCCTCCAACTTACATGGAAAAATTGGGGTTGGTGGAAGGATTGGCCTTCCAGCCATCGTAAAAAAAAAAAAAAAAAACGAAACCTCACACCAAACCTCCAGGGTGGTGTTGAAGTGTCACCTGCTGCACTCGGGTCCCAGTCCAGGTGGTTCGGCATGTGGTGGGTGCTGTAACGCGCTATCGGCAAATGCTCCCAACCCCCCGTATTTCTTCTCACCTTGAGGGTTTTCCCCCTCTAGCTGGATTTCCAAACCATTTTGTTTAGAATTAATGTTCATTGTGCAACTTTGGGTGTAGTGTTTTGTTTGGATGTTCTTTGTGCTATTTCTTGAATTTTCAGCATTATTATAGAAGTTTTCTTGGTTTATATTTTTGGATAACTTACTTTTTTTGGTATCTAGACTCTCTCTGTCTTTGAGTTTTTTTTTGGTAGTGTTAATTTCTTCAGACTTTTTGGGCTTAATTGCCTTAAATAGCATAATTTTTGGGGAGGGGGGTTTCATGGTCTTTTCTGTTCTGACTATCGACCCTTATATCATAAGGGTACTAGCTCTACACAACATTCACAACTGCTTCCACCGATGAGCAGCCCTTGGCAGGGCATGTGTGTTGCTTAATAGATGTACTCATGTGCAGTATTTGGCTAACTGGCAGCATTTCATACACCACTCTGGCTTTTTAATTGTCCTTTTTGTCCAAGAGCTGCAATGTCCCTGCTGGCTCAAATTGTTTGTTTCTCCCTGTTCTATTACTTCATTACTCTCTAGATGTCCTCAATGTGTATAGCTTGTATCCCTTTTTGTAATTTTACACCACCACTGTTGCAGATTTGTACAGGGCCCTTACCACTTGCTGCATTAAATCTTCTGGGCCCCCCCATTGTCTACTATTGTTGCATTTCTTGCTTATGGGTTTACTTCCTAATATTGTACTGTGCAGTTGTTAAGTCTCATGTTATATTTTATATTATGTTATCTTACTAGTCCAGCAAAATGCCTTGTGATGATGCATCCGGCTTTAATGATGTAATATAAAGTGAAGATTGACTTGATATACTAAATCACTGGATTACCAGGCATGTTATTTACCTAATTTTTAAATCCATTAAAGCAATTATTAAATTCAATTTTTGACAATTTATCTCCGGTCTCAAATGTAAAGCAGGGCACAGCAGCCCAGGATGGAATGCCAGTCTATGGTAGGACACCCGCTTATAATCACACAGTGCCAATATGGAGTCACCAACTAACCTTGGAGTGTTTAAGAAAACCAAAGTACTTGGGAGGAAAAAAAAAACACTCATGAAGACCAAGAGAGAAACAATGCAGACTCCACAAAGACACTGCCCAAGCCGCCATTCATGCCATGGCCACTGGAGCTGTGAGATGGCAGCACCACACCCTTACTTGGATGGTGTTTTGATCCTAATACCCTCTAGGTTACTGTCTCTCACATTAATATTATTATTATTGTTATCATATTTTATTCACATTCCCTCTTGATATTTTGTCTCATTTAGACCAGTTACATACAGTATTTTAGGAACTCCATCACACTTTGTATTGCCGATGTTTCAAATCTTTGAAGGCAGCAGGTCATTAGGTCATTAATCTTACATCTCCTCAATCCTGCATTTTCCTTCTCTTTTTCTGAAAGTGTACAATTTAGAATAAATTCTTGTCTTTTTCATTTTTATAATTTATACAAGTATGTGCCTCACATTTTAATCTTCAAAAAATTCAAAGACTCATTTTTTAACACCTTATCTGTCTTTTTCTCTGGTGAGAAAGCATTTGCCTCACATATCATATCAGCACCGGTAGGACTGTGTGAAGCAGTATTGTGGAAACTCCGTTCAGATTGTGCTCTCCTTGTTTTCAGTGGGTCAGGTTTCTTATCCCCATTTTCTCCCTGAATATTAATTTTGAAGGGTTTGCAAATTGTTCATTGCCTTGTTGTGTTTCTATGTCTCCATGTCCTAGTTACCAGTGATCGCAACCCTAGTGCTTTGCAGGACAGTTGCTATGTTAGCACGTACAGTATAAAAGAAACACATTATTTTAACATTTTAAATAATGAAAGAAAGTATCACCCAAGTGAATCAGACAGCTTACCCCCTACAATACCATTTACTTGTATTAGTTTTAATACTATGACTTTGCAGCTAACACTTCTGTAGAACAAACAATAATTATGAAAGGAAAGGCCCCCTGTGGGAGCCCATGCTGTATTAAGATCTCTTTGTTGACGTACCCATACATGTCCACACTACTACTAACACTCGTATGAAGAAGTGAAGTCAGCCATTGTGTTTAGTTCTGCCCCCATAAGGTCAAGAGACAAACTCTTACAAAGTAAACTAGCAGTACTGCAGCCCAGCCTTTAATTGCAGTCTGTTTGCATCTGCATTTCTGCCTCAATTTTCTTTTGAATATGAACCAGTGAAGGATACTCTGATCCCAGCTGGATTTCTGCCGGGAGTGCCATCTACTGGAGTTGGCACATATGTGTGCATTTCATCCCAAGCCCATGCTGTTGCTAACTTTACCCTGGCACACTGTAGATGAGCCCATGTTAAAATGTCACCCTCCACTCTTAGAAATACTGGCTCTTTAATGGCTAATTATGTTTTTTTTACTGGGTCCCTTGTACAACTGTTGCTTGACAAAGCACCATTACATTCTGGGAAGGGTTTTCCACATATGAAGTTAGTTCTTTCTGCTCCCGAAAAAACTTAACGAAGTTTATATAATCTAATCTAAAAATTTCCTGATATGTAGAAAAACAAACTGAAATCTCTAAAGTTTGGGACATTACCTAGGCGGACACTAATAGATCAAGAAAACCTGAACATAGCCTGTATTATTGTATGCAACAAGAGTCCTTTAAAAATCATAACTTACTGGTATTTCACAAATCTATTATCATCTGTTCATTGTTAATTATTGATATGGATCTAAATAAATAAACGTTTTATCTGGAAGCTTCAGGTGGATGGTTCTTTTGGCAACAAAACCTAGTTCCCCTATTGCATCACCCTAAAGAACCACTCCGGCACCTTTATTTCCAAGAGTGTCTGTGGGGCTGATGGCTCCTTTTCCAAGCAATCCTAGAAAAAAATGAATTTCTGTAAATCAGTTGTTATGCAACTTGATACGTTTTGCACAAGACTTGGCTGTAGTCGCCAGGGCTGTCTTACCAGCATCACAGGCTCCCAGGCAAAATAGTGTGCTCGTTTTGACAGCAAAACAGAAACATATATAGGCATCAGAAACATTATGGGCCCCTATGCTCCCGGTGCACCCAGGCAGTGCCATTTGTGTACATCCATTAAAATGGTCCCAGTTGTTGTCTGTAAAAAAAGATGGAATTTTGGCAAGATATCAGTGCAGTATTTTTGCAGCACAATAGAAAATCATTCTCAGGTAACATTAGCAAAAAGTTTCAAATAAACTGCATAGCTCATTTTAGTTTAGGTAAGTTAAAAATCACTAACAATTTCTGTAACTGCATGAAAGATGTTTTAGAAAATAAGGTCCAACTTGTGAAGGTCAGTTGTAAATTGCTGAAGGCGCTTGGAGTTATGAAAGAACACAGATGTGTTGAAGATGCAAGTTATGGCTGACGCTTTGCTTGTGTCCAGTCCTGCGCTTTGGGGCTTGCTACTGCACACAATAGTCACTTCGTGCTTCGTAGGGTCTTGTCACGTAACAGTAAAGTGTCCAACAGATGGACGACACTTTACACGGTTTTGCACATCACCAAGTGACTAACGGAACCCTATACACAGCCCTCGCTGTCAAATGTCTTTTCATAACGATGTAATTTTTCTGGGTTGTTGGTAACATCGGAGACGAAAGCCCGCCCGTGCTGCCAATGCAAGCGCGTGCCCTGCAGGAGGGAGGGGTTAGCAGCGCACACGATCGGACCCTGCCTGGGGAGTCCGAGTACAAATGAGGCACCTCGGCAATCCAATGAGCCGAAGGAGGAGAACGCCAAGGGAGTAGGGGATGCGCGCTTGAGAAGAGCAGGCATGCTCTCGATGCAACAGTTCACTTCACTGACTCCTGGCGAGCAGTACCAGCAAGTCGCCTCCAGTAACGGGGTAGGTACAGCCTGGCGGGGCACTTCGACTACCGAACGATTCGATTCGTTGGGTGCGCATGGGGGGTTAAGAGGGTGCACTTAGTCGGCTTTCCGTGGCGACCGAAAAAAAAAAACAAAAGTGATGGCTGGTGCAGCACAGACGTGTCCCCAGGACTTGGCAACCTGAATCGCATCAGAGGCGACTGACTTGGTGTATAAAGGCTGCCACAGTTATCCTCGAAGGAACTGTTTTTGTCATTGACAAAATCAAACGAATGGCAAAAAACGTAGAGTTTAACAGATGTTTACAAAAGTTACGGTTTATTCCTCTAATTCATAGATTAAAGTGGTAAACTAATGCAAACTGCGATCCGCTTTTTGTGTTCTATGAAATAAAACGTTCTGGATTGGAATCCAGCAATACACTCGGTCACTAAATTCCACCTACTCGAGTAAAAGTGAAATAACGACTTGAAGTGAGCATCAGTATTTTCTTAAGGTTTGTCGATACTTATTACAACACTTGAAATGTGTTGTTATGTTTTACGAAGCAAACGTCGGAATGTTTTCTGTTGATTCTGAAGAAAGTAAAATGAAACAACTGGCTGTGCAATCAAACGCACTGATTCAGCCTCCTGAAATAACGCCGCGTAAAGGGCAGCAACGGTGAGGAATTCGTTATTGTATTGTATTGTATTTCGATAGGTATAAAAAGTACCGCCGGCACGCTTTTTCATTGCGTATTGTTATTTAACAAAAAATAACAAATTGTAAGAAAAACACTTAAACAAGATGTAGACGGCAATTTTCAAAATCATTTGTGCCATTATGTACAATTTCAATTTTGCACTTTTCTTTAAAAAACACAGCCGATCATCACGTCGTCTCTTACTAATGAATGCATGTCCTTTCAAAGTGAGATCGCAAAATAACGTATATTACCACACACAGGCACTCTGATATCAAGCGTCTCAGACGGGAAAGCTACGAATTATAAAGGATAAAACGATCTGCACGCTGGCTTTACATTGTACTATCTAGGCGAAGTTCGTCTTAAATATGGAGGCAATGGTAATAAAGTGGACGGTAAGGTAATTGACTTTAGCTTTAAAATCAAGCATTGCTTTACATTTTATATAGTGGCTTTCATAAACGTTGAAACCGGTCTGCAGAAAACTAAAAAAATATAAGAGTCGGACCCCCGCGTCTGTTAGCAGCCTTATCGACACTTTAATGATTAGACTCCGCTTCAAATGAGAGTTAGTTCGAGTAATAATTTACAGTCTTGACAATTTTCTCCTATCCGACGCGCTTTTTTCGCTTATCAATATTAATTAGCACAGGCAAAACCACTTTTGCGAGCTTCCTCTCACACCTCAATAGCTAAAAATAAGTTTTCTCTTCAAGATGAGATTTCAGATTGTCAATTCTATATGACGACTGCTGTTGAAATGGAAAGTATGAATACCAAAATACCTGTTTAAAAATAGCCGGACTTAGCGAAGTGCCCGTGGTCCTAGCGCCGACAAAATCAGCGGATATGCGACGTGACTGTTAGGAATCGAAACGGGCTTCCATCTGCGCCAGTAATACGCGCTTAAAACTTGTGTATTTTACAGGTAGACGAGGACGCTGCATCTCTCCATCCTTATTCCGATTAGGGTCGTGAGGCAGCCACACCTGCCCGAACTCTTGTGTCTCTGCGCTTAACCACAAGAACTCACGTCTCAAGTCACCACAAACCAGCGATTGCACAAGTTAATGAAGGAAGACAAGTATCTAAAGCAAAAATCGAGCACACTCACTACTACTTTAATTATAGGCATATATATTGTCACGAGAAAGTACGGTTTGGGAAAATGTGAAATAATGACAATGATGATAAAGCGGAACCCACCTGGCAAGCGACTTTAATGTTGAATGCCATCTGAACGTTCTTCTTCTTCTTTGTAAGACCCCATATTCCCCGACCACCGAGGTTTCTGAGTTGGGTTAATTGGCGGGTGGAGTGCAAACCATGTGAGTTCAAATCCTGCTACTGACACTGCGTGACCATGAGCAAGGCAATTCACGTGCCTGTGCTCCTACTGGAAAAACGAAAGAAGCGTGACAGACTGTATCTTAAATGTTGTAAACGCCTTGCATAAAAGCATCAGGTAAATCATAGTAATAAATCATAAACCGGCTCAGGAGGCATGAGTATGGATATGTGCCCAGTGATGAAGTGGCACCCCGGCCAAGACTTTTCCTGTTTTGAGATCTCAACTGGAGACCCTGCCATTGGATTGCGAAAGCAAAATTTAATGTTTATTTAATATAGTGCCTCCTATAGTGAAAAGCACCCATTGGCACTTTACAAATACACAAATACGGCACTTAGTTACAAAAATAGATAGATAGATAGATAGATAGATAGATAGATAGATAGATAGATAGATAGATAGATAGATAGATAGATAGATAGATATGAATAAATGGTAGTATACAGGATGACAGATAGATAGATAGATAGATAGATAGATAGATAGATAGATAGATAGATAGATAGATAGATAGATAGATATGAATATATGGTAGTATACAGGATGACAGATAGATGTATAGACAGATATGAATAAATGGTAGTATACAGGATGATAGATAGATAGATAGATATTCAGGGGCACAAGTCAGGAAACAGCTCAGCAATCAACTTGGCAAAAAGTTTGACGAAGTTAGTATAGTATGATTAATCGACATAATCGTGGATGTTACTACTTCACGGACTAAAGCCAGCTTATCTTTCGAAATAACTATTCCAATATTGTGATCTGTTAAGTTCTTTGTATTCGTAGTTGCGTTGCATACAATGTCAAACACATTATGTCGTATGTTATCTCTAAATAACGATAAAGAATACTGTATTATTTATTGAAATTCTGAGCCTGTCGTACAAGGTAATGAATTGCAGCTCTTCCCTCGGCTTTAGGACCCAGGGGACTTTTAGTGGCGTCTTTTCTGATCTGAAGAGCCTTCGTGTAAAAAAACGTGTTATCATCTGAGAGAGAGAGAGAAAGAGGTAGGGAGCCCATGAGCATTTCAATCCAAAGCATGCCCTTTAACGATGTCTCCTTAAATCTTACTTACACGTAAGTTTCATTCTGAAAAACCCGATCACTCTACTCGGCATCTAAGGAGATGTGTGAGCAAAGTCATAGCGTGGAAGTCCTGACTGCGTTTGACATTGGTGGTCGTTTGCTGGGCGCCGGCGAGTACGTGTTTGCGCGCGTGTCAAACGCTCATTTCACGCCGTCACGATGTCTATTGTGGGAGCCTGCATTTACACTTCCCACGGCAAAGTGTTCCCAAATTGAACACAGGGCGACATTCTGGAAGTACCTGTGCGTTGGCTGTGTCCTTTCATCCGCCTCGGTCGTAGTGCCGAGGAGAGTTCCCGGTCGTCTGCTCTTCAACTTCACGGTGAACTTCAGGCTGTCGTTACAAGTGAGGGCATCAGAAGGAAGCGCTCTGCAGCGGGCAGGACAGGACAGGGCAGGGCAAGGCAGGACACACACGGCGTTGGCGGCGCATTGCCTCTCAGTCTCAGCAGCTTGTGAACGTTTCTCCGAAGTGTGACCTTTTTTTAGGGCTCAAGTTTTCATTATTATTTTTTTTTGCCGTAAATATATTATTGAAGCAGTACAACTGACCGATTCATGTGGAACTTATCAGGTACCACTATAATCAGTAAGTCGCTTTGGGCAAAAGGGATCCTTTAACTAAGTGTCAACTATGCATCTTCTATATTTTACAATTCTATTTATTCTCTGCAGGCAAAATCAAATCTGGGCGAACAGCACAGTCGTCACTGGGCACTCGCTCACTCGCCAATGACGTGTTAGTCACAGTTCGGCAGCAATTGCACGCAGCTCATAAACTGTTGTTGAAAGTGTTAATGACAGTTGAATACTAAGAACATTCATAATAAATATTCTTAAAAAATAAATATGGTTATATAATATCAGCAGTAATGATAATAATTAATCCTAGTTAACTATACATTCTGTTTTAGCAGGCAGTGTAACTGTCACTCTAGTGTCATCAGTCATGTTCCATTCCTACTTCCCATCATTATTTGTTTGCGCTCTGCGGAATATAATAATCCATGCCTGTAAATGACACCCCTGTTCTTGGTTGTTCTCTTTGTAACAGGTCTTGGGGACAGATGAAGACAACATGGGGCGTGCTTGCTCTCAGAAGCTGACCTCCACCAAGTACATGCGGCTCCTTTTGTTTATTTTAATACCATGCCTTTGCGCACTCGTCTGCTTGGTGGCCATGCTGTTGGCTTTTGTAGGTAAGTCTACTTCTTCTGGGATTTTCTGTGTCAGAAGGGCGGATCAAGTGTGGATATTGGAAGGTATTTCACACAAAAAAGCACTAAAGGAAGGCCTCCTTTTCCTGTAACCTAGTAATTTATAAACTCTGTGTATCTACTATTCACGGACAATTTGAATCTTTGGAGAAATGCAAAATGTATTTTTGGGATCAAGTGCTCAAATGCTTACGTGGCAAATCTTATGGGAAAATAATAACCTGGAAGCTTAGATTATGTAGTGCACACAGTTTGTTTTACACTGATTTCCTGTCTCTGTTATGTGGAAGCTTGCTAATTATTTTATAGTAATTTTATTTAAGAGAGAAGAAAAATCAGCTTAACTGAAGTTCAGTTTTTCCTATTCACTGTCACGTTGCACAAAAGCATCCTGAGAGAAATTCCAGTTAAGATGGATTTGGCCGTAAACAAGAATAGCAACATGTTAATAACCTGGCCAGGAAACTTGAATAGTAAACAGAAGGAAAAAAAAAGACACCCATTGTACAGTAAATTCTAATTGCATTATATTTATCTGCAAGCTGTTTATGGACTTATGAAATCATTGGTATTGTATTGAAACCTTAAAATGACTACAGGTTTGCACCAATATAGTGTAGCTGAAGTCAACATGACCATCATCATTAAGTTCTTCCATGTGAAGCCTGAATACCATGAGGACTGATTGAGGTCATTAATGTTAGGTAGAATGCCTAGAGGGGGCTGGGTGGTCTTGTGGCCTCGGAACCCCTGCAGATTTTGTTTTTGTTTCTCCAGCCGTCTGGAGTTTTTTTTTTTGTTTTGTTTTTTCTGTACTCCGTAGCCATCGGACCTTACTTTTATTCTATGTTAATTAGTATTGCCTAATTTTATTTTTTATATTTTTTCTTTCTTCATCCTGTAAAGCACTTTGTGCTACATCATTTGTATGAAAATGTGCTATATAAATAAATACTGTTGTTGTTGTGGTTATGATGTAATAAAGAATACGTAGGCTACAGTCTAATCCTGAAACGAGTGCTCAAAGGATGCCTTTGATTCTGCAGAACTACAGAACATGAACAGTTTCTTTATTAGACTTACTGTAGCTGACAAAGCATTAGTAGCAGAGTGGTTAGTGTTGGTACCTCACATCTCCAAGGACTTGAGGGCAGGTTGTTTGTGTTGAGATTAGCACCTTCTTGCTTTTACAGTCTGGGCGTTTTTCAACTACTGTTCTTTTCTCATCCATTCCAAATGCCCCTGTCATGGACTGTGTCCTCGACAGGATTGGTTTGTGCCGTGTGCCTGGTGGATGAATTTTAAAGTCGTTTTATGTTTATGTTGAAGTAATGTATGTTCAAGGGATTTTGTTTTTGTGTTTGTGATGCAGGCACAGCACCAATGGTTCAATTGAAGACTGTGAATTTTTTTATAGTGGGTATGAAGTTGTGGATCTGAAAGAAATCATGTTATTAACAAAACAGTAATTAGAATAAAGGGGATAAATATAAGGAAGCACAAAGTATCAAATAAATTGACCAACGCATAACCCTGGCTACTATTCTTGGCCCAGCCATAACTGTGTACCTAGCAGGATGTTTTATGCACTGTTCTACCAGAATAGAGAAGAATATTAAGAGGACCTTCCTTCATTTCCTCTTTCCTTCTTTCTCTTGCAATACCTCTGGCTGTACTTATCCCCACCAGTTGTTCACATAAACGGAAGTTCACTGGCCTGGTGACTGAAAGGAGCTTTCAAGCCCTGGCTAAGAACCACTTCTGACTAATCTTGAGAATAACGTCCAGGTTAAGATTGTGTTTTAGAACCTGTGGTGCTGTCCTCAAAGGTCTTGCTCTCATGGCCCCATGTATTCCTGCAAGTCTGGACCTGAGTAGACGACCTCCAAGTCACCTGCCCATTACACTGAGTACTGGGGTGCCACATGTAGCACTGTGGGTCCTGCTGCATGTTCCTTATGGTTCATCTATTACTAAATCACCCTTGTATTGTGATGGTTTGACTAGAATGTCATGGCTGTATCTAAGTAATTAGTACCAGTACAGTTATAGCAACACTTCGGTTCTGAATGCAATAAAAGTCTGCATCATCAACCTTGACTTGGTGTCACCCCATCATTATCAAGCAGCGTTTATCCTAACACTTCATTTTTGATAATAGGTTATTGTCATGCCCCACAGACACCATATTCTGGGATGATCAGTGATATATATGCTTACTGCTGCAATAATGTTTGTCCTCAGTTACATCTGTTATCACACTTCTCACTTGTTAGTGCCGGTTAAACAACTGGTGATCATCATGGGAGTCTTGTTGAGCTCCTCTTACAGCAGAATCCTTTACAGTCACAGTAATCAATGAGTCAGTATCAAGCCTTGCAGATCCATTCAAAGCACATAAATGATCTGACCAATGACATGTCCAATAGTTGTGAAGTGCGTGGCTATAGTATGTCAAAGTGCATTTTGGCAAGATTGCGGTCTTCAGAAGAATAGTCACCCTGCAAAGAGGTGAAGAACACAGTCCTCAGACAAAGAATGCTCAGGCGTCAAGTACAGTATAAGGATGCAGGAGGGAGCAGTCAGTCCAGCATCTCTGGATAAGAACAATTTTAAGTTCTGTTTTTTGTAAACTGTTCCACAGCTCTCAGTGATGCCATCAGTAACATTTGTAACTGGTTTGGATTCTGAATTTTGGGTCATTGTTTGGCATTTGTGGCGCATTGCTTACTGTACACTAATAAGTGTATTACCCAGAATGAGTTTGAGAGTTTTTGTAGGACAGCGTCCTGCAGAGTAGACTGTAGAGTTGTTTTTGTGTGAGAAGTGTTAACATGGGTGAAAGATTCAGGCATGTGTGCTAGTACTGGCATTACAGCAGAGAATTTGAAACAACGAAAACAAAATCCAGTCATATGTATGAATCATTATAACCCAACCAACCAATCACGCACTTTGCAGACACCCAAGTGATACAAGCCCACAGACCTGTATTCGTTCTGGTCACCCTAATCACAGATGTAAACAATATGCACTGTTATGTTCAGAGTCCTCTCTATACTAGCTCCGTTACTCTTTGTAAACATGCTTATTTATTTTTGATGGAACTGTTAAACTTAAAACCTTTAAATTGGATGCTGAAAGGTCTTTTATATGCAAGTGTCTTACTATGTAATATTTTTTAGGCTTTTTCACAAGCTGCAGATTATTAAAAAGGTGCTAATTATAAATTGTTTTGTGAATTGAGGATCACAGAATCACATAGTGCTAATTATGTAATTATATGATGACAAAGATTATATGTAATAAAATCTGTTAGTGCTGTACACTTCTAGCATCTTAATCCTGTGGATATTAAGTAAATACTGCAGAGTATAGAAAGTAGGGCAAATGAAATCAACTGGTAAAACAAATGCCTAGAAGAGATTTAGTTTCAAAGTTCATAGTCATTCAGTTTTGTCTGTCTTTGGAAGACTTCAATCCAGTATATAATAAAAGATATTGGAATATAAAAAAACGCAGTAAGGACTGTGCCCTATGTGGGTGTTTAAATATGAGAGGGAAACATTTCAAATGTGTAAAGGATTTTGGGGAATGGATAGATAGATAGATAGATAGATAGATAGATACTTTATTAATCCCAATGGGAAATTCACAATGGGATAGCATTGGGATTGCAGAAGATAGGGGAAGGGTTAATACTGTCACTCCATAGTGCCCCCAAGTATCCCTCTAACCTCTGACCTGTCTTTATTAGTGCCTGTAGTCATTTCATCGAGCCTCTTCTGTCACTGCACCCTGGTGATTGGCTCTCACTTGACAGATTCTGGGATGCACAACATCTTCAGTTCCCCGCAGAGTTTCACTTGTCCCAATTGGAAAGTGTGAGATACTGTGTGCTTACCTCTGGTGATCTTTTGCCCTCCTTGTATCATGCCTTTTTAGCTTGTCAATTTCCTTGGTGCCTCAGAGGATTTACTTCATGGGTACCCAGCACACCTATTTTAGTAACCTGTGGTGGACCCTGTCCACTTACACAGTGACATGCACACGGGCTCTCCTTTTACCAGTTGGGCTTTTGTCATGCTATATGACCCTGGATCGACCTGCCTTCTGTAATGTGCCATTCTAAAGCTTGCTTTGCAAGTGGAAACTCTCCATAGGTCCTTCAGCCAGTTGTTCAAGAGTGTTTGCCTGATCTCAAAACTATAGATTTTCATTTGTTATGGATTACAGGATGGGGTAAATGAAAAAAAACAGATGTTAAATCTTTTCTAAAAGAAAATTTTGTTAGCTTTTATCTACCACATGCTAATCCATCTGGTCATGGGGTAGCAGAGACAATAGATGTATGGCAGGAACCAAACAAAAGTGGGCCACCGGTAACGTTGGCCAGATGAGATTAGATTACATTACCCGTATTTAACATTAGACTGTCCAATGACATGAAATAAAGATCTGGTTAATGTAAACATCAAAGAGGATTTTTACAATTTTTGTGTTGTCTTGTGTCAGAGCCCTATAGTAATATCTCTATGAGTTCCCAATAACTGTCATAATCCTAAAACTCCTTTTTGGCGAAAAGTTCACATTTCTGTTTTGCCACTACTGATTCCTAGTTCTAATTTCCTTTTTCATTGTGATTAGACTGGGTATAGCTCAGCTCCACATTATTACTGACAATTTTTGTTTTCATTTCCTTCTTGGAATGCCTTCTGGCATGTGCATAAGATTTGGAAAGCATGTTAACAAAATGAAAGTGGTCAGAAGGTGAGCAAACCAGTGCCAAAATGCCTACTGTGAAGGGCAACATTATCACAGTTGTATTTACATTCAGACGTGTGTGCAGATGCACTTTGTCTTGAAGGAAATACAAATTAACAGACCATAACATTTCAATCGATCCCCTAATGCATTTAATAATTCAGTTCAAGTACAAGGCAGGCACCAAGTCTGGATGACTATTGCAGTGTACTGTCAGACCCACGGTCATTCTCACTGGGGCAAACTAGAGTCACCAGTTTACTATACACATGGAATGTGCCAGGAAAACCCATATAATAATAAAAAATACAAGTAAGTTTTGTGTCAAAAAGCCAAAACAAAAAACATAATGTAACATTGTAGAAGATTATTCAAATCTTTGTTATGAAAAAATATTGTTCAAATATTATTTATTTTACATAAAGATAAATAATTTTCTTGAATTATGTTTGTATCAGCTCCAAGGAAAATGATTTACTTTTAACACAGGGGCAAATGTTTATTAGTAGACTTATTTCTGTTCCTCAAGGTGGCTATGCTTGGGATCAGTTGGCTGCTTAGGCAGAAAAGGAGGGCGTGAAAAGGAAGAAAAAAAGAGCGGGAGAGGCGTGTGTGGAGGATGCATGCCGGCATGGAGAGAGGGTGTGTGGCAGATTTTTTCTTCTTTATGAGTTGAGTGTAAATGTAAAAGAATGTGAAGAACAATGGTAAAAAAAAAGAAGCAATTAAGAAAAAAAAAGACAATGGACACGGGACTTAAGGAGTTTTTCAATGGTTTGATGAACTGATTTGAAGATGGATTGGGGGTTTCGGCATCGTGGACATGTGCTAACAGGAACCCGGAAGAAGTGACAGCTGGCGTACACCTCTACAGTCAAGAAAGAAAAGAAAAAAGAGCTTCTTAAACAGACTGGGAAAAATCAAGTGTGGGCAACAGGCTCAGGAATTGTAAAATTTTTTTCTTGGTTTAGATGTGTTTTTTTGGCAACAATAAGACCATAAAGGATTTCTTTCTTGTTATCATTTCATCTGAGCTCCAACGTGTGCCAACAATAGGTAGTTACTACAGACTTTAAAGATTCTAGTCTCTTTACTCTTATAATATGATATGATATATATATATATATATATATATATATATATATATATATATACAGTAATCCCTCCTCCATCGCGGGGGTTGCGTTCCAGAGCCACCCGCGAAATAAGAAAATCCACGAAGTAGAAACCATATGTTTATATGGTTATTTTTATATTGTCATACTTGGGTCACAGATTTGCGCAGAAACACAGGAGGTTGTAGAGAGACAGGAACGTTATTCAAACACTGCAAACAAACATTTGTCTCTTTTTCAAAAGTTTAAACTGTGTTCCATGACAAGACAGAGATGACAGTTCCATCTCACAATTAAAAGAATGCAAACATATCTTCCTCTTCAAAGGAGTGCGTGTCAGGAGCACAGAATGTCACATAGATAGAGAAAACAATCTCTAGCAAACAAATCAATAGGGCTGTTTGACTTTTAAGTATGCGAAGCACCGCGGCACAAAGCTGTTGAAGGCGGCAGCTCACACCCCCTCCGTCAGGAGCAGGGAGAGAGATAGAGAGAGACAAAGTTTGTTTTTCAGTCAAAAATCAATACGTGCCCTTCGAGCTTTTAAGTATGCGAAGCACCGTGCAGCATGTCGTTTCAGGAAGCAGCTGCACAAAAGATAGCAACGTGAAGATAATCTTTCAGCATTTTTAGACGAGCGTCCGTATCGTCTAGGTGTGCGAACAGCCCCCCTGCTCAATCCCCCTACGTCAGGATCAGAGAAAGTCAGCGCAAGAGAGACAGAGAAAAGTAAGTTGGGTAGCTTCTCAGCCATCTGCCAATAGCGTCCCTTGTATGAAATCAACTGGGCAAACCAACTGAGGAAGCATGTACCAGAAATTAAAAGACCCATTGTCCGCAGAAATCCGCGAACCAGCAAAAAATCTGCGATATATATTTAAATATGCTTACATATAAAATCCGCGATGGAGTGAAGCCGCGAAAGGCGAAGCGCGATATAGCGAGGGATCACTGTATATATATATATATATATATACTGTTTCTCTGTCCTCTTATTCAAAGAGTTAAAAAGTTCAGTACATTGCTGTTTGAGTTTGGATTTAAGAATGGAATGTCTGCTGAGTAATGCATGACAAGTTTGTATTTTCTGTTTATTGATGAAATTATTTTACATGAGAAGATGGATGTGCTGAAGTTTTGGGTACATTTTATTTTTTATATTCATGAGAAAGTGTGTGTTTTTTTTATGCAACCCAGAGTTTTTTTTTTAACAGAAGCTAGTCTTTAGGCCATTTATTTGTAGATATCACTGTCACTCTCCCCATGCAATAGAAGAGAAATTACTACGTTCTTTTTGCACAGGGGCAACAGTGAGAGGGCTACAATAAAATACATACATACATACATATATGCGTGCATGCATGGATGCATGAATAAATAAATAAAAGAGTAAAACTAAAATTATCCTTTACAATAATTTTAGGCTCTACATTATAATAAATATACTAACAGTGTATTAGATTATGCATCAGAAATCTTTTAAGTATGTTACACTATATGCATGAACCTAATAATGACTAAACAGGGACCTGATGAAAATAAAGTAGAGAGCTGCACCCACCGCACTACAAACCACCTCAGGAACCCAAATTAGGACCCAAGTGCAGTGCAGCCGTGCAACGGGTGACACTCAGCAACACATGAGTTTGAATGGAACAGTGCGAGGTTTTTTTACAGTGGTTGGAGTGCCAATTCTGCCTGCAACCCCTGAGTTTTCCCTGCAAGTTTGAGGACCTGCTTGCAGGGCTGGATGCAGGTTAAAATCATACCCAGCATGGAACTATTGCAGTTTAAGGGCCCATCTGAGTGGGATCACTTCAGGCATTTGCAGGATTCGACCCAGTAACCATCCAATTGCCTAGCCTCAGAGCCACCACTCTGCCAAGATAATTTACCATAACATAAACTTAATTCTGGTGCAATAATACAGAAAAACTGGAATATGAAAAGAAGACTGTCAGATCAGCTTGGTTCATGTAGGCGTGAAAAGATTGAGAGTCTTACAGGGTGTAACAGCTTAGTTCTTTCAATTAATCAATGTCATATTAATAACATCACCCGGTCTGCTTACTTCCACCTACGTAATATTAATCGCATTCGCCCCTCCCTCACTCCTCATACCACTGCCATTCTTGTTCATAGTCTTGTCACTTCTCGGCTGGACTACTGCAATTCACTCCTCTTTGGTTTCCCTAATAAATCTCTTCATAACCTTCAGTTAGTCCAGAATTCTGCAGCACGTATCATCACTTGAACCCCATGTATTCACCATATTACTCCGGTCTTACAGCAGCTTCATTGGCTCACGATCAAGTTTCGTACTGATTTTAAGATTCTGCTATTAACATTTAAGGCCATCCATAATCTCGCCCCTCCATATCTGTCTGACCTTCTTCATGTTGCCATTCCATCCCGTAACCTTAGATCCTCTTCCTCCACCCATCTGACCATCTCTCCCGCCCGTCTAACCACCATGGGGAGCAGAGCTTTCAGCCGTTCTGCTCCCAAGCTCTGGAATTCATTACCTGTGGATCTCCGAAATATCAAATCATATTCATCCTTCAAATGTAAACTTAAAACACATCTGTTTAAAATGGCTTTTTCCTTCTGATTATAGTGATTTTGTTTGGTTTTAATTTTTAGATTTTCTGATGTTTTAAGTTGTTTATAATTGTGTCTTTTATTTATTTATTTATTTATTGTTTGTTCGGTGTCCTTGAGTTCTCTGAAAGGCGCCTTGTATAAATAAAATTTATTATTATTAACTAAACAGTAGAAAACAGACTTCTCGAACCATAATCAAAAAAGAAACAAACTAATAAACAAAGAATAAATGACTGAAAACATAAATATGAATTTAGCAGGAGAAAAAAGTAGAACAAAGAGAAAAATAGTTATTACATAAGCCAAAAATACAAATCCAAAATCTGTTTCTCGGACTATTACTCTTGATGCTGAAATTACTTATACAGAATTTCTTACATAGTTAATTGCAATATTCTAAACACAAAGACTAAAGAGAGACAGGAATGAAGTAAAATATTTTAAAAAGCTTTAGGCTACATACTTTCCAGCAATATAACCTAAGTTAAAAGGGGAGCAGAAGACATGCTTTGCTGCCATCACAATAATATAAGGGTACAGGAAAATCAAATTACTCATCTGACTTCAAAATTAACAAATTTAGAGGAGACAGACTCATAGAAATAATGGTCACATAACAAGCATCAAAGAAAAAACAGAGAACAATAACCAAATAAAGTTTTTAAAAAATCAGTAGAGAGCTATATTTCTTGGCCTGTATAATTTGTCCCTTCTGATTTAAAGATGCCTTAGATTGTATTTTCTCAATATAAATTCTTTTTGTTTAGGCCCTCTGATATTAAAGTTGTCCATTTTTGATGAACCTCAGGATGTTCTCTATGAAGCCCGGAAAATCTCAATCTATCCTTTGAGGCCAGGTGCTTCGTCTTTTTCAGGCTCCATCTTTTATAGTACAGCAAAACCTCAAGTTAGTAAGACAATGAGTTTTACAATTAAGAGGGCTTACCATCAGCTTACCTGTACCCAATGCATCTCAAGTTAACTTACACTTTCAGAAGTGTGATTTATTATATCTCAAAGCAAGTAAGCCTGGACTACTTACTGCACATGTTTCCAAACTGCCAGTGTTCTTGCTGAGCAAGTTCATTGCCTTGGGGAAGTTTGTGTCAGTTTACTTTTTTACCTTTTTCAGTGCTGCAAGTGGTCAAAGAGCTACTGTATGGAGAGGCTGACCTGCAGGAATTAGTTCCTACAAATCTTTAACTCCCCATCTGAACCATGTCTGTTCTTGGTTAATGTCATCTTGCTCCTGACATTTAGTATGTTATGCTGTTTCCAGCCAGTTTCTGATTTGGACTTCACTTCTAATAATAGCTCTTGCTATATGTTTTCTGCTAATGTGACCAGAATAATGATGGAGGAGGTTTTTGACATAATTTTCATTTTGGTATTTTTAGAGCATTTTTTATTTCATTTTACAGGTGTTTTAAATTTTTAACATAATTTTTCTATTTGCTGCCATTGTGATTACTTTGGGTGCTACCATTTAGACTTCTCCGTGAAATTAGCCTTTCATCTGTAAGCAATGGGCTAAGTTGATACTATGTGATCTCAATAAGATACACTGGATGATGTCATCATTCAAGGAGTACTAAAGAGGACAGTTTCTGCTATCCAAGATCTCAGATTCAAAAACAAAAGGTTTTATGGCATTAGCTAGTACATATCAGTAATTCTGGTAGAAAGTTTTTTTTTTTAATATGTTGATTGGCTCAGAGTTTAATGTGAGGTTTACTACCGACTTGCAGTGATGTTTGGTGCTTTCTCTTTTTATTGTATAAATGCAGTGAGATCATTCTAATGTTGCATAGCCTGCACTTCAAAACATAAGTCTCAGTAGTGATGATGTTGGCAGATTTTTCTATTTGCTGATGGTTATCTAGGTACTTTAGCAAGGAGTATGTTATGAAGTGGCCAACAAAAACAACGCAGTGTAAGAAAGTGTAAGAATACTCACTTTGTGCAAATTAGACACAGAATTTTTCTGAAATGCAGATTGGATCTGGAAATGACATCATCCAAGGTGCCGGAACCTGGTGGGATTTCCCGGGAATGGTCTGCAAGGAACTGAGAAAGACAGTCAGCACATACTGCCGTCCCCTGGTCGGATGTGGTATTACTATTATTCAAGCCCTTTAGCCGCCTCCTATTTGTACGTGTATGACAAGGCGCCCCAACCAAGCTCAGACCCATCGGGTCAGGCGTCCTGCACCGAGAGGTTGTGTAATCGGGAGAGAGCATTGGCATTGGCATGGAGAAAGCCCCTTCGATAAGCAGGTGAAAACTTATATGGCTGAAGCTCAAGAAACCACCTAGTGACCTGTGGATTTGACTCCTTGTGGAGGGCCGTCCACTGTAGAGGCGCATGGTCCGTCACCAGAGTGAATTTGCGACGCAAGATGTAATACCTCAACTGCGTAATGCCCATTTAATCGCCCGGTTTCTCTCTCCACCGCCACATACATGGTCTCCCGTTCCAACAGTTTCCGGCTCAGGTACATGACGGGGTGTTCAACACCATTGACGCTTTGGCTCAGCACGGCACCTAGGCCTGTGTCCAAAGCGTCCGTCTGGAGAATGAAAGGGAGAGAAAAATTAGGTGCTTTCAAAATAGGTGCCGAAGTAAGAGCCTGCATCAAATCACATAATGTGATGTCTTATCAGTTCATACCACAAGTGTTGGGAGCCCTCTTCTTTGTCAAATCTGTCAAGGGCGCTGCTCTCTCTGAAAACCGAGGTACAAACCAGCGGTAGTACCCGGCCAATCAGAGAAATGCTTTGACCTGCCACTTTGTTCGTGGACGGGGCCATTTCAAAATGGCTTCTACCTTTGAACATTGTGGTTTGATGGTACCCCAACCCACCAGGTAGCCTAAATATTTTGCCTCTTTCAATCCAAAGAAACATTTCTTAGGATTGATTCAAAGTCCGGCTTCTCCTAGCACCCGCAATACCGCTTTCAAGCTGCTGTATGTGTTCCTTCCATGTGCTGGAATAGATGACAACATCATCTAGGTAGGCAGCACTATATGCATTATGGGGTCAGAACACTTTGTCCACCAGACGTTGGAAAGTTGCAGGGGCCCCCCTTGTAACCCGAATGGAAGGATACAATACTGCCTATGTCTGCTAGGGTTGCTAAAAGCGGTCTTGACCTTAGAGGAGTCCGTTAAAGGAATCTGCCAGTACCCCTTTGTCATGTCAAGTGTGGTCAAAAACTTTGCTTGGCCAAGCCTTTCGAGAAAGTCATCCACTCGAGGCATTGGATAAGCATCAAATTGGGAGACTTGATTAAGTCGATGTAATTCTTTGCAAAACCTCCAACTTCCATCAGGCTTACTAACCAAGACGATCAGACTGAACCAGGGACTATAACTC
The DNA here is from genome assembly GCF_900747795.2 of Erpetoichthys calabaricus. Lineage (NCBI taxonomy): Eukaryota > Metazoa > Chordata > Cladistia > Polypteriformes > Polypteridae > Erpetoichthys > Erpetoichthys calabaricus. The sequence continues at coordinate 106,161,873 of NC_041398.2, forward strand.
TCCTCTGTCATTCCTAATTCCAGCATACGCTTGATTTCAAGCTCCACTTCTGCTTTGTTTGCATCGGGATGTCAATAGGGCCGCTCTCTAACGATAACCCAGGGCTCTGTCACTATGTCATGCGCAATCAGAGAGGTACTTCTGGGTTTTTCACTCACCACCTCTGGGACGGACAGGATAGCTGTTTCAAGCTTCCATCTCTGTCTGGAATTTAAATCTGCACAGAAATTAAGGTTTTCTGTATGAGCAAAGAGTGAGTTGGGCTGAGCGGAGGTGGGACCAGGATCCCTCTCTTTCCATGGCTTCAGCAAATTCACATGATAAATCCGCACGCTTGGCCAATGATTGCGTTGTTTCACCAAATAGTCGACAAGCTCTTTCCTCTCCTTAATTTCATAAGGTTCTTGCCAATGGGCAAGTAATTTAGAATGGGATGTGGGAACCAAAACCATGACACGATCTCCCAGATGGAATTCTCCGAGAATTGTACCAGGATCATAATAGCGGGCCTGTGCTGCTTGCACCTCCTCCAAGTGACTTTTTAAACAGGTCGAATTTTCCCAAATCGATCACATAACTGTGCGATATACTCTAATATATTTGTAGAGGGAAGAGCCTCTCCTTCCCATCCTTCTTTCAAAATATTAGTAATCCCCGAGGTTGTCATCCATATAGTAATTCAAACAGCGAAAACCCCGTAGAGGCTTGTGGGACTTCCCGATAGGCAAAGAGCACAAGGGTGAGGAGCTGATCCCAATTCCTCCTGTCCTTGCTGACCACCTTGCGAAGCATTTGCTTGAGAGTTTGATTAAACCTCTCCACTAGACCGTCGGTTTGAGGATGATACAACGCGGTCTTTAAGTGCTTTATTTTAAGTAACTTGGCAACTTTCTTGAACGTCTCCGAGGTAAATGGCTTCCCTTGATCCGTAAGGACTTTTTTAGGGATGCCACGTCGCGCAAAGACCCCTACAAGTTCCTGTGCAATTGTCTTTGATGTGGCTGAGTTCAGGGGAACAGCCTCTGGATATTGAGTAGCATAATCAACGAGGACTAATATATATTTATGTCCTCGGGCTGAGGGCTCTAAGGGTCCTACAATATCGACCCCAATTCGGTTGAAGTGGAGATCAGTCAGGGGAAGGGGAATGAGAGGAGCTCGGTCCCTCCTAGGAATTTTCCGTAATTGACATTCTGGGCAAGAGACACAAAAACGGCGAACCTCCTCATTAATTACCAGCCAATAAAATCAGAGCTAAATCCACTCTAGTGTTTTCTCAGTGCCCTAATGGCCTCCTAGGAGGTGGGCATGTACTAATTCACAGACTTGCCGCTGGTAAATTCATGGGATTAACAACAATTTCCTCACGTCCCCCTCATGCTCCGCTACTTCATATAATAAATTGTTCTCTATCACAAAGTGAGGTCCTTGTGGTATGGGCTGATGAGTGCGTTGACTATTGACAAGTACTACTGCATTTTTTTGCAAATTTTAGGAATCGTCATTCCACTTCTCCCTTTTGAAAGAAGCCAGCATTTCTCTAAATTGAAAATCTCAGAGAGAGGGTCTGGTCTGATCTCAAAGGGCAGGGATTCCTCCCGGCCCGTTGAAGCACGGGGTGATGACGTGTCCGCCTGCAACGGCCCAGGAATCTCCCTGTCTTCCTCTTGGACTCCCATATCTCTCTCCGCCAGCTGGTTACACGGCTTGGAGACAGCTTGAGTCGAGTCATCCCTGTCTATCGCTAGGCCTAAGTTTTTTTGGGGAGTAGTAATTAGTACACCGCTTTTATTATCAGACCAGTCCCACCCCAGAATCACAGCGAAAGGTGGATTCGGGAGGACTGCCACGGGGATTTTTTTCAGCGTTCCTCCATAGCTGATGAAACATAGGGTGGTTTTATATTTACGGACTTCGCCATGTACACACTTAACACTGGTCTTTATTTCTATCCATCGTTGCGGTAATACATATCGGCAAGCAACAATGGAAATGTTGCTGTCGGAATCAAAGAGTGCTTCGACTTTGTATCCATTGATACAAACAAACAAACAGATAAACAGATACAAACAAACACATAAACCTGTTTTTATGCTGCTTCATTTTACATTTGCTCTTTGCTGCTTATTGTAAGTTGTATTCTATTACAAATGGTGCCTTTTTCAGGAATGTGTTCTCCAATTTATTCCTATTAACTCTGACTCTGTAGGTGATCCACCATTTGTGCAGATTGCTGTTAAATAAGCAATACATGACTTTCCAGTAAGGTTTGCTTTGTCCAAGTGGCAGAAGATATCAGAACTTGAATCACAACTTCCCCTTTTCTTATAAGATGCAGATAAAACATTTAACCGTATGAATTTGATCTTTTCTGGTGGATGACAAGCAGAGCTGTGGAGTCATAGTAGCAAAATTGTTATCTGACTTCAGTACTTGAATCTGAGGTTCCTTAATAAATTTTATTTCAACTCCAACTCTGACAGCTGTCAGTTTTAGTAGCTAAAACACTAATAAAAGCCATCAATAAATGTACATTGGTTTGAATGTAATTGAGGTATGTTGACACCCAAACTAAGCTGCAGTGGTTGTGCATGACATACCATTTAATTTAAGATACTCAGCAAATAAAGTTATGGAGCAACACTGAGCGGCAATGCAGGTCCAGGGTGTACAATACATACGTTTTATGGAGATTAGAACTGGGCATAATTCTGTTTTTGAATCCTGCTCCTGCAAATACCCTGATTTGTTCCCATCTGCTGCACAGATTTCTAATGAACTAAAGGTTACGTCCACCCAGATTAAAAAATAATGCAAGGATTTAAAATAATAATTGTTAATACAATTTAAAATCTGTTAATAGGGTTTTTTACTTTACTGAAAACAAATGTTGAGTACTTCATTGCCCATGTCAAAGAAGTACTGAACAAGATGCACAAAGCTTTTACCAGCTACAAAATCATAGGGGTGCACATTTTCACACACAGTGTTTAACACGGTTCAATGTTTTTATGTTGCTTAATGCTAGCAGGTAGCATATCTTACTTTTCTCTAAAACACTTTGATTTTGCCTTGGGAGCATTAAATACAGCTCAGATAGTTCAGCGTCTTTCTATTTGAATCCAAAACTAGTGAAAGCCTGCTTCAAAACCCTTGGCATCTTTACTGTGTAAAACTGTACATTGTAAAACTTTTGATTGTCTTGGGCACATCTGACTGCTCCATTTTCTTAATATACTTTTAATATCTTGCCATCAGAAACATTATGTAAACAATGGAACTGTATTATGATTAGATTTCTTATATTTAAATGACATATTTTTTTATAATGTAATAGTTTTTTCATATAAAAAAAACACTTTTTAACTGGAGTTATACTAAACATTATAGACCGGGATACTTAACTTTGTTCCTAGAGGTCTGCAGTGGCTGCATGTTTTCATCTCAATCAGTTTCGTAATTAGATGCCAGAACTAGCAGCTAATGAATCTTGGTATTTAATTTTATGGCTTGTTAGTGCTTTCATCCTTCCAAGACAAATCTTTATCACATTGTAGAAGTTATGGTCCAGAACACACTTGTACCTATTGGTCCTTCCCTTCTCTTTTATTTGTTTCAAAACATTTTATTAACACAGACACTTCAAGATGCTTGTACACAGGTTTAAATGGAAGCACATTCGCTGGGCAGCTGGTATTTGCATCTTGTCATTAACGTATGTCTGGTTCAGAAAACAGGCAACAATTAAAACCTTAACACAGCCGTTTGAAACTAAAATAGGCAATGATGGGTTCTGAATCATAACAAACAAAGTAATTAAAATTATGACCAAAAACATATTGTTTTAGTAATACAAAAGGGATCTTTATTAAAAGTTTGACAAAACAAAAAACTCTTCAGCCTCTGTGGACCTCCTGGACTGGAGTTGAGTATCCCTGTTCAATGTTCTAGGTGTCGTCCACCATGACAGTGAAAAGGACCTGTACCTGCCACTTTTATGTGCAGTCCCGTGAGATTCCAGTCCCAATGCACATCTCTAACAAACATCTTTATTTACTAGTGCCCTGATTTGCAGCCTACTGTATGTGATGAGGGTGTCTGTAATAAATTGATAATTATCAACCACTCATTACAGAAAAGTACTGTACTGTACTGTCTCTCCTATAAAAGATATGGTTAGAAGTGTAGCATACACTAAAGCTGGTGTCAGGGTCATACCTTATAAGCTTTCTGAAATTGAAATCAAAGTTCTTTTCAAAAACTCCAAAACTTTACTTTAAAGTGCAATGGGGTTTAGTGAGACAGTTATTAATACAATGAGGACTAGAGGTGGGCGGTATGACCAAAATTCAATATCACGGTACTTTTCTAAATTCTGCCGGTTTCACGGTATTAGATGGTATTTTTTTCCCCATGCATGAGTGGATGTTAACCACATTTTCCACTGCAATTACTGCAGTAGACTGGCTAAGAATAACCTATTAGACTGTTATGAGAATTGTACATCGTACAAAAAGACATTTTAATGTGCACACAAGTATTAATCCAGGTTTGCATGGCCCCATAAAGTGATAGTTTTCAAGGGGGTGGCACTAAAGAGAAGGAATCACATTGCATGACAGATGCAGTCAAAATATAGAACCTTTTAATTGAACAAATTTTGCAAAAGCTTAAATTATGATTTTGACAACATATTTTCAACCATCCAAAGAGGCATTTAGACTTAGTAAAATATCCAGAGGTGTTTGTCAAAAGTTGGATTGCACTGAACACGTCTTAAAAAAGGAATAAATAGTAAATATTTTTTGTAAACCAACAGCACTTTCTGTTAATGTTAACAATCTCTGTCCACTGACACGTTAAAGTGACTTTTTAAACAATTTTACCATCATTAAACTGCATAATATTTAAACTAATAAATAATAACAATAAAATACAATAATAGTATTACTGATAGTTGCACCATTACTTCAAGGCTTCAAGCCCAGGTGCATTACACAGTATTCACCAAATTAAAATAAAATAAAACAAGTGCAACTTGGTGATGACATCTTACCAACTGTACCATCATTTAGGCAAACTGCATTAATATGGACCTTGCTTCAAGCTAAGCTATATACATAAATAATAAAAACTGCAACTTGCATTTATAATGCTGTTTGTGGTATAGCCCTATGGAAGCGCATTAGGGCCACTGTGAAGAAAAAAAAATATGGACACGGAAGAAAAAAACAAACTATATGTTGAGAATAAATTCGACATATTGACTATGTCAAGATTAAAGTCGACATTTCCACTTTATTCTCATAGTTTATTTTATAATTAAAGTAGAATGTTGTAAACTAAACTTCATCCTAAAATCAATGTTTAATTTACTAGATTTTCTCAAACCCCGTCACAACTTAATGCAGCACATCAAATACTTTGTGTTAAGTGTTCCCCGACCCAGTCGTTAATCACTACGCTTCTTAAACTGACTTCCTCCGCACTAAGAGCAGGCGCCGGCAGCAATCACCGCACAGAATCCATTCACTTCATGATATTCCTGCTGTCTACCAAAACCCCAGTTCCTATCTTTCCTTTTTCTTTCTCCACATTACCAATCACCACACGATAAACGTCTTTGTGAAATTAAAACTAGTTATTAACTTAGCCGACGGAGTGTTCAGAACTTTAAACTTTAAAAATATCTTCGTTATACATGTTTAATTATGCCATCCATTCAGAGTTGCGCCCATCGCAGGATAAATACAAGCAATACATACACTAGGAAGTACAAAAAAAAGTACAACTTGGCTTGCAGTATTATCCAGTAGTATAGAAACAGTATTTACACATCTGACCTTTTAAAACTAAAGTATCTCCAGGTGACGGACGTGACTCCTTTTTTTTCGGCAAAAGTTCTTCTGTTCATCATGTTCAACTTTATCATCGGCTTCAGTTTCGGAATGCTCTCTGTCCATTTTTCACATTTCACAGAACTTTAACTTATTTGCGCATTTATTTATTTATTTATTTATTTAATTTTGTCCGAAATAGTCCTCCGTATACCTATGCTACCGCCCACTATTTGGTGGTGTAGCAGTGAAAAAGAGCCCTAGTGCAACAAATCTGTGTTTAGCGGTGTAGCAGTGAAAAAGGGCCCCACTTGAACAGTTTCCCGCTGCGCCACGTTCCGAACGTCGTTTAGGCAATTTAAACCGGTGTTGCGGTATAAGAAAAATCCATATCATAAAAAAAATAAAAAACGGTTTTCGGTATGAACCGGTATACCGCCCAGCACTAATGAGGACCCTTTATTCCTCCACTTCTGCTGTGATATTTACAAATGTAGACATTTGTTAACCATTTTATATATAGGGAAATGCCATACGGGCTGCTCAGTCTTTCCCTTTCTATCTTGAACATCTTGCCATTAACTTTCATATATTGGATAACCCCTATCATTATAAAAATATACTTATTTTTACGAAAATACCTGAAAATTCTCAACCTCTTTAGTTCATTTGAAGCCTTGTTGCCTTAAACTGCATTTATCAGTAGTCATGTATTCCTCCATGTGCGTCATTGACAAAGTCATTTAGATATCTCAGTATTAATGTTCCTACATATATGCAGAGAATTTTCATCTCAAATGTCTGCTGTACTCTGACGTGCATAAAGGATTATATCTCCTATTATTCTTCTCTTTCCCTGTCTTTCCATTCCAAATTTGAGGTTGGGAGCATGCACTGATTACAGTGTGTTGCCACGCTTCCTACAGGACAAACCACCCAGATTGGGACCCAAATGTAGCCATGCAACGGGTGACACCTCAGCAGCACACTGAACAGTGTGAGGTTTTTTAGAGTGGCTGGAGTGCCAATCCTGCCACCAACCCCCAGGATTTCCCTGCAAGTTGGGGGACCTGCTTACAGGGCTGGATGCAGATAAACATCATACCCAGGTTGGAGCAATTGCAGGTTTAGGGCCTTGCTCAGGGGCCCAATGGAGTCAAATATTGGTCTGTGGTGACAATCCTTCTCTCCAGGATCACTCTACTCTCCCTCTTCTGCATAGCAGAGACTTTTGTCCTCGGGCATCATTGTGGAGACCTGGACATTTCTCTCCCTCTGGAAGTTGTCTTTCTATAACCTGGTTCCTCTTACATTAAATTCCAGTATTAATAAATGACCGTCTTCAGTTCAGTTGGCGATGGACTTTATGGCAAACAATTAATGACATGAGGAACTTTTAATCCTGCAGTCCAGGGTTCCTCAGCTTATTTTTCGGGCACAGAGGTGCCTCTGCTGCCCTCCCTCATGTATATCCTGGTTCCTTAATTATTTTTCTGATTTTACTTTTCTTCACAGGGCATGGTGGAGGATCAGGCATGGGAGTGTTTTACCCCTTTTTGAAAACCAGTTGTTAATTTTTTTATTTGTATTTACTGTCTGGTGTACGTACATGTTCCTTCTTTTTCCTGTATTAATATTATTATTATTAAAATTTTATTAAAGAGCATCTTATTTTGTTCTATTTTAGCACTGTACATTATGCATTATTGTTATTTTCATGGGCACCATGTTGATTGCAACAGTGCTTTTTCTAGCTACGAGTATGAGCATTCAAAAAACCTTCCAAAATGTACATTATAAAACCAAGACCATTGATAGCTTAGTGCTGAAACAGCTTAAAGAAAAACAAATACATAATGGGTTTAACTGCTGGACAACCTCGATTAGGCTGTGAATTGTGATTAATGTTCTGGCTGTGACAAAAGAATTCAATTGACATATGTGTATCAGACCTAAGACTGTTTTGTGTAGTCTGTTTAAAGAAGAAAAAAGAAAAAAGCGTAGGATATGAATTATAGTCTGTTTGTAGTGCAAGCCATTTGTACACATATCAAATAGTGTAATCTTTTTCTTATTGCTAGCAATTGTTTTTCTATGATTTTTAAAGTCCGTTTGAAATTCAGAAATTACATTAGTGTTATCAATTAAAATCTTATCATGTTAATATAATATAATGTAAATATTATAATTAACTGTATTACTTGTTTCAATAATTAATAACCCTAAATCGAGGGAATGTTTAGTAAGAATAGAACACCATATTGATAAAGTTGTTTTTAAACATATTAGGGTTTATTTGTATTCTTAGACCGCAGGAGTTTTGAGAAGTGTTCAAGAAAGTGACCGAGCTTGGAGCCAAACCTAGATTCCTGAATCAGTGAGGCATCAGCACAACGCACTGTGCTACCGTCTAAATGTGTGAAGGTTTTGAGATAATACAGAGGCCAAAACATTAGCCTGGATACTAACAACACTGGAGTCATAAGTGTGGTTATGGAAAAAGAAGGTGGAAAATACTCTGTGATATAAGCAGTTCTTAACCTTTCAGAACAGATAAGAAATGGTGGTATTTGTTAAAAATGCTTTGGCTTATACATGACCTTCAAAGAGTCTGGACAACATTTCATCACCCAGGCATGCTAGTTCTTCATTTTGTTCCGTTTCCTTACATAATCAATGTACAGGTTTGATCAATCCACTTTTATTCATTTCAGGCTTCCTTAGTAAGTATATGATTTTGATTGAGTCAAAGTAAACTCTAAATAAACTCCTGTGTTGTATATTAGAATACCAGACAATGCCATAACATTGTTGACGGAGGAATGAAATAAGTTGTTACTTGAAATAAACAGGACTTGACTGATACAGTACATGGAGGAGATGACTCACACCCAGAAAACGTGTTACATGATGTGGGTATATTTTAGATAGCACTGTAGTCATTCCAGATTTATTTATGCACCATACAAAGCAGATTTTTGTTTTGTAGCCAACTGGTCAATGATTGCAAGAAAAATGTTATGCTGTTACACCTAAAGCCTAATTAGATTTTTAATTTTATAACATAACCCTTAACTGAAATATTTACTTAATTGAATTCAAAAGTAAGTATGAAATTAGCTTTGTAAAAAAATGATTGGTACTCTATTAATTATAATGGGAACTTTCTTAATACTATTGAATCCAGTTCAGGGTTGTGGGGGTCACTGGAGCCTATCTTGGCAGCACAGTGCAAGAATCAGTATTGGATGGGGTGCCAGTCCATAACAGAACCCAGTTACACAAATACCCCGACTTGCACAGAGCTAGTGACTTATAGAATCACCAGTTAACCTAACATCCCTGTCACTGGGAGACTGGAGTAAACCTGGAGTACCTACAGGAAAATCACATAAAGACAACCCCATACGGGGGGACCTCACAGACAGTGACTGCTGGGAATATAAACCCAGGATTCTGCATTTGTACAGGTGCAGTGTTAAAGGCTGTGTCACCAAGCTGCCCATGGAATGTTACGCAGTGTAAAAATATTTGTTTTGGTTTTTTTTACGACTATCTTGTAGATGTCCAAAAATGTCATCTGGCTAATACACCGTGCCATAAACAAATGAAAAATAAATGGCTTTAAACAAAAAGACGGTAATGAGGATCCATATGTGAAAAAGTAAATAAAACAACAAATTTGTGCCTGCTGGCTTCACTATTTATACAGCACAATATGCCTGGAGAGTCTGCCCATTGATGCACAAGTCACTTTGGAAAATAAAGGATTTATAAACTTTACAGCAAAAAGAAGCAGGTCAGAATGTGTTGATTGTTTCTACCAATCAGAGTAGGTATTCACAAAAACATTGTGTCTAATAAAACATAAAGATATGCCTGGAGGCACTGCCAGCCTTGTGATTTTAATTATACATCCAGAGCTCCCAATTATCAGAATCAAGATAAGAAAAGCGTTCTCCACATGTTGAGCTGAAGGAGGAACAATCAAAGTTTCAGTAAATAAGATCTGTAACTGTAAACCTGAAGGGTGTTATGATTCTGTTGTATTTTTAAGTCTCAGCACTTTATTAAAAGCATGAACAGTTTTTGTAGCAAAGAAAAATGGTTTATTTATTTATTTATTTACATTGCTTATTATTAGAGACTAAATGAAAGTATTTTTTTCATTTTTGGCAGAAGACAACAGGCTCTTAATCAAAATGGTGTCTATAGTTATAACAATAATTTCACCTAAGCTATTTAAGAAAATTAGGCTCATTCAAGATTAAGCCAAAGTAGAAATCAAAACAGCACTAAAGCTCATTGAAAAAAAGAAAAAGGAGATGTGTCTTTGTACCTTAGGGTGAAGAAAGACATTTTCTATTAAACTGGGGGACCTAATCCCTTTTCTTGTCAGCCACCATGGCTAGACTTTTTGATCCTAATCAGTTTTTGCCATTAACTAGCAATGTAATGTGTCAGATCAAAATTACTGAATATGTCCTTTTCACATTATAGGAAAGTTAAAAGCTATCATTACTATCATAACTTTTCTGAATTTATACTGTTAAGAGCTTACAGTTCTGGGCTAGGAGAAAGGAACCTGATTTAAAGTATAACCAGCACCCTCTTAGTGTAATTTATTGGAAACTTAGGCATGCTTGAAGTTTATTTTTATTAGTAAACATCATATAAAAGTAGTGCTGTAGTTACTGTGGCTCTCTCATGGATCCAGTGGCCTAGGATCATATCCTGCACCAAGTCAATGAGTGCTCAAAGTTTGCCGTTCACCTCATGTTTGCATGGGTTTTTCTCTAAATGCTCCCATTTTCTTCTCCCGATCTAAACTGTATTTATTTTTTACAAATATATTGTGTGTGATCAAAAAGAATGACTTTCATGAAAAAGAGCAGATTGTTAATTTATCTTTCTAAATGCACAAGTTGAACAAACAAACAAAAAGCTTTAAGACTGGAGGGAACTAGTTGATCTACAGAACTTTCATGGTGAGGTTTAAACAGAGAACATGAACAGCTTAAAAAACTTGAATTCTTTCATGAAGAATCCTTTTATTTTATTTTCTTATGTAAATATTTAATAAGGTGTTACTGCAGGTTATTGCTCTTAAGTGGCAGAACATCTAGTATGTCATCAAGGTGATAACATGGGCTCAGCAGCTACACACCAGAGAGGCATCCATAGCATGATTCAGCATTGGATAATGTCATCAAAGACAGCAAAAATATCATAAAATAATACAATATATAACCTAAAAACACCATATGACAAAAAAACTATACAAACGTAATTCAAAATCATGAGAGTGTGAGTGTGTGTGTGTATGTATACTTACACATGTTTATTTATTTGTTTAATTATAGTGAAGTAGAGCCTTCCTGTCAAGAAGGTGGCTAGGATATTAGAAAGCTCTGCAAGGTAAAATCATAGAAGAAATCTATGGAAAGAATGCTACACAGGATAGAAAGATAGGTCCTGCACATTTCAAATATGGAACACAAGGGCTTCTAGGATGTGGTACAAGCGGTGTGCCATGGAAGTTCTACTGGAATGCAATAAAGAGACAGGTGACGCAGTGTTAGCGCTGTTGCCTTGCAGTAAGGAGATTGTGAGTTTGCATCCTTGGTCCTCCCTGTGTGGAGTGCAAAGTGCTTTGAGTAGTTAGAAAAACACTATATAAATGTAAAGAATCATTATTAATATTATTGCTGTTAAGTATAGTACAATTCAGAGTCAGATATGACCTGGCCAGTAGCACACCATGTTCCCTTAGGCTTGTATAGGGCAAACAGCCCAGCAATTGACAGAAATGACATCATTAGAGAGAGCAAGGCCACAAAGGGTTGTCAAGTGATTGGGACATTTCCTGCATGACATAGTACAAAGCATTAAGAAATTGGATCATACATTTGAGATTGGCAGTAGGCTCTGTGCTAAAATCCAGTCTATTTTGTGGCAGCACACACTCCAGGAATGGAAAAACTCTGGTTAGATGAGAGACCCTCTTGCTTGACCTGTCACTTCAAAGATACCTGAAAGTTCAAGATCACTATAGGTGCTAGTCATAGGGTGAAAAGAGGACTGCCTCAGACCCCAGAAGAAATCCTAAGCATGCATTTAAAGCCATGCCATAGGTAGAGGTAAACTAAGTTTAGCAACAGTAGGCGAGTTGGGACAAAGGCTGAAATGGGAAGAGGAAGAGGGCTCAGGATTAAAAGTGAGAAAGAATATGAGAATTGAGGAAGGAATAGACAGAAGGGGAGAAAAGGAGCAGAAATCAAAGGCTGGCTGCAGTTTTCCTTTGGCTTTGGATTTCCCCTTGTTTGGCCCTCTTTGTGTGCTTCTTTCATCAATAAATTCACAATTTTGTAGACTTCTCTCCTCTGGTATCATGCTGGGTTAGGGTGGGTTGCTGTTCCTGTCAAAGTGTGTATATTTAATCTTAGCTTATTGTTTGTCATATGCTTGGGATGAAATTGATTTTTTTAATAAAAAAAGGTGTTTCCTCCATTTTGGCTATATAAAATATTGGATGCAAAATGTCTTCCATTATTTACTTAACCATATTTAGTGTTTTCTTTAAGAAAGAGGTTAGTGGGTGAGGATGTTTTTCAAAATTGTGTTTTTGTCTACAAAAGGTTTACTCTCAGAAATGACTGAAGCTGGGCTACAGTAGGAATGTGTATGCGAGACGAGGAAGCAGTAACTCTCATGGCTGATTAGTTCTTTCACAATGCGAGGCCTAGAAAATCATAGACAGGTGTTCCTCCCCCATTCCAAAGCCTCCTAAGTTTCAGGCATACATAGCTTGTGAAATGGTGTTAAAGAGAGTGTGACGACGCAATCACAGTTACAAGAATTAGGTGCAGCATTTGGGCTGAATAGTAGTATATTCTGTCTCTCTTTGCCACTCATTTTCTCTTTCATTATGGTAAGATAGTTCCTGGATTTATGTCCTACATTTTCTTGTTTTATTATATCACACCATTTGTTTTTATTTTTTGTCATCTTTTCATTTGAACACAACAAACAGTATATCAAGAATTGTTTGCATTTATTTAGAGTTTGGTGTTTCTATCTTTATGAATTCTTACCTGATGTTGGTCTGGTTAAGTCTGACCGGTAATATGATTTTAGATTCTCTTATTACCAGGCATGATAATGTGCCAATAATTTATATAAGGGGAGGTAATTAATACAGATGCCTCAGAATCCCAGACTCTTAGGTACAAATGCAGCCTTGTCTGTGTACCATCTCCATAGCTTCTTCTCATAATACATAAAAATACGTTTGGTTGATCAGAAACTGTAAGTTGCGAGTAAGTGCACTTTGTGATTGACTATTGCACTATAGAGTTGGTTACTGCCTTGTAGCTGATGCTTCTGAGATGCTTCTGCCCATATGACTCTGTGTAAGGCATTTTGCTATACTAATTTTAACTGTTGCCCACACTTTCCTTTACCTAAAAGTTTACCCACCTGATATCAAGGTGTGCCTATGTGGAGACAATGTTTAACATGATAATGATTCAAGCAAAGATACTAATATTTTCTAGTTACAATTTACTGGTGTCAGTTGAGGTATCTTGCAGACTGCATAGATCTATATAGATGCAATACATTTTTTCAGATTTATTTGTGCACTATAAAATACAGTCATTTCTCCAATGGATAACATCATACATTCATATTTGTTCTACTACTAACATGTCCTCTGTGTGTGTGAGACTCTCTCACCTGTTTATATATTTTTAATAAATATTTATTTCTTCAAATTGCTTTACATTTTGAGGAAAAAAAACTTTTCAGACCACTTTGCAATATACATTTTGATTTTTGTTTAAATATAATGCCTTATAGTGTAGAAGACATCAGTAGGACAATTATCAGTATCCAGTTTGAAAGCTTTGGAACACAGTTTCAGCAGTAGTTACAGTGGTATCAGCAAAGTGTTCATACCATAGAGTTTACTGACACATACAAATCATTTATACAATTATGACAGACAGTAACTGAAGATCTTTTTAAGTATGAAAATTCACCAGTCCAAAACGTGTAGCACTGCTTGTTTTGTCTTGGTAGAGTAATATTTTACTCTACTTTCCCCTTTTGTATTATTAATATGTAGCCTTTGTCAGAATGCCTCAAATCTCATAGACTTACCACTGTTTATAAGGTATTGTACCATATAACTTCTCCTCACCTTCCCTTCTACATTTATAACCTCAGGCAATTAGGTGTAGTAAAAGACAAGCAGGAGTTAAGTTACAATTTAAATAATGTATTATTGATAATATTCATAAATAATAACAATAAGCAAAGTACATTTGAATGTTGGCAACCATACAACCTGATAAATGGTGATGTGTTGTTTTAGGTGGCACACAGACTTGTTAGTTACTTAAAATGTCTCTAGTTAAGGCATCATTTTTGGTCAGCTTTCTTCAGAGCAGGCCGCATGCCTGTCTCAACATGGCTGCCGAACTATGCTCTTCATTGTGTTGTCAGTTCAGGTTGTGAGATGATCTTCCAGTAGTTTGGTAGGAGAGAGAGGGTGAGGTAAAGCAAGCAGATTTATAAATTGTCTGTCCAACCCTTAGAGCCAATAGGGTGTCATGGTACCTAAAGGCTTCTGATACAAGTCAGTTCAAAACAGCCATACTTCAGACCAACGGGGGAATAGAACATCTTAACATGTGCCCCCAAACCATATGTTAAGGTATAGCTTGGCAGTTAGGTAGCCTGGCTTTCCTGAGGGGGTTGACTGAGAGGCTTCAGCAGAGAAATATTAGCCAAACTTGTTTGAGGCACTTACCCCAACCCTGTCGTAAAATTCAAAGAGACTCATTCCTAAAAGGGGGGTAAACATGAATGCTTCTCACTAATGTAACACTAATATTACGTTGCTTTGTCTAAATTACAAATAAAGACATAGAAAATATTTATCAACTTGTATGCGAAATTTCACATCACAACTCTGCTACATAATTCCTTTCCATTTGAAGACACAGGCCTGAAATAAAACTTGATTTTGACCACATTTGAGAGTTGGTGAGGTTGCATTCTGCCCAACTCTCCCAATGAATATTTCATATTGTAAAAAAGACACAATAAGTCAGAAAAAGGTTTGGGGTTTTCCGGCCCCGTATACTGTGGGAAAAGTGCAATCAAGCGATTAATCAATACAACTGTCATAACACCGTTCGCCATCATGGCGGACGGGGGGAACATTTATGAGGGAGGGACCGGAAATGGATGAAGCGCTGCTGGGAAGGAACCGAGATAGATGATGGGACTGCTGACGTCATTGGGGTGCGACAGAGGGAAAGCGGAAATGGCGTGTTGAAAATCCATGTTCAGCAGGTTCATGGCGGTGTTGTCTTTCTTTCTGTTGGAGATAAAGAGAGAAAGGTTAGTACTCCGCCATTCCCGTCTGGTATATGTTTTCGCGCAACAGTTTAGGTCGTTCTGTGGCTCCCTAATCGCGCGTGCGTGACAATATAAAAACAGTTGTTGTAATATGAGATTTGTTTGGACGTGGAACTCACTATGTGGTGACATATAGTTTGTAATCTAGTGATTCATACAACCCCTTAAGTAGTCTACACAAAGATAACATTTCAACAGTTTCACCATTTGTGTTTTACACTGCACTGTTGATGGCAAATATTAGTTCAATTAACCACCTATCCTGTTCACAGTGATAGGTTCTCACATAGAAGGAGACCATTACATTTAGGGTTCTGATCACTTACTCAATAAGGTTGAAGTGAGGATGTTAAGCAGTTGTTAATTTCCTTTGTCATCCCTTCAACATGCTCATAGATCACCAGTGACTGAACTGAGGGAATTTATCAGACTATATTCTGCTCTATACATTGGGTAGGGATGTCAGGTCACAATAAAAAGCCAAAGAAATGTTAAGGATACAGCGTTTTATGTGATATTTCTCTGTAATGCAAAATAAATTGGGATTAGAAAGATCTTCCTGGTCAGAGAGAAGGGAATAGGTGCCAGCTAAGTCACACCCAGCATCTCTTTCTGTTCATAGTTCATAATGTTCATTCTGTTGTAGGAAAATGGATAGAATGATAGCTGGGTTCTTCTACTGTGAGCAGATGCATTTTTCAAACTCATTATTTTGTTTTCATTGGGCCAAGGTATCCACTGAAGCGGCTGCTGTGGAAATATAGAAAAATTATGGAGAATACAGAGATACAGCAGGTCCTTAAAATGTACTGTATGTGACCAGTTATATCCTCGGGGAGACCACTGAACTCATAAACATTCAAGGATGGTTGATACGCTGCAGGCAGTGTCTAGTGTGGAAAGAGGCAAAGTTGACCACGAGATGTGTACTAAGGCCACATGCAAATGTCACACACCAATTCACCTGATTTCTAGGGGATTCATAACAATAAATTCAAAACCATATTACTACAACCCTCCTGGAATTACACTTTCAAACAGAACTCTTCCAGCCTTAAAGCTTGTTTTATTGTGTTTTTACCTTAATATGTGTATTTATGTATGTAAATGTGATAACATTTTGTATCTTATTATCATATTATAGTTGTACAATACACATGACTAGATGCAGTGACATTGTCATTAGTGAAGAATGTTATACAAAAATAAATGTAATTGTATATACACCAAATTGATTAACAGGGAAGATGTTTTAATGATTTAAATACCCAGTTCAGGACACTATGACAATGTACTCTTCTCGATGGCAGTATCACTTTTCATTAGCACTTCAGGTGTACAAGTTTTTTCCTAAAATTTAGCCAGCTAGTCGGTGGGAGAAAAGGCCTCCATAAATAAGTCCAAGTCCTTTTTTTCCTGCCTTAGCAGCCAGCCACCAACTACAAGATAGACCATACAGTGTGATCTTAAGTGACTCTGTCAAGTTATGGTTACCTAGATGGTTAGGCTGCAATTACTTAGTGTCCTGTTCCAAGAAATTATAGATGTTGTTGCATCAGACTTCAAGATGTGCACACGGTAAGCGCAAGGGGCTAACTGCTTTGGTGGCTTCTATTAATGATAAACTGGACTGGACTGCCAATACTGATGCTCTGTGCAAGAGAGGACAGAGCTGACTATACTTCCTTAGAAAGCTGGCATCCTTCAACATCTGCAATAAGATGCTGCAGATGTTCTATCACATGGTTGTGGCGAGCGCCCTCTTCTACGCGGTGGTGTGCTGTTGAGGCAGCATAAAGAAGAGGGACGCCTCACACCTGGACAAACTGGTGAGGAAGGCAGGTTCTATTGTAGGCACGGAGCTGGACAGTTTGACATCTGTGGCACAGCGACGGTCGCTGAGCAGGCTCCTGTCAATCATGGAGAATCCACTGCATCCACTAAACAGTGTCATCTCCAGACAGAGGAGCAGCTTCAGCGACAGACTGCTGTCACTGTCCTGCTCCACTGACAGATTGAGTAGATCGTTCCTCCCCCACACTATGCAACTCTTCAATTCCACCTTTGGGGGAAGGCGTTGGGTGTAAACGGTAACATTATACAATATTGTTGACTGCTATACCTACTTCTCAGTCTCCACCTTGCATTTTTTAACTTGCACTGCATTTTTATCACTCTTTAATTAATAATGTTTTCATCAGTATGCTGCTGCTGGAGTATGTGAATTTCCCCTTTGGGATTAATAAAGTATCTATCTATCTATCTATCTATCTATCTATCTATCTATCTATCTATCTATCTATCTATCTATCTATCTATCTATCTATCTATCTATCTATCTATCTATCTATCTATCTATCTATTATAACCATCTGGATTTCTTCTTCCGACTTGTGCTCCAGTTGCTGTAAACAAAAACAACAACAACATTTATTTATATAGCACATTTTCATACAAAAAGTAGCTCAAAGTGCTTTACATAATGAAGAAAAGAAAAATAAAACACAAAATAAGAAAGTAAAATAAGACAACATTAGTTAACATAGAAAAGGAGTAAGGTCCGATGGCCAGGGTGGACAGAAAAAACAAAAAAAAAACTCCAGAAAGCTGGAGAAAAAAATAAAATCTGTAGGGGTTCCAGGCCACGAGACCGCCCAGTCCCCTCTGGGCATTCTACCTAACATAAATGAAATAGTCCTCTTTATATTTAGGGTTCTCACGGAGTCACTTGATGCTGATGGTCATACAGACTTCTGGCTTTTAATCCATCCATCATTGTTGGAACATCATGGTGTTTTGAGTAGATGCGCCACCACCAAAAGGACACAGGAAAAGGAAACAGAAGAGAGAGTAGGGGTTAGTACAGATTTTAGAGCCACCATGAATAGTTATTATAATGAATTGGATATACAGAGTATCAGGATTTAAATTACAGTAAAGTTATGAAAAGACCATGTTAAAGTAATGTGTTTTCAGCAGTTTTTTAAAGTGCTCCACTGTATTAGCCTAGCGAATTCCTACTGGCAGGCTATTCCAGATTTTAGGTGCATAACAGCAGAAGGCTGCCTCACCACTTCTTTTAAGTTTTGCTCTTGGAATTCTAAGGAGACACTCAGTTGAGGATCTGAGGTTACAATTTGGAATATAAGACATCAGACATTCCGATATATAAGATGGGGCGAGATTATTTAAGGCTTTATAAACCATAAGCAGAATTTTAAAGTCAATCCTGAATGACACAGGTAACCAGTGTAGTGACATCAAAACTGGAGAGATGTGCTTGGATTTTCTTTTCCTGGTTAGGATTCTAGCAGCTGCATTCTGCACTAGTTGCAAACGATTTATGTCTTTTTTGGGTAGTCCTGAGAGGAGTGCGTTACAGTAATCTAGTCGACTGAAAACAAACGCGTGAACTCATTTCTCCGCATCTTTCAAAGATATAAGAGGTCTAACTTTTGCTATGTTTCTTAAGTGAAAAAATGCTGTCCTAGAGATCTGATTAATATGCGATTTAGATTACAGTCAACAGTTACCCCTAAGCTTTTTACCTCCGTTTTGACTTTTAATCCTAATGCATCCAGTTTATTTCTAATAGCCTAATTGTATCCATTATTGCCAATCACTAAGATTTCAGTTTTCTCATTATTTAACTTGAGAAAGTTACTATTCATCCATTCTGAGATACAAGTTAGACATTGTGTTAGTGATTCATCAGGTGCAATTGATAAATACAGCTGTGTGTCATCAGCATAGCTGTGGTAGCTCTCGTTGTGCCCTGAGATAATCTGACCTGATGGAAGCATGTAGATTGAGAAGAGCAGCGGACCCAGGATAGAGCCTTGTGGAACACCATATAGGATATCATGTGTCTTTGAGTTGTAATTACCACAACTAACAAAGAATTTTCTCCCTGCCAGGTAGGATTCAAACCAATTTAAGACACTGCCAGAGAGGCCCACCCATTGACTAAGGCGATTTCTAAGAATATTATGATCAATGGTGTCAAATGCGGCACTCAGATCTAAGAGGATGAGAACAGATAAATGACCTCTGTCTGCATTTACCTGCAAATCATTTACTACTTTAACGGGTGTAGTGTCTGTGCTGTGATTTGTTCTAAAACCTGACTGAAATTTATCAAGGATAGCATGTTTATTGAGGTGCTTATTTAACTGCATAATGACTGCCTTCTCTAGAATTTTACTTAAGATAGGCAGGTTAGAGATGGGTCTAAAATTTTCAAGAGCAGGGGGGTCGAGATTATTTTTCTTAAGTAGGGGTTTAACTACAGCAGTCTTAAGACAGTCTGGGAAGACCCCCGGTATCTAATGACGAATTTACTATGTCAAGAACATTATCAATTAGCACGCCCGATACTTCTTAAACAAGCCACTCTTTCCTGCTCCATGGGTACGTAATCCAGGCCTACATTCATTCATTCATTTTCTACTGCTTATCTGAGACCAGGGTCATTTTATAGTCAGGGCAGGTAATATATTGGTGAAGTGTCTCTCTATGTGTGATAATGCTGTTGGCCACCACATTTTCTCAGGAGTTTTGTCATTGTGTGCATTTCTAGAGTTCAGTGAAGGCATTGGCAATCTGCAGTTTTCATCCCATGCTCCATATGACTCTTTGACATAAGGGACTCTATCAGACTTGTCACTTATGCAAGCTCTGCACATGTTCTGACTGTGATATGGTAACTTTAGCTTCCTGAATTTGTGTTTTGCAGTGCACACAGGATGTCCTGCCCTTTCACTTATCTCTCTAAAGACATGTTAGTTGGGATTTTTAATAACAAGATCAAGAAAAATGTTTTGCTTACTGGAACAAATGTTTTTCCTCATATGGATAATCAAATATATTACAATCCTTATCCAAACCTAATTACTTGGGAAGGGATACTACTGTTTGAACTTAAACTACTGGTCCAGCTACTGTGGGCTGTCACCATATTGTGGTCCATTTTAATAGCAACAGGCTTCAGGCATGTTAGCTCAAAAGCCAGACAATAAAATGAGAGTCAGTGGAAAGTTACTTTAAGTATAACAGCACTGTCGTGCATGCATGTGCTTTCATGTACTAGCAGTAAAATATTCCTATCCAGTACAAACAGAGCACCTTAATTATGATACTGATTAGTTTAACAGATGCTTATAGGTTTCCATTAGATGTTATTAATACAATTGTGCTCACATGGAATTACAGGAACAGCTGTTAAAAGTATTTTTGGATAAAAATATATTTTCTGTATTTGAATAAATGCTGTTGTTTAATTATATTTTGATGTAATATGCCTTTGTATATTTAAACATATGTAACTATGGTGGCATTTTACTTGTATAACTTTCATATCACATTCATTTTAGCCACACATTTACTTATTTAATTGGTTAGCACTGAGTGGCTGTAGTGAAGGGTTTTAAAATGTGTTATGGTAAATATAAGAACATGGTTTGTGTTATAGCAATCAGAATTAATCAGATAAAAAATAAATATTAGATTACCAAATAAGGTCAACTTACCATATATGCTCACAAGCAGGTTGGCTTCATACCCAAGATGACACTGGTAAAGGTCTTTTATACAAACGAAGGTGCACCACACTAATTCCTCCACAGACCATAAAAAAGTGAGCTGTGTCCTCAGTGTATCAGTGTACTGTAAATACAAACATTCCTAAAGAATAACCTGACAGATTCATGCTGTATATACACTCAGCCAGTGTGTGATTTCTATTTAATATTATGTTGTGTACATCCAGAAAAAAAAATAATGGTAAATATGTACAGTTGTGCTAAGATTAAACTGTGTTCATGAGGAACATTTGTGTTGTGTTTTGAACAGAATTGTGAAGCTTGCTTATCACAGAACATTTTCTTATTTCAGTTGTCAACCAATTAATTTCAACTCAGTCAAAAAGCACAACTGTAGATTCAGTATTTTTCATTTATTTATGGTTTGCTGGAATAGGTCAATAATAATTTGTCTGCTGTTTACTCAGGTACTGTGAGTATTATTATACATCTTTTAAGAATAAGGAGCAGCATTTAAGCAGTGTTTTGTTTTATTATTCTGAAAGTTACCACTTATTATCAGTCAGTCATCATCCAACCTGCTATATCCTAACACAGGGTCACGGGGGTCTGCTGGAGCCAATCCCAGCCAACACAGGGCACAGGGCAGGAACAAATCCCGAGCAGGGCGCCAGCCCACCGCAGGTTACCACTAATACAATATGTAAATATTCTCCCTTTTTAAAAGACTAATAACTGATGGCATATGATTTTGTTATTGCCATAATTGTATTTTGGCAAAGTTGTAAAGTGCCTAAAGTTGAAACTCACTAAATGAGCAACAAAGGTATATTTTTTATGAACTTGACCTGCAAAACTAAAAGTAAAAAATAAAAATGATGACTGTTGAAACTTCTTCTGAAAGCACGAAAAGGCATAATTATCTAATTAAAATCAGTTCAGAATTGTGGTTTTGTTCAGGAAACCAAACCAGCTATTTAATGTAATTTTTTCCTGACAAAGTGATTCAGTTTTATGGCCAAAGCGTCCTGTTTTAACTGAGATACAGGCAGCAAGGCAGTGAACACTGTCAAAATCTTTTCACAGCCCTACACGTTTTAAAAAAAATGTAGAAACGAAAACCAAACATCAGAAATTCATCCAAAGTCTACCAGGCTATACATATAATCAATATTTTTTTGCATGAATCCACCCATATGTAAAGAAAATCTTAATGTTAAAAGATTTACATTTTCATTTATTTGCTTAGCGGACACGTTTATCCAAAGTGACTTACAAAAGCAGTAAACAATTGAGTAACATTAGGCTAGGGCCTGTAATATTAATTACTGTATTATTTTATCTTCATCAACCTTGCATAGTTTTTCTGTAGAACTGTACATCTAAAGGTGAGACGGTTTATCCCTAAAACTAAGTTAAACATTATACTAGAAATATGGCAACAGCTTTGAATAGGGACCATGCAGCTATCTCAGTTATTCATATTCTTTCTAATTATAGTACAACTTGTAGTATTTCTAGATTCAGAGTAAAAAAAGCAATAAAATGATTTTTATTTTTTATTTTCAGACAGTCTTACAACTGTTCCCAGTATGTGGAAAATAGTCAATTAAGATCTTAATTACCGGTAAACTTATATTTACATTACATTACATTAACTTACATTACATTAGTCAATGTATATGAAAGACATTTTAGATGTTTCTAAATTATGTATAAGTCTTAACAAAAACAAAATGGAAATTAATAGCCCAAATTCTTTCAGGGTTGTAACAGAAAGTTAAAATGTTAAAATTATTTTGACTATTTTCAATAGACGTTTTTTGTAGATCAGACCATCATGAATTGGGCAATGAATGTTTAATAGTCTAGATAGTTTCAAGAAACATCTCTCTATTGTAAAAAAAAATCATGGGAAATCTTGGGAGGGAGACGAGACGTGATCTTCTTGGAAGAAAAGTTGACGTCCCGCGAGAGACATTTTAACATCACGTGAAAACAAGGCAGTGAAACAAAAGGAAAGCTGCTGTACAGGCTTTTAAACGATCGATGCGCAACGCAACAAGCAAAACACGCAACTCGGTAGCAGCAGCACAAAGC
This sequence comes from Erpetoichthys calabaricus, assembly GCF_900747795.2. Classification (NCBI taxonomy): domain Eukaryota; kingdom Metazoa; phylum Chordata; class Cladistia; order Polypteriformes; family Polypteridae; genus Erpetoichthys; species Erpetoichthys calabaricus. The sequence continues at coordinate 106,184,779 of NC_041398.2, forward strand.
CAGTAGCTGATCCGTCCACTTCTTTTTAGTGTATGTTAAGCCCCACCCCCTTCACAACACGAGCAGGAGAGACACTAAGTGGCTCGGGGGGGGGGGGGGGGGTTAGACGGGTGGGTTTAGAGACACTTTGACGTCACGCAAGACTAGACATTACAACCTTAGAAAGCAAGACCCATGAGACGGTGACTTTTGCACGTCACGCCCAACTTACAAATAATTTAAAACAAGTTCACGGACATCTAACCTAGCAGTTGTTGGAATACTTTTGGCAGACAAACTTCATGCTCTCTTAGCCCTTAAAACAACGACAAGCGACACACAGAACAAGCAGCTCACCAGCAGATGATCTGATCGCATCTCCTTAGCGAGCGTTCAGCTTCCCCCCTTCACAACACAAGCGGGAGAGATGTGAAGTGGCAGGAGCATAGCGCACCTCCGGGGGGATTGAGCAAAGCGATCAAGACGTGATCATCTCGGAGAAACACTTTGACTTCACATGAGACTAGACTTTACAACCTTAGGAAGCAAAACCCGTGAGACAGTGACTTTTGCACGTCACGCCCTACTTACAAACAATTTAAAACAAGTTCACGGACATCTGACCTATCAGTTGTTGGAATGCTTTTGGCAGACACATTTCATGTGCTCCCAGCTCTTAAAACAACGACAAGCGACAAGCAGAACACGCAGCTCGCCATCAGCAGCAGCAGCAAGCCAGCAGGTGATCCGACCGCATCTCCTTAGCATGCGTTCAGCCCCCCCCCCCTTCACAACGCGAGCGGCAGAGATGCAAAGTAACAAAAGGACAGCTGCTGTACAGGCTTTTAAATGATTGATGCGCAGAGCGACAAGCAGATCACACAGCTTGCCAGCAGCAGCAGCAAGACAGCAGCTGTTCCAACCGCATCTCCTTAGCATGCATTCAGCCCCCCCTTTACAACGCGAGCAGGAAATAAAGGACAAATATTGTTTTTACAAAAGTTTTAAAGTAAAAGTGAAAATAATACATATGTAACAATTTCCATGAAAATAACAATCTCTTTAAATTGTATATCTGGTAAACCAAACCCGGGGGTGGGTGAGCAAAATGAGCAGGGGGCAGAGCCCCCTAGTATTAAGAAATAAATCAAACATTAATAATATTGTACTGTATTTTTGTTTACAGTTTTAGGTTTAGAGGTCAGTTAAAGTTACTGTAACATAAAAAAATATCTCTACAGAGTGATTTACATTCCTTATACTGCAAAATCTGTTGCACTGTTGCTTCTCTAATCAATAAAGTACACAGTTACTAAAAAATGAATTCTTTCTTTTTATTGCTATTAATGCTGTTTTCTTTTTATAGGTATATTAGGAAAAGGCTTCTTTGAGCCAAATGCAAACAGCAATCCATCTGTCAGCGATACTTCCCAAGTGTCAGACATTACTTTTACTAGGAAGTTTGAAAGTACCACCTTTGGAGCAGAATCAGAAAGCAACACCCAGATGGACTTATCAACATCAAACAGCAAAGATGTCCACAGAGAGACTGACCTCCTCACACCACATACAGAAAGCACAACATCAAGAAGTGGTTTTCCTACAAACGAATTAGCTGTAGGGGATTCAGAGCTTTTTAGCACTGAACAAGACAATGGCCTTTGGGCCAGAAAGGTGTCAACAAACTTGACGGACTGGATGATGTCGCTGTCAACACTAAACCCAATCATTCCATCTACAACTCAAGAGTCAGTGCCAGTGCTACAGGACAATGGTAAGCAGAATAGATCTTTGTTTTTTAATTTCTTTCATAACATCGATTAACCTTTCTTTCTTTCTTTCTTTCTTTCTTTCTTTCTTTCTTTCTTTCTTTCTTTCTTTCTTTCTTTCTTTCTTTCTTTCTTTCTTTCTTTCTTTCTTTCTTTCAACAAATATACTATACCACCCTGTGTTAAACTTTCCAGATTATTTAATATGAGTTCTGATTTTTTTTCCATTCATTTCTGGTCATTTTAAGGAAATGTGCTAGGGTAGTGTGTAATTCTCAGTTGAGGATGTGCTATAAATTTGCTGAGCATGCATAATATCAGATGATTATTATATTTTGGTCTGATGTTTTCACAGAAATTTGAGTAGTAAAGTCACACTAAAATGTGCAGCCGTGAATGTTTGAACGTCTTCTGAACAGTTGCCATCTGCAGATTAATTTATGCTTGTTTAGAGCCCTAAGAAGTTTACTTTATGATATAGAAAGTACAGTCACATTAGAGGAAATTGAATGGACGGATGCATTTCATACCTGTCTCTGTTAGCCAACAAAAACACATTTAAAATGATTGCTATTACTGAGCTAATTTCCTTTCGCTTCTCTTTTCACCTCTTCACCTTTTAAATTGAAACCATCTTTTGGAAACAAAAGATGGCAAACATTATAACAATTTGTACACTTTGCTCTTGAATCATTTGCACAAATCGGCATGCTTTGTCACTTTATAAAGCTGTTTTCTATGACTGTTCAGGCACTGTGGACTTTGGATATAACATGCATTTTCTATAACTGAGAGGCCATTCTGGGACAGAATGGGGAAGGAGACTACTACTAAAATAAGAAATTACTGCGCTCTTGGGCTTTGTAATTATGGTGTGTACTTGTATTATGTAGCAGCCAAGAAAATGCACATTTGTCAGGTAGTCAGAGTTAAATTCTTTTTAGTAGTAAAGGGCCAAAACTGTAATTCACCTACGCAAGAAAGAGAAGGGTATTTTTCAGCATGATTCCTCAAATTAATGCTATTTATGTATTGAGAAGAAAATTAAGGTTTAATATATTTTGCTTTAGTCTTCTTCAAAATGTTCTAACCATAACAGAAAGAGTAAAGTGGTCATAGTTCAAAACTTTCTGAATAAACAACCTGTTGTTCTAAAGATGGTCAACAGTCAAAACTTCACTTCCATGGGTGGGTGATGTCTATATTTCAGTCATATATTACTTTTAAACTTTGTCATTATTACAGGTGGGGGGTAATTAGTACTGTATAATAATACTGCAGTATTTTTCATATGACAGGTCAGTGATACACCAAGAACAAGTATCAGGTTTAATTTTTGATCAACTCCGGGAATTTAGAAGCAATGCATTTTATTTGTACTTGCATAGCAAAATGTACTGCTTCTAAATTCCCACAAATGGCACACCATTTATGGTAGCTCTCATGCAGAACAAACCTACAAACACAAGAGTTCATTTTGCAAGCAATTGGCCGTATAACAAATAAGGTGGGAAAAATGTATTAATCTTTGTGGCATATACAGTATTTCCCTATTTTACTGCGGAAACTGGAGATTCTTGATATCTATTTCTATAGTTAAAGGAATTGACTCAATTGTTTTGATTATTAGATACAGTACAATATTGCAGAACTGAATAGCAATAAATAGCTAACAATAAAAAAACACAGTATTATTGGATTAGCATCTAAGTATCATGTTGCTTACTTATCGAGGTATCACTGGCCATTCCCACCCTAGTCATTATGGAGGCACAAATGTTTCTCAAACAGTCAAACATTATTGTTATGGGTGCTATTTTTAACACTCACTCATTTCAATTAATTTGTTTAACACAAAATAGGATTGTTGTGCAAAATACAGCCATGATCACAATGAACCACCCTTTAAAGAAAAGACTCTATTGCATTTTAAAATGATAACTGTGTTCAGTGGATTTTGGAAACTTTTGATCAAAATGAGAAAATATTCAGTACGTGTGAATATCAAAGAGGATGGAAGAGATGATTGCTGTGTGCAGTATAAAATAATGTCAATAGAAAAATAAAGAGTACACAGTTAACATCACCACAGTAATCCCATCCAAATCTTCTACACAGGTAAGTATGAAAAAAATCCATTGCTGGCGCTCAATGTATAAGAATCACTGAATTAACAGTTCCTGTTAGGAGAAATCCATGTGGAATCAAGTCTTCAGCATTATTTTCGGATCCTGGCAGACCCTTGGGATAGTGGGTTTAAAGTCCAGTTCTGTTAATCTGTGGTTTTGTATTCCTCTAGTTAGTTTTTGGTTTGGTTCCTGTGCCTAGAGATTGTCTATGTGAGTTTTCATCTGGGTACTCCAGCTTTCTCCTGCCACAAGTCCAAAGTTGTGTAGGTTAGGTAATTATGATTGAACTTGCTTGGATGTAAGTGTGCCCGGTGATAGAGTGGAATCCTGCCCATGGCTCTTTCTTGCCTTGTACTCCAGTGTTGCCAGGATAAGCTCTGATCACTAGAGACTCTGAGGTGGAATAGGCAGGTTTGACAACTGTATATTATTTTAAATTAACTCATGTTTCATAAACTTTGTTTTGGAATATAACTGGGCCTTCTGCTTTTCAATTCAGTCAGTTTATTAATTGGGAGAGAACTTCATGTTGTAACTGATTTTTTTTTCTGCTAGCACAAAATTTCCTCTCAGTTTCTTATAGATATTTTGTTTTATGTTGGTTTATGTTTGTTTTATGTTTCTAATTAATTTAAATCACTTTGCACATGTATTTTCATTTTGACATTAAAGAGTCTTTTTCTGTTGATTATTGTCAAAAGTGCCAAATTCAAACCACAGTGTTTAAATATAATATAGTAATAAAGTGTGAAAACATCCAAGTGAGTGAAATTTTTAATAGGCAGTCTATCTATCTATCTATCTATCTATCTATCTATCTATCTATCTATCTATCTATCTATCTATCTATCTATCTATCTATCTATCTATCTATCTATCTATCTATCTAATAAAAAGTTTTAAAATTTGATATGACCAAGTTTTGTGAAATTCGTGATGATTTATCTCATGACTTATCCAGTGTATCGCAATTTGAAGCAAATAAGGAATAGTTAACATCTATTTTACCCAAATTAAAGTTGAGACAATGTAGTGAATTTTATTTTAGATTAATTTTAAAGAGTTAAGTTTATGCACAAAAGCTAACAGTAAACCATAATGGATTCTGCCGGTGTTTCTGATCTGAGTTTTTACTAGGAGTACAAATATTCCGCTTTGAAGGGCTTTCTCTGCAATGACTTTGTAGCAAAATAAGGGGAAATTCGAATACGATGGACATTCAAAAAGTTTCTGCACTTTTTTAAAAATTTTGTTTACTAAGAATTTCAAAAACAAATGACATCACTTTTCTACATAGTCACCTTCCTTTCTGATGCAATTTTCCCAGCGTCATACCAACTTTTTAATGCCCAATTACTACTCATCCCACCTTCACTGTTTCCAAAAACAAAAAATGTGGAAAATTTTTAAATGTCCCTTGTAGTTTTGACTATTTGCCATCCTTCTGTCAAATGACAGATGTCTGCTTCTCACTACCTTCGTAAGGGTTCACTGACTCGTTTCCGTTAGTTAATTCCTTTTTGAGGTGCTGAATAATCTTATTCTACCATCCACAACATGAACTGTCCCTGCTGCCCTCTTATCTTTTGAATGGGGGATCTCTTTCTCATTCTCATTTACTTCTCATATGGCCTCTTGTTCCTTTTTTTCTGCCTTTAGTCTCAACCTTTTTTATAATAAGCTTTAGCAAATATGAGTTAAAATCATAATGGTGGAACCTTACAGAAATCCCTGATTAACTTGTATGATGAACTAACCCCAGTTTGATTAATTTAGCAGCACCTTTGGTCAGTTATTCTTTATACCGTAAAAACAAAAATATTTAATGGTCTTAAAGTATAGAATATTTACCACTCTAGTCTTTTGTCGGACATGATGGAAAGAACTTTTTTGTTTTTATGTTACCATTAAAGTTGATGAAGCCATGACAAACACTGGCTCAGTGTTATTTGTATTTGAAAACTGAGATTTATGGAGGCCCATTTAAAGATACACAAAGCCATTATTTTAACTGGACTAGACTGAAGCTGGGTTTCACCTGCAATTTTCTGAATAAATATCTGCTGAAGAGTGAATGTCAGTAGATGTCCAGCACACTAGTTTGCTCATGTTCTCTACTCAACGACAACTACAACAATACTATTAGCATTTTTTAATCTGTTTTATGGTTGCCTAGACCATTAATAACTGTATTATAAATTATAAAAGACCATATGAGGTGAAAATACTCTCACTTGTTTTAATACAATAATAGACTAATAAAGTGGACGCAAGCTGGTATATTCCTCTATACAGTTTTAGTCTCCATATTATAAAAAAGACATAGCAGCACTAGAGAACGTCCAGCATAGAGCAACAAGACTGATTCCAGGACTGGGGGACATAAGCTATGAGAAATGTCTGACAGAGCTGATTCTTTTCAGTTTAAGAAAATGGAGACTATCAGGTGTTCTGATTGAAGTGTTTAAAATTATGAAAAGAAATAGACAGTGTTACTTTAAAAATGAATACTTTACAAAGTAGATGGGAAATAGGTAAAAACTTGCTAAGGGCAAATTCCACACAAATATTAGATTAGTTTTTCTTCACACACAGAATGACAGACACATGGAATTAATTACCAAGTAGTGAGGAAAACAGTGTAGGACTTTGGAGATCTTCAAAACTAGACTTGATGTGATTTTTGAGAAATTAGGTGAAGAGGATTGAAAAGCTATGACCTATTCTTGTCAAAATTGTTCTAATCATTTTGATCAAATATCTTGTTTTATTTACAAACTGATAATTTTAGACTATCCCTATAAGGCAATATTGCTACATTATTTCTGTGATTTGAAATGCCCATTGTACTTTATCACTGTAATGTCATCACTATAAAAGACTTGTTGATGGAAACTATAATGAATTAGGATACAAAAAACATTAACATATACAACTGAAGCTATAATCTATATTTTGCTTTATTAAATAGGAGAGACGAAATTATACACAAACCTTAAACATATAGTCTGATAAAAATCTTTAAAAATATTTACTGTAAAAATCTTTAAAAACATTTATTAAGTAGGAAAATTTTAAAGCAGTATATGCCAAAAAAGAAACAGTTTTCTTGATGTATCATGTATCTAGCATTTTAGAAAGCTCAGGATACCCTTGCATTGTCATTATGTTTATATATCCTGATTAATGTTTCTTATGAACGAAACAGATTCGGGTCACATTTATTGCACACTCTGGGGATTCTGTGTTTATATTTAGAAAGTTGCCTGCAAGCAGTACTGTCTGGGACTCTGATCCCTTGACCCTTTGATTAAGTAAAAAAATAGCCTTGACAACACTGTTCATTTCAATGACTTGTATCATTCATTTTCAATGAATGTATTGAATAACACTGCTGAAGTGAAAGTAATTACAGTATAAGGATTCACTTTCAACCGGTTTGAGAATGTTATCTTACTTTTTGAAAAGGCACCCTTCAAAGTACAAATCTTCTTTGCTTACTACAAATGAAGAGGTCCACTTAGGTTGACACAGGAGTCACTTACTTTAGTCTTACAGGAGTGGGAGTTTACAGTCCTGTTTTTAAAGTAGAAGAGAAACATGCAGTATATTTGCTGATGTTTGTGGTTTCTTGCATAGAATAAATACTGTTAAATGTTTCTTGAAGTGGCTTTCCACCTAGGAGTCAACTTAATGTTGCTTAAAAAATATGCCTTAAGTAAACCAAGTAAAACATGTCACAGATGTTTTGAAGAACAAATGTAGACTCACTGAAACTGCTTCAGATTTTGACATGATTATTATGATTTGTTCAAGTGTTTATTTACGGATAAATGCACCACTTTAGTACACTCATCTTTTAATTTTAATCAATCTTTAAACCACTGATATTAAAAAACTGTTTCAAGGATCTTTTGTATAAGGGACGTTCAAAAAGTTTCTGCATCTTTTTTAACTCTATTTATTAAGAATTTCAAAAACAAATGACATCACTTTTGTACATAGTCACCTTCGTTTGCGATGCAATTTTCCCAGCATCATACCAACTTTTTACTGCCCAATTACTACTCCCGCCTTCACTGTTTCCATCGAAAATATAAAAGTGCGGAAAATATTTGAAGGTCCCTCAAAGCTAAGGATGTCATGGCAGTGGGGTAGGTAGTTGTTCTAATCATTTCTGCGTGGAGTTTGTGCATTCTTCCTGTGTCTATGTAGGTTTTTACTCAGTCTGTCTGGTTATCCACTGACATCCCCAAAAACGTGCATGTTAGATTAAGTATTGGCTTCACGCTGACCATGGGTGAGTGTGGGAGTGTGAGAGTGATGGACTAATGCCTTGTCTAGAGCTGAGAATGTGGATTATAGTGATAATCGATTCATCTAGGGATTATTTTGAGGATTAGTCAAATAATTGGACTTGTGCTTTGTTGAGGTTCTGTATTAAAATTGCACATATATAAACAATCACTAAATAAACAATCATAAACAAAAACTAGACTTGGTGCTTCACAGTAACCACGTATTACAAAATTTATACAAGAAAACTTTAACAAGGCTTTAAAAGTATATAAACACTATATAGCACTCACACATATATACAGTACATATACACCATACATATATACTGTATATATACTGTATATAGTGACACTTAAAGGGGAGAAAGCTGCACTTCTGATTTCTTTGGATGGTTTAGTTACAAAAAGACACACTTTCTTATAAATATACAGTAAGACAGAAAGATGAAGGATCAGCTGAATTTCAGCTGCCTCAAGTTTCACATTCCACATTAATAAAAGTCTTTATAAGTCAAGGGTGTCCATCTTCCATAGTAAAATAAAATCATCTATTTTGGAAATGTCTGCTGTGGCAGAATGAGAACAGCAGCAAGCCATGGAATTAAATATGTGAGTTTAAGAAGATTCAGCTTCTAGTTAAGAAGCTGGTTGGATTGGCGGCCACAACTTAACTGGTCATCTGTTGGCTCACTTCATACCTTATTTTTGTTTGGCTACCATTTAAGGAAAAAAGAATCAATTCAGAAGACAGAGTCTTTAAAAACACTGCAATTAAAATGAAGGGAAAATAAGTCAATCACCAGCAGAAATTGGTCACCGATGAAGAAAGTGGCAGGAAGGAACCTGCAGCCACGGTAGTCCTCCAGTACTGCCCAGAGTGTTTTTTACTTACATTTCAATGAACCTCCAGAATGATGTGCTTGGATTGAAGTGACTGTTGTTCTTTGCTACTTTGCTAACTGGAAAGGCACAGCAAGCCATGCTTAATATTCCCTTTCACAGTATTGAGGATTATGTTTTGTTTAAAAACAGCAGATATTCCTTGGTACTTCTTTGAATTCATTGGCCAAAGGATGCCAAATTTAAGGCTGGAGAATCCTCAATGTTCTGTTAGAGTTCTGGCACAAGATCTTATTTAGAGCTGGTGGTGGGATGACCCTATACAGTGCATAATAGAGAACTTGTCCATAGGTGCAATGCTCAATGAAATAAGTGAAGAACTCCATGAAGAGTTACCCAGAGCTGATGTTTGTTTTGTTATTGATTTGTAAGATGACTGGAAGGGACACACTCCACATTAGCAGTTCCTTCCTTTTTGGAAGCTGCAAATCAGACAAATAGTCCCATTAGAGGACACCACCAAAGCAATACTGCAGCATTGAATGAAATTTAATGTGAACAGCCTGGTTACATTGCCAGTGAATGTTATCTTTTGCTGGCAGAATCCATGAAATTGGCATGGCAGAGTTGTGCTGTTCCAGTATGATTCCAGTTGATTATTGAGAAAACAGATCATTTTCACACACAGGCAGGCTGTTGGATCTTTTTAATGGTAGATTGAGAAGGTGATTTTGTAAATGATCAGAAATTTAGATTGACTAATCAAGTACATAGTTTACAAGAAAAATGATCTAAGATGTCCTCGATTGCAAAATAACATCTGCAGTGTGAGCAAGAAACACAAAAAACATTTCTTTGATCAGAAATGTAAACTTTGTGAATCCTGTAAAGGAGACCATGTTCTCATTGTTCCAAAAAATTCTCACAAGTTATTGGATTAGTGGCAACGTGCTTCCATAATTGAGAAATGAGTAAATCCTGTAAATTATAAACATGGGATACCTATATGATGTAAACCCTTTTAAATGCTACCTACCCAAAAGAAAACATTTGTCACATTAGTTTTATGTTGCTGATGAACTCAGAGTTTCCTTAGGGGATGATTAAAGTGATACACTAAAAAGTTAGTTTCAGTCACTTATCCAAAAGAACTGGGACATATTTTCAGTTGTACCCTGGAAAACTAAGCTTGCTGAATATAAAATAATAACAGGGCCTGGTGTTAAGTTCCAGATGAGTCCATGTAGGATTGCCGGAGCTTGCAGAACAATAATTTTTTTATTTTTTTTATTTTTATTATAATCATTCCATACAAATAGATCAATTTATAACCAAACAAATTAAAGACAAATCAAACCCCACCCCTGAGCAGGAGAGCTTAGCTAAAGGAGAATTGCTTAGGGCTTTTTAATAAGACAACAATAAGCAAAGGAAAGGGAGAAATAAATATCTATGTAAATAAGAGATGGAGATGGGAATTAAATGCGGTAATAGTTATTTCTCTTATTCTAAAATAATATGGATCGGATCCTGCCAGATTTTGAAAAAATTTTGTACAGATCCTCTAACTGAGAATTTGATTTTTTCCAATTTCAAATAATATAAAACATCGGTTTCCCACTGACTTATCAGAGGAGGGTTAGGATTCTTCCAATTTAACAGAATAAGTCTGCGTGCCAAAAGTGTAGTGAATGCAATCACCGTTTGCTTGTCATTTTCCACTTCAAGTCCGTCTGGAAGAACACCGAACACAGCTGTTAATGGGTTAGGAGGGATTGTGACCCCAAGGCTGTCTGAAAGGCAGACCCAGAACATGTGACCCAGTGAGGCAGGAGCTTGGTTGCAGCGTTCGCAGGTTGGATCTTGCCCTGGAAACATTTTGGACAGTTTTAAGCGAGACAGATGAGCTCGATACATAATTTTTAGTTGAATAATTCTATGCTTTGCGCATATGGAGCTTGAGTGAATTCTCTGCTTTGCTACCTTCCACTCCTTTTCTGATATATTGATTAAGAGATCTTCTTCCCAATGTCCTCTTGGATCTTTGAAAGGTAGGGACTCTAATAGGATTTTATATAATGTGGAAATGGTGTTTAATTCCTCGGCAATGAGCAGTATTTTTTCCAGCATTGTGGAGGGTGCGAGGTGGGGAAAATCGGGCAATTTCTATTTAACAAAATTTCTAATTTGAAGATAGTGAAAGAAATGTGTAGCTGGGAGGTTGAATTTTGAACGTAATTGTTCAAAAGATGCAACTATGTTGTCTATATAAAGATCTCTGAGCATTTTAATCCCAAAACTTCATCCATCCATCCATCCATTTTCCAACCCGCTGAATCCGAACACAGGGTCACGGGGGTCTGCTGGAGCCAATCCCAGCCAACACAGAGCACAAGGCAGGAACCAATCCTGGGCAGGGTGCCAACCCACCGCAGGACACACACAAACACACCCACATACCAAGCACACACTAGGGCCAATTTAGAATCCCCAAAACTTTCCCAGGTATTAAAAACTGGATATGTTTGCGAAGGTTGAAAGAGGTGGTTTTCTTGCAGAGGTGCCACCGATAAAAGATTTTCCATCTTAAAATGCTTTCTAATTTGGTTCCATATTCTAAGTGAGTAAAGCACAATTGGGTTATTAGTATATTTGCGATAACTTGCATTTATTGGAGAGCAGAGCAGCGAGTATAAAGAAGTACTACAGGATTTTATTCCTATTGTGGACCAGGCCTGCGTATGTTCATTTATTTGTGTCCAGGTTTTTATGGCTTGTATGTTTGCTGCCCAGTAATAAAACTGAAAATTAGGTAGAGCCATGCCACCTTCTGCCTGAAGTCTTTGTAGGGTTGCTCTTCGGATACGCGGGTGTTTTGAGTTCCAAATGAATGAGGTTATTGTTGAATCTAATTGCTTAAAAAATGATTTATTGATATATATTGGAATGTTTTGAAATAAAAAAAGAAGTTTAGGAAGGATATTCATCTTAACAACGTTAATTCTTCCGGCTAGAGTGAGATGAAGGGTTGACCATCTATCCAGGTCTTGCTTAATTTTTTCCATACAGACGGCAAAATTTTGTTGATAAAGAGCTTTATGTTTACTTGTGATGTTTACCCCTAGGTATTTAAACTGATCTGCTATGGTAAAAGGTAGGGTGTCCAATCTGATATTATATGCTTGTGAATTCACTGGAAAGAGTATACTTTTATTCAGATTAATTTTAACACCAGATATCTTTTGAAATTTTGTTAGTGCTGTTAGAACTGCAGGGACAGTGTTTTCTGGGTCTGATATATATAAAACCATATCATCTGCATATAGAGAAATTTTCTGTTCCAGTCCTTCTCTGACAATCCCCTTTATCTGATAAGAATTTCTGCAGTGAACTGCCAGTGGTTCAATGGCGATTGCAAACAGCAGTGGTGACAAGGGACATCCTTGTCTGGTGCCACGTTCTAGCTTAAAGTAGTCTGAGCAAATGTTATTAATACAAACTGAAGCTTCTGGATTGGTATACAGTAGTTTGATCCATGCACAAATATTCGGGCCAAACCCAAATTTCTCCAATGCAGTGAAAAGGTAGTTCCATTCAATCATATCAAATGCTTTTTCTGCGTCTAATGATAGTAATATCTCTGGGGTGTTTGATTTTGCTGGTGAATATATAACATTAAACAAGCGTCGGAGATTGGAAGATAGATGTCAGCCTTTAATAAATCCAGTTTGATCCTGTGATATTACCGAGGGCAGCACTTTCTTCATCCTTCTAGCTAGAATTTTTGAGAGTATCTTAACATCATTATTCAGGAGTGAAATTGGTCTGTATGATGCACATTGTAACAAGTCCTTATTTTGTTTAGGAAAGACGATGATTAATGCTTTTCGAAATGTTTGAGGTAGTATTTGGTTGTCTCTAGCTTCTGTAAATGTTGCCAATAAGAGGGGAGCTAGCTGAGTGGAGAATTTCTTATAAAATTCTACGGGGTAACCATCAGGGCTTGCTGATTTCCTGCTTTGTAGTGACTTTATAGCATCTAGTAATTCTGTTAGCGTTAGAGGTTTATCCAGTTCCTCAGCACTTAAAGCATCTATTTGTGGTGTCTGTAATGTATCCAGAAATGCATTAGATTGTGTGTTGTCTTCTTTGATCTCAGTAGAATATAAGGATTTATAATAATCTCTAAATGTGTGCATTATATTTTTATGGTCTATAATTTCTTCTCCATTCGTGTTGGTAATTACTGGTATTGCATTGCGAACTTCTTGTTTGTGAATTTGTTGAGCTAAAAGCTTATTAGCTTTTTCTCCGTGTTCATAGTAATGATGTCTAGACTTATAAATAAGTTGTTCAGTTTCTTTAGTTGTTAAGATGTTAAGTTGTGTATGCAGGGCCTGCCTTTTCCTGTGGAGAGCTTCGCTTGGACGCCTGGCTTGTTCTTCATCTATTCTAGTAATTTCGCTTCTTAGCTCTGATATTTTCTTGGTTTCTAATTTATTTCTGTGGGAAACAAATGAAATAATCTGTCCTCTTAAGAAGGCCTTTAGAGTTTCCCAGAGTGTTCCTGCGGAGACCTCTGTGGGCGTGTTTGTCTCTAGGAAGAAGCTGATTTGTTTGGATATAAATTCTGTGCAGTTCTCGTCTGCCAGTAGAAGAGGGTTAAGGCGCCATCTGCGAAGTGAGTGTGAGGGGCTTATTGATTTTAGCCCCAAGACTAGAGGTGCATGGTCGGAGATAACAATTGTGTCGTATTTGCATGATTTAATTGTAGACAAGAAATTATTATCTATAAAAAAATAATCAATTCTTGAGTAGCTATAATGCACTGGTGAGTAGAACGAATATGTTCTTGAGTTTGGGTTAAGAAACTTCCAGGGGTCTGATAAGTTGTGATCATTTAAAAACTGTGTAATTGTCTTTGCAGTATTAGATATCGTCCCCCCTGACACAGGAGTCCTATCTAAGAGTGGATTTAAAACACAATTAAAGTCCCCAGCCATTATAATTTTATGAGTGTTCACATTGGCAATGGATGCAAATAGATTTTGCATGAATTCCTTATCATCAGCATTGGGTGCATAAACATTTATCAAAATCATTTTACTGTTATATAAGTTGCCCATGACCATCACATATCTCCCTTCAGGGTCTGATACTACATCTGATGCTACAAATGGAACTGTTCTGTGTATGAGAATTCCCACCCCTCTAGTTTTCTTTGTAAAGCTAGAATGGAACATTTGGCCAGTCCAGTCTTTTTGTAGTCTGAACTGATCCTTGCTTAGTAACTGGGTCTCCTGTAAAAATACTATTTTAGCGTTTAAGCCTGTTAGGTGAGAGCATACTTTCTTTCTCTTTAATTCGTGATTCAGGCCTTTAACATTCCAGCTCACAAAGTTAACTGTCCCATCATGGAGACATTGATTCTGAGTTTTTAATGTCATTTTATAGTCTTAACTGGTAATGAGGCAGTTTCAATCTTAGTTTAAAATTTCCCCATGAGTTATTGCATTTTAGCCTATTGTTGCATTGATATTTCTAGTTATAGGGATTAGAAGAATAGATTAGATATAGCCTGCTCTCCTTCTCTCCCCGCTTTATCCCCCCACCCCCCCCATTTTGCCTCCCCACATGAGGCTTGATCCCACTTCACGATGTCCCGGTCCTCTGACATACGAAGAGACAGAGCACGTCCAAAACAAAACAAACACCACCCTGCAGCGGCCTTAGAGAATTAAAACAAAGAGATATCTATTGCAGCTGAATTCTTAATACTATCTGCCGAAAATATAATCATTAACAATCTAAGCTTAAAATAATCTTCAGCAATTTTAAAAATTAAAATACTAAGATATAAAAATAATGAACCCTGGGAATGATTTTAAAAAGTAGTCTAGGATAAACATGGTAATTCCTACTGTAATAGTATAATGTAATAGTATAAATAGCAATAAACCAAGTGTATGATGTTAAACAGTCTACTTTAAGGTAATAAAAAAAAGGTATAATGTATTAGTATAAATAGTATAAATAGCAATAAACCAAGTGTATGATGTTAAATAGTCTACTTTAAGGTAATAAAAAAAACAAATCCTACTTTAATTACTTCCACACTTCCACACTCACGTCTATAACTCTTAAGACATAAACATATAATGTCCAGATAAAGAAAAGGATCTATAATTATAATACCAGTCTCTTTAAATATGGATCCAGAGAGCAGATGACAGGTCTTTCCCATGCCTTGATAGAATACGGCTCCTTATTAACTTTCAAAAGAGTGTCGGAAACAGCTTCTTTAATCCCTGAATAGGGCGGCACGGTGGCGCAGTGGTAGCGCTGCTGCCTCGCAGTAAGGAGACCCGGGTTCGCTTCCTGGGTCCTCCCTGCGTGGAGTTTGCATGTTCTCCCCGTGTCTGCGTGGGTTTCCTCCAGGCACTCCGGTTTCCTCCCACAGTCCAAAGACATGCAGGTTAGGTGGATTGGTGATTCTAAATTGGCCCTAGTGTGTGCTTGGTGTGTGGGTGTGTTTGTGTGTGTCCTGCGGTGGGTTGGCACCCTGCCCAGGATTGGTTCCCTGCCTTGTGCCCTGTGTTGGCTGGGATTGGCTCCAGCAGACCCCCGTGACCCTGTGATCGGATTTAGCTGGCTGGAAAATGGATGGATAATCCCTAAATATTAAATAATAACAGGGCCTGGTGTTAAGTTCCAGATGAGTCCATGTAGGATTGCCGGAGCTTGCAGAACAATAATTTTTGAGGCGGTTAAACAAATGCTTGATAAAAAGCCAAAAGCCAAAGTGACCAGAGGAGTCTAATCTTAATGGTTCCTACATCGGAGAGAAACATACATTTTTGTGTAGAATTTAGGCAATTAAAAAAAAATATGAATTTGATGCTCCATGTGGATGAGTTAATGGGGAAAATTAGGTCAAGCATCTTATATCACTACCTTAGGTTTACCTAAGAGACACTGCCAGGTACCTCTTGAGGAATCCACCCAGGGTGATTGGTACAAGTTCATTATAGTTATGTTTGGACTTTATGCCATACTGCTAACATTTCAGCATATGATGGAACAAATATTTGATCCTTACTCTGAATATTTGTGTGCATATCTTGATAATATTGTAATTTTTAGCAATGAGTAGGATTCATATTTGACACATGTTCATGCATTATTAGACAGTTTGGAAGATGTTGCTAGCCCAAATAAAAAGCAAATTGGATGTTAGAAACTAACTACTTTGATTACTTTATGGGTAAAGTTGCGCAAAGCATAGAATTATTCAACTAAAAATTATATATTGAGCTCATATGTCTCGCTTAAAACTGTCCAAAATGTTTCCAGGGCAAGATCCAACCTGCGAACGCTGCAACCAAGCTCCTGCCTCACTGGGTCACATATTCTGGGCCTGCACCAAACTAACATCATTTTGGACCAAAATTTTTAAGCGCCTCTCAGACAGCCTTGGTATCACAATTCCTCCTAACCCATTAACAGCTGTGTTCGGTGTTTTTCCAGTCGGACTTGAAATGGAGAAGGACAAGCAAACAGTGATTGCATTCACTACACTTTTGGCACGCAGACTTATTCTGTTAAATTGGAAGAATCCTAACTCTCCTCTGATAAGTCAATGGGAAACCGATGTTTTATATTATTTGAAATTGGAAAAAATCAAATTTTCAGTTAGAGGATCTGTACAAAATTTTTTCAAAACCTGGCAGGATCTGATCAATATTATTTTAGAATAAGAGAAATAACTATTATCGCATTTAATTCCCTTCTCCATTTCTTATTTACCTATATATATATTTCTCCCTTTCTTTTGTTTATTGTTGCCTTATTAAAAAGCCCTAAGCAATTCTCCTTTGGCTAAGCTCTCCTTCTCAGGGGTGGGGTTTGATTTGTCTTCAATTTTGTTTGATTATAAATTGATCTATTTGTATGGAATGATTACAATAAAAATTAATAAATAAATTTAAAAAAAAAGTCTTTGAACTACTTTCATGCGTGGAAGTGCAAAAGCAGATTTGTGCTTCTTTATGATTGGCAGGTTATTTTAGATGTTTTAAATGTAATTTTCTTCTACCCTGTAACTCATTTAACAAATGGTCGAAAGAATCACCTTTTAGTTTGAACTGAAGCTTGTGAAAAACACTGTGCTTTCTTTTTACCCTGTATTTGAAAATCTGGACATGACAAGGATTTTATTTTGCAGACAGATGGCAGAACTTTTGGTTTAGATGCCATTTTATCTCAGGTTTTTAATGAAAAAGAACACCCAATCATGTATTTAAGCTGTAAATATTTGCTATAGGATCATAATTCTTCTGCTAATTAAAATTTGTGTTCGGTGATAAAATGGACAATTCAAACATTCCATTATTACCTTTGGTGACACAGGATTATGTTGGTTACCAGTTAAGCACTACTACAATAGCTCCATAGGAATAAAGACACATATTCAAGACTAAGTAGATGGTTTGTTCAGTTGTATCCTGTTACATTTTCAGTTCAGCACCATCCCAGTAACATATTTATGCAAATGTTGTATCCCGACAGGCAGAGCCCGTCACAGAGAATCACTTCATTAAACAAGTGAATGAAGATGGGGGAGGGCGTGATGCATGCGACAGAGAAAACTGTTGTCTCACTTTCTAGGAATATCAACCCTGATGAAACTAAAACTGTAAGGAGCGATAGATGCTGAATTCCCAGATGATTTACTCAAATTATTAATGACTGCTCAGGGAAAGACTTCCACTCCAGAGAAAGTTGCAAATGGGAAATATTATGTTCCCTTGGCAGTGAGGAGGAGAATGTTTAAAAGGGCATATAGTTCTATTATTTTTGCTCATCCAGGGGTGTTCCAAACATTGGAAATACTCAAGCACAGTTTTGGTGGGAAAATACAGTGGTGTGAAAAACTATTTGCCCCCTTCCTGATTTCTTATTCTTTTGCATGTTTGTCACACAAAATGTTTCTGATCATCAAACACATTTAACCATTAGTCAAATATAACACAAGTAAACACAAAATGCAGTTTGTAAATGGTGGTTTTTATTATTTAGGGAGAAAAAAAAATCCAAACCTACATGGCCCTGTGTGAAAAACTAATTGCCCCCTGAACCTAATAACTGGTTGGGCCACCCTTAGCAGCAATAACTGCAATCAAGCGTTTGCGATAACTTGCAATGAGTCTTTTACAGCGCTCTGGAGGAATTTTGGCCCACTCATCTTTGCAAAAATTGTTGTAATTCAGCTTTATTTGAGGGTTTTCTAGCATGAACCGCCTTTTTAAGGTCATGCCATAGCATCTCAATTGGATTCAGGTCAGGACTTTGACTAGGCCACTCCAAAGTCTTCATTTTGTTTTTCTTCAGCCATTCAGAGGTGGATTTGCTGGTGTGTTTTGGGTCATTGTCCTGTTGCAGCACCCAAGATCGCTTCAGCTTGAGTTGACGAACAGATGGCCGGACATTCTCCTTCAGGATTTTTTGGTATACAGTAGAATTCATGGTTCCATCTATCATAGCAAGCCTTCCAGGTCCTGAAGCAGCAAAACAACCCCAGACCATCACACTACCACCACCATATTTTACTGTTGGTATAATGTTCTTTTTCTGAAATGCTGTGTTCCTTTTACGCCAGATGTAACGGGACATTTGCCTTCCAAAAAGTTCAACTTTTGACTCATCAGTCCACAAGGTATTTTCCCAAAAGTCTTGGCAATCATTGAGATATTTCTTAGCAAAATTGAGACGAGCCCTAATGTTCTTTTTGCTTAACAGTGGTTTGCGTCTTGGAAATCTGCCATGCAGGCCGTTTTTGCCCAGTCTCTTTCTTATGGTGGAGTCGTGAACACTGACCTTAATTGAGGCAAGTGAGGCCTGCAGTTCTTTAGACGTTGTCCTGGGGTCTTTTGTGACCTCTCGGATGAGTCGTCTGTGCGCTCTTGGGGTAATTTTGGTCGGCCGGCCACTCCTGGGAAAGTTCACCACTGTTCCATGTTTTTGCCATTTGTGGATAATGGCTCTCACTGTGGTTCGCTGGAGTCCCAAAGCTTTAGAAATGGCTTTATAACCTTTACCAGACTGATAGATCTCAATTACTTCTGTTCTCATTTGTTCCTGAATTTCTTTGGATCTTGGCATGATGTCTAGCTTTTGAGGTGCTTTTGGTCTACTTCTCTGTGTCAGGCAGCTCCTATTTAAGTGATTTCTTGATTGAAACAGGTGTGGCAGTAATCAGGCCTGGGGGTGGCTACGGAAATTGAACTCCGGTGTGATACACCACAGTTAGGTTATTTTTTAACAAGGGGGCAATTACTTTTTCACACAGGGCCATGTAGGTTTGGATTTTTTTTCTCCCTAAATAATAAACACCATCATTTAAAAACTGCATTTTGTGTTTACTTGTGTTATATTTGACTAATGGTTAAATGTGTTTGATGATCAGAAACATTTTGTGTGACAAACATGCAAAAGAATAAGAAATCAGGAAGGGGGCAAATAGTTTTTCACACCACTGTATGTAGAAGGAAATTCAGGATTGTGTTGACGCCTCTGAAATATTTTGTAGAGCCAAGTCCTCTCATAAGGATTTTCTCTTATACAAGAGAAATATACAATCTAAAGACACAACAACTTATACCTGCCCCAAATTGGACAACTGTTTTCATAGACATTACTGCTAACTTCTAAAGGAAACACAATTATTATACTAGTGGTGGTTCATTTTAGAAAATATGGACACTTTGTCTATTTGACAAAGTTGCTGTACGTCCAAGAACTGGCTGTTATTTGTATGGAGAAGATCATTTCTTTAAATTATTTTCTTACATCGGTTATTTCGGGCAATGGTGCACAATTTGTGAATATTTTGCTCCATCAACTTATCACCCAGAAGCAAATGGACAAATAGAATGGGTGAATCATGATTTGGAGAGGTCACCCTATGCACTATAAATTCAAGTTAGGGTAATTGGTTGGATCTGTGGTCTATTGCTGAATTTGCTGAGGATGTCTTATATAACACAGCCCTGAAAATGTAATCTATTTATTGCTTTAAGCTTTATTATTGTAACCTTCAGTTACATGATAGATGCCTAGTGTGGCAGAATATCTTGCTAGGCTCTACTCTATGTGGCAGCTGGTACGGACAAATATGAAGTAGGGTTCTGTATTGTAAACTGGCACCACATTTTATTGGTTCTTATGTGGTTAGGGAAGTTGGTCCATTTCATTATAGCTTGTCTTTACTTGTCTTTACTGGTACATTTTAATATTAATTCTACATTCCATGTTTCAAAGGAACCCACATTATGTCAGTTTTTGTTGATGTTAATTAGTCCCCATGAACTATGATGTTTGCTGATGACATTGTGATCTGTAGGGAGCAGGTTTAGGAGACCCTGGAGAGGTGGAGATATGCTGTAGAGAGGAGAGGAATGAAGGTCAGTAGGAACAAGACAGAATACATGTGTGTAAATGAAAGAGAGGTCATTGGAATGGTAAGGATGCAAGGAGTAGAGTTGGCGAAGGTGGATGAGTTTAAATACTTGGGATCAACAGTACAGAGTAATGGGGATTGTGGAAGACAGGTGAAAAAGAGAGTGCAGGCAGGGTGGAATGGGTGGAGAAGAGTGTCGGGTATCAGCAAGAGTGAAAGGGAAGGTCTACAGGATGGTAGTGAGACCAGCTATGTTATATGGGTTGGAGACGGTGACACTGACCAGAAAGCAGGAGACAGAGCTGGAGGTGGCAGAGTTAAAGATGCTAAGATTTGCACTGTGTGTGAGTACATTAGAGGGTCAGCTCAAGTTGGACGGTTGGGAGACAAAGTCAGAGAGGCGAGATTGCGTTGGTTTGGACATGTGCAGAGGAGAGAGAGATTCTGGGTATATTGGGAGAAGGATGCCAAGGATAGAGCTGCCAGGGAAGATGAAAAGAGGAAGGCCTAAGAGAAGATTTATTGATGTGGTGAGAGAGGACATGCAGGTGATGGGTGTAACAGAACAAGATGCAGAGGACAGAAAGATATGGAAGTAGATGATCCGCTGTGGCCAATCCTAAACGGGAGCAGCCGAAAAAAGAATTAGGAATATGTGATACAATCTAAAGACACGAAAGTTCTCAGATGGCCTGTTCCTTAAATTGTACATGCCAAGTATCAATGTCAACTATAACAGTGAAAAGAAAATATTAAAATGGGTTAAAGAACATAGACATTGGACAGTGGATTTCTGGGTGATTCCACACTTTTGCCCATTTTAACCTTTTCTTTTTATTTGCCAGTTTGAGATATGGATTCTACTTTGAAACTCATCCTCTAAGGCCAGCACCCTGGAGTTATCTTCTTCACTGTTGCAGATGGCACTGGTATGTGGTGTGAAGTATTTAAGGAAGAAGCCAACAGAGGACCTCTGAGGTTTCTCAGGCTACAGGCATTTGTCTTCTTGTGGAGCTATGCATCTGGGTCCTCTACTTTTTCTATTCTAATTCCATTCTGATCAGATCTTCCTCATCTCTCAACAGAATAGTGGACACCTTTGTATGAAATGTTCAGTTTGTTGGGAATCTATTTAATGGAGTAACCTTCATTTCACAAAACAATAATAGACTGTTTCTTGAGAAAATGTTTTCAATTTGTCCATTTTTGAGCCATAATTGAACATTAGGAATGCCAGTACTTTGCAATCAAAGGAGAGACAATTTGCTTGTTTTAAAATTAAATTACAATTTAAATAAATTTTAATCGTGTAATTGAAGAAATTTCTCTATTAACCAAATCAAATTTAAGCATGATTAATTAAGGATGACCTAAGAGAGTTTACTATTATGACACTGGAGTAATGACTGCTGAAAATGGGACTTTGCAGTTATATGCGAATTATAAATTACAAATCAATCATTTTAAGCAGTAACAGCCATATGTAATATTGGTAATGTCTTGGTTTTATTTTTAAATCAGTTTAATTTACCTTGATCAAAAGTATTAATTTCTATCAAAATATATTTTCTGAGAGATTCCTAAATGCATACAGAATTTAGATTTTATAATATATGCAAATGTTTCAATGAAAACTATAAAATTACTAATTTGTTTTTAAATACGGAGGAAAAAATATAGGTATTTTCACAATCTCTGTATAACATTGTTTTTAGTTTATTAACTTTCAGAACAATTCAATGTTCTCACTAAGGATAGATGCTCTGGGCTTAAACTTGCTTGACATTTCGATATCCCATTTCAATGTTTCCTGCGGTAGAGAGCAATCACTCTGATGGCATGGAGGCAGCAGGAATGCAGAGGAAAGATTTGGGAAACAACATGTGTTTGATTTCCATCAAAACGGGGGGGTTCTCTTTCTTGCTGATGGATTTTTCCTCAAAATATGTAAGCACCTAATGTTTTGCAATTTGGTAGTGGGTCAGTCTACATAGCTTGTTTCAATAATAAATAATGGAGCTGAAATGCAGTAAAACGCATTTCTGTTTAGATTTTAGGAATGCCTTGCTTCTTTCTGACTGATTCAAATTTCCACAAGAATGCACTGTTTTTCGTTGGTTCTCATATGGACAATGCAAAAATATTCTACCTTTAGAAGAAAAAAGATGCATAATGTATAAGCAGTAAAAGTACTTAAAATATTTTAAAGCCATTTAACTTTAGAAAAATTCATATATAAACATGGAAGAGCAAATACTTCTGATATGTATAAAATTGAGTTCAGATGTAATGATGAAATGGATCGTATAGCGTGACGTGGCAGTGTAGTTAGTCATTTCAGTAATGAAGATGATTTTATTTATTTTACCTAAAATTATGGAATGTCAAGCAGTGGGCAGTATATCCAGAGATAATCAGGCAGTCCTGCTACTGCTCATTGTTGACTGAACACTGAAATCTTTGTCAGGTACTATGGAATATAAAATAAATCAAGTATAAAGAATACTATTACTTAAGATCTTCTTGTTGTAAGCAGGTGTATCACATCATGTCTGACCATCGAGCTCTGCAAACACCATTTTAATATACATAACCAATATGGACAGGAATATAATCAATAAGCTGGTTAAATTTGCAGTTGATATAGAAGAACTTCGACAGCATACAGGCTTGGGCAGATTTATGGCAGATAAAATTTATTGTACATAAATGTAAAATATTATGTGTAGGAAGTAAAAATGTTAGATTTGAATACACAATGGAAAGTCTGAAACTTGAAAGTAGACCTTATGAGAGGGACCTAGGAGTCATAGTGGACTTATCACTATTTATATCAAGATAGTGTACAGAAGTGAACAATAGGGCTAATAGGATGTTCAGTTATATAGCAAAATGTACAAATCAAGGGAGATTATGCTTAAGTTATATAACGCACTAGACTAGTGAGGCCTCACTTGATGGACTGTGTTCAGTTTTGGTGTCCATATTACAAAAATATGTAGCAGCACAAGAGCAACAAGGCTGATTCCAGGACCAAGAGGTATAAACTGTAAGAAGAGATTGAAGGTGTTGAACCTTTTCAGTTAAGCAAACAAATGGGGCGGCACGGTGGCGCAGTGGTAGTGCTGCTGCCTCGCAGTTAGGAGACCCGGGTTCGCTTCCCGGGTCCTCCCTGTGTGGAGTTTGCATGTTCTCCCCGTGTCTGCGTGGGTTTCCTCCGGGCGCTCCGGTTTCCTCCCACAGTCCAAAGACATGCAGGTTAGGTGGATTGGTGATTCTAAATTGGCCCTAGTGCGTGCTTGGTGTTTGGGTGTGTTTGTGTGTGTCCAGCCCTGTGTTGGCTGGGATTGGCTCCAGCAGACCCCCGTGACCCTGTGTTCGGATTCAGCGGGTTGGAAAATGGATGGATGGATGGATGGAAGGAGTTAGTATAGTGGATCTTAGTTGTTACTTTAAAATAAATTCGGCAAACTTAAATACTTCTGTATTGGTCTTGTTTTAGAATCACATTTTTTTACATGCGTTTTTGTTTATTTTTTGAGGTTTTTTTTTCTTTTCAACATGAACATTCCATTTCCATTTACATATACAAAGTTTATTTCTGTTAATGACTTGTTTTTCTCTGTTTACTTGGCATAGGTTAGAGGCATCATGTGACCAGGTTTGCTGCACCTTTGACGATGCAAGGGTGGTGTTATAAATTCATGACGGTCACAACAAATATTATCTCTCAGTCGATGTGCATCGTTCTGAATGTTCTTTAGAGTAGTTAGCTAATTTTCTGTGTAGGCCCTAGTGCTAGGTTTGAAGTTCTTTATTCTTCACTTTGCTTTTTGACAACTGAAATGCAAGAAATGTCTTAGCCTTTTGGTCCTGGTTGCTCGATTCTATTTTTGATTTCCCAGTTTTGACCCTAGCCTTGCCAGACTATGTCTCTGTCTTTGTTAACAGTCTCCTGGTTATCCTTTAATTTCTCACATTAATTCTTGTACAAATAACGTTTCGCAGTGTAAATCAAACATGACATTAAAGAAGTGTATTTATATATAATATCAACCAAAAGCATTAATGTTTTTCAAATGTTACCTACTAAAGTTCTTTTCCCTTTTGTTACAACTTTAGTGTTATGACTAGCTTATATTACACCATGTCAAGGGAATTCCTGGTGAGGTGGAAGGCATCATGAACACTGCAATTGGACCTTCCTTGGTATAAAGCTAATCCTGATTTACGTTTTTTCATGTATATGTACCTGTATAACATTCCTGCTTGCTGCGTGGTAAGTGAAACGTTTTGAATGCATGTATGTAGAACTTCAAGAAGATGAAACTAGATCATGGCACAGCTTGATTTGGAATACGTAGGTGAATAATTTACCTGCATTAACTAAGCCTTAAATATCAAGAAGAAGTATCAAAGTGCACATTTTTTCACGGACTGGGTCTGTGCCAGAGTGGTTTTTCATCTACTATTTAATTATCAAAGAAACTATAATTTAGTGCTTTATGTTTAAGTAAGTTGAGAAGCAGATCTCAGCATCTCCATCAAGATGATATGAAGTTAAGCTTCATTGGTAGAGCACATATGCTCATCTAGGGCTTGAGTACACATTATTTGGCTTTAATTTCACATGAATGAAAATGCTAAACACAAACTAATTGAGCCATATCCCAGTTTTAACCTGAATAACCTTAGCAAAATATCACTGGGCCCAAAACTATTTACAAAATGCTACTGGCAGGGCCACTGGCTTTGTTTGCTGTGGTCTGATTTTTTTTTTTGGAGATAAAGAGATAACTAAACACCTTAAAAATGCATTTGTCACCATTTCATGCAATTTGACCTCAAAAATATCATTTCATGCAATTTGACCTCAAAAATATCATTTCTAGCTTACCAGAATATATTTTTTATTT
Source organism: Erpetoichthys calabaricus (assembly GCF_900747795.2). Classification (NCBI taxonomy): domain Eukaryota; kingdom Metazoa; phylum Chordata; class Cladistia; order Polypteriformes; family Polypteridae; genus Erpetoichthys; species Erpetoichthys calabaricus. Next base: position 106,210,168 of record NC_041398.2, read on the forward strand.
TATTTCTTGATTGAAGTATCACAACTTGAGGAATTCAGGTAGTTTCGTTTTCTCCTAATTGACTGACTCAGTGCTCTTAGGTGAAATTTCTGATTCAAACTCATATTCCAGTCTATCCGATGGCAATTGAACACAACATGTTTATTCTATCTTATTTTGAACTGGTGTGTATTACTGTTATGACCACACAATATCTACACATGTTGTGCTGCTGTTTCTATGCTTACAAAACAATAATTTAATAACAAAAATTAAAAATCCATTTTCAGAACTAATGATTACTAGGGGGGCTTTGCCCCCTGCTCACTTTGGTCGCCAACCCCTCCCCCCACTAGTGCTACGCGCCGTTGTGAAAAAGGAAGCTGAACGCACCCCAAGGAGACGCGTCTGCTCCTCCGAAACCCCTCTTAAACAGTGATACATTTAGAAACAAATAACAGTTGTTTTTCCTTACTTCCTCTTTGCTCGATCAGCTGCTGGGTTGCTGTTGCTGCTGTGTCGCGTGATCTGCATTTCATGTGGCACTTCAAAGGTTTAAAAGCCTGTACAGCAGCCGTCCTTTTGTCTCACTGACTTGTCTCTTTTCTCCCCCAGACATCCTCAAACACTATTCGATCTCTTTTCGCTGTTCCGTTATTTCATCGAATAATATTTTCCATTTGTTTGCGCTAATGTGATCTTTGCTCTCATTTTTTTGAGACTTTCGAATTTTCCTACTTCCATTATCTCTAACCTGCTCTGCATATGTATCACAGGACTTACTTCTAAAGGTTGTAAGTATGACATGACTTGACCGTCTCGCGTGACATGAAAGTGTCTCTGTCTCTCTTCAAAAGATCACGTCTTGTTGCAGGAAAAAAGTCTCGTATCATCGCAAGATTTTTTTTATAATAGAGAGATGTCATATATTCATTGCAGTTTTAGCTCTCCATGGTTGCTTTTTCCATCCATCAAATGCTGCTGGGATAGGCACAGGTCTCCAAGCCATGAATGGGAGTATTGAGATTTGTTATTAGTAATTAAGAGAATGAACCATAATACAGGAGTTTTTTGTTGAGTTTAGAAAGTGTAGACATGTAAATTCATGCAAACAAATGGTCAAGAAATATTTATTGCAGAACATACTGTTGATGCACAGACTCCCAAACTATTCATAAATGAAGATATTTTATTCTACAGAGAGCCAAGAGGTAACAATCGATTAACTCAACATGTATAACACACTATCTGGTGAAGATACCAGAGCAATATAAAGCTACACCTACTCTAGTTTTAAGCTTAAGCCCTCCAGCCAACTCACTTCCCACATGCTTTTAAAATCCACTCTTAATGACATAGAATCAGCGGCTACTAGGACTGTCACATTTTTATATATACATTTTGAATCTAAACTGTGAATTTCCAGGAATAACCTGTTGGTATTTCTGGTTGGGCACATTCAACTGTCCCATTGTCGTCAATGGTATGGACAGCCTTCTGTCCAATAGGAAATTTAGAATGCAACGTACTCTGTACGCAGCAAATGATGCATTGTAATAATTATGGACTGGTTTTTCATTATCATTATTTAGTAGATGCATTTCTTATCTAATGTGACTTACCAGAAATCAATATAAATAAAATACATTTGTCTAATTAACAGTAAACAGATAACAGAGAACTAGATTTTAAAGGAGAGTACAAGGCACCTAGTTTATTGACTAGTTGTGTAGTCTGTTACTCCCACAAAAATGACAGTTTTATGACAGTTGATAGGGAAGATTAAGGAAGAGGATTAGAAAGGATTTGTAGTCCTAAATGATTTTTTAAGATGTGTGTTTTCTAGAGGCTCTTGCCGCATAGAGTACTGCATTGTTCTTGTGTCAAAGGTGCAGCGTTTGCCCACTCCTGACCGGTCAGCACTTGCGTCAAGTCTGGACTGCAGTGAGGCTCTGTGGTACGGGTAGAGAAAACTGAAACTGGCCGCCTGCAGATTTTTTTTTTTTCCATTTTAATTTAAGTTTTTTTTATTTTTTTCTCCACGCTAGCCAACTGGCCATCATTGGACTGTTATTTAGAAACTTAAAAAAACAATTCTACATTTAAGGACTCTAGTTCTCTTAATTATATTTCTGTCTTATGAAAATGTGCATTATTTATTTATCTTTTGTATGCTATTTATTCATTTATTTTTCTTATCTAAATTTAATTTTTTTTTTTTGCACATAACTACTTCTTTGACATGGTTGTAAAGCACTTTGAGCTACATCCTCTGAATGATAATGTGCTATAGGAATAAATGTTGTTGCTGTTATTTAATAGCATTCAACATGTTTTGTTTGTTTAACATTAGTGTTACAATTGGATGAATGTATGAAAGTTTTAAATAAACAATTTGTTGGTCTACTTGTAAGTGTCATGTGCTTGATACAATAACAGATACATCGCCACCAGAACTTTTACAGCGGATGACCTTCTTTGAGTCATCTGTCTACAGTGCTCCGTTATGATTAATGTGGTGTAAACTTTCTGCAGACACACTTTGAATATGTCACAAAACATTCCTTTGATTTTGTTCTTAGACATGACTTTGGCATTGGTTACTGTGTTTTGAATTTACATAAAAACAAATTGTGATGGCCTAAAAATAAAATATAGATGCTTAAGAAGAAATATAAACGTATGAAAACATTTTAGAGAATATGATAGTCAGCCCTGTAGAGCTTGTCAATTCCCAAACACCTTTTGTGTGCAGAATACTCACAAGCAATGGCTTTAAGGTTCAGATATTTTTAGGAAACTTACTCTTAGTCTGCTTCCGTTAGTATCCACACATCCTTGGTTCCTGTTATGATAATTTAAAATGCTTCTATTATTATTTCTTTCAGACACTACTTGCTCATGCTTGCTCATGCTAAGTGATTCAAATGCAGAGTTCACTTCTCATTGCTCATACCCTGCAGATGCAAAATTATTCTGTAAAATAATTAAGAGTTATTTTCTACTGTTGTTACACTCAGGTTCGCACTGCTATTTTCTGACATGCCATACTAGTAACATCTTTTTATCAGACAGTATCAATTTCTGGTATTTAAGGAGGTGAGTCAGTGAACTGCTTGGTTTTCAACTTTGCTTATAGACAGTGGGGCCTGGGCAGGATTCATTCTTGGGCAAATTCATGGGTAATGAAATGTAAAGTGTAACATTTGAATACACAATAGACGTTTTGATACCTGAAAGTGCACTTTATGAGCAGAACTTAGGACTTCACTTCTAGATTCAGATTCAGTTTACAGAAATGATTAAGGAAGCTAATAGAATGTTCAGTGATACAGCCAGCCCGATGTGTTCACTACAAATCAAGTGAGGTTATTCTTAAGCTTTATAATGCACTGGCGAGGCCTCATCTGGAATAATGTGTATAGTTTTGGCTCCATATGACAAAAAACAAAAGAAATAGCAGCACTAGAAAAAAAATCTACAGAAAAGCAGCTAGGCTAATTCTAGGATCTTTGAAGTATGAGGTATAAGGAAAGATTGAAAGAGTTGAACCTTTTCAGTTTAAGGAAGAAAAAAGAGGTGACATGATTGAAGTATTTCAAATTATGAAGGTAATTAGTACAGTGGATCCATCTGTTATTTTAAAATTAATTCTTCAACACAAACACGGGAACGTGGCTGAAAACATTTAGTAAAACATTTTGCACAAACATTTGAAAGTTTTTCTACCTTTAAAACTCAACCTGATGTCATTCTGGAGAAACTAGGTGAACAGAAGTTATGGGTTTTGTTGAGCATGCTCCGTCAAAATTTTTCCGATGTTCTAATATGATACATGGATTTCCACTAATTTTGAATTTTATCATTAGTTGAATTTTTTTTTTGTTGTCTTTTAGCACATTTCTTCCCTCTGGTAACGGAGATTTTTTTATCTGATTACCTGATAATAGGGTTTCTTCCAAAATATAAGTAATCTGCATCTTAATTTTACCTCTTGGTCCAGTCAGTTTTACTAGGTTTATATGTGAATAACAAACTTTGGGTCAAGGCAAATTAAAATTTATATAAACATTGAAATTATAACAAGTAACAATCCCAAATCTGTTTAATTCCATACATGCCTGGGTGGTACTGTAGGTCATCCTGGAAGCCTCAGGCAAGAGGCAGGGGCCACCACATCATAGAGCCCAGTTTCTCATAGTCCCACTTTTTTCCAGGCCCATCTGAGTCTCAGGTTAACATGTCTTTGGACATGTGGGTTGAAAGATCATGCTGATAAGGGAAGAATGGATAAACTTCCCTCAAACAGCATGGGAGTACAACTGGAGGGGGTTTGTTCTGTGAGGCATCAGTGTTAATCCTTGTGCTGCTCATCTTCAAATTATACATATGTGAAAGTGCATTTTAAAGATGTTAATTAAATCTATTTCAACATTTCATAATCTGTTTCATTATATAAAAAATGCATCTTATGATGCCTCAAATGGATTGAAATATCTTCAAATATATTCCTGAATATTTTGAAATATTTCATAGGTCATCCTAAATCCTGTTTAGGCAGTTATTGTATTTATGCTCAGCTTCTAATATACAGAATCAGTGCATACATGTAAGTTGCAATTAAACTAATTTAAAATCTAACCTGGACTTAACTTATAAAGCTGTGGGAATGACGGTATGTTTTATATCTAAAGCAAAAAGAGTAAGAACTTCATCTTAAAATGGAGACAACTTCCAGGTGTCAAAGCATATATAGTAAAGTGAGTCCTGTAACAGTATTGTCATCAGTATATGCTTGCATATACTTGCAAAGTGGGAAAAAAGAAGACTTGTGACTGATGGGAGCTTGTGCTTTAGTCATTTAGCAATGTGAAATGGCTAGGAAGTGAACAATTGAAACCTCTGCAAATGTCTTGTAACCCTCTGCGGCAGTGTGTGAGTCCAGTTCAGAGATGATTTACAGTGACAGAATTGTGGGTCATCACCAGCACTGGTATACCAGATTGCCAATGGAAATAACTGTATTAGTGTACATTTTTATATTAAAAATGTGCTTCTCCTGTAATTTTGCCTAAATGCAGCTCCCTCCTTGCTGCAAACTGGAGGTCGGTTTTCTTCCATAGTGATTTATGTGACATTGCAGTACGCATTAGTGCTTGTAGAGAAGATGTGCGTCACAAATAGAATCAGATATGTGCTGGTAAAATATTTACACTCGTGTCACATACTGGCAAAAATGGAATGGGGCCACTTTCTAAAGAAGGCGTGCATGGGAACGGTTTAATATTCATGTGACTTTTGATACTTAAACTTGGTCTGTAGTAGTTGTAGTATTAAGACTGTCACATGTTCACATGTTCTCCTTGGATGCGCTAAAAGATAAGGTGCCTTACCATCCTCAAAATCCCAGGGGCATTAATGATAGATTAAATGGTATGTCTTGTATGACTGTTGTGATGCCCGGGTCCATACAGCCACCCTAACCCCAACACAGATAGGCAAGGCACAGGTTTGAGCACACAACACACACCTGTACTTTTCAGCTGCCACTTCTCAGCAATATACAAATAATAATATATCATTGACAGCACAGTCCTGTCACCTATGCATTCGCCTTCAGTCCTCCATACAGGCTTTTCCCTCTTCCTCCGACTCAGGCCGTTGAATGCTGGCAACTTGCCCCTTTTTATAGGGCACCCAGAAAGACTCCAGGTGCCCAACGAACTTCTTCTAGCAGCACTTCCGAATGTGGTGGACCTGCTGCAAAATAGGGCCCTGCAAACATCCAGGTGCCCCCTGGCAGTGGCCATGGGCCCCAGCAGGGTTGAGCTTCTATGCTCGTGTCCCTTGGCCCGGCTGGAGACCAAGGGGCCTGCCCTCTGTTGGTCCTGAGGAGAAACTGTCCTGAAAATACTCTCTCCCCGGGTCCTTCCATAATCAGGGCGTCCCGGCCGGGTAAGGGACTCAGCTGTCCGCCACACTGTATATGGGAGTGTGTTCTTTGACAAGCTTCTGCCACATCCAGGGATGATTACTACTTTGTATCCAATGCTACCAAAAGAGACTACAAGTTCTCGTGACCTGTAATTAGCAAAGCATACCAGAAAATGTCACAGTGTTTATTGTTGACTCAACTGACATATCAGTTTTTCAGCCTAATCTATGTTTGCACTTTTGGAAATTACAACCAAAATAAATCCTTGTGTAGTGTGATAGACTGCTGATATTCCTCCAGTGTTTGCAGCCATTGTTGGAATTTGTTATGCCAAGGCAGCTTGTGGATACAATTAATGGTAATTTTAATCAGTCTACAATGCAACAGAATGACAATTCTAAAAATCCATCATAACCGGTTCAAGAAATAATTATTATGTATGTGATTATGTGTGTAAATAATAGAGCTGTTTCAACAGTGTATAAATAAAGTGTACTGTATAAAGTAATGTCTTCTGAAAGCCTAAACGATCCTCTCTTTCTTCCCATCTTTTTGCAGATGCCTGTACAGATGTCAGTGTCAGTAAGTGTCTCTTATTGCCCTACAACAAGACCAGTCTTACATCTCGCCTTGCTGTTGTCAAAAGCATCGAAATTGAAATGTTTCTCAAGTTCTTCAGCTATCTGAACCGACTGGGTTGCTATCGGCACATCATGCTTTTTGGTTGTAGCCTTTCTCTTCCAGAATGCTTGGAGAAGGGTGACAAAAGGTATGTGCGATGCTAAATCACCAACCTTGTATCTAATAGCAGACTGTCATATTTCTTTGTAAATGGTTTTTCCATAAAATTTCGTTCATTGCACACAACATAACAGAGTGTGTTACCAAGAAATGATCTTTATAACATTTATCAGAATGCTAGGCAGTTCAGTAAGTAAAGACAGGAGAATCATTTTGCATTCCGATACCAAAATTCCAGCTGTAATGTCAGAGCCATAATTAACATTCCCATAAACTACAAATCTTATCAAGTTGGTAGTAATGTTACAGTTGGACAGTGTTATAATTGGCACATCTGTTAGTGGCTTTTTGTGTGTTCTATCAGAGTAAACCTTCATCTGCATGGAGACGCGTTGATTCTAGTCTTCATGCAACACTGACTGTCAATGTAAAACAGTATGTTACAAACGACCAATGTGTTAATGCCGCCAAATGCTTTTAAGCGTTTTGATATTCCTTCTTAAAAATGTGTAAATTAATTCAAGACTTGTGGTAGATCTTGTCATCTTTTTACTGTGATTGCTATCCTAATTAGAAACTGCTTGAGGGTAAATTCCCTCATGTCCTTTAGACGCTCAAGGCAGGAAGAGACTGTCTGTATCGAAGACAAATTGATTCCAGTAGCTTGCCAGATTTGTGCCTTTTTATGACGTGTTGGTGACTTTTTGAGATTGGAGAGCTGCAGTGGGCAGCAGTGTAGCTGATCCTGGTTTACATGCTTACGCAGAAACATGCTGACGAAATAGTGAATAAAGTGAATACCACAAGAGGCTAATTTTATTCAAAGCAGTTGGCATTACGTGTTGTCTCACATTCTGAGTAATGTGATGCATCAAAAAAGAAAAATGATTCATTGTGGCAAACAGAGTTCTTGTTTTTATTGCTAAAATAATTGCAGTTTTTTTTTTGTTTAAAAGAGTGTTAGGATCACAAAGTGTATAGCAGATGCAAAGTTTTGTATTAAACTGAAAAAACGAGAAAAGCATTGTAATGACTTACTTTTCTGTTTCATACGTGACAAGCAGGGCAACAGAATAGTTAATAATTGTGAAATAAGTTACAAATAATAAATTAAGTACCATAATGAAGAAAACAGGTTCACACTTGAAATTGCAGCTGAAGCCTTTTTGTTCCAAAGCACATCTGTTTTTTGTTTTAGTGTACGTTTGCTAATCATGTGCTTCTGTGTCTAAATCGTCTGACCAAGGTGACGGAATGAAATTCCAGCATGACAAGACAAGCTAGCTGATTGACAGTGTCGGAAAAACAACCTAAAAGCAGATAAGCAGCACATCCCACCCACTGTATGAGCTGACTTACATTTCTGTTGCAGTGTTTGGTAACAGATTTTGATTTCTTTTGCTTCTTTGAAATGTCTAATATTGAATTACCACTCAGAAATAGGAACTGTATGCTCATCTTTATGTTCTTCTGCTGACACTAAAAAGTAAATACTTCCATTTTCTCAACCTGCGTCCCCATACAGAGTCGAGACCAAATCAGAATCTTGGGCTTTTACAGTTATTACAGTGTAAATAATCCTGTCAGTCATGAAGGCTAGCACCTCATGAATGACAGCTACGTTCAAGCCAGTGGTTGCAGCATCTCCTGGGAAAGCAAAAACAGTGGATTACAATTTATTTACGGCTCTAATTATAAACACATCCTATGTCAACTAATACTTCATGTCAGATGTGTGCCATTAGATGTATTGAACAGCTGCATTGGAAAACTCATAAAAGTTTAAAGCCCAGTTGTTTGATGGCTGTCCCCTTTGAATAGTCTGGCTATACGTATAAAGTTATTGGTTCTTGATCTCTAAGTAGTGTCTAGCTGTAAAGGTGATGAAGTGGACCAGAAGAATGATTCAGAAAATGCAAGAGATGGCAAAGAGAGCTTCTTACTAAAACTACAAAAAGAAACATTTTCTTCTTAAGCACAATGACCCTTGCACCTTGTGTCCAGTAAGTCAGCTTTTTGCAATGTAAACGCCACCCAAATCATGCTGCATGAACGGTTACTTTTACTAAGTTCTCTTCAGATGATTGTGTTTTTCCTGATAAGTTAACTGCAGTATGGCTCTCAAAATTTTGTACTACCTTCTGAACTATTATAACTGTATTCAACATTCCCGTATATTATTATAGTTCATGACACTGTCTTTGCAGATAGCAGCAACACTAGAGCTAAAAGAAATGTTTTTTAACTTGGCTAGTTTGGTCACTTTGCTGTCCACTCTGCAGTAAGGCTGAGAGTGCAAAGATGAGAGTCCAATCCCAGCCATTTCATAAACTGCAACGGATGCTAAGGCCTTTTACATGTAAGAATGGAGACAGAAATAAGTTTCCCCAAAGACAAATAAATGTGGGGGATAGCATTACAGAACTCTGCCAATTATGGGTAGTGACGGCACCGCCATCCCAGGAGAGGTGATGCTAGCATTCTAGGCTATAGAGGGTCTTTTAGATTGGCTGGTTCAGCTTCCTTCATGTGTAATTTTTAACAAATGCAGTGTTGTTATTTCTTAACATAGAGAATATAGGAAAAGGAAAATAAATCATTGCTATTTATAATTCAGTTTATTTTAAACTTTTCAAGTGTCACCTATATTAGGCACCTCTTGAACCTGATAAAAATATTTTTATATATGTGTATTTACTGTATATGGTCATTGTCTTGTGTTCTGATAATTAGAATATCATATTTCTATTTACTGGGTAATATATAGTTCTTCTTGCAAAGAAAGACATTTTTTCTGAAATAGATAAACAGATCTTTGAAGCAATCCTTTGATCACCTTATTTTTTTTTTTGTATTTAAATTTTTTTGCTTTTCTTCTGCTGACAAAACAAAGGAAGCTATTAAAGGAGATCTTGTCTAGACGTGAGAGTGTAACATTTACCTCGGAAGTAAAGATTTCATGCTTGAACATTACAACGTGCCCAGGCTGAAGCGTCTGCATTGGCCATTAAGGCATTCTCTTCCCTTGTTCGCTGACTTTTCAATGTCGACAAGGCCTTCTCCTCTTTCCCCTTGCGGCTGGGAATCTGCATATCTGTGCAGCGCACTGCATAAATGAAGTGCGAGTTTAAATCTCACACGGCACCATCTGTCATTCTCAGCCACTTTAGCTTTCCTGCATTAATCTGGTTGCCCTGAGCGTTACAGATATTGTTATTGCATCTGAACAAAATTATTTCTACTTCCCCTTTTTAACCACAAGACTAAGGAGCACTTGCAGCTAGTTCATTTCCTTTGGGATCAACGTCAGCACAGAAACATTACCTTTGTCTTCCTGTAAGTCAATCTGTGTTGATTTTTTATCCATTTTGCCAAAATTGGCTGATTCCTTGAGAAGTTCATCGTTCTATATGTTTATTCTTTTGCCTTCATTTTCTATATTTTTAAGCTCCTTGAAGAAGTATACTTTGTGTTAAACAAAGGTTAGTTGAAAGCCCTCTTATAATTTTCAGACTTTACTGTCAGAATAATGTATTGCCTATGCAGTCAGTTATGGGGAATTCTTGTCATGAAAAAGAACCACCAAATAATTCCCACCTGTTTCACCTTTATTTTTTGGAACCGTCCTCAAAGTGTTCTGGAAAAGGCCCACTGCTGCTGCCCTTTGGTTTAAAGTTGCTACCTTTATATCTTCTATCTTTTCTGTGGGTATACCTCAATTACCACAGATATTTTTATTATTATGTTCTTCTTTAATACATCTTTTCCGATATAGGTACATTTATTTAGTGTTCTGCTTTAGCTTGTATGTTGCTTCCGTCATGGCCTCTGCGTTCTTGCTGATCAATTTTTCCTATAAATCAGTACAGAGGAGCAGTTAACAGTATTAGAACTGTGATAACTGTCGTGAACTTGGAGTCCAAAGCATGTAATTCCCAATAAATTTCAAAGCACATAGTCCCAAACACTTCCAATAATGATCACTATAGAGGATAACGCAGACAAATGCTGGCAAATGGGACAAACACCAAATCTTTATAAAATAAAAATGTTTATTTCACAAAAAAGCTCTGTAAGTACTTGTAGTTCCGTAAAGCACAGAAGGCAAAAAGGAGTTGCCAGTAAGGGCAATTCAAGGTGAACAAGTCCCAATACGAAATCCTAAGAAAAGTCAAAATACAGAGCAAGATATTCAAAAATCCAAAAAATCCCAAATAGCACAAAACTAAACTAGAAAACACTCACCAAATTCCAAAGCAAATTGAAAATGAAGTCCCAGGAACTGTGGAAGACCCTCCAGATTTATATGGCAGTGACTGGCAGGTGGTACCTCCACCCAAAAAACACATGGAACATAACTCAGACAGCTTACATACAGTACATCCATCCATCCATCCATTTTCCAACCCGCTGAATCCGAACACAGGGTCACGGGGGTCTGCTGGAGCCAATCCCAGCCAACGCAGGGCACAAGGCAGGAACCAATCCCAGGCAGGGTGCCAACCCACCGCAGGACACACACCCACACACCAAGCACACACTAGGGCCAATTTAGAATCACCAATCCACCTAACCTGCATGTCTTTGGACTGTGGGAGGAAACCGGAGCGCCCGGAGAAAACCCACGCAGACACAGGGAGAACATGCAAACTCCACGCAGGGAGGACCCGGGAAGCGAACCCAGGTCCCCAGATCTCCCAACTGCGAGGCAGCAGCGCTACCCACTGTGCCACCGTGTCGCCCTACATACAGTACATAAAATCAAAAATAAAGAATAATGCATGTAATCAACAAAATTAAAACTAACATAATAATTTAAAAAAAATCAAAAACAGATATGAATTTGAACCACAGCCAGGATAGGACCCTTCTAAAACAATAACTCTAACAGAGACCCTTATGATGTTCTGTCCAATGTAATGACCTGCAGTCTAAGATTAGAGGCACGTCTTTATCACACCTTAATTTCTCATAATCACATTGCATTCTTAGTAATGTTCTTCAATTTTTATTCCATACGAAGATAATTGGTCTTATTTGTAAGTGACTGCAGCATAGCTAGTTACTAAACCAAAGAGACGTGTTCCATGAAGACAGCAACACTAGCTGTTGTCCAAATGCAGTGGCTAAATGAATAATAAAAGACAAATATGTCCTCTTTGGCCAAATGGACCTTCTATGGATACTTGGCTGCTTCAAACCTCCTTAAGAAGTGCCTGTTAGGTCATTAGGTAGCTTTACTCTATAAGGTGTATTAATTTGCAGTTGAATGTGCCCTGAGACAGACTCGTGTCTTATCAGACCTGCTGCCTACCTGGTGGATGGATACTTCTGAACAGGGATATTCATGCACTGCACTTGGGATTAATAGGTTGCTTTGGATAAAATAAATACGTTCTCTAAAGCCTTCTGCAAATATTGAATTCACTAAATTGTTAAAAAACAGTTTTCATTACTGTATAAATAAGTATGTAATAGCATTGATCTAGAGATTGTAAAAATACAACTTTATATGCAAAGTGTATTTAAATAGTTTTTGAAAGTGTACCATACTAATAAAATCTGTTTAATCAAGAGTCTAAGGATAATTAAACCATCATTAAACAGTACTGGTTAAGTGTAGTCAGATTCAGGCAGCTGTAAATGTGAGTAACCCGTTTACTCAGTGACTGTTACTCATAGTGGTAAAAGAAAACCAGGAACTTACACAAGTAGTAACCAAACTGGAATTCAAACCCAGGTCATTTACCACCACAGGTTTCGGTTTCTGTACTAATCATGTACTAAATATCACATGGGCAAGTTTAGCTTATAATTGACGTACAATGTCATGCTTTACACTGACTTGTCAGAGGATTCATTAAAAAGCACAACTCCACATTAAAAAAAAAATCTGAATAAAGACAAGAGTGCAAAATCCTCCATTTTCATACTAATTGAGATTTTCTCCCCAAGACCCAATTGTCTTCAACTGTCTTACAGATGTCTGTGTTTCCACAGCATCACAACATACCATAAGAAGAGTTTTGAAATAGTACATAAACAAAAGCAGTGTGCAGTCCCACTAGCATCACTATGAAGACCTACTATATTTTGATAGTATAAAAAGATTAAACTGACGAATAACATGAAATGGTTCTGGATAGCTGCAGACGTGCTAGTGTCCTGCTGCCTATACAAGTTACATGACATGCTGATGCTTAGTCTCTTTCTAGTTTCCATTTGTGCTAACGTTGTGTTTTGTTCATTTTTTATTCTTCTTTTGACATCTGCTTACTTGTGTGTCCAGGCCAGGTGTCTGCCATGCGCCCAATGCTGCTGGCTAATTCAGCTGCAACCTCAAAGTATTTTAAGCAGTTTTAATAATAGTTACTTGAAAGGATAGAATTATCTGTAAAATAATCTGTAACATATTCTGGGCCGGTTCCATTTTTCCATGTCCAGGCTATTATGTTTTCACACTTGGATGTCAACAGAGAGATACAGTGATAGTCCATCCATCCATCCATTTTCCAACCAGCTGAATCCGAACACAGGGTCACGGGGGTCTCCTGGAGCCAATCCCAACCAACACAGGGCACAAGGCAGGACACACACAAATACACACACACACCAAGCACATACTAGGGCCAATTTAGAATCGCCAATCCACATAACCTGCATGTCTTTGGACTGTGGAAGGAAACCGGAGCACCTGGAGAAAACCCACGCAGACACGGCGAGAACATGCTAACTCCACATAGGGAGGACCCGGGAAGCGAACCCAGGTCTCCTAACTGCGAGGCAGCAGCGCTACCCACTGCGCCACCATGCCGCCCACAGTGATAGTCAAATGTGTATATTCTTTTGGTATATTATTTGAATAGAGAACTCTCAACATCTCACCAGTGCCAGCTGATGGTAGTTTAATGCTTTCATTGAAACACTTTTAATTATGTTTATATCATTACTGATCAGAAACTTTGGGGACTGTTCCCTGCAGTAAAGGGCATTGCAACACCCACCCAACCTCGCTTACCACTGTACCACCCTACTTCCCTCTGGTTAAACAGTTTAGGCATTGTAAATTGAAACACAGTAAACTGTTTTTAAACAGTTTTCATTAGTAAAAGATTTTTAGCGGATTAATGGTAAGCCTGCTGAGTGTTTCTATCTGGCATGGATAGTCGGGTTTCCTACTGAGCTGTCAAGTCTGCCTTTTAAATGTTCTTGCTAGTTTGAGCTCTTGTGGTTTAACAACTGCTTAAAGAGCCAAGCCTAAGGTATAAACTTGGCATGCTGATGAAAGTTTAATGAGCAGTGTTGGCAGCGTTCATGTTGATAATTTGTGCCTAAGTGTTGGGTTGTTATTCTGAGAAGACCTTTTATCTGTACGTTTTTATGTGTAGGTTGGATAAGTTCATCATCCCATCAGTTTTCATGTAACCGTAGAGAGCAGATTTTGCTGCTCTGTAGGATGCACTTTGTTTAATAACAAAAAGGCCGTACCAGTTACAAGGAATCTGGCTGTCTCTGCTTTGTCTTTTTCTGTAATTTCCAATGATTTGCCCTGTAAGTCAGTCTACTTAAATACTTATTAGGCTTTCACAATCCTGAAACAGCCACACTCTAACAGCATTAGTCTCTGAGCTCAAGCTGAAGAGGCCAAATACATAAGAGGGAGAGAATTGGTTTGTGCTATAAAAAGGTGGGAGACAGACCTCAGTAGAGGGTCAATGTTTGTTTTGTGCTATTCCGTTGTGTATATATATCTCACTACTCAAAGCAGTTTCTACACAGGGAGGACTCGGGACGCAAACCTATGATCTCCTTAATATGAGACAGTGGCATCAATTGGTGTATCCTGTCCTTACTGGATCTGTTTAGCTAAATAAATGCGCCCTTTTTCAGAATGTTAGAACTGAGAGTATGATAGGGGGCACTCTTATTTAACACTGTCCAAAAATAATGGTATATGTTTGTTTCAGTTCTGGAAGGTTAGATTTTATTGACAAATGGCTATATAAACATACTTCCTGTTTTCTTTTTACATTTCTTTCTTGCCTTGGCAGTTTGTCTTGTGCCGCTCAAAGTTGTCTAAGGTGCTTTCTTCTGCATAGGCAGATAAGACGTTTCTCTTCACTGCTAACTTAATTCTGCTGCTGCAGGCACAGTATATGCTGTTCAACAAACAGGTGGCCATGCATGTCATAACCTTGACACTATCTCTAGCTGGTTTCCCACTTGAAGTTACATGCTTTTGTTTGTTTGTTTTGCAATGCTATCACTTTGGACTAGGCTTATATTTTTGTATTTTTTAGAGAATTCAAATCTAACTTTTCTGTTTTGATGTTGATGAAAGTTTGTATTTTGTAAAATGGCTTTGTTAATTCTGTTGTCACTATTTTTAAAAACATAACGTTCTTCACACTTTTGTATCATTATATGTATCTTATGTCTATCGACACATGACAGTATGAACTCCGGGAGACATAACCTCCTCAAATTTACTTAATCTAATCAGGGTTGCAGAGGGCTAAAGACTTCCACAGCAGCACTATCACAAGGCCCTGTCACACACACATGAAAGGAGTGCGGCAGAAGACTCTGAGGAAAAACGCTCAAAGACACATTGAGAATGAGCAGACTCAGGAGGCGAAGCCAAGAAACTTGATCCATGAGGAAATGGTGCCATGCACACTTCCACCATGCCACCCTCCAAGAGGAAGAGCTAAGGCTAAATCAGACACTACACATTTATGAGCACGCAATCAGTGCAATAGAAAATGACTGACCAGTAAGAATCACCTTGCAGGAAAATAATCTAAGATGATAATGAACATTTGAGCAAAAGTCATTTGAACTAAACGGTGCCATTCTGTGCATTTTTTTCCACTAGAAACAAATTTTCTGTGTGTACAGAGAATACAATGGTTTCTAAGTTCACCCATCCTAGTACTTCTCATCCTCCTTTTTTTCCGATAGTTTTCATAAGAAAGCTCTTTATGTTTTATTTTTAAATCATTCTTGTTTCCAGTTACAGGCATTTTAACCTTAAGCAAAACACATAATTCAAATTGGTCATGATCCAAATTTAATTACATTTTGATATTTTGCTAGTAGTAAGATGATATTAAAAGGATATAAATACATCAGAGGGTAAAACCTCATGCAGATGTCCTAAAAATATAGCAACATGTTCCACCCTGAGACAAAAGAAAAAACGAGGGACATGTCCAGCTAACAGCTCAGCCTGACAATTTTTCCTGCTCTCATTTTATCTTCAGAAATGGTATTTATATCTCTGGACATGACACCATCACAGTAACACTTCTTGAATTCAGGGTGAAGCTAACTAAGCACTTATGAGAAGAACGTCAAACATCAGATGTGTGACCACTTGGAACTGACAGATCTCATCAAGGCTCACACACTTTTCAGAGGTTGTTCATTCAGGGCCAAAAATAAACACAAAACTGCTAGCTGTCCCACTACAAAGTTGGCTTCCTGATAATATACTAAGAAAAATAGTGAGTGTACAATTATGAATTTAGTAGTTCACAATTAGAGTTGTCTACTCTTGTTCTGCCTGCTAAATTTATATTGTTAATAAAAGCTTATACCCTTGACAGAATGGTTACTTTACAAAGTACACCTGCTGTACCTAATAGCGAAAAGGTCACACCATTTACATTTCAGATTAGCCAGAATTCATGTGTTCATGAGATTAACAAGTCATTAAAAGCATTGGACTGGAAAGAGTGTGCTCCATTACATCTTAGACATGTTGAAAATTAGCTGATGGAGGGTCTCTTCTGTAAACTACTCATTCTGTTTCATTTCAGGGATCTGCTGAATAGGAACACTACTAAGTTAAGTGGAATTCATTGGTGTGCTCCTGAAACATTCTTGTACTTGTCTGGCACCATGGGATGGAACATTATTCTGCTGAAAAAGCCCATTCACAAATAGATACACTCCTGCTAGGAAGACATGGCCTAATTTCCTTCAATGTTTAGATATCATGTTGCAATGGAACTTTGCTCAGCTTGTATCAAGAAATCCAATGAGTACCACAGAAACTCTTCTCACACTATTACTTCACCACAATATGTCTGTAGGCTTGATGGAGTCATGTGCTCATGCTGTTTTTGCCATATTGCTGCCCTCCCATTAACATTGGTCAGCAGGTATTGAGATTCAGACCAGGTGATATTTTTCCAATCTTTTTGCATATATTATTTGGTTTCTTTGTCCACAAAAACTCAGTCAGGTTGTCAACAATGTTTCTTTAAAAAAGGTTAATAAATGATTCATTCTGATATACCTCTTTTTGGCATCTCTCTTGGATTTAGCTATCAGTTTACCTTCTGTTATTCTGCACAAGTCACATCAGCCTTCATAAGCCCCCTTCATTAGTGCTCTGTTTCCAGCCACAGGAACACGGTCTGAGTTTGGACTGGTTCTCATCCATTTAAATCTTTAGTCTTCCCATATATCTCCTGCACACATAATCTGTTGGTTCCAGTCTGTTAACCTGTACATGGAAAGAGCAAATGTAGTAAAAGGGGTAGCCACTCAGTATACATTGATCAGTATTCTTTAAATGCATGTCTCGGCATAAAATGTACTGTATATCACATTGTCCAGTATATGTTTTTTAGGAGTGGGGACCATCTACACTGTCTGTCCTTGTATTATCCAGGTGGTGCTCCAGTGTTGTATATTATGGTGAAATCTAAATCAAGAAAAAACAGTTGATGGTTGTTGAGTCAGGGTATGTGTAGAGACAGTATGGTAGGACAGTGGCAACCCCTTCTGCCTCCCAGCATGTGGGTTCTAATCTTCACACAGCAGTTGTCTGCATGACGTTTACACAAGCACCTCATGTCTGCATGTTTTTTGTATGGGTACTCCTATAAAGCTAATGTGGAAATGAGAGGGCTTTACAAAATGATTAGATAGGCAGAATTAAAAACACTGTATATTTACCTATGCACTGTACCTGTATATCTGTAATATTTTTGGCCTAAATCTATATATGAAGAATGCAAGAATCAGCTCAATTTATTTTTTTATCCACACTTCTCAGTCATGTCTCAGTGCACTGTACACATTTACAGTTATAATACAGATACAATAACATGCAAAACCACATTAAAAAAAACTGAAAATAACACTCAATAAAAAATATGCCTCATTCAGTAAACCACAAAAGCACAATACAAAACATAAAAACACAATGCACTTTGTACATAACATTGGAGATGTCTGTACAGTTGCATACAGGAGAAAGTCGGGTGAAATGACACCCTTTATTGGCTAACTAAATAGATTACAAATGCAAGCTTTTGAGTCAGCAACACTCTACTGCTATGTACAGTTGCATGTCATATTCTTCCAGCCCACTAGCATCGAAACGTCATAATGGTGATGATGAATTTTTGCCCGGAGTGAATCAATAAACATTACAGGGCAATTTTAGAAATGCTTGCGTGCACTTATTTCAGATTATATCATGATTCATGTGTTTATTCCTCTT
Source organism: Erpetoichthys calabaricus (assembly GCF_900747795.2). Classification (NCBI taxonomy): domain Eukaryota; kingdom Metazoa; phylum Chordata; class Cladistia; order Polypteriformes; family Polypteridae; genus Erpetoichthys; species Erpetoichthys calabaricus. The sequence goes on from NC_041398.2 coordinate 106,228,344, forward strand.
TCATTTTGACTTATAATATCTTTTGAGTAGCTGTAAAAAAGGTATGGTCAGACTTCATTATGGTTTTAGTCTTTTGTGTTTGCCTGAATAGAGTTGTTATTGTTTTTTTTTTTTTTTGTTTGTTTTTTGGAGAATAATATTAACCCTATTAGTGAAACTGAAAGGTTTTTGATAATGTGTTAAATTATTTATTTTAGTCTGACAAGATCTGCTTTTATATTTCTAATTCTTTAATAATTTGTTCTTGAATCAAACATTTCAACGTGTCCATTTATTTATTTACAGTATTTTTAGGTGCTTTATTACAGATATGCTTTGTGGTAACCTTCCTAAAACATTAATGCCTCATCTCAATGTGAAGACTCTTTTCCTGTAGATCCAGAGTTACTCTTCATTTTTTTGCACTTTGTGTTGTACTTCTGTATTTACTAATATGAAAGGAGCTACAGACTACGGCCACAATGCACTTGCACCCAGGACTGTAGTCCGATTTTACCCAGGATTAACTGCTACTGTGACTCATCGCCACAGGAGGCGTCTCTCCTTTTATCTATGCCCAGATAGGCAGAATTGACAAACAGGCAACCAGAAAGTAGTTTTTAGCAATCATTGTCATTAACACACCATTCAACCTGGATGTTTGGCAGATTTCAGAGTGTAGTGTCTCGTGGCATGGAAGTCATTTTGTGTCAGTGTTCTTCCACCTGTTGCTGTAATCATCTTATAAAGCTAGTCAAAGCTAGTGCCCTCATCTCTTTATATTTGATTATTGTGAGCTATATGGGCAATGGTCATTGACATAGTTGGTACATATGTAACTAGGTAGGCATGCACGTTGAGAGGCTCGTGCCAGGCAAGCACCTCTGCTTAATCAGATGGTTCAGACCTGTTCTTATCTTAACAAACACATCACATTTCTAATGTGACAACACGCACCTTTCCAAATCTAAAAATACGTTGGCAAAGAAAGCTTACATCTATATGCCCTACTTAATGCAGACTTAACATCTTAATATTTTTAAGCCAGCTGGTGCATTCTTTGTGACTATGGGCATTTTAAAAATACATTTTGATGTTGTAACATATAAAAGCTGAAAAGTAAAATAACTGTAATACTCTTTTATTAATGTTGCTGCATAATGATACCATATCCTCCAGAGTGTGGTATTGTTTCAATAGTTTTTTAATTAAAGAAGTATTTCTTGTAGTTTTTATTAAAGTTTATGTATTTATTATTACATGCAGCACAGACATTTTTTAAACTTTTGGACCTAAGTTAATTAACTTTGCCTAAATTGTTGTTTAAATGGATCAATTTTTCCAGAAATGCAAATCCAGCTGACCTGCATGCTGTCTAGAATTTTAAGGGCTAGATGGAAGTCCTCTTAAAATGCTAGTCACAGACCCCACTTGATGGGCATTTTACTCTAAAGTGACTTGATCAGATTTGACTGCTGCTATTTTAGAACAGACAGGATTCTGGCAGATGAAACACAGCTGCTTATGATGTCTTGTAAAGGTACGGGCAAAAACACAATTAATTGTAATGTGAAGTATTAGGGCACCGAGCTGAAAAAGCTCCATGAATATCCACTACTTTGTGTCCCTTTAATTTAGAATGTGTCCCTGAGAAATGAAATTGTGAAAGCATTTTACAAAGTGACCCAAAGATACACTAATTGCAGTAAACTGGTAATAAAGAACAAATTTCAAGAAACAATTTGAAATCTAAATATGCTTTTTGAAAAGGAGATTTAAAAAATCTATTTCAGTGTTTAAACACCAAAAATAAGTGAACCCAATTTTTATCCATCCATTAAGTTATCCTGTGAAGTTCCCTTTTCCATTACAAGTTATAAGCATGCAGGTTAGGTGTTTTGGTGATCCTAAATTGTTCCTAGAATGTGCTTGGTGTGTGTGTGTGTGTGTGTGTGTGTGCCCTGCGGTGCACTGGCGCCCTGCCCGGGGTTTGTTTCCTGCCTTGCGCCCTGTGTTGGCTGGGATTGGCTCCAGCAGACGCCCGTGACCCTGTAGTTAGGATATAGCGGATTGGATAATGGATGGAATAACCCAGGATTCTAGAAAGTGGAGCTTTCCATCGAGGAGTAGCAGGCCTGATTTCATTTGCTCTTGCCTGGATATTAAGGAGTGTCCGATTTTGCCAGTTTTGTCAACATGTCTGTTATAGTCCTAGAGAAAGCCAAATAATATGTATGCTGAACACAGCAGGATTTTAAGGCTTGCACTGGCCGACCAAGAGTTGTGTCCACATTCTTTGTTAACTCACACAAGTGATTGTCAAGAACAGCATTTCAGGACAGAGATGAGGCTTAACATGCCTTCACTTGAAAGGGCTGCTGCCCATTTGGGCCTTACCATGAAATTGACCGAAAGAGGGTGGATCCAGGACATTCTGATGTAGACTCGCAGGGCCAGATGTGATTCTCAAATAACAATATACGTCCGGTGACAAAAGTGTTTATTAAATCCTGTGCTGTAAAAGCTACACCCACAAGGCTTCTTCCTAAACACCTGCGCCTAATTCTTTGAGTCCGTGCACTAAACTAAACTGTCACGGTTGAGGGAGAAAGAAAAAGAAACTGAATGAAAAACTTGATGCCAAAAGGAAATAAAAGACCAAAACTGCTGTTATCTGTTCAGAAGCACAAGGTAACTGAAGCTTAATAATTAATTTGCACGTTGTAATGAGAGCTGCGACAGTGGAGACAGACACACATGTGCACTTAGATCTCTACAGTTTGCTGCACAAGTTTGAGAAGTTCCTCTGTCTGCTACAATATCTTTTTGTCATTTTAACTATGCTCCTCCGCATCGAGAGGAGTCAGATGAGGTAGCTCGGGCATCTGATCAGGATGCCTCCTGGATGCCTCCCTGGTGAGGTGTTCCGGGCACGTCCAACCGGGAGGAGGCCCCGGGGAAGACCCAGCTGGCCTGGGAACGCCTTGGGATTCTCCCGGAAGAGCTAGAAGAAGTGGCCGGAGAGAGGGAAGTCTGGGCATCTCTGCTCAAGCTGCTGCCCCCGTGACCCAACCTCGGATAAGCGGAAGAGGATGGATGGATGGATGGAACTATTGCATCACCATATGACATAACAACAGCAAATAGAGTTTAGGGAAGCATTGTGGTGAACAGATATTGTGAACGCTAGGGGGTGCCAGAGAGCCCCAAACACAAATACACAAAGACAGTCCCGGGTTCAAATAAAGGGTGTTTTATGACATAATACCTCAGTTTTAAGCACAAAAACAAGTTGCTTCTTCTCCAATTCATTTTTCCTCTCTCCACCGTATTGCCCTCCTCTAGCTGAGTGTTGCAGCTCTGACTCTCCTGGACAAGGGAGTGTGGTCCCTTTTATTGAGGACCTAGGAGTACTTCCGGTGTCTGGACTATTGCCCACTGGAAGCACGTCTGGGTCACGTGGAAGTCCCACATAGCAGGGAGTATATCTCCTTGCAGCATCCTTTTGGAGCATCCACAGGCCCCAGCAGAATTGCTCTGCTAGACTGCAATTCCCAGCATTTGCCTCTGGTTCCCAATTGGGCACCGGTATCAAGGGAAAATAAACAACACACAGAGACAGTGCTTCCCTGTCCTTCCCTTTCATCTTGGCCAGGTAGAGTCCTAGAAATATATCCAGTTGGGGCGCCTGTGCATCTGCTTCCAGCCCGGGTAAGGAATCTATTTTCCTGGTTGGGATGTCCATCCAAAATCCCGAGGAGACCTTTTCAGGTCTGGCACCTTTTTCTCCCTTGTCCAGGATGACTGTCTGTCCTCTAATAGCCTCCCATCCAGGTAAGGAACCCTCCCCTCTCCTGGTCGGGACCCTTGCCCATCCCGTGTGGCAGTGTGTTAAAGTGCTGTGGCTATTTTGTCATGCCATGTTTTCATCTGCAGCTAGACAGTAGTGTGAAATTTCTTTAGTTATTCATTTAGACGTGTGGTCAGAAGGTGGATGTTGTGCAGCCATGTCCGTTGTTTTACTGGTGTCATTAGGTAGATTTGTTGGTTTGGACGTTTTAAGTATTGAAATCTGCATCTCCTGGGGCTATTCATTATCAACTCTCGTAAGGGCAGTCTTTTTGAGAGATTGTGACAGATTGTTTACTTCAAATGCACATTTTTAAATTAATATTTTCACAAATATAGCTGTTAATTTTTTCAGCCTTACATCGACTCCTGCACTATCATCATAATGCTGAACAACAGAGAGCACCCACAGCACCTACGACAACATATCGTTCACATTTACCAGTTTTCCATTGATGCTGCTGTTGAATTCCATTGTGTAATCTGATGTTACAAAAAGGTTTTAAAGTGGGTTATGTTTATTTTTGGAACAGGCTGTATTTATTTGTAAATCGTGTAATTTGCACTTTGCTCATGTGACACAAATTTATATATGTGCCTAATAGGTTTTTTTTAGGAAACTTCTCGACTGTAAATGGTTCATCGTATTCAGAAGCTTGCTGTTTGTCGTATCAGGTAAACAAGCACACCTCTGCTCATTGCAGTTTAAAATAGCCTTTGAGCGCAGCCATTGTGAGGTTTTGGATTGGTTTAGGAATGTGACACTCAGTGAGCCGTGTAATTGTTCCCACTCAGTTTTAAACACAATTCACTCATGGCTGTCTGCAGATGAATGCATTATATCTCTCAGCTAGTTTGAGAATCCTAGTTTGAGATCTGTCCAACAGAAACTGGAGATGGGTCACAAGATAGGAAAGCCTGGAACTCAAACTTATTGCATGACATAATCATGCATTAATACATGTACTTCATCACTCTCAACTGGTCAATTCAGATTAACCAATTAACCCAGCCAAAAAGATGTTGAGGGAAAGCTGAACACCATGAGTAAACTCACATAGATAAAGGGCATGTAAGACAGAATAAAATAATTAATGGAAGATGAATATTTCTTGGACTTGTTTTTTTTTTCTTCAAATATGTTCAGAAATTACACTGTGTTCATTATGAAAGGGTCAAGGTCATTGTACTCCTGCAGTTCCTTTAATTAAAATTTAGTGCAGGGCTTGACTTATATTTCGTATCAATCCAGACTAAGTGGAATGCATCAAAAGAGTAACAGTCCTGTTATACTTAGAAAGCACAGCAGATGAAGAATTATTTAACAATAGATTGACATGTTTAGTGAAACTCAGAAATTAAAAACCTTGGAGGGATTAGTAATAGCATTTGCTATGATTATTAAATAAAACAAAGGGGATTTCAAGTAAAAAAATAACAATACTTTTAAACATAAAGAAAACAAATGCCCCATTGAAACAACACATAGTCCTGTGTCAACCAACTACAAGGCAAATGGCAAATGTGCATACTATAAAAAATATTTACATAGCCCCAGAGTCTCAAAGTCATCCTGTGAGAGCTATAACAGGCCCAAGCTTTTGTTTTCTTCCATTTCTTAATGTGAAGCCAATTACTGCTGTTAAACAAACATTTCACTCTGTAAAGTGGCCTTGTCTGCAGTCTAAGAAAGGACTCATATTTATATTTAGGATATTACTTTTCAATAAACTTCACACACTTTGTAATTGCTGACACACCTTTTAATGCAAATACATTTATTCAGTCCTCGCCTTCTTAATTTTTAGTTAACTTGCTTAACATTTGGACTCTTTAAATGCTTACTTTTCTTAACAAAGGTTTCATCTGAACCTCTGTCAGTTAATCTGTTTGAATTCAATGTTTAGAAAGATAAAGCCAGAAGGTTGATGGTTCCTTCAGTTACAAAACATGATCTTGTCAGAATGTAAAATCTTCTTATATAATACGCTACCGTGGCTGTCTGTTTGTCTGTCCAGGATTTTAAATCACCTGTAAAACTACTGACCCAAAATTTGGTACACATATACTACATGATGTCTACTATCCGCTCTCAGGGTGATGATTGACCTCCAAGGTTATTCCTCTTTTTATTTTATTTTATTGTAGAATCAACTTTTGGCAGCGACCAGCAGGGTGGCCGTGCAGCGCATGCATATGGCTGCCGTTCTCATCCCTACCACCTTCGCTGTCACTTCCCCTACCTCTTCATATCTTAAATCATTCTTGAGGCAGATTGAAGACTTAAGTGCCAGCTTAAGTGAAAAATTAAAGAAAATGTACTAAGTAATTGCAACTCAAACATGGACATAATCGGTTTTAATGCAAAAAAATGCAGACAAAAGAAGAGAAGAAGTGGGCTGCTAGGGTAGAGAAAAGAAGAGCTGCTCAGCAATCAGCAAGCATATCAACCTCTGAGCAAACGAATAATAAACGTACAGAGAAAGAGTATGAAAACTAGGAATGATCAGGTCAAGTGTATTCACTGCACATTATGGTGCAGTGCACCGTTACTGATATTTTTTATAAATGTTTACAATCACTGTAGCCATCCAAGACTTGAGGTTGTGATCCTGAGACAGTCCACTCTTTTGTGTAACCGGCAACTTGTAAAATTTTCTTAGACATCAGTCTAAATGGTAACATCATCTACTTTAGGCTGAGAACCTGAAAATATGTGTTATGAGGGTTAACAGGTCAGTCCAGCCATTTTGATAATGGTTACCCTTTAACCCTGGAGGATCAAACAATCTGAAAATCAAATGATCCCTTAAAAGTTTACAAGAGTGAATAAATGTATACTGTAACACATTTTACTTTATTGTGTCCCCCTTATCTACTTGGTTTGCATGAAGGGTTGTTTTAGAAATCGTATAAACTCATCCCTACAGTAGTATATACATTTGGTTTTATACTATCTGTCAGAAACTATTAATATTACATTAAGTACAACCATCTGTTCCCATAATCCTTTACCACAGCTTACACTTGAAAACAAAAACTTTTCTTATTATTGTTTCAAACTGTTTGACAGATCAAAATCCCAACTTGGATATTCCAGAATGCACATCCTAGGAGAGATTGGTCACACTAAAAATTGTGTCCCTGTCACTGTATGTGAATTGTTCAAGGTGACATTCCCACTTTCTCTCTCTCTTGTTGTTGTGCCTGAGACAGGAAAGGTAAAATGGAAACCAGGGTCCAGTCAATTGCAGATCTGTCTCTCTTAGCTGCATGACATGGCTTCCATGTTACATTCGAGGAATTGCTGATGGTGTCTTTCCCTTCTCTCGGCTGCACGTCTTCCCTAAGACATCAGCAGTGGAAAGTGAAAATTGGGCTCCATTAAACATTTTTAAACCACTGAGCCAAAAAAGAAAACTCCCCCCAGGTCAGCTTTCTGACCTTGTAAGCAGTAATGTCATATGAAGCTCCAAATTCTTTCAGCCTACTACATTCACCCTCTTCCTAAGCGAATCTCAGATGAGTTCCCAATTGCCGCTGGTGAGGAATCATCTAGGGTGACAGCTCCTCTCTCCATCTAGTTTTACTCCCTGTAGAGGTGAGATGTGAGTTCTACTGCTTAGCTAAATGAGATCTCCATTAGCCATTTGCAGATTTGGATCTCTCAGCTTTGTGACGCAGGTTTTCTACACAGTGTCCCTCTTCTAAGCCTGACTGCATGTGCCACCAGTTACATTCTCTCTCTCCCTTTCTCAAGGATTTCATTTTGACTTTTAAAGATATTTTATAGTTATTCAATAAAGGTATAATAAAGCACAAAATGCTTTTGTGGGTGCATAATTAACATGTACGAAAATAGGTGCTATGGGTAACATGTAAAGTAGATTTTGCTGAAAACAATTAATGCGTTACTCATTTTTAATTTCAACTTAAATTTGAATCCTCATTTCCAAGTTTATAGTGAAGCAAACAAGAGCCAGTCATGGCAGACAGAGACAAATACTGGATTCAAAGGAGACAGCCATGCATGCAGCCCCTCTTTATTTTTTACATTGCCTTAGAAATGCAGAGTCTGGGAATTCAAACATGGCTCCCAGTCTTATAAGACAGCAGTGTTTGTGCTACAGTATACATGTCCTGGCAAACATGGTTCACTGAGCTTCAAAACGTTGAAGGTTTTGGACTACTGCATTTAGCATTTCCTTACTGCAGGTAGAATAGAACTGTAGAGTATGGAAATTTAGAAAAGGTGAATAATATGTTAAAAATCATTTTAATGTCCTCGTTTTCATAACTACTTTATGTTTTTGTATTTGGGTGTTCTGCATTCCAAACATATTTTCTTAAGCGCCTAGTAATTCTTAATTTAGCAGTTCATGTGGAGACACCATAAATACTAGGAGCCTTAGAATTCGCGGGTGAAAGGAGTTTGTTTTCTCACTGGACAGCTCAGCACAAACATCTGTAATACTCGGGAGGGGACGGGCAGGCGTCCATTTGGCTTAGGTTGCCAGAACTGTGACTTTGCCTATGGCTTTGTGTGATAACCAACTGTGGGGCACCATCAAAATTTATTTTCTCCAGGGATGCTGCTAGAGGTTTTGTTTTATTCTTCTCTGTTGTCAACTGGCCGTATCTCAACAATAATAATAATGGAAATATATTGTTAGGATCATTGTATGTTCTTCAGCCTAAAATTGCTTTGCTACTGTGTTTAAATGTATCTGTATTTTTATGCATGCACATTTGGCTAAGAATGCCTTAAAAAACAAATAAATATATGTCTGTTGACTGGAGTTTCTTATAAAAAGTTGAATTTTTCGTGTGCTTAGTTTTATGTGTGCTCAGTAAGAACTTCCTGGTTCTGAACACAACAAAGATCAAGGAGATGGTTGTGGATTTCTGCAGGTCTAAGCTCCCCCTTCAGCCTGTTAACATTGGAGAGGAAGACATTGAGGTGATGCAGACTTATAAATATCTAGGTGTCTACCTTGATGACAGACTGGACTGGTCTGTGAACACAGTTGTCCTTTATAGGAAGGTGCAGAGCAGGCTGTTTTCCCTCAGAACACTCATATCATTCAATGTATTTAGCGAAATGCTGTCTGTGTTCTATCAGACAGTCAGTCCCAGTGTCCTCTTTTTGCTGCTGTGTGTTGGGGAGGCAGTATGACAGATGAAAACATGAAGAGGCTGGACAAGTTAGTGAGGAAGGGCCAACTCAGTGTCAGGTAGGACTGTAGACTCACTGGGAATTGTGGTGGAAAGGTGTATGGGGAGGAAGGTGCAGGCCATCCTTGACAATAGTAGTCACCCACTCCACAACATTTTGGCAGGTCAGAAAAGTAAACATTGCAGTCGTCTTCTCTCACTGCGCTGTGAAACAGAACACTTTAGAAGATCATTTGGTCCTACTGCCGTGAAATTTTATAACCGTGTTGCCATTTGTATTTTTTACCATTTATGTATGTATGTATGTATGTATGTATGTATGTATGTATGTATGTATGTATGTATTTATTTATTTATTTATTTATTTATTTATTTATTTATTTATGTTTTGTTCTCCTTGCCTTTTTTAATAATTTATAACTTTTTTTTACCAAACTGCTTGAACTACTGGACACCTTTATTTCCCTGAGGGTATCTATCTATCTATCTATCTATCTATCTATCTATCTATCTATCTATCTATCTATCTATCTATCTATCTATCTATCTATCTATCTATCTATCTATCTTTTCTGTTCTGACTGCATGGTAGTGGATCTCTCCCTCAGCCCCAGAAAACTGTAAAGAAAACTGGTAACATCAGGCAAGAGAGTCTCTGCGACAACTTGGCACAAAGACAAGTTTTTTGTCTATTGCTGAGGCCTTGACTCTTCAGTTGTGTCCTGGTAGGTTAGCATAGCTAAAACGTCCAAAAGCTGGATGTTTTGACAGATTACAACAAAACCACCATGATAGACAGACAGACCAGACAGAGTGAGTAAGTAAAAAGCAGCAGCAAGCTCTCTTATCATTTTTTTCTAGTGTTATTTCTGAAAATTTGGCCAATAAATATAATTTCATAAACACTCCTTTGAATACATTCTTTCTTTCTGTAACTAGAATTTATTTACCAAGTTCTTGGCAATATCAAATTACTAATTTCAGACCTAAGAGTTTTAATCTTGATTTCTGGTTGGTCTGTGGGTTTTATATGCCAGAAGGGTCTCTGTTTAATAGCTTACAATGTTTATAGTATCTCATTTTCAAATCTGAAACCAAAATTTTTTTATGTTGTGTGTGTATGTAAGGAAGACCTTTCTGAATATGTAATAGAACTAATATAACTAAATATAATAAACAAAAACTCAAATATACAGTATATCTACATAATCATTTTAACACAGTGATATAGTAATTATTGATGATATTTGCTGCACAATTCCAGTGTGAAACAGCATCGCACTTGATTTCATTGTACATTCTTGTGCTACAGCATAAAATTGTTTCATGCAGAAGATTCACATGAACGTTTGTTGATCATTGTAATCCATCATTTGTCTGCAAGCCAGTCTGTTGAGAATTTTTTTTGTACTCTGTACCCACTCATTTATTGTGGGTCGCACTTTATCATGGTTGTAATAGATGCAGAGTAGGCAGTAGCTAATTTATAGGAATCCAACACCTTTGATGTTGTAAGAGCAAACTGTACCCTCTGGAGGTTATTCATGTGAACATTAATATTATATTTACACAGCAATTTAGTTTTTCTTTTTAGATTTGATGTTTTGTCCTTCTGTCTGTCAGTAACAGAAGAAAGAGCCCAGCCAATTATTTTCTCAGTAGACCTTACAACAAGATTTAATTTATTTTTGGAGTGGACTGTTGCTGAACTAACCTGGACAACAATGGAGAATATGGCCACACTTTCAATTATGGCTTTGTAAAATTGTACTACTATCGCCTGGGAAGTATTTCATTTCCTCAGTTGTGGTTAAATATACAACCACTGCTGAGCCATATTCATGATGGAAGTTGTGATAACACTAGAATCTCTGAAGCCTACGAAAAAACTTGTAATCCCGGCCTGCATGTCAAATCCTGTTTAGTAAATGTGTTGATCAGCACAAGCAGCCTGCATGTCAAAAAACTATAAATACATTTACCGATGGAGGCATTCATTTCAGTTTGTAGATATTTAGTTAGCAACAGCATAGGGACAATGGTGTTAAATGCTGATCTAAAGTCAACAAACACTATTCAAGTGTAAGTTCCTTTAGACTCCTTATGCCTAAGCATAAAGTGAAGGTCTATGTTAATGGTATTGTCCACAGACCTACTTGTGCGATGTGACAATTGATGAGGGTCAAAATGACTAGCAATAACAGACTTCAGATGGGTTTGAACAAGCCATTCAAAAAGTTTCATTAGCAATTAAGTAAATGTAATAGGCCTGTAACTTTTGAGGCTATTTATTTTGTCATTTTTGGGAACTGGAACCATAACAGAAGATTTCAAGCAATCTGGAACAATACACATTACAAGAGACTGGTTACAGATGTCTGTGAAGACAGGAGGGAGCTGCCTAGCACAGTGTTTGGTTGTTGCAGGGGAGACGGAATCAAGACTGGCAGACTTTTTGCAGTTGTCTTGCAAATAGCTTCATAATCCCTGACAGAAAAGGAAGAAAAGGGGTTAGGCTTATGCAAAGAAGTGACTGGTTCAGAACTGGAGGAACAGAGGGATTGTTGATACTCAGAACCTTGTTTTCAAATCTGCTGTAAAACTTATTAAGTTTATAAAGGAGGGATGTATCTGAGTAGGAGGACTAGAAGTATGAATAGGAGGAGGAAGAGGAATGCATCTGAGTGTATCTGCAAAAGGGAAAAAGTAAAGGTTATTCCCACAGTGAACAATGAAAGAGACACGTTTACCTTTAACAGGCATGAACTATATGCACAAATAGATGAACATTTAGCCATTTTACATAATCTTAATACTGGCAGAGCTGTAGTGAGCGACAAATAGTATCAATAATTAAGACTGTACGGTATGTGAGTTTTTGCCAAAATTTACATATTTTACATATACTGTATATTTTAAATTTTACATATAAATATTGTTTACACATATAGATAGATAGATAGATAGATAGATAGATAGATAGATAGATAGATAGATAGATAGATAGATAGACACCAATTTATAAGTGTTGTACCTCTTACTTGGAATATGTAACCCCTTATAAACTATAGGGAAAAAGTCCTTTTGATGTGGTGTCTTCACAGTTGTTTGTTTGACGATGTTAAATCAGTATGTAAAGCTAAGGTAAGTGCTCCCCTTTGCTGTAATGTTTGAGTATTTTGTTCCTTTCCACTAGCTCTGAGGTATGTGTGAGTGAGTGTTTTGGTATAGCATTAGGATCAAGACCACCTTCTGCATAATTAACTATGTAAACTTTGATGAAGACATGGAATATGAAAGTGTTTCTTTTTTTTTTTTTTTTTTTTTGCTATTACCCCTTGGAGAGATGAAGGGCCTTAATGATCTTTTAAGCGATCTTGTCTTGTAGGATTAGCCATTGTAGACTTCTTTAAGAAGAACCAGACAAAGAGCAATAAAAATATTGACCTCCCGGATTCATAATGGTTCTCTTTCACTTTATCACTTTATATGGCTGAATTGTTGTCTTTAAAACTTTTTTCTTTTTCAGCGTTGAACTTCCCATTTTTTCTTTGCAGATGCACGCTGACGTGGTTCTACACTAAGTCCAGTGGTTCTATTTAAGCCTTGCTTGGGGCTACAGGGAGTGACCCTTAGCCAGTGTATTGATACTCAAATCCTTGGCTTGATGCCATACAGATTTATTTTGTACTGGTGAAAGGAGGGGGCACCTCAATTTGATGTTTGAGTTTCAGAGAATAATATTTAGACTGCTGTTTGTGTGTTATGCTCCTAACAATAATTCAGAATGTATAGCTTTTTACAGACAGTAGAATCAAAGCTCAAAACACTAGCTGATCTTCAGATCCATTCAAGTGTTAAATGACATCAAAACCTGGAGGGGCATTATTGGGAAGCACAGTCTGGTGGGCCTTAATCTGAGTGATGAATTATTTTTGGTGCTCTCTGTTAGTTATGCCTTTTCCATGAAAATACCACCTTTGAATACTACTAGAGTACTTTGGGACAGAGGTCTGTGATTGATTTTGTAGTCATGTCACCTGATACGAAGCCCTATATTCTCTACAAATGAGTAATGAGAGGTGCAAAACTATCAGGCACTCAGCTGACTCAGATAGCCTGTGAGATAGACAGCTAGACAGACCCAAATGGATAGGGAAGATATGTTAGGAATGTTTAGGGGCTGCCTCTGAGCAGGATAAGCTACTCCTTCATATCTGTATGGATCAGAAATGTAACATCTGATTGGATCCTGTTCAAAAGTTTGGTAGTGAAGGCAGATGTAAGGAGATTTCGATAAGGTCATTAAATGGAACCCTATGATCAAGTGGATGACAGAAGCAGTGAGGGAAGCTGGCAACTTAAAGCTTTAGGCAGTCCATGCAATTTTACTAGAAGGGTCTCAGGATTTGACTTAAGATTTCACGACAGCCCTTGAAGACAGTATCTACAAGGTGGAGTTTAATGGAACTTTGAACAATAACTTTCAGGGAACTCAATCCGGTTCAGAGAGAAAGGTGAGGAATTGTGCAGGCTGTTCTCAGTAAGGAGAACATTTTATCTCATCTCATTGTTGGGTACCTTGAGGAACATTTACAAAACTTGTGCATATACCTGGACGCTTCTTGGAATTCCCTTGATATAAAATGTTGCCATGTAATGGCTTGGTCTTTCTAGTTTGGTATGTAGCCGCTGCAAACCTCGTTAGGAAAAGCAGGTTAAACGTGATTATCCAAATAAGTGGATGGATAAATAATTACTTGCTGAAATACTAGGTTTTATTAATTTCCTTCCATGTTGTAAGTTCTTTCTTTTATATCTGTATCTAAGATAATAACTTTTTTATTTCTTTAACTTAGTTCACATTTTCCTTTCACTAGTGTATCTCCATTACACAAACTTTAAAAAGTTACCTGCCTGTAGCTGTAGTGATCTGGATTTGCAGTCACCTTTCATTTGTCATTGTTCACATTGTGAGCATGAATGACTATTAGTCGCTCTCTTTAGGTGCACATTTGTCATATTGTGCAAATCAGAATTGTATGAATTCAGTGATCATATTCTATGTGTTTTTGCCATTTACTAAGTAAGGGAAAAAATTGTCCTGTGTTGATTTATATTTAAAAAAGCAGCCATTTTCTATAAAAGAACATACAGTATCACACTGTATAGACTCACACTGAGTCGACTGCTCCTTCAATTTCGTTGTTCCTTTGTAAAAGTGACAATGACAATAAAGATCTATCTATCTATCTATCTATCTATCTATCTATCTATCTATCTATCTATCTATCTATCTATCTATCTATCTATCTATCTATCTATCTATCTATCTATCTATCTATCTATCTATCTATCTATCTATCTATCTATCTTTCTGGACAGAATGTACCCTGCAGGAAGCAGGATTACCTGCAGTTCCACAATGCAGTCATGTTTCTGAAACCTTAAATGAATATAGGAAATATTAAATATATTTTTCTGCAGTTCCATTTATCCTTCTTATGTTCCAGTATGTTTAAAATTATTTTAATTTCAGCTTCTCTTTCAACATTTTGCATGGTTTGTGTGAAAAGATATGCAGCACAGCGGAGATGTTTCCTTATTGCTTACTGCCCATATTAAGCCATGTTTTATAAATGACAAGTCTAACTATGTGCCAAACCTAATCTACCTGGCCATGTTTCAGGGGAGCTAAAATCATTGTTCTTTATTGTTTCTCAGATTGATCGCCCATCATCTTCACATGCCTTTCTCTTTTTAAATTAAATGAGTTTACCTCTGAATATAGAAAGAGCTATCATCACTCCAAAATTAGCCAATAACTTTACACTTAAATTCTTCATCAGTCAAATACATGACATCCCAAAATCTGTTTGTCTCAGAATGACAGGAAAGAAAAATAAAAACACCTCGTTCTTCACCTAGAAAGCTGTGCATTAGTGTGAATGAATGCATTTGAAAGAAGGATTTAGTTTATGTACAATGTGTTAAAAGGGTGTTTTTTACCCAACTAGTCTGTATACCTGTTTCTTTCATATTAACACAGAAACACTGTTATTTTACAATTCATCTTTACTTTACAAACTGTAGCTCCATTCAAATGTTAAAGCTCACAAAGTGATTTTCAGATCAAATTCTCTTTCATGTTTGCTGTATATCTAACAGGACTTCACATTTACATATTGTTTGTTCTGTGATTGAGAACTTGAAGATCAAAGATGTCCAGTCTGCAGTATGTTTCATTTTAATCTCAATTTAACCATTAGTTTCTATAAAATAACTTTCATCTGCATGATTTTAAGGGATTCATAAATGCATCTTTAGTGTCAAATGAGCATCTGCTGTAGTTGGAGTTTTTGATGATAGTATGACTATACTTTGGTTTAATAATGGAATCTCATCCATTTTATGAGATTTTTGACACATGAAAGGCCACTGACATTTTTTTTCCTGGCAGAGTTGTGTTTCAGAAGTTGTAATGAGAAGAAGAACAGATCACTGTAGTTCTGGCACCACCAGTCACTGGGATGGCAAAGCGATAACAGATGACACTTGTAGCAAGCTGCCCAGCAGTTAGCTCTTGCACCAAAGTGCAAATTTCAATTTGAGCTGCTGGAAAATATGAAATCTCAATTAGGAAATAAGTTTTAAAAAATGAAATGTATAATAAAATGTAACAGTTGTCTGTTTTTGGTCTTGCGCCAGTGATTAGTTAGAGTTTGGCAATAATAAAAAATAAATAAACCATGAACAATCCTGGATGCTCTCCCAGATAACATCTTGAAGAACTTTGTTAAAATACCAGTTTGCAAATATTCCTATTGTGTTTTTATAACTAACAGATGTGCATTGAAAATGATGCTGAAATGGTAATTGGTGTGCCAAACTGGATCTGCAGTAACTTTGCCTTTTCCATAGCTGAGCATGTGGGGCATTTGCAAATTCAGCATCTTAGTGAGAGCTGCAGGTAATGGCTGGTTTAGAAAAGTCAGATGACATGACATATTGCTTGCTGAGTGTTTGGAATCTGGTCAAGAGATCTGGGTTACCTTCAGTGACAGAAAATAGAAAATCTGAATTTGCAAATAACTAGGTTCATTGCTCAATTCCATTTTTTTGCTCAGATCGGATTTGTGTTTCTTGACAGTTCACATTCATAAAAAAACACAAGATTTGTGTCATATTAAAGCAAAAAAATTGGATCTGAGTCACTTCAACCTGGTAATGTGAATATAACCTTAGTTTACTATGAATTCAGACATTATAAATATAATGTAAAAATCATGCAACGATGCCTTTTTAGTTTTACTCCAAGAGCAAAAAAGGTTTAAGTGAATATATATATTTCTGAAATATTTTCAAAGAACTGAAAAAGATGTTTGATGTTGTTAATTTTTTAATTAATTGTCTCTTTAGTTCTTTCTTTAAGTTTGTTCACTTTTACAAAAATAAATGTATGGTTATGAATTGGATAAGACTGCTTAACTTTTATAGAAGTGATAAAATGATGGATGCATTGTTTTGTGTGCCTACTAATAACCTAAGTGCCACGTACATTTGCTTAATAACTTTAAAATTAGGATACTGTAAAAGTGTTTTTTTTTATTATTTAAAACAAAATTCTATAACACCTGCATGGTAAGTAAAAGCAATAATTGTGAATAATAATAATAATAATAATAATTCTTGCTTTGCAAATCTCACAGTAAGCTGACAGGCCTTCACCTGTGTTCCTTTTGAAAGAGATGCTTATGGATGACAGGTAGCTTTCAAAACACCTTTGTGATAACCTTGGAGAAATAAAATTGAGAAGAAGGAAATTGAAAAACATATGTTTCAAATGCCTTGTAACACAGTCCAGAGCATCATTATCAAATATAATCTGTATGGCACAATAAAGACCAGGGTGGAAAATGAAAATGAGAGACTAGCTACAGCAAAAGAACACTGCTGCCACCCAGGTGTCTTCTGTTACTGTTGTATCTGTGGAGAGGGTGTACAGTGTATATAACAATATCGCTCTGAGCTCTGTTAAATATCTACCCACTGAAATTATAATCCATACCAGTAACGGCGCACTGCACGATAATGTGCAGTGAATACACTTGACATGAGCATTCATAATTTTCATACTGTCTCTCTGTAAGTTTATCATTCGTTTGCTCAGAGGTTGAAGCGCTTGCTGATTGCTGAGCTGTTCTTCTTTTCTCCACCCTAGCAGCCTGCTTTTTCTCTTCTTTCATTGGCATCTTTTCACGTTAAAACTGATTAAGCCAGTATTTGTGTTGTAATTACTTAGTACGTTTTCTTTAATTTTTCACTTAAGCTGGCACTATCTTCAATCTACCTCAAGAATGATTTAAGATATGAAGAGGTAGGGGAAGTGACAGCGAAGGTGGTAGGAATGAGAACGGCGCACGTACGCATGTGCTGCACGGCCACCCTGCTGGCCGCTGCCGAGAATTGATTCTACAATAAAATAAAATAAAAAGAGGAATAACCTTGAAGGGCAATCATCACCCAGAGAGCGGATAGTAGACGTCACGTAGTATATGTGTACCAAATTTCAGATCAATAAGTCAAACGATTTGTGAGCTACAGGTGATTTAAAATCCTGGACAGACAAACGGATAGCCACTGTAGCGTATTATATATAATGATTGAAGGGTGTCCCATAGTGGTTGGCAATATAATGAGTACCTTCTGTAGTGTGCCTTGAACTACCATGCTTTTAGGATCATATTTATGACCTACAACCTTTTTTACTCCTCCACATAAATCATAAAACAGTAAAATAACAATGGTAGCCCTTGGAGACTTCTGCCCCTCTTGTCCCTGGCAGTGGTGATTTGATTGCCTTGTTTGTAAAGGGCTCTTACTGAGCACTATTATACCTGCAAATCTTTTGTGTGATCCATAGTATATTCTGCACTGATTCACTAAATAATGCCGTTAGAGCAGTAGTTACAATGTGTTTTTTCATTACTATCTACGGAAACAGACATTGTGAAATAAATGGTTTACAGGTCAAGTCAACTTTATTGTGATAAATATTCCGTACAATTAAATTTTATCCCCTCAAAACAAACAATACCAACCAAAGATAATCCTTCTCTTTTAATATATATATTTACATATATATGTTTGTGTGTGTGTGTGTATATTGTGGAACATGACCCGGACACAGACAGGCAGACATGTTTAAATCACCCCACACACGTTTATTTTCATTGTCCATTATTTAAAATTAAGTGCTCACAAGTCCCCAAAGTCCTGGCCAACACACACAATGCCTTCTCTTCTTCAGGCCACCTCTTTGCCTCCTCCCAGACCTCGTCCGTCTTCCACCCGACTCAAGTCCTGAATTAAGGGAGGCGGCCCCTTTTATAATCACCCGGATGTTCTCCAGGTGCTTCCCGGCAATCTTCCACCGGCACTCCCCAGTGTGGTGGAAGTGCCGGCTGCGTACCCGGAAGCACTCGGGTTGTCCCCGATCCTCTTCCCCCCAGCACTTCTGGGTGTGACGGAAGTGTTGAGGTCCAGGGCTCCCAAGGCATTGGGGCACCCCCTGGCGGTGACCACGGGCCCCTACAGGGCTGAGCTTCCAAGCTCTGTACCCATGGTCCCCATAGCCGCCAGGGCGGTCGCCCCCACGTGGTCCGGGGAAGGCGTAAGCCCTCTTCTGGTCCTCTGGGGTGTCCCAGCCGGGTCGCCCCCCCAGCCACCTGCAACAATATATATATATATATATATATATATATATATATATATATATATATATAGATTTAACATGTGATCTGAATAACGTCTTGACAGATGCAAGTCTATTACTAGACGTAAGGCAAAATGGCAGTGGAGCTGGTTAAGATGTGTGCAAGGCAAAAGAGGTGGCCTCAGGGAAAAGGAACCCTATCTGTCTGCAAAAGAAAGGCATTAGGCAACAGCAACAACGCTTGAATCAGAGTGTAGTAGTGGATAAGCCCTGAAGTTGAGTCCCAAGCACACATGTATTTGTATAAGCTTAAAATAAAACTTAGGAATTGCATTTGAGCTATCTTTTCAATTGGCAGCAGGTTTTTAACTTTTTAAAGGGAATACAAATGATATGTTAGAGGTTAATTACCGAACATGTTGCAGTACAGCAATTTTATTATTCACTGTAATATTCTTAATTCCTTTAGGTCAAAAAAATTGTAGAAATCCAAAATTTTAGTTTGCTGATAATTCCACAACTGAAATGTTTGATGCTAAATACAACTTTCACTTTTACTCATATGTAGCCAAAGGTGCTGTTTTGCTTCCTTGCCATGCTTCTGTAGCAAACAAAAAATGAACAGATGTAATCAGTAATCATTTGTAGTATTATTAATTGCAATCATCATCATTAAAGCATTTTTGTGAGTTGAAATTTACATTTCTAATTTTCCGTTTATAATATCCTCATCTTTTTATTTTTACAGAACAGTGATTCTTCCCTGCATGTCATTCTGTGAAGCTGCAAAAGAAGGCTGTGAACCTGTGTTACAAATGGTAAATGCCTCCTGGCCAGATTTTCTGAGGTGTTCACAATTCACAAATGACACAGTCACAGGAAGCGAAACTCCTGCCTGCTTTCGGCCGCAACAGGATAAAACAAAGACCAGTAAGTTTTTCTTCAAGGACAACAGCTTGTTTTAAACACATTGCAAGGTTAACTTAGACATCTGCTTTTGTACATGTCTCTATCCTGAAATCTTCCAGTCAAACAATCTTGC
The DNA here is from genome assembly GCF_900747795.2 of Erpetoichthys calabaricus. NCBI lineage: Eukaryota > Metazoa > Chordata > Cladistia > Polypteriformes > Polypteridae > Erpetoichthys > Erpetoichthys calabaricus. Next base: position 106,248,104 of record NC_041398.2, read on the forward strand.
CATTCCTTAGTGTCCAACTTTATATGTACAGAGTATTATGTTTGATCACTATCAATCAAAAGACTGATATAGTGGTGATGCACCCAATGCCAAAGATATAGTTTTAATCGAGCTATATTAATCTGGGTTCAGAAACAGTATGTTTGCCTTCTTATGTGTTGTAATACATATTTTAGCATTCCAATATATGTCAGCTGCACTTTGTACTTTTAAGACTTTCCTTGTCTTTTATGTTTTACAAATCTTACAATAAGAATAATGAATAAGAGTCCTTTATTTATACACGATGCATTGCATACTCTGGATGACTCAAGGAGCTCCAGCATTAAGGGCTAGTTTTGTAAATTATTGGTACTGTACTACAGTACCTTCTAGCAGGTGACCTTGAATGCATTGTTTTTTGTTTTAATGTGGTACTTTTAGGGTGTCTGTACTTGTCTGGGTTCTGTATTCCACTAATGGCATTTGCTGTTTTCACCTAGCATGAATAATAGCATAAAATCATAGGTATTTTCCAGTTGAATGCTCAAAAAGTGCAAAATGCATGCATTATTTGCTAAAATATTATTAATGTTTACTTATGGAAAAATTAGTATAGAGTACAAACAGAAAAAGTGCAGTCCCATAATCCTTTGCTTTTGAAATGATGACAGGAGTGTTGACCAGTGAATGAAGGGTAGAGGTGGGTCTTTAGTTCAATTTGGAAGTATGTATTAATTATATTTAAGTAAAAAATGCATGTGTTTTGCACATTTCAGCATTTAACTGGATAATGGACATGTGGATTATGCAACATAAATAATGTAGAAGTTTTTTCTTTTTTCCATGGATGTTTTTAACATTGTTTGCCATTGGACAAAAGGCCTCCGTTATGTTCCATTATATCATAAACTGTTTTCTCTTATTCTACATGAAAAAATTAGAGAACATTTTCTTTTTTTCTCCACTACTGCTTCAAACAACATGGGTCAGCAACATGTAAAAAAAATCATTTTAGGGTGGAGTATTCCTTTAGTTCATGAACAGTAGAGTCAATAGGAAACCCTACTTCATGTTTAACTGTAAAATCACAGACATACTTTGTGTACCCTGATGGTGAAAGATGTGTACACAGTTGTTCCCTGCTTGAGGCAGGTATGGAAGCAGAGAGATATCTCAGTTTTACTGATTTTATTCATGGTTAATACAAACATGTACAAATATGTTCTAATTCTAATTGTTTATTTCTTTTATTTGATGTCCTTTCTAATGTTATGAAGTGACCATGCAGAAAAGTACTTTATTATTTGCTGAAAGGTTTGAACTGCCCTTTTTCATGCTGTTGAATACAATTCCCTAAAGCATTTGGAATGGTTTGAGGAATACAGAAGAACCTGCCATGGCAGTGGTAAAGCCCATAGAGCCATACCAGTACAGGAGAACACTATAGCCAAATGCCTTTAAGGCCTATAAGTGTACCAGATGTTCCAGAAAGCAAATGGGTAGGAACACTCGCATGTGTATGTGTGTGAGAGAGAGAGACCGAGGGAGTTGCATTCTGAGAGAAACATAAATTGTTGCTCAAGTACTGATAGAGAGCAGGCAAACTATCTCTTGGCCAACAGAGGACAACAATGTTACCCTATAATGAGCAGATGTAAATCCAGTCATTAACCTCCAGCAATTTAGGTGCTAGCACTATGTTACAGACTGGAACTAATGGGACCATATTGCACTGTTAGGTCAGGTGATCTGTAAACTGCCAAAGAGGCCTGGTCCATTAAAGGTCTAGAAAGCCCAAATGGTGTGGTGGTCTCAGGGACCACCAGGCAGTGTTTTTACATTATGGCAACAAGACATTATTAATCCTACCCTGGCTGTGAAGGTTAATTTGAACTTGGTTGAAGGTGATCTTGGGAGTTGCTCTGTTGTTCCAAGGTGAGCTGGAGCAATGGATCAGTGTTGTGAGGAAAAGAGGTCAGGATTAGTAGACAGAGGTGGGTGTTAGTTTAGAGAAATGCAAAATGGAGGTAATTTAATGTTGTACCTGTTAGGATCTGGAGTGGTGGCTCTGTGGCTAGGGATTTGCACTGGCAATCGGAAGGTTGCCAGTTTGAATCCTGCAAACGACAAAAGTGACTCTACTTCATTGGGCCCTTGAGCAAGGCCCTTAACCTGCAATTGCTCCATCCTGGGTATGACGTTAATCTGCATCCAGCCCTGCATGTAGGTCCTCCAACCTGTGGGGAAAAACCTGGGGGGTGGTGGCAGAATTGGCACACCAGACACCATAAAAAAACCTCACACTGTTCCACTCCATCGGAACGAGTGTGGTGTAGAGGTGTCACCTGCCGCATGGCTGCACTCGGGTCCTAATCTGGGATCCTGAGTTGGTTTGTCATGTGGTGTCATGTGTTAGGATGAAAAGTTGAGTGACATATCCCACCATTTTTACAAGGAAATTGTAAATATTTTCAATATTTTACTTTGTGCGTTAGATTTTCCCTTTGTTTTTCTCTCCTTTATGTGTTTTGGATAATAAAATCATAATTTTTGTGCACTTTTAGTATTCTTATCATACACTAGGTATAAAACACTTCAAAACTGTCAAACATCCAGGGCCTTTTATTTTAGGATGGAATATCACATAGCAACAATGAAAAAACATTAGACAAAAAAATAGGGATTTTAATAACATGAATGTTAAATATTATTGTTTGTTCTTTTTTGTTTTGGTTGGCTTAAGTCTGTCAGTCCTGCATGTGCCACTTTTGACAGTAGACAAAAAGTCAGAAAAAGGTCATCTGCAATCTGAATTTGTAATAATCCTTTTTGAGCTATATTGCATAAGTAGTGGCATAAATTATGTTAATTAAAACCTTTGAAAATTGTGCTTTTTTCTGTTGCCACTGGAGTGCTATGTAAATAAGTAGCTGACTTCATCCTCATTCTGCCCTTTTAAAATCATTATACCCGGATGAAAGGGCATAGTCACAAGCACTTTCACACTTAGTCACACCAGGCCTATTCTGAGTTTCCCATCAACCTAACAGGCACATCTGTGGAATGTGCTGATGAACCACAGTATCCAGAGAAATCCCACACATATAAACTTTGCAAGGCAGGATTTGAATCCTTTTTCCTGGAGTAGCGAGGCAGCAGTATTAACCAATGTGCTGCTGTGTGACTCCAACCCTGGCAGTGGCAACACATGCATCTTTTGGCTGTCACTTTAAAAAAGATATTTTGTTTTACTGATCACTGCAGATTTTTCAAAACCAATCAAAGAGTTGTGTCTGTTCCTTGTTACACAAATGATCAAACACAATAGCACAAAAATATTAAAAAAGTCAACTATATCAAAATTATGAAAATATATTTAAATTTGCAGAGTCATGGTATATGTATGTTCTATACATTGCACAAACCAATTGCAAAAAAGGGGGTTTAATGTACCTTTGCATGGCACAACATTCTGCTAGTACACAGTATGTATAGCGCATAGTGTATATGTGTTGGACAAAAGTTAGGATTTGTTCATATCCAGTATTACTATATAGGTGTACAAGAAGCGGACAAATGAATTACTGACATCATTAAAATATAATAAACTGCAAAATGATCCTCTGAATGTATCTCTTTTTACACTGTACTATTTAAAGATGATATATTATAAAACAATTGCCTAAGGTAAACTGGAATTAAATAAAAAGTACACAAAAAATGTCTTCTTCACTCAGACATGGACAATATTATTTTAATTTAATAAGGAAATGTATACTCAATCACAGAGCAGCTAGCTCTGCTGGTCCATACATTTAAAGTCCTAGGTTAAAACTGCAAGTATGTGTATGGAGTTCATTTACACTTTCTGTTCACTTCTGGGTGGATTTAAGGGTTATTATTCCCACATCCCAAAGACACACAGGTTAGGTTGATTGGTGACCCTTTATTGACTGTGCATGCACATATGTACAGTATCTGTGTGTGTGTTCACTTTGGTGGTGGACACCATGGATGATTCCTTCTTTAAGGCTGATGCTTTCAACACAGGATTCAGCTTCCATGACTCTCTGTTGGAAGCAGATGAACTGATGAACACATCCTGTGTTATTTGTGGTTCATCTAGCTCACTATAGCTAAGAAATGGTATTGTCAGTGCTTTGCAGTTCTTACTTCACTTTGTGAACATGAACTTGCAGGTGCATTTCTTAGAAACAGTACATTTATTTGCTTCTACCTCAGCTTGTGCGGGTATCTTTTCAAGAATAGTTTCAGAACCCTGGTAGTGTGGCATGAGGTATCAATTAGGGGCTGTTGGGCAAAGCAGTGTGACGTAGTGCGTGTTGATCTTAATAAATTACCTTGGTACCTCCTGCTATTGTGGGAGAAAAAGATAAAAACTGACAGGGCTCCAGTCCACATCACTTAGTCTGTGATTCACAGATTCATTCTATAGAGAATTTTAACTTGTGTAAAACAGATATGCAGTAAACAAAGACAATTTTCCTAATTCATCGTTACCCATGTAATAATTGACTTTTGCAATTTCAAAGTTTGAATGTGCTTACATTCAAACTTGATGTACTAAATATACTTTTCAGAAAAATGAAAACTCCAACATAATGATTAAAATTTATATAAACTTCATCTTATAAGAAAGATATTAGCAAGTTTTTTAGAGTTCCCTTTGAATGTACTTGGTGTTTTTTTACAGTCTCCTGTCAAGATTAAAAAAATAAATACCATTATTTTTGTTTATGTGCATTGAGACATTTGCTCAGTGATGTATCTTTTTTAAACTTCACTAATTAATCACTGTGTCAAACAGCAGAAAACCCATTCTTGACATTCTTGGCAAAGGGCATATTCAGTAGGCCCGAAAAAATTGTATGTGAACAGCTTGCTACAATACTTGAGACTTTTCTATCCCTCAGCAGGACATTTTTTATCTAACTTATTCTTGCTAAGAAGAATTTAATTGCAATGCTTTATTTTTTTTAAACCAGTCAGCCTTTGTAATACAAACAGATTCATGCATATCCTTTAGGAGTTCTTTAATCTTTCCATTGACTTTGTCAAGAAGAATGGATAAACTGAGAAAATGGACTTGACATTTTAAAGGGTGATTCTTAAAATAATAATAATTGCTTTTTGAAATACTTAATAATTTTAAAAGAACTTGTGGTTCTTTATTGTGTTGACTACTTCAAAAAGAAACCAGGAAAGGTCAGAGCAGTAGTTACAAAGACATTTTCACAGCTTAACCTCTAAGATAGAGTTCAGAATCGGAAGAGAAGTACATATGAATTTGTTGTGTGGGGAGTTACTAGACCACCTCTGGGCAGCATTACCACGTTGTTACTTGTAGTTTGATATCATATGACAGAAAGCTGCCGCAGATAGGTCATTGACGATCTCTTTGAACTCCCTTTTCAAACACTTCTATACCACATTATGCTAAAGCAATAAACCATTACATGTTAATTTGTTGACTCAGGTCTTGCCAGCTGTAATGGCTCAGTAAGAAATCCTTTGTACTGTGCTCAAGACACTTCTGCCAAAAGCATGAAAACATGCTGTGCAATGGTGAAAACATCTCATTTAAAATGCTTGAGTGACTAAAGACAACAACTCTGCTGGACCACATGTCATGAATAATGTTGGTATGATTTGGTTCAATAAGGAAAAACAACCTATAAGTACCACTGGAGACTCCTATTTGAGACCAGGCTTGTACCATCACTCAGAGTTTTCTCCTGGGGTTGCATGTGACTTAAATCAGTAACCATAAAAACATCCATATATACATCTGTTTATAGGAGCCAAAGCCTAACAGCGCAACATCGAGAGCAAGGCAGCAATCAATGGTGAATGTGGCCGACAGACCATCCAGGTGAACCCTCACACAAGCTTAAGCTGCTAAGCTCCAAATGTAAAGTCTTGAGTTAATCAAATTTTTGAGTAAAACCAATGAAAACTAGTCCAGGATTTGAATCCAGTTTCCTGTTGCTTTTTTGCAAGAATGCACCATCAAGACAACCATCTTTCAACTACTGTGCATGTTAAAATAATGTAATATTTTGAAAAAACTTGTATTGTAGATCATAGCAAAGCCAGTTGTAATAATGGTACAAAAATTTACCTGAAATTATTTTTTTTTGATGTGAACAATACATTGGTGGCAGAATGGTTAAAGGGCCTCTACCCCAGTGCCCCTAACAGAGCACTCTTAGACCTTCCAAGCAGGCTCATGAGCCACTTTACATGCATTTCTCCAAATCTTTTAAGGAGACAGACCCCCATGTACTGACCATCAACTAGTCTCACACAAACATAAATGCTTAGAGGTAAAACATTAAGAAATAGGCCATACATTAATACTTGTAAACTATAAATGTTGCGCTATGAATTTTGGTGCATATGTCTAACCCCCAAAAGTCTCCTGACACAAAATTCAACAGGTTAGACTCAATGGGAAATAGTCAGCATGTTGATCACCCTAATCATAAAGCTTTGTTTATAGCATGGTATAGTACCTCTTTTAGTTCATTCAACCTTTGCACAAAACAAAGGAAGTCATCAAAATTCTAATGAAGATAAACATAAGGCATATTCTGGATGAAGCATTGCAATTTAGGTCTTTGGTCTCCCCACTGTGAAATGCACACAACTAAAAATAATCTTTCTCAAGTTACATTTGGTCCAGCATTGGCTGAATTTCTTTTATCACGCATGCAAGGTGAGGTAAGGACAACAATATCCTCTCCTTTTCCCATAGTCCCAAGTGAGAGCACACATTACTGGCTGTGATAAAGCGGCGATCCAGGAAGGTGGAGTTTCAGAACTGATCAGGACCTGAGTACCATATGACTGATAGAACAAAAGACGGAGAGCTGACACTTGGCTGAACTAGCATCAGCGTCTTTTCTGTTGTGCAGTGTGTATGTCATTTGTGCTTTATTTCTGAGCATTTAAGTTTCAATTAAATGAGGTTACTGGGATAGTACCCCAACATTTCTCTCTGTTCCTGACTGTCTCCTTGCCACCAGTCACACCTATTAACTCAAAGCAAAGTCCTGAATCAGATCAGGTACCCACAAAAATGCCAGTGTCAAGTAAATTTAGGGCTTATTTTTTGGGGGATTGGGTGTAGTCCAAAACTTTGAAAATGTAAGTTGGGTCTAGGTAAAACTATTTATGAATACAAAAACAACAAATTGCTGTTTCCTGTTTCACATTGCTTTCTTCTTGTTTCTGACAAGTTTATTCAATACTGAGAGGAAGCGTGCACAGCATCTGTGGAGAGAGTTAGTTAAGAAATGCCATTTAGCCTGTTCTGCAATAGGAAAGCCAATCACCTGTGCCTGGTGCCTTTGGCGTCAAAGCAAAATGGCCATTAGCATTAATGCAGAATTAACCACGAAGGAGTAGCAATTTTTGCGTTAAATGTTCGATATATAGATACAATGTTTTTGTGGCATTATTGATGGAGAAACAAAATTATCTTGCAAAAAGAGCAGAACGGTACTAGTTTATGAGAGCCAGGGTAGGTATGTAGCAATGGAAAAAACATTTTGAGTACTGCAGAAAACAGCAAGAGAGAAAAGAATGGGAAGTTAAACTCATGCTAAAATGTAATACATTACAACATGGATTGAATAGAGACAATAATTTTATGGCCAGATATGAGGATTGTTTACATCTCTCAGAATGACAGACAACCTGTCTACAGATCCACATTGTTTTGAAAAAACTCATTACAAACATCAAAAAGACTTTGTTGGACAGTTATCTTATCCAAAGATCTTGACCATACATTGTTCTTCTCTCTCTTGATAAATTAACCCTAGCCTGAATGAATCTATTAATTTTTTACATTTAAAATTTCTCATTTAAAGATTTACCAATGTTGTTTCTTGTCCTAGAGTGTGTATATAAACATAGGGAACTCCAGTCTCTGTATTACATCTTGCCTGAAGAAGGGGCCTGAGTTGCCTCGAAAGCTTGCATATTGTAATCTTTTTAGTTAGCCAATAAAAAGGTGTCATTTTGCTTGGCTTTTCTCTACACTCATAATGGCTAGCATGGTACAACACCCTAGTGCTTAGTGTGTTAATTACAACTGTCTGCAATAAAATGTGATTTCTCAGTCGTTGGACAGGAGAATGCATGTTTAGGCCTAGCAATTAGCAGCAATTGACCTTTGACCTGATGCCAAATATTTGCAGCGTTAAGGAAAAAGCAGTCCTGTGTCCAGCTTGAAACAAGATAGTCTTGCCATGATCTTTTAAAGGCTGTAAATGATACAGCAGGGGGTTTATGCCTGTTGTGTTGTTCCTGGCCACTCCATGGCAACAGCCAATATACAAGTCTAGAGACCTGTTTATTATATTTCTGGGATAGCCCATGGATCTTAGCACTGGGCCATTTAGAATATGTGGCACATGGGCTTCTAGACAGGTTTATGGTGGAAATTCCTGATGGCTGGTGATCTCAAGTAAGTATCCACATGTTTGATTTTCTTTCACCTCCTAAAAAGTTTTCCTTTCTGTATTTAAATCTGTAATATTTAGGTGTGGGAATAAATAAATATCCTTTGGCTAATTCTCTGTGAATGAAACTCCTTTAAAATTAATTATGAATAAAGTGAAATTTGGTATTTTGGTACAAATTCAAATACCAGTCACTGTGCAAAATAACATTGTCTGTCTTTGATATTGTCCATACTGCAGAATGAGAAGTTATTATACATGTGTAGTTATTTCACACATATTGTAGTTATATTCATATTTTTAATAAAGTAATAAATATAATTTGCCTTTAGAGTACCTTATGGTGGCATCTGATTCAATTATACAGATAAGCTCTTTCTTTTTTTAAAAATGTACAGGCAGAATATCCAATACAACCTGAAATCTACAACCATATTTGGAGATTGTGATTATATCACAAAAATGTAAAGCAGTATCTATAAAAAGTAAAATGTAAATTATAAAGAGGGTATTAGCTGGAGAAAATAAATGCTAGCACAACCTGGTCATGAAAGAAGCCCGTTTAGAGCATGAAAGAGACAGAAGGACAGACAGTATTTATCTGCATGCGCTTCAGGAATGCTTTTCTGTTACTAATGTCCATTAATCTGGGTGCATGGCCGCCGACAAGTCTTTTTAAATATCTGGACTTGGATCGTCTAATAGAGTTCAAGAAAATGAGGCAGGATGTGTTGCCTCTAAGCCCAAGTGAAGTTTAGCCAGTGGCTTGAAATATCTAGGCAATGAAAAAAACACTTTTTTTTAATATTATTTTTTCATTTATGCTATTGAATATGCTATTTTCCATTCAATTCAGTTTTGTTATTAATTTAATTTGTATTATTGTATTATATTATAAATTTATTCGTTCTTTCTGTTATGTTCCTTGTCAACTTTATGTTGAGCCTGTGGGGACCCCCTGACTGTGCTGCTGTGGGAGTCTTCCAGGTCTGTATAAGGCTGAAAAAGCCATAGCGCTAGCTCTGTGGCATTAAGTTTTGCTTGTGTTACATCACCTCATCTTGGTTTTGTAAGTTCTAGTCTTGCTATTCTGGTTCTGACATTTTGCTCATGAATTAGGGTTTTACTTCTAGGTTTTTTACATTGCTTTGTTCTTATTGGTTGCCTTTTTTTTGCCCTGATTTTTGTGTCTAGATGCTACTGAAATCATAATGCCTGCTTTCTTATTGAAGCACTTTACTAGGTTTTGTGAACTGGTAAACCATAACACTTCACATTTTTCTGTTATTGTATAGATTTATATCCTCTAATTTTTAAATTTTCCTCCTAACTGAATTATATATAAACTAAATATCGCATTGTAAGCGGCATGGTGGTGCAGTGGTAGCGCTGCTGCCTCGCAGTAAGGAGACCTGGGTTTTAAAATCTCCTGCTTACTTTTTTCGTTTGGACTGGGTTAGTTACCAGCAGGTTTGTTTAAACCAGTGAGTTTGCAGTCAATGAGTTAGCACAAAGGCCCATCTGACACGAGGAAGTGCCCAGCGAAAGAGGGAAATGAAAGGTGGAAAGTGAGCACTTTTATCAAACCTTGCTTATCAAAATGCATATAGTTAAAATGAAGACTATTCTTCTAAAATAACTTTTATGAAAGTCCTCTAATCTAAGAACGCAGTAGATCATCACTGTCTCATTTTTGCATATTACTTACTGTAATAAGCAGTTTTCTGACATACATATTGTTCTAGTCATTTGTTCATATAATGTCTTAGAATGTTTAAGGCATGAAATATTACACATTCTTTAAGTGAAATATATTGTAAATTTTCATTCCTGCAGCTATGTCTACCTCAAGTAAAATGCAGACATTTAGCAGACATGGTGGGATCTACTAAATTCTTGATCTATGCTGAGTTATGATTATGCTAAAGCTTGAAGTCCTAAAAGTGGTTCAGACTTATCAAAACATGTTTATGTGTACCACCCAGTTTTTTCTAGCCATTCTTTAAGGAGAATACATTCATACATATGGTGGATTCATGAAGTATTTAGACCCCCCTGCACTTTTTACATTTTTCTGTGTTGCAACCTTGGGCTAAAATAATTTAAATTCATTTTTCCCACCCTCAAACAACAGTCAATACCTCAGGATGACAAAGTAAAAATGGGATTTCAAATATGTTTGCAAATGTATTAAAAATAAATAACTTAATTATCACTATGACAAAAGTGTTTCGGGTCTTTTACTTAGTACTTAGTTGAAGCACCTTTGGCAGAGATTATAGTCTGAGTCTTCGTGGGTATGACACAACAAGCTTTGCACACCATCATTTGGGGATTTTCTGCCATTCGTCTCTGCAATTCCTTTCAAACTCTGTTATGTTGTGTGGACACCAAATTTCGGGACTCTCCAGAAATGTTCAATTGGATTCAAGTTTGGGCTCTGAGATTCCTTGAATTGTCCCTAAGCTTGTCCTTTGTTGTCTTTGGTTTGTGCTTAGGGTCTTTTTCCTGTCCCAAAGTGAAATGTCAGCCTAGCATAAGGTCCAGAAGTACTCTGGATTAGGTTTTCATTACATTTCTCCATTCAGCTTTCTCTGAACCCTGTCTAGCCTCTCAGTCTCTATCACAGAAAAACAACCCCACAGTATTACTGTTAGAATAGTGTTGCACAGGTGATGAGCAGTGCCTGCTTTTTTTCCAGAAATGATGTTAATCTTGGTTTCATCAGACCAGAGAATCCTGTGTCTCACAGTTTGAGAGTCCTTTAGGTATCTTTTTGCAAACTCTAAGTGGGTGTCCATGTGCGTTTTACTGAGGAGATGCCACTGCCTATCACTCCGTCATAAAGCACATATCAGTAGAGTGTTGCCGTGATGGTTGTCCTTCAGAAAGTTTCTTCCATCTCTACCCAGATCCTCTGCAGTTCAGCCAGAGTGATAATTGGTTTCTTGGTCTCCTCTCTTACCAAAGAACTTCAACAAGTGCTTAGTTTGGCCAGCTCAAAGACGAGTCATAGTTGTTCCAAACTTTGTCCATTTAAGAATTTTGAAGGCAGCTATGCCCTTTAGAGCCTTCAGTGCTGTAGAAGTTTTTAGTAGCCATCCCCAGATCTTTTCCTTGATGCAATCCTATCTGTAAACTCTGTAGGCAAATCCTTTAACTCCATGGCTTGGTTTTTGGTCTGATACACATTGTCAACTGAGTAACCTTCTACAGACAAGTGTGTGAGTGTCCTAATCCTGTCCAGTTAATTAAACTGACTACAGGTGGACTCCAAACAAAGTGTAGAAAGATCTCAATGATGATCAATAGACTCAACAATAATCAATAGAATCTGCAGAAATTTCTAAAATCTTGTTTTCGTTTTGTTATTCTGGGATACTGAGTGTTGCTTGATTTGGGGAAAAACAAATTTAAAACGAGGCTGCTACATAACAAAATGTGGAAAAAGTGAATATGTCTGAATACTTTCTGAATCCGCTGTTCTTACTCAAATCCGCTTAATCTCATTAAGAGTCACAGGGACTCTCAACCTATCAAAATCAGCACTGCACTCAATGCAAAAAAAGTACAGAATAAAGTTCTAGTTTGAGAAGACATTATGCATTTTCTGTTTTGTTCTCTTTCTATTCTATCTGGCATTAATTTCATTCTTCTTATTATCTTGTAACATGCATGTTAAGATCATACATTTCACTACATTTTTTCATCTCTTTTTCAGCTAAGGTGTTGTGCAGTCTTGTACTTGGAACTTACATTCTTAGGAGACCAGAGGCTATGGTAGTTAAGTAGTTGGGCAAACAATTGGGTAGGGATAGACTAGAGTGAGAAGGGCAAAAAAATACAACTATGTTTTTTAAGAATTTTTAGAGCAGAACTGAGGGGTGAAATAAGATGAACTTTATTTTGTTTCTTTCCAGCTGGGATGCAGCACAGTGGGCAGAAAGAACAATGCATTTTTGGCAACCATAAAAACTAATGTTTAAGGTAGACTTGAATGTTCTTCTAATTACTGTTAATTTGTGCTCAAGTCATTTGTTTAATAAGAGAACTTTCTTGTTAATCTGCTTTTTCGTCAACTTACATTTGTAATGACTTTTCTTGCTGTCAATGAAATATTTACTATAACTTAGCATGAAAGCAACTATGCAGTTTATTATGTTCCAAGCTGTCTACTTCAGTTACTGCATATTAAACATTTCCAATGCTTTATTGAAGTGTGTTGTTTCATTGACCATAATAATACATTATAGGGATTAGTCAGCAGTGGCACATTTGGTTTCAAAATGTATCTGTGTAAACATTTCAGTGTATTTCTGTGCAGTGGAATAATTAAATTAGCATCTTTTTGGTAACTTATATTCATTTAATGGTGCTCTATACAATAGTTGTTTTATGAGTCTGGAAACAGCACAGTTGTGTAGTTCTTTCTGTAGTTGTTAACCTTCTAATTGGTAGTACCTGCACATTATAGACATGGTAGCCCAGTCTCAGTGGAGCTTTTTCATTTCATATGGGCCTTAACTTGTTCCACCTCTGCGTAGGGTGAACTGCTTTTGGGAGATGGATGGGAGGTTGAATAGTTTAAAAATTTAATCTGAAATTAGCAGTGGGGAAATTATGCCTGCTGTATTTTATTGGAAGGGAGCCATTTCAGTATTGCCATCTAGAAAAGTGACCTGCACATTAAGGGCAATCCTGCATAAGGTATGTGACCTTCAAGGTGTGGACTTCAGGCAGTTTTACATGGATTTTTTCAGACATGCAGATCACATATGTGCAGTAAAATTACCTACCATATATTCAGTGATTGATTAGGTCACAAATTGGTAGTAGAGGTCGAACCAGCAACACCAAATTTTACACTCCAAGATTATGACCTTAATACTGGTTCTAGTTAGACACAAATAAATGTTTATGCAACCATCAAAAGCATCACTGCCTGGTTTATTGGCTCCCATGCTCAAATATAACAGACTATGAATCTCCACTTCATGTCTTCTTTGAATTAGTGTATTTGACATTTTTCAAATGCATTTTTTATTGTTTGGCTCTCAACATTACAGATTTTTTTTCAACAGTTTTTTCTTCACCTGCATTTGCAATGGTTTAAACTTGTACTACCTCCTGCTGTGTTTCACTTTAACCTTGATGTTAATATTTTCCTCCAACAGATAAAACCTTTACAAACAACAAAGCAGTTGCAAAACACACATTTAAAGAATACCTACATTTTACTGTTTTTGTTGCAAGAAGGAGACCTATTATTCTATTACTTTTATTGTGTTAATGGAGTCTTCTAAGCTATTCATTTAATTTATTGGCTTCAGTGAAGGTTTCTTTAGTAAACTTTTTTTTCTTTCAGCTTTATGTGGCAGGCAAGATAGCTTCCTGTGCGCTACAGGAGTCTGCATTCCCAGGAAGCTGCTGTGTAATGGATACAATGATTGTGATGACTGGAGTGATGAGGCACACTGCAGTAAGTAATTGGGTGAATATTATCACTTTAGTCTGTAGCTTAAACTGTGGTCTTTAGACTTTTAAGATGTCTAGCATAGCATTGGCAGTCATCACATTTTGGCGTCACTGACAGCGCATTTGCATATTGCCAAGTTCATCAAGCTTAAGAAATCTGGCAATAGTAAATGCTTAACAGAGAATAATAAATTAAATTTATATAATTATGTTAAAATCTTATATCTATTAAAATCATCAATAACACATTACAATTATAATTACAATTATATTGGAGTGATCATTGCTCTCACTGAATATGTTCAAATTCATGTTTCATACTTCATAAAATGATAAAACAGAGCCTGGCTATTGTTTTCCTGTCAGTTCCATTCACTTTGTGGTCCTGTAATCCTTGATGTAATCCTATAACTCATCCGTTCATTTATTCACTATTTGACTTGTAAAGTATCACAAATGCATCCATTTTCGGAATCAACCTGCTTCATTGCAGGGTTGCAGAGTTCCAAAGCCAATTGTGACACCATCAGATGTAAGGCATGAACCAACCCTGGATAGGATGCCTACTCCATCACATGGCACACACACTGTGGAAAGGAAGCCATAATACAATTCATACATAGTTTTCATAACAGAGCTCCCACAGATTGCAGAAAGGTAACATTTACGCTAAAGAGATCAATACATTGCATGTTTTTGCAAAAATGAGATTAGAATCTAGCAACTTTATAAATTGTAAATCAAGTGGTGCTGTGCTGAATGAAACAAGTTAGAAAATGTATGCATGCCTAACATTCAGGTGCATTCAAGCACACATTGTAGCCCTCAAATGACTGAGTTTAGCAGATAGGTTATAGAACCTTCTCATTCCATTGCAGAGTTTTGTGAGTCAAAGACTGTCTCATCAGGCTTAGGAAAATGGCTGAAAACAGCCCTTTTTAAAGCAAAAAGCCGCTTTATCCCAAATGTTTGATTCATGATTTACAAAGAGTTGCAATGGGTAGAGAAGTGGGATTGAGATGCGATTTTTTAACGCAATATGGGTATTATATGCATTTAACACAAAAACAAAACTTCAAGTACTTAGAGAAAATAAACTAAAACAATTTAACAAGACTTTTAACACTGCATTTCCACACATACTGTAGTTGTTTCGTGTTCCGTGAGTAGTTGAAAGTCTTCAACTTTAAACAGGGTTCCAAGCTTTATATCATTAAGGTGACTTCTTAGCTTGCTTTTGGTATCATTCATGTTGGAGAATGTCTGCTGACAATAATAAGTGCACCCAAAAATTGTCAAAATTCCAAACGCTATTATTTTGAGTTGACAATGATAGTTTGGAAGCCTGTTCCATGTTTCGAAAATCAGTTGGTCCTCCTTTTGACAGTTGGAAAGTTCCATTCTTTTGTGATTCAAGGTTAAAGTCACCTCTTCTCTTTCCAGATTCTCTAGTTCTACTTGTAAAGCTGTAAATTTTGAAGACCACAAATATTTGCTTTTCAAATCTGTTAGTCGTAGTTCAAACTGAGCTCTGTCAACTGTTGGTAATGGCAAAAAAGTTATTTGACATTCGCCACAAGTGGTTTTGTCAAGAACGAAAAAGTGGACTTCTCATCTCTGAAATCTTTGAAGAAATCAGTATGTGAATCATGTATTTTTGCAATAGCTGCCAGAAAGAACTTGCTATTGATGACACTTCTAGTAGTTTCCAGATGTTTTTTTTAAAGTTTTGAAATAAAACACATTTCCACTTTTTAAGTCTTCTGCAAACAAAAGTAGTTGTCATTCAAAGAAAGGATGGTTTCCAGGAGTACATTTGCAGTATTACCTCTACCTTGTAGCTTCTGATTCAGGTGGTTTAAAGGTGTCATCATATCAACAGCAAAGTAAAATTTCTATAACCATTCTTCATCAATTAACTCTGGATATTCATGTCTTAATATGTTTTGAAGCGATATGTTTCATAACTGCTCCTCTGGATAACTTTATTGTGCAAAAGAAGTTTGGAATATTTACTGTTTACTTCTTCGTGAAGGGCACAGAACTGTCGGTGATTAAGTCCTTTTGCCATTATTTGGTTGATTATTTTTACTACCAAATCCATCACCTTTACAACATTGATGGGAAATGTCTGCGCGCATAATGCATCTCAATGAATAATACAATGAAAACAGTACAATGTTTGAAGATAGTAACAAAGCTTTTATTTTTGCCCATCATACTGGGTGCTCCATCTGTAGTGATAGATACCAGTTTATTGATGTCGATTTCCCTAACAGTCAAAAATTCCAAACTTGCTGCTGAGATATCTTCACCTTGAGTTTGTCCTTTAAAAGGTATCAAAGCCATAAGTTCTTCATGGAGACCTTCATCAGGAACATACTGTCCCAGAAGGCTAATTTGTGTGATTTCCTTCATGTTACATGACTCGTCACATGCCAAAGAAAATACAGATGTCGAGTTTATACCATTAATCTGTTGTTCTGTCACATTCTTGCCTATCATAATGATTCTATTGTGAACTTTTTGCAGCTAGAGGAGTGTCTTTAATTTTTTTAATAATATCTTCTTTATTTTTGAAGTCAGAGTAGAGATGTTTGGCCAAATTAAAAAAAAAACAACTTTTTTTATGTATTCTCTATCTGTGAAAGGTTTTCTCTGCTTTGAAATGAGAACTTGCTGCGGTCTCATTACTTGAAGATTGTATCCAACTGCTAAATATTAACATTGATTGTTGCATTTTTTTCTTTAATTCTGTCACTGCTTTTTTCTTCGAAACAATATTTGTTTGCAAATGTGTCTTGCAAGCTTTGTTAAAAAGTGACATTCACAATTTGATTTTTTGTTACTGAATAACTTTTTACTGCAAATTAGACACGTTGGAAGACCCATAGAGTTTTGCATAAAAGCATAATTTTCTTCCCATTCGGCTTTAAATTCCTGGTTTCCATCTTGTATTTTTAGCAGTTTTTTCTTAGTTGCCATCTTGTGGTTGGGGCATCTCATTTTTAAATCACTAAGATGGGTAAAAGCACAAAGGTGACTTATTATTACAACACCATTCAGCCCTGTAGTGATAGTCTTCACCCTCATCCCTCCTTTCTTGAGTAATGTTTGTTCGGCTTTTTAGTCATCTGCCCTTCACTGTCCACTTCACTGCTGTAACTGTGCTGACCGAGCAGTGCAAAATGTACTCACCACTCCAAACTCAGCTGGCTATAATAGGAGAAATGGGAAGGCCTGGGGGCAGTTTACCAGAAAAAGTATATGAAAGAATTAGGAATCCCAATAAACGTTGATGCGTACATCCAATCTTGGGTACTGAAGAAAACTCTGGAGAGCATATCAATTAACCGAAGACGTAATCTCAGATGGTCCATTGCATGACTGAGGCACGTAACAGACTGCCTGATTCACATATAGCTAAGGATATATCTAAATGAAAAATAATAATATTAATCCATAAATAAATTATTTATCTTTATGAGAGTATTATATGTTAAGACATGAAAAATGTGTTGTTCTGAGAAGAGCCGCAGCCACATGGTCAAAGAGCCACAGATGGCTTGCATGCCACAGGTTGCCATCCCCTGGGTTAGTCCATCACAGGGACCACTCTTACTCACACTTACACCTCACAATTTGCAATTACATAGCAACATAGCAATTACTAAGTAACATAACCCAAATTAACAACGTCTGTCAACTGTCATTTTTATGAAAAGGGACTTGCACAGCTTTTCAGTTATGACATATGTTAGGGAATAACAGAAGTGAAAGGCAAACTTTATTACAGCAATTGACCATTATGGATATCAGGTGAATGTGGCATTCTGATAGTGAATTATAGGGTGACCAGATTTTTAACGTTCCAAACACTTGGGACACTTTTATAGAAGGTGTGCCCACGCATAAAGCCCATCCCCATTTGTTTAATGCTTTCTTCATCTCATTAGCATCAGTGAGGGATCGGGGCATGGAAAAAAAGAACATTTTCCCAAATGAGCACATCTGATTCCACACAGTGGTTAATGTGCAAACAAATAAATGGCAGTGCCCTATTTTTATCTGGATCTTGGTCCTTGTCATGATGCTGTTGAAATTTAACACAAGTTCTTAATCAACCTTTCCCCCTTGGGAGTTTTTGCCACACTATTATACATATATTACATTGAAATGAGGGTGGGGGTAGGGTTTGGGCTTACCCCTTGGAGTTTTCTACACTCTGTTCTAAATCTATCATCAGGATGTTTGTTTCAGTGTAGCACTGCTTTATTAGCTGGGCAGCCTGTTAAATCCAAGACATTTTGATATTCGTCAGTTATTTATCGGGATGCATAGCCTGAAAACTGGACTGTCGCTGTCACCAAGAAGCCTGGTCACCCTACTAAATTAAATTAATCACAGGGTAAATTATTCATATCTAGATAACCTTTTGTTTTACTTGCTTGCATTTTATACTTTTTTGCTTAGGCAGATCGTTTAACTTACCTGTAACGATTTGCAGCTTCAGGAGGACTGATTCATACTGATACACTTGCTCTCATTTACTTGTGCTCAAACTACTTGGAAGACTTCACAAAACAGGAACAATTTGCTGATACAGTGGTTTCCGCACGCTCCTCACTGGACTTGCCAAGGGAGGATTGCAGTCCTACGTGTGCTTAAGTAGCCAGTGATGACTTCCTGCTCGTACGCACAGTCTATTGGTGCTTCATTAACTTGTATAAGAATATACAAAATTTATAAGTTGGTTTACCTTCTGTCAAGGTAAAATTGAAACAGTAAACTAATTAATAGTTGAAGTCACACAGAATGTTTCTTTGTTTGAAGACAGACGAGTCTGCAAATTGGCATATGCTTTTCAATAGGAGATTCTGAAATTTTAAAAGTGCGTACAGTGTGATCTGTGTTGAAATATCCCAATGGAAGTTGAACTGTCTCAATAAATTTTCTTAAACAATAAATTTCCCACATTCAACAAGATTTGTCCTGGGGGAGGGGCAGGGGGAGTTTTTTCATTGGGACAGACAGACAAACAAGGCTATTGCAACAGGTGCTTCACACATTATATACAAACACACCTAAAATTAGTTGAAAGAGACTAACAGAAAAAAATATGAAAGCAGATGTTCTAAAGTTTTTCCTGCTCCATATGTTGAACCAGGGCCAATGAGAATACATTCAATGAGACTGTTCACATATTGGTGAATAATTGCTTTCATCCCATATCATTACACAGATGACAGGACTTTAGTCAAAGCATCATAATTCCACACACTGTATATGACTATTACTTTTTGTTGATTTTACTGGTTTTATTACATACAAAATAAAACCTTTATGAGCAAAATTGTATTACAAGCAACCACAAGTAACCACCAATGGCAGAGAAACGTTTTTGGAGGCCTGAAGCTTGAACTGTTATGGGGGCTTTTTGCAACGAGCACTGAGGCCTGGGTAACCACTGCTATCTTTATGAGTTGGGTTGTTCCATGGTAGATCAACAATTGTTTTTGTAATTTAACCATTACATCTAAGATTTTGATTAAAATTTCTGTACTGGATTATTCCACATGTCAAAGTCACTGGTATGAATAAAAATTTCCTGTGCCTTATAGTTTTTGAGATACGAGGAGATGAAAATTAGAGAAATGTTATCTACATGTATGATGCATCATAGGCTGAAATAAATGAATGAAATAAAACATAGAAAAGGGGATTAACAAAGTATATCAATTAAAAAAAGCAAATCAAAAAGGCCTCAGTCAATATAATCTTTTATTTTAGATGCTTATGAGAATACAGTAGACCCCCGCGAAGACACGGTTCAGGGTTCGCGGCCTCAGTCGTTCACTGATTTTTCCTTAGAACCTAACTAATATTGTTAGTGGAAACCGCAAATATCCTCCGCAATTTTTTAAGGCTTTTTTCGTGGCAATACTGCACTGTAGAGAAAACAGGAAGCAACCATAGAGGAAAACACGGCTTGGGATGGTGAAAGTAGCCAATCTGAGAGTGTTTTACTCTACTAGAATTTGAAACTGTAACTCCCAGCAGTCCCTGCAGTGGCTCTAATTGGTCTTCTGGTGAGCATGCAGGGGCTGTTGGGGTCAAAGGATGTCAGTGCCGCTTTTAAAAAGGGGGCCGGTGACCAAAAGAAAAAAAAAGTTTTTGTAATTTGTGTTTCAAGTTCCTGTCTGTCTGCCTTCCGTTATGTTACCTGTACTTATTCATTTTGTCCTGGATCGTTTCGTGGTTGGGGTCTGCATTGTCTGCCATCTGCCTGTGTACATGAGGACTGTAAGTGGATTCATTGCTATCCTGCGAAGAAAGGAGCGCTCCTGAACCCATCCACCCGTCTTCACCATTTCAGTAACTACCTGTAGGACTGTCTTTACATTCCCATTCAACGTGCGGATCTCTGGACTATCTGTTTTCATCATTACATTTCATCTGTTGCCGTTTTTCGTGGACTTTACTGTGTGTGTTTTGTTGGTGCTGTGTTGTATTTAATGTATAATCACCATAAGGGGAACAGGGGTGGTATCGTTGTTTTCATTTGTTTTCATTATTCTTTATTTGCTGTTTGATTACCAGTTTGCTTTGTTTTTGTCTCTGTTTGTGAGTGCATGCGGGTCGGGTCAAGGCTGGGTGAGTCCCTGGAATCTCCAACATAAAAATAAATTAATAATAATTCTTTGCATTTATATAGCGCTTTTCTCACTACTCAAAGCGCTCAGCATTGCAGGTTAAGGGCCTTGCTGAAGGGCCCAACAGAGCAGAGTCCCTATTGGCATTTACGGGATTCGAACCGGCAACCTTCTGATTGCCAGTGCAGATCCCTAGCCTCAGAGCCACCACTCCGCCTAAATTAATCACTGTCTTCTTGACAGCACAGGACCACTACAGCGTTATTCATTTCTCCTTCCCTGATTGACTGCTGCCCTGTGATGCATCTCCAGCTGAGTGTTCTCATGTTTTCCGTTTTGTTCTTCTTAATCCTTAAACCGCTGCAACTGGCTATAGTCGTTTCCCAGTGCCATTTGCCAGCACATAGGAGCCGAGTATATTCATTGAATGCTGCAACCGGCTATTGTCGGTTCCTAGTACAATTTACCAGTACATAGGAGCTGTTCAGTCAGTGCCGTACATTCGTTGAGCAGCCAGCTCATGACCACTGCCGGCCCCTGCAGCACTGCAGCCTGACTGTCTCTGGGATTGAGCCGCTGCACTAAGACTAGCCTGCCAGCATCAGCGTTTACGTCTGTGTTCTTGCGTGCAGCCAGTTCAAGCGCAGTTGGCTCTGTGATTTACTGAATTTCATGAATGGCGTCAGTTGCACTT
Organism: Erpetoichthys calabaricus; assembly: GCF_900747795.2. Taxonomy (NCBI): domain Eukaryota; kingdom Metazoa; phylum Chordata; class Cladistia; order Polypteriformes; family Polypteridae; genus Erpetoichthys; species Erpetoichthys calabaricus. The sequence goes on from NC_041398.2 coordinate 106,269,400, forward strand.
TGTACATATTGTTCCAGTAGTTTTTTAAATAGTTTTTACAGTTCATTAGCAGTGTCTAAAATGATCATTGTAGCAGGAATTGTGATGCTCTTTGCATGAAAAAAAATGTATTCCATTAAAATGTAACTTTTTCTTTGTGAATTGTGATGTTTGCTTAAAAAGTGCAGCAAAACAGTATCTGCCGTCCAGGGGTGTGTAGCGGCTTTAGAATGGCTGCTGGTGATTTGGAAGAAGACAGACACAGCAATACCCAAATTCTGCCGTTTATTCGACAAAAGCGTCATCCACTTTTTTCTGCAAAAGCGTCCTCCAGCTTTTTTCTTTTTTTTTTTTTTAATTAACCATATATACACAAATACGATAAATACAAATTTAACAATTGAATATAAACAGCAACAATGAAGGACAATAATTAACGTTGCAACATACCTACAAGACAAGCAGTAAAGGGCACAGTCAGCACATGTAACGTCAGTACCTTTCTGTCTCCTGTAGCAAGCCAAACAAAATACCAATGAGGTTGGATCTCCGCTAAACCAAACACTTTTAAAATCCACTTCTGCCGACCAAAAGTGACAACAGACACTCAAAACACATCAACAACCACGTGGTGTGATGTTTCCACTCAGTTTCAGACAGAAAAACACTCATTTAAAACTTGTCAGCTTATACAAGAGACGGAGAGCATTGAGAAGCACCTTACCTGCAAAAGCGTCCTCCAGCTTTTGCCAGGGGCCTGCTGTACGTCACATGTGCGTCCTATGGGTGTTACATTAATTAAAGCCCCCCCCTGCTACAACAGACAAATAAGAACTATATACAACAGATACAATGATTACATTCACATTAAACAAAATTCACAATATATAAAACAGAAGAATTTCAGTATAAAAAAATATAGTTTTGAGAATGTTCACAATATAACAAACTAACTCAGCCACATACTCCCCCCTGAACTTCTCAAAACACTGAGGGTCAGGTAATGGCAGAGTTCTAAATAACAGTAACATAACATAACATGTCATTATTTTCTCACAGTACATCACAGTACTCTTATGTGCGACAAAACCGTCTCCCAACCAAAAGGGAAAGTGTCAAAAGGAAGCTGGCCAGACTTCCAATGTTCACTTGCGTAAGAAGGTGCCTTATACACAATCTCATCCTAATGAATAAATGACTGTTACTCCAACATTGAACTTAATTAACAGAATTATACATATTATACACATTGCTAATTAACTTTGAACTATTCCAATAGGATAACTGACGGTTGTTCACAAAAATAAAGTTTTGGCTAACCCACTAACACCACCACTAGCTTGTTTGTTTCTCTGCATCATGTTCTGAATCAATCTGTTAACTGGTTTTACTATCCTTCCTACTCTTGTTCTGATGTGCCCTACTGTGTTACTTGGTGCTCTATCGTGTATCAAAGTGATCTCAGACATTGATCCTCTGGCTACTTGGTCCTCAGGATGACTGTGGTTCAGTTCTGGCACTTCTGCACCATGCATACTATCCGTTTCACTGTTGTTGGCCCTATTTGTCTCAACCCCAACACTGTGACTCACAGCACATGGTCCAGCATGACTACTTACATCATTACTGTCTGCTTGGGGGTTGTCAGCCTCTGGCACAGCATTGTCAGGGGATACTTCAGGAGGTTCAGATGATGCACATTCTCTTTCTGGAGGAACCCCTGAAGGGGTTGTCTCTGCTACCCAACTGGCAGTACGCTCTATAGGGTCAACTTCTGATCCAGTCACAGAGGCAGTTCTATCCACATCACACTGGTCCCAACTTGGTTCAGAGCCACTATCAAAGGAAGGCTCCACTTCCTGTTCGATTACCACTGGCAAGAAGCTAGCTTGCAAGATCAAGTTCCTATGAACAATCTTCTCCTGTCCATTAATGGTGTTTTTGATGTGGTATGTATGGCACTTTGAATCTTTAGAGACCACAGTGTACAGTGTAGAGTCCCATCTGTCAGCCAACTTCCTGCGACCACGTTCACCTCTGTTTGCCAAGAGAACTCGATCTCCTTCCTCAATGTCTGCACCTTTTGTCTTCATGTTGTACAAGTCTGCCTGGCGCCGCTGGCTGGAATCAGTGTTGACTTGGGCCAAGATGAGAGCTTCCTTGAGGTCATCCCTCATTCTCCTGACATAGCTATCATAGTCAATGATATCACTGTTCCTCTCCACATTGTGGAACATAACATCCACCGGCAGTCTAGGGACCCGCCCATACATCAGGTAGAAGGGAGCATACCCAGTTGACTCATGAGCTGTACAGTTATATGCGAAAGTCAATGTCTGCAGCATTTGCGGCCATTTAATCTTATCCCTGGGCGGTAAGGCTCTGATCATGTTCCCTAAGGTTCTGTTGAACCTCTCAGTGTGGCCATTCCCCATTGGGTGATAAGGTGTTGTTCTGGACTTTTTCACACCTGCAATCTGTAACAGCTCCTGGATCAGTTGGCTCTCGAAACTCGCCCCTTGGTCTGAATGGATCCTCTGGGGGAATCCATAGACACAAAAATATCTATCCCAGAGCTGGCGCGCAACTTGTTTTGCTGACTGGTCTGAGCAGCAGAAAGCATGGGCCATCTTGGTGAAGTGGTCTGTCACCACCAATACATTCACACTCCTTCCTCTGGAGTCCTCTGCAGACCAAAAGTCCAGACAAACCAGCTCAAGGGGGTATGTAGTCTTGATACTTTCGAGTGGGGCTCTCCCCTCTGGCTCCAGTGTCTTGCTGACTACGCAGCGTTTGCAGCATTTGACATAGTCTCGGACGTCGTGCTCCATGGTACTCCAGAAAAATCTCTGCCTTGCCAGGTACAGTGTCCTACTCTGACCCTGATGACCGGCATCATCGTGGACACCACGAAGAACATGTGTGACTAGGGAGGAAGGTGTCATATACTGGTGGCGCTTCTTCCCAGTCACTGAGTCTTTACATACCCTGTACAGGATATCATCAAGCATTTTCAGTTTCTCCCATTGTTTCAGAGTCTTAAGAACCTTCAGCGATAGTACAGCCCTTTCTCTCCTTGATGGCCGCCTCCCTCGGGTGACAAATGGGATGACCTGGGACAATATAGCATCTCTCCTTTGCTCATCCTGGAGCTCTTGGAGTGAGAAGACAGGCAAGGCATCTTGGCCAGGTGGGATTAGCTGTTCCAGGTCTTGAGCCAACCAAGTGACCACCCTCTGGTTGGCTCCTTGGTCCCATTCCATATGACCTGAAAGGACCGCAGACACTTCACCGCTTGTCATAGAGCAGTGTCTAAGGCTCTCAGGTGGGAATGAGCACTTGATACTATGGTTGTTAGCACTGACTCTAAATGCCTCCTGGACCATGCCCTCTCTAACCTGCTCCGACTCCTCTAACAGTGCTTTGTACGGCTCGTTAATGAGCCTCTGGCAAACACGATTTTGGACAAAGGGCTGCCTGCTTAGGGCGTCTGCAACAATGTTCTTACTACCAGAGATGTACTTGATGCTGAAGTTGTATGGGGACAGTTTTGCTACCCATCTCTGCTCGCACGCGTCAAGTTTGGGCTTTGTGAGGATGTAGGTTAGCGGATTGTTGTCGGTCCAGACGGTGAAGTTGTGTCCCTTTAGCCAATGGCTAAATTTATCACAAACAGACCATTTCAGTGCCAGAAACTCTAGACGGTACGCTGGATAGTTGCTCTGAGCACGGGTGAGAGCCTTGCTGGCAAAGGCAATGGGGCGTGCCTTACTCTCACCCTCTTGGACCTGAGATAGCACAGCACCTAATCCATCCTGCGAGGCATCTGTGGACAAGATGAATGGTCGACTGAAATCAGGGTGTGCAAGGACAACAGAGTCTAAGAGAGTAGATTTTAACTGTTCAAATGAGTCACGCTGCTCTTGCCTCCAGTCACTTGGATGTAATTTCCTGAACGAAGCAGCACCTCGTGCATTCCCTTTCCTCCCCTTAGGTGCAGCAGTCAGGGCGAACAAGGGTTTAGCTATACTGGAACAATCTTGGATGAACTGCTGATAGTACATGACCATGCCCAAGAATGACCTGATCTTCTTCTGTGATGGCGTTAAGCCATCCTCCATCATAAGGTCAGCCTCTGTCATAGCAGCGATAGCTTTGACCTTGTCAGGGTCAGTTGAGACACCACTTTCATCCACAACATGCCCCAAGAACCTCACAGTTCTTCTGAGTAGCTGGCATTTTTTGGGGGCCAGTTTCAGTCCATGAGCATGGAGCCTGCTGAAGACCATCTCCAGCCTCTTGAGGGCTTCAGCCTCATTGGGTGCATACACTAGCACATCATCCAAGTAACAGAGCATCGTCAGGAAGTTCTGGTCACCAAAAATACCCATCATGAGGCGCATGAAGCTTGCAGGGCTATTACAGAGGCCCTGCGGGAGCCTGTTAAACTCATACAGCCCCATGGGTGTGGTGAAAGCTGTAAGTTTTTTGTGTTCCTCTGCCATTGCGATGTTATAAAAACCAGAGGTAAGGTCCATGGCACTAAAGATGGCACTCCCTCCCAGAGCTGCGAGACAGTCAGACTGGTGTGGCAAGGGATGTGCGTCCTTGACTGTGCGCGTGTTCAGCCAGCGATAATCCACACATATCCTGAGATCACCATTCTTCTTCCAAACAAGCACTAGTGGGGAGGCCCACTCACTGTTAGACTTGCGGATGATCTCAAGCTCTTCCATCTCTGTGAGCGCTTGACGGAGCTTATGATATTGCCCTGGTGGGACACGTCGATATGGAAGTCTGAAGGGTCGATCATCAGACAGATGGATGTGGTGAACAAAGTCTTTAGCCATCCCACAGTCAAGCTTACTCTTTGAGAACACATCCTCATACTTTTGCACCAGCTGCAGCAACTGAGATTTCCAGTGGTGGGACACCTCACAGGAGTCAATATCCAGATCTTCCAACCCCAGCTTATGTAGGCTATCATGAAAACTGGGACAAGGAGGGCAGCCTGGCTTGCTGACCACTTCATCACACAGCGTCTGACTCTGCAGCTCAAGCTCCTCAGCTGGTGTCTGTCCAGTGGTCACATCCAAATCTTCAACAGCAATGCAGGGTGACACATTTGCAACCTTGGTGTTGCGCTTTAAGATGATAGGTTTGTCAGAGGTATTCAAAATCCTTATTGGGACCCACTTATCACCACTCATGGAGCACACCGACCTGCAGACAATGATGATTTTCTTGTGAGTTTGTGCCTTAGATGGTTCGATCAAAATGGCACTGCCCTCAGAAAGAGGTGAGGCTGCAGGTAATTTGGCCCAAACCAGGTGTTCTTGTTTAGGGAGAAGAGTCACTGCCTGTGCCAACCTGGCGGTTCCAATAGCATCTGGGATTGTTTCACCTCTCCACCTGTTAATGCCAGACAGCATATTAAGAAACTGCATTATTTCAGGTGCTTTAGTGGACTCAGGTTTGCTTACAACTTGCCAGAACTGGGGAGACTGCTTGAACCACTTTAGAAGGTGCTTTATAACATTTGTGCCCAGGATAAGCTGGTCTTTTTGCCCAGGGACCACCAAGGCAGGCACACTGAATGCACATCCATACACCTCCATCCTTAAATTGTAAATGCACTTGGGCCTAACCTGAACTCCACCACAGCCAATGAGCACAACATCAGTCTGGATATTGTCAGTCTCCAGTGCCAATCCAGCATTCTTTAGCACCTGCTCAGCCTCTGCATTAATGGTGCAAGCCATAGAGCCGGTGTCAAGCAACGCTTGTAGTGAGACTTTATCACCCACCTGTGCACTGGTATAAAACAGACTGTCAGCTTTATCAAGTCTGATCATGTTCTGAAACAGTACAGTACTTCCAGGTGGGGCAGATTTCAGGCACTTTGTATACACAAACTGCACATCTTCATCAAGGTTGAGGGCTTCAACATTTTTACTCACACTGTCCCCTCCTGAGTGTGAGCAACTTAGTTTCCCTGATCAGATGAGCTAACATTCTGTGCAATAACGGCTTTGCGGCAGTCTCTCCGCTGATGCCCTATTTCTAGACAGGTTAGACATCTCCTCTCTCGCATACAATGTGTTCGTGTTGAGTGAGAGGCGTCCCCGCAGACTTGGCATGGAGGGAAACGTGCTGGGGTTGAAGCCTGTGATCTAGCTGTAGCGTGAACAGGCTGGCTGGTGCGCTCTAACACTCTCTCCAGCATACTTAGCACACGTTCCAGAGCATTTGGCTCTGAAATGACTGTCTCACTTGACTTGGTTGGATTAGGCGGGATGCACCTGGCTGTGTTCACATGAGCACATACAACTTCAGGTTCTGGCACACTGCTACTTGTTACGGCAGTGGCCACTTGTATAGCATGTGACTTCATCATGTCTGCACCTGATCTTTTAGCTCGGCATTCTCGCTGATGCTCATCTATAGCCTCTTGCACCTCTGTAATTGACCACTTGCTTGTAGGCTTACACTTGAAAACACATGCGAGACTACGGTCAGGACAGTTTCGGATGAACATCATGGCTATTTCTGCATCCATATTCTCTAATTTACTACCCTGACGTCCCAAGTGCCTATTGGCCACTTCAGCAGCTGTGTTCAACCTGACCCAGTAATCTATTGGCGTTTCTGTTGCTATTGGTTGGGTGGCATAGAAATCGGCCAGTGGTAGACATGAAGCAGGGCTCTCACTAAAGTAGCGTCTCAATATAACATAGATTGTCTCAGGGTTAACAGTAGCACCAGGTGAGGGGTTGCTTTTCAGTCCCACTTTGACTATACTTTTTGCCTTACCAAGGAGGTGGTTCAGGACCTCATCTCCCTGCTCATGACTTGGAAGGCCTTTTTTATGCAGGTACACCGCCATCAGTTCAATCCACTCCTGAATGGAGTATCTGTCTGCACCATCGCCACGATACATCGGGGGCTCTTTGATATCCGGCCTCACTACTAAGTTCACTTTGGACAAGTTTAGAGTTGTGTCAGGTGGTTCAACCCTAGCTGACTCAGCTGGTGGAGGCTGACTTGGAGTGAATGGGTGCTGACTAGCCAGCAAACAGCTGGCTATGGATTCACCTATCTGGCTCCCCAACTCACCAATTAACACGCGTAACTGTTGTACAGTGTTGTCATTTGTAACAGGAGTCGAGAATTGAGGTTCAAGGACAGATATGTCATTTACGCTTTCTGATTCAAATGGTTCATTTAAATCATAGGTTAGCACTGGGGTCCTACCAACTTCTCCATCTATATTAAACAAACCCCTCCCCCTGCCTGAAAGTTGTGTAGAAATATTAAAGGTATGTTGACCTCTGCCTGCCATATCTCACACAGGAACAAAACAGTTACAATAACAGTGAGCAAGAACTATTAAGCAGTTTACATGAAATATTTCAACTTATGTCACTAACTCTTAACATGAACTTATATTAACCACAGTTGCGCTTATGCAAAACACCAAAAACCATCTCAGCAGCTACAAAAAGATCCACACTTCCACCAACTTGATATCCCACGATGTCACGAGCACACAGCTTGACCTCGGCGATCGGCGGTAGCTGATCAGTGGATCCGGGTCACGGCACCAGTTTTATGTAGCGGCTTTAGAATGGCTGCTGGTGATTTGGAAGAAGACAGACACAGCAATACCCAAATTCTGCCGTTTATTCGACAAAAGCGTCATCCACTTTTTTCTGCAAAAGCGTCCTCCAGCTTTTTTCTTTTTTTTTTTTTTTAATTAACCATATATACACAAATACGATAAATACAAATTTAACAATTGAATATAAACAGCAACAATGAAGGACAATAATTAACGTTGCAACATACCTACAAGACAAGCAGTAAAGGGCACAGTCAGCACATGTAACGTCAGTACCTTTCTGTCTCCTGTAGCAAGCCAAACAAAATACCAATGAGGTTGGATCTCCGCTAAACCAAACACTTTTAAAATCCACTTCTGCCGACCAAAAGTGACAACAGACACTCAAAACACATCAACAACCACGTGGTGTGATGTTTCCACTCAGTTTCAGACAGAAAAACACTCATTTAAAACTTGTCAGCTTATACAAGAGACGGAGAGCATTGAGAAGCACCTTACCTGCAAAAGCGTCCTCCAGCTTTTGCCAGGGGCCTGCTGTACGTCACATGTGCGTCCTATGGGTGTTACATTAATTAAAGCCCCCCCCCTGCTACAACAGACAAATAAGAACTATATACAACAGATACAATGATTACATTCACATTAAACAAAATTCACAATATATAAAACAGAAGAATTTCAGTATAAAAAAATATAGTTTTGAGAATGTTCACAATATAACAAACTAACTCAGCCACAGGTGCATTAACCCCCAAGTATGTGGCAGTTTAAGGGTTAAAGCCCCAAGATGCCATCAAAACGCCCTGCACCTTCTAAGGCTTCTGGCAATGAAAATGCGCTTGCTTGAATTACAATACATATAGTGGTAACATCGGTATTTTACATTCTAGCACTGCGAGTTACATAGCAGTACAGTACTGTACAGTATACGGGTTTACCTTTACATTCTTTTTTTTAGGTAATGTATTAAGATGAAGTTGAAATTAAATTAAAGTGTTTTGGGGGCATATTTAGTGTTTAAACTATAAAAATAGGCATTTTTTTAACCACATCCATAATTTGCGGTTTGTCACAATTCGCAGGTGCTGTAGGAACGTAATCCCGTGAATTTTGGGGGGGGGGGGGGGGGTGGTAGGGGGGGGGGCACTGTACATGCTATAAGATGCACATTTTACAAAAAAAAATTTTTCATTTTTTTTTTCCAGCAGCGTATTCACATACAGTTTTATCATATGAGAGCTTCCTTGAGATGTAATTTTCTAGAGTCACTGTACGTAAAGAAATTAAGTGCTCTTCAGTCATGGAAGACCAAAATTTGTTCTTTATAAAGAATAATTTTGAAAAATTCCTTTCTGTTTCACAAATAGTTATAGGCATAAATAATTTTAATCCAAATTTTTTTCTGTCATAAATGTTAATAGTGTTTTAAATTATTTATAATTATATTAAATATATTTAGAACGAAACATCCTTAATTTGAACGATTTTTCATTTATGGCTAGCCTGCGTAATACTTTAATTACCTTTTAATTTTTAATTTAACTATTTTATTGTATTAAATTCAACTGTATTATTAATATTATTAATGAAACAAACCCTTCTCACACAGTAGATAACCAAAATTTTTAATCGATGTGGACTAAAGTCATTTTGGTGGTCCCTCCAGGATTAGGGGCCCTGAGGTTAAAGCGTTCATAGTAGATCCTCCCCTGGTAACCAGTTATTGCAGTCTGAATTGATGACATGATTTAAAACCTAAGAATGGAAGAGAACCTTAACGGAACACTGCATATAGTTGAATATTAATGGTGACAGAAGAAAAGTGTTCTCTGAATAGCTTAAACAATAGCACATACATGGAGCTCTTAGCCAGGGCCAGACACCCTTAATGCCAGCTAAAAAGTCTTAGACAATGGGGCCCATTGTCAGAATGCAACCTCTGCATCTTATGTGATAAGATGATAAATCCCAGACCAAGTAACAGCACTGAGACATCTTTTGGAGGAACCAGCTGGACACCCAAGTTCAAACAAAGGACCACAACTCAAGAATGAGTAACATTGATGAACAGAACTTTGCACCAATTGTCATCTGAAACCAATGGGAAGACCTCTATTCCTTCCTTTAAAAACCCTTACAAAACTCAGATTTGGACTTCCTCCATCAAGCTCACTGCTTAGCTTGGCCATAACCCAGTGCTTATAGGGTGTGACCATACCAAATACTAGACAAATCCCTTCTACTCGAAAAAATATCTGGGGCTGGACTGAAAAAGTGGGAGACCATCCTTAAAAGGAGTTGGATGAGGAATGCCATTAGTACAGACCATGCTAAGATGAACTTTTCATCCACTAATAACCCACACAAAAGAAAAAAACTATTTAACTTATAACAGCATTCACTGTTAAACCACACTAGAGTAGTTAAGTACTGATGAAAGAAGTTTGATATTAATATTTTTATGAAATAATTTGTGATGACACTCAACAGTAAGCGAAAATTATATTTTTTGAATTGCTGTCTCCTAATGATAACATATAAAGAGACAAAAGAATTGGCACAAAACACAGAAGGACACAGCATCTAACTGGAGACAGAAATGAAGGACTGCTTACTTATTTATTCTACTTTATTACCATAGCATTGTCACCTTTATGGAATTTGATAAGTTAAAGCTTACAGATATAATACATCAATACACATACTGTATATAAAATAAGGACCACAGTAATTATTCACCAACCACCACAAACACTGTTACCCTAACTGAATTTTTAGAGCAGTAGAATACCCTGGTCAAAAGTATAAAAACTTATACTCAAATATAAAGACATAAAAGGTATAATAAGAATAATATTAAGTGTTTCTTGAGAAAGTTAGGAAGTGATTTATAACACAATTTGTGTTTTGTTTTGTTTTTTGATGTGCCTAAAGCAAAAGAGAGAATTATATTTTTAAATTATTTTTAAAGATAAGATTTAGGTTGTGGGATTACAGTTTCTTCCATCAATCCATCCATTTTCCAACCCGCTATATTCTAACACAGGGTCACAGGGGTCTGCTGGAGCCAATCCCAGCCAACACAGGGAGCAAGGGAGGAACCAATCCCGGGCAGGGCGCCAACCCACCGCAGGGCACACACACCAAGCACATACTAGGACCAATTTAAAATTGCCAATGCACCTAACCTGCATGTCTTTGGGCTGTGGGAGGAAACCCACACAGACACAGGGAGAACATGCAAACTCCACACAGGGAGGACCCGGAAAGCAAACCCAAGTCTCCTTACTGCGAGGCAGCAGCGCTACCACTGCGCCAACGTGCTGCCCAATTACAGTTTCTTTTTTAAATTAATTAATTTGATAATGACCTTTAATTCTTAAAACATTTGGATCTAAATCTGATTTCTTGAATGACAGAGCAGTGACACCAGATTTGCAGATGATGTACATGTTTGTGTCAAAGTATTCTTTATGAGTATATGCTATTCATATTTGGAAGAACTTTGCTAAACAAATGCAGTTTTTTATCTGTCCTTATTCTACATATATCCTAAGGGTTGTTTATTTTCTTGTATTCAAATTAATGAATCAATACATTAAAAGAACTATAGTTCATGGATTCTTGGACAGCTAATGAGAGAGACTTAGAGATTTGGCAAATAAACCAAGAGTTTAGATTAATCAGTTTCAGCAGGCTTGTATTGCCCCACTATTCTATTGAGTATATAGTAACTTATTTAGTATTGTAGGTTATTATGTATATTGTCACCACAATGGGGTGACAGAGACCCCCTAACTCTAAACACAGTAAACCACCAGCTGTTTTTTGAATAAAATAAGGGATTTTTATTCTTCCAAAGAACCTTCCAATAAACCTTTCCAACAATCTGCCACAACTAAACAATAAATCAAAACATTCTTCTTCTTCTCTACCTCTGTTGAGTGTTGCTTACTACCTCCCAAGTCTGACTTTCGTGTCATAAGAAAAGTAGGGAGGTCCTCCCCTGACAGCACCCTCTCTCAATCCCCAGGTAACCTGCACTTCCAGACTCCAACTCCTAAACACCCTTGCAGGTGTCCAGACTGAGTTCCCATATGAGGAACACTGCCACCTGGCATATGAGAGATGGAACTACTCCAAATCCTCGGATTTTCTCAGTCCGCCTGCTATAGTATACCGGCCAGGTACAAAGTTATTTCCTTGCCCCCTCGGCCAGTTTGCTTGCGTCTTCGCACTGGGATCCTGTCCAGGTAAGGGAATATTCTCTGATCCGGCCAGGATTCCTGCTCTCCTACAATATTATAATCTGCAGTGTACTTTACTTGGTGGCCTATATTAATCACTTAGGGAAAAAAGCACAATGCTTTTGATGAAACAGAAATCTTCATGTTAGATTATGATAGAACACCCTAAACTAAGGACTATACTCTCTGTATATGGAAGTATTTAGAGTGTAGTAACATGTGCAGCAATGAAATAACATCTCTTTTTAGGTCTGCTCACATATAATGTGCAAATAACCTATTGCAATAGCCATGTTTGTCTGTCTGTCCGTCTTTCTGCATGAAACAACTCAACCCTCCCATGGACCAAGTTAATTGAAATGTGTTACACTTATTCTTCAATTAAATTTGTTGAGACAGTTCGATTTTGGTTGCGATATCTTGAAGAGATTGCACTGTACAGTTTTAAAATTCCAAAATCTCTAATTGAAAAGCACTGACTAATTTGCGAACTTGCCCATCTTAAAACAGAGAAACATTCTGTGTGACTTCAGCTATGGATTAGTTTACTGCTTCAATTTTACCTTGACGGCAGTTGCACCAACTTGTATATTTTTGTAGTTTCCTCTTTTTCACCACTGACAGATGCCACTGACTGCAAATAGATCCCCAAAACAAATTAATGAAATGCCTGCAGACTCTGTGAGCAGGTAGGAAGTCACTGTCACTGACTGTTTGTGTGTGCAAGGGACAGCCACCCTCGATCAGCCTGTCCAGCGTGGAGGCTCGCACTTATATCCCTGCATGCACCTCCCTGCCCCCCGATGCTTTAAATCATAACAGGTTAGTTAAATGATCTAACAATAAAAGTATAAAACGCAAGCAAGGAGAACAAAGGGTTATATAGATATTGAAGTACTCTGGTGTGTAAGCCGTTGTGCACAATGCAAGTAAATATTTAGGGTGTACTCACACTAGGCATGTTTGTTCTGTACCGTCCCCAAGCATGATTGTCCCCCCTCCTTACTCCCTCCACTGGTATGCATTCACACTACGCTTTACATTCTGGGCCTGGACACACTTTCGTCATCACTATGTGACTTTGTGTAAATGGAAAGCAAGATCCGAGCATGGAGTGACAGCATGTACTGTATGTCAGTACAATTTTACTTATTTTGTGGTTGTTTTGGTAGTTGTGTAGCACAGGATAACGCTCTAATCTCTTACACACTGATTGAGTGTGCAGCACAGTGTTTTGCTGTTAATCGCGCTGCATATACGAGAAGATTTTTACTGAGACAAATGATGTTAAGGGAGGAATTTGCATCTTTTTTTCCCAACTATAATTCACGTTCATGTATACAGTGAGAATAAAAACCTCTTTTTAACTCAAATGTTATTGAATGAAATGAGAATTGAACTATCTTGACTTGTCACATCATTGACGTTATGTCTGTTTTCCATGCTCGGGCATGTTTAGCAATCACACTGTTCATAAATGCTACTGAACCTTGCTATGACCCACCTCTTCCAAGCGGGCCAAGGAACGGTATGGTTGGGCTGGCACGGAGCGCTCACACTAGTCAAATGGACTAGACTTTGCAGGGTTACATGCAGACAAATGTGCTCAGGCACGGAAAGAATTGGCAGTGTGAATACACCCTTCGTCAGTACTGTTTGCCTTATACTAAACCAAACTCATGGCTAGATCATCTGTAGATTATAATAATTCACTGTTTTACTGTCACTATAATGTACTAGGGTGGCCAGACATCGAGAAGACAAGAATAGTACTGATTTCAGTCTATATGTCTCAATAAATAACTGAGGAATATCAGTATGTCCTGGTTTTAATTGGCGGCTCATCTAATAAAATATTAAACTCCCAAAACAAACACTCTCACGATAAATTTACACCATGCAAACAAAACTCCAAGGGAGACCCACTCATACCCCAGCTCACAGTTTGAAGTAATACACTTAGAACAGTGCAGTCAAAACTCTGATGGGGAAGGCATGATTAAGAACTTTGAACAGCATAGCACAGCAAAACCAGACAATACTGCCATTTATATGTCTTCATTTGTGAAAATGTTCTTTTTCTTCTCATACCTTGAACCCTCGCTGATATCCATAGTGGTCTGTTGTTGTAATAAAGTTTGCCTTTCACTTCTGTTGTTCCCTAACATTTGTCATAACTGAATAGGTTTGCTAGTCCCATTTTATGAAAATTACAATGGCCACACATGTTCAAAACTAAAATTAATTAATTACAAAAGTTCTGATTTTATTACAGATTGTCACTGTATTTGAATATGATGTGTGCGTGTGTGTCAGAGAAAGTGGTCTTTGCGATGGACTTGTCTAGACCTGTTTTCAGCTTTCAGCCCAATCTTGGTAAGATTGTCTTTGGCCCCGGTGTGGCAGACGACCAGGGATCCTGCCCTGCCGGGATGCCTGGAGGAAGGATGGACCGGGAGAGTGGCACTACTCTTCCCTGTTCGCCTGGATGGTCCTTGAGCCCTGGAGGACAGCGCTTCCACCAAACCAGGAAGTGCTGTTGGACCATGGATATTGTATGCCAGGAGTGCTTCCGGGTGCAAGGGCAGCACTTCCGCCACACTGGGGAGTGCTGCCGGAAGTTCGTCATCGTGCACCTGGAGCACATCCGGGGCAAGATAAAAGGGGCCGCCTCACTCCATTCGGGGAGCTGGAGTCAGGTGGAAGAGGACGGAGCTTGCGAGAGAGGAGTGGAGGCGACCGAAGGAACAAGAACTTAGCCAAATCTGTAAATATTGTAAATAGGGGAAATAAAGTGTGTGTGTGTTTGGACATTCTGGTGTTTTGTCTGTCTGTGGCCGGGCTATCTTTTACACCTTGTATTACAAGCAAACAGTAACCACCAACGGAAGAGAAACTTTTTTGGGGCCCTGAAGCTTGAACTGTTATGGGGGATTTTTGCAATGAGCAACTGAGGCCTGGGTAACCACTGCTATCTTTATGAGTGGAGTTGTTCCATGATAGGTCACAATTTTTTACTTAATTTAACCACTACATCTAAAATTTTGATTAAAATTTCTGTACTGGATTATTCCACATGTCAAAGTCACTGGTGTGAATAAAAATTCCCTATGCCTTATAGTTTATGAGATATAAGGAGATTAAAATTAGAGAAATTTTATGTACATGCATGATGCATCATAGGCTGAAATAAACAAATGAAATAAAACATAGAAAGGGGATTAACAAAGTATATCAATTCAAAAAATCAAATCAAAAAGGCCTCAGTCAATATAATCTTTTATTTTAGATGCTTATGAGAATACAAGGTATAAGAAGCACATTTTACAAAAAAACTTTTTTGTTTTTTTTTTCCAGCAAAATATTCATATACAGTTTTGTCATATGAGAGCTTCCTTGAGATGTAATTTTCTAGAGTCACTATACGTAAAGAATTTAAGTGCTCTTCAGTCATGGAAGACCAAAATTTGTTCTTTATAAAGCATAACTTTGAAAAATTCCTTTCTGTTTCACAACTTGTTATAGGCATAAATAATTTTAATCCAAATTTTAATTTCTGTCATAAATGTTAACAGTGTTTTAAATTATTTATAATTATTTTATAGTACATATATTTAGAATGAAACATCTGCAATTTGAATGCTTTTTCATTTATGGCTAGTCTGCGTGATACTTTAATTACCTTTTAATTTTTAATTTAACTATTATATTGTATTAAATTAAACTGTATTATTAATATTACAGTTAATTATTTTATATTAAATATATTTAGAACAAAACATTCTTAATTTGAATGCTTTTTCATTTATGGTTAGTCTGTGTAATACTTTAATTACCTTTTAATTTTTAATTAAACTATTATATAGTATTAAATTAAACTGTATTATTAATATTATTATTTAAAAAAAACCCTGTTTGGCCCCTGAAACTCTGAAATGAATTGAGAACATTCTTGAACCTGCCTACTGAACTCCGTCCATTGAGGGCCACGGTGCTTCAACTGGCCTCAAACGCACCTGAATTTTACAGCATGCATAAACTTTCTAACTTGTTTAAATATAAAGAAAGATTGATGGCTTCTTGACGTGCTGAATTGAGCCAAGCTGTGCCAGACTGCAAATATCAGCTGTGACGTTGGTAAAGAAGGGTAAATACAAAGCAGAGAATAGGATGCAAGCCAAATAATGTCCAGGCAGGCAGGATACAGAAAATGAGGTGAAAAATAGTCCCGATTGTCCTTACACTGGAAAGCATATGTGGTGTCGTTTTTAAGGTGTGAGTGGTAGTATTTAATTTTAGATTTATACTAAAAAGTTACTGCCACAATAAAATTAATGTTACTTAAGAGCATATTAATCAAGAGCATATCATTATATAAGTTGTTGATGATTTTAACTGTTCACATTGTTAACCAGAGCACTGCCCATTAAAGTGAGCTGATTGTTTTTGGCAACATTGATAAAGTCAAGAATTTGAATTTAGGCTTTGGAAGTATTCTTGATTCAGAGCTCAACTTTGTCAATCAGGAAAATTCAGTTGTCAGAAGCAGTTTTTGTCATCTCTAATTTCTAAGTTTGTCTTTTCACTCTTTGAAGGATTTAGAGATAGTCATTCTTACCTCCCAACTGGATAACTGCAATACATTTTACTGGGTCGTAATGAGTCTATGTTCATCTCCGGTACAATTTGTGCAGAATGCAACTGCTAAGATGCTCTCTGGTACTCAGGACAGGCACTGTATTTCTCCAGTTTTAGCTGCACTCCATTTGCTTCCTGTGACATGCAGAATTCAGTTTAAGGGTTTTGCTCTTAGGCTACAAGGCTCTTGCATGGTTTGACTCTCTGTAATCTTTTTGTCCAGCATCAGTCTCAAGGTCTTTAACATGTTCAGGGCAATCATATCTGACCTTTCCCTGCTCTCGCTTGAAATCAGTAGCTGCTCCACAGCTTTGAAACATCTGAAGCCAGCGTACCTTTGTTTATTCCATTAGTGCATTTAAGGCCCAGTTCAAGACCTCATTGTTTTCCAAGGCTTTTGTGAGTTCTTGAGCCCTTTCTTTTAATTATTGAATGTGTTTTGTTTGCATGTACATTGATTATTTTACTTTTATTTGTTTTTAATTGTATTTTTAGAGTGTTATATTTTAATATGGTGTACAGTACTTTGGTTTAACTCTGGTTCTGTAAAAGTGCTATAAAAATAAATTTACATTATTCTATTTGTCTGGTTTCCAGTAACAATGGGTACACAGTAGGAGTTGGCCCGTCAGACACCGGTGCTTCAGGAGGCACACCTACTTATACTGGGTCAACTTAGAGTCAATAAAACAAAAAATGATATCTTTTAAGAGGAAACCAGGCCATATGAGGTAGCAGTACAGCGTATTGTGCCATCCTGGTTAATACCACTGCTACAGTATATATTCTTGTCCTAGTTAGAGGCAAAGGATTTAACAAATCACTGACATTTTCCAAACATAAAAAACATTTCTTAGCACCAAACATTGGCAGATACTTATTGTCAGCTGCAGTCATTGTTTTAATAAATGCAGAGTGTTAACAAGTACTTCATTCTTTAAATTGTATTTTCTCTTCCTTATACTCAATCTGCCAGCAAAACAATAGCAGAGAAGGGTGGGACAATTACAGTAGGACCACCCGGTCTTCATTTTTTTTTTAAATAACAGTAAACTAATATGAGCTGTTAACAAAATCTGATGTGAGAGGCTTGTCAGGCTGGGAGGACAAAGGTAGCTTATGGGGGGTGTTTAGGAGTTGCTAAACTTGGAATGTTAATGTGTTAATTAAGCAAAATAAATTGATGGTTGATTAGATATTGACCCTTTTATTCATTCAGTTTTTCTTATTCTGTGCTTTTTTTCTTGTTCTGAGTTTGTGACAGAGGTGAACTATTGTGATCATTAATTTGGAGTATATCTTGGTTGTACTAAGCCATAGTCTAATCACCAT
Source organism: Erpetoichthys calabaricus (assembly GCF_900747795.2). NCBI lineage: Eukaryota > Metazoa > Chordata > Cladistia > Polypteriformes > Polypteridae > Erpetoichthys > Erpetoichthys calabaricus. The sequence continues at coordinate 106,287,220 of NC_041398.2, forward strand.
CCTGTTGTGTTTGCTTGCTTACAGACTGCTTACGAACAGTAGCTAAGGTATCTTCTTTTTATAAGGTAGCAAGTTTAGATGTAAGCACAGGTATTTTCTACCTGCTGGGCATTGCTGTATGAAATGAGGTCTTTGCTTTCTATACAGAATAGTCAGTTGAGTCTCTCAGCTCGAGCATGAGCCTCACCTTCTTTTCCCTGTATCTCAAACTGAGTGATTTCAGTGGTAGTGGGAGTGTGTCTTTTCCAAACAGGGTTGCATTGGAGAGGCGCTGAGGAAGACCTAGCCATTTGAGGATGTAATTATTTGCTTCTTGAGTCCATGTTCAGTATAGTTGTTGAGGACATCTTGCACATTTTTAATAGCCACATCAGGCATTGGTACAGGGTGAATTGATAGCACCAGACCTTGAATTTCCCTTGGTGATGGCTTTGGTCTGTATTCTCCAGACTGTCCAAAAGCTGCATTGTGACAGAGAATACAATGTGTTTCCTTCCCAAGACTTTGCACTGGCTGTTCTACCAGAAGGGATCTTCTCCCCATTAACAGAGAAGAAGATGCTATCATTTCTGCCTCTTTTCTGGACTTAGAGGCTCAGAGACTTGACTGGTTTGATCTTTATGCACACTCATGGGAGGAGCTCCTCCAGTCTTATCAGGAGCCTGTTTGTGCAATCTGCTACCTGCATAAGTGAGGTGACATTGTCCATGTAGCTTCCTAGGGCTGATAGACATTGTCCTGACTGGATCTCACTCCTTGTACGATCTGTCTCCCACCGATCAGTAGAATTTCAAAAGCTGCTGAGAACAAGATTGGTGAGATCGAACAACCCATTGTTATGCCTTTTTCAAGCTGCTGTCACCTAGTTGAGGTTTCCTGACTTGTGTAAAAGACATAGAAGTTGCTGAAGTAGTTAGATACCAAGACCTGGATGCAGGTTGGTTTGCAGAAGAAATTGAGGGCAAAGGTAATAAGCTGGTGTGTGACAGACCAGGTGACATTTGACAGAACCAGCCAAACTACATGGAGATCTGACTTTGCTTCCAGATCATGACAGAGGTTTCAGAGCAGCCAGAGATTTTTCCTACAGTATTCCTTAGCTTCCTCTGTGTAATTTGTTGGAAGCCAAGATTATATTTTTCATCAATATTATATCCACTGACCACTTTATTAAGTACATTATCTATTACCAGGTGGGACACTAGTTTGCTTCTGGAGTAGACCATATTCTTTATGACATGACATGGATTCAACAAGGGGATAGAAAAATTTCTTAAGGAATTTGGTCTATGCTGACTCAATAGCATCACTTCAAATACTGCATTTCCACCCAAATGTACAATGTTGGATTGAGATCTTGTGATTGCGCAAGTGATTGCAATAAACTGAAGTCACTGTGAACTTTGAGAAACCAGTGTAAGTTGATGCATGTTTTGGTGTTTTTGTCAAAAGAATCAACACTTCCTAGATGTTTTTTATTTATTACACCATTCCATGAAAACTCTGTAGTGTAGTTTATTGTGCAGTCTTTTGTAGCAAAATGTTGTAAATAAAAAGGAGGGATCAAACAGAAAGATAAACCTCAAATCTTATAAAACCTGATGCAACATAACAGGTGGTATATGATTGTGCACTTACAAATTATATGAATTAAAAATAAACTTTTTAACAGAAAGGCAAAAAGTGAGCTAAATGTTGAATCCTTTAAAAAATGGTAAATAAAATTAAAATAATTTAAACTGAAATCTAGCTTCCTGGAGATAAAGAATCTGGTTCTGAAAAAGGGTAGATGAATGAATGAAAGAACTGAGAAAAGTGCATCATTATCCTCTAGGACAAGCAAACTGGACAATGAATTGATAAATAGACATAATTTCAAGACACACAAGGGTGTAAGTGGCACTCTTACTCTTTTTGTTAGAATAATGTAAATAATATTTCCAATTTATTTTATGATATGATGCACATGCATGTGACCTGAAACATCATGGTGTTTGCCATGTTATATAAAATGATCCTGTGATTAAAGTATTGTCTGAATTTTCTTTGAAAAAAATAAAGGAAAGACATTTGTGAGAAAACTTTGCTTTTTGCCACTCTTCCAAACTTGTAGCAATTTCAGTTTTGTTTCATGATTATAAATTTAGTGAACCCCATTACTCTTGACAGTGGATTTCTTGACTAACAGTGTTTTGCTTATGGCCATAACTGACCTTCATTTTGTGACATTCCTTAGTCTCTGTCACTTAATTCAGTAAGCTTATCCTTCAGAATTTTCAAGGTGTAAGTCCTTATGGTAGCAATGTACATTTGGACCAGGATAACGTAAGTGCTCCAGACATACAGTAAGACAGCTCAATTATAAAGTGTCCTGCCAGAGAGGAAAAGACAGAAAGAAAAATATTTTAATTCCAGATAAAAAAAAAACAAAAAACAAAAAAACCTTCATTTAAGCTGGGCTGCCACGTGAACAGCCCACATGCCTTTTAAAAACCCAGACTTCCATGCTACTTAAAGAATTGGCAGAAAGGACTGACACATGGACAAAGTCAAAAAGATTCACGCCAAGGTCAAACCTGGGGGGAGCAAACAATACAGATGTCAAAATCCAAAGCGAAACTCTACTTTGAAGATAAAAGTCACAGCCACCTACAGTAGTATTCCTTTATAATTCCTCACCTTGACTGCTCTTATTATTGGCCAAGTAAGTAGTGTGAAGGATTGCCGGCTTTCTACTCCGGCCCTCACCCCCAGGCCGCCAGGAGGAGCTCTCCCAGCAGCGTGGACATGCCCCGAGTTCCAGCAGGGCCTCATGGACTATGTAGTTTTTATACACAGCCCTGCTGGATACCTTGGGGGCCACCAGGTGTCGCTGTAGGGGGGCTCGTAGGCTCGCATGTGCCCTATAACCCGGGAGTACGTCACGGTCACGTGACAGGAAGAAACGATGTGCTCCCGGGTTGAAGAAAAGGACTGTTTACCCTGACCCGGAAGGGAAAAGGAACTGTGGACTGTTGAATGGGAACACCTCCGGGTCAGGGTGTATAAAAGGACTCTGGGAAGCCCAGTACACTGAGCTGAGCTGGGAGGAAGGGTGGCGAAGTGTCTGGGAGTGTGGAGGATTATTGTGTTTATTAGTGATTAATTATATGAGTATTGTGGAGTGGAGGGTGCTTGGTGCACATTATTATTATATAATAAATAATAATTGGACTTTTATCTGGTGTCTGACGTCTGATCCAAGGGTTCAAGGGGTCACGGAGACCTCAAGTTTTTACAGTAGTTTTTCTTCTTTTTTGTAATTCTTATATGTATTTAAGGGGGATTATTAGTATTATTTGTTGTAATATTTCCTTATTTCTCGAGCTTCTGTAAAAGCTACATTTCTCCCAGTGCCATCCATTTGTATATCTATACTACACAAAAGAAAAATGCAAGTTTCAAGAAATTATCCATAGTCTTGAATGACTAAGAAATACCCTGTGCTAACCTTTTTTCTCACTGTTGTGATAACAACGTGCATTTCCAGATCATGTCCCTAGTGATGTTATGGCAAGTGCAGACAAAATGGTGGTGCCAGTGAAAAAAAAATTCACTAGGAGTCATTCTGTAGAGATTCACTCAGGTAGTGCGCTTTATGATTTTCTAATGAAATTTGAAATTTTGTTCATTCAGTCGTAGAGTTGATTAAAGGCCAAAAATAATTAAAAAAAATTTTTGCCCTCTCCTACTTTCCACTAGACTGCTTCAAAGATGGTAGCTATCAAAATTTTTAGCATTCAGAAGCTTTTGCAAAATGTCAAATATCTGCTGAACTACAAAAGATATTTAATTGATTCTAATCATTTTTTTTCTCATATGTGTGAATTCTTTTCTACTTATATGCTCTGAAATCAATCATACTCTTTACTTTATAGCCCTTTAAAAACTGATGGTCAAATATCAATTTTCACTCACTTTGTAATTTTTTAGCAGCACAGAAAAGTTATGCAAAGTTCATATTCATACTTTATCATTAAAAAATGCATTCCTGATAACAGTTACCACTCTAAATTTGAGAATAATCAAGTTTTTGCAACTTGTGATGTCTTACATCTATGATAGTGTAAGATCCAAAAATCTGATTTATTTTTGTGTAGCATCCTTGATATGATTGTAGCTCACACACAAAAATGATTATTGTGTTCAGCTTAGTTTTTGAGAATGGGGCCTGATAGGTCAGAGAAAATATTGGTTATCAATAGGTACAAACACTGTATTAAATATGAATATCATATTAAAATTTCATTTTATTCATCACAAGTTAAAATATTAAAGATCTTAGCTTTAAAATACCCCAAGAAAAGCCCTCGTTATGTACCTTATATTTTTTAGAAGTGAAAGTTTTTTGTCTGCTGAGTGAAGAGAACTGAGATCTCTTTGAGACCTAAGTGGTGTGTCATTGCGAGTGAAAATGGGACACACTCCGTCTGTGTTTGCCTTTACTACCAAAACTTGAAGGTGACATTGGACAAGCAAGAATGAATGTCTATAACATTGAGAATTAAAAACAGATAATGAAAGACTGCCCCAATTTTCCAGGACCAGATGTCTTCAGGGATATATTTGATAAAGTGTTCTGTGAGGAGCATCATGATCTCACTTTGCCTATACTTCAGTGAGAGACCACAGAGAGAATACAGATGGTTAATGTGTCCCATTCTTTAGATAATTTCCTTAAAAAACTAACACAAAATAATGGACCTCAAGAAGCACCATTTTTGTAGCAAAATATCAGTCTGTTTTTTTAAAAATTACAAAACAAAAAACTTAAAGCAAAACGCATAATCTTTGGCGATTTCAGTGAAAACTTCTCATATATAGTCCAAGATAAGGTGGAATAGTTTCAATGGAAAACTGATCAAGTTACTATATACTGTTTCATTGTGTATTTTAGGACTAAAAGGTCAGTCAAATGCCAGAGCTTTTGTGTGCTGAGTGGCCATCCATCTCACAACACAAAACACTATGCCCATATTCCAGAAGAGGCTGAACTAATTATATAATTTTATTCCAACACGATACAATCTAGCAGCAATTGAACTAATTAATGCATTCAATATAAAAATGTTTGTAACAAAAGCACTGGAAAATTCAACCTTGCCAGCAGAATATGTTCTGGAAGTTGTGTTATTTGTACCAGACCTGTATGTCAAGAGGTTAGGTTCAGGTCTTGTGATTCATTAGTTTCTGGTCATCCAGCAATATAAAAGACTAGAGGTCTTACTTCTAAATATTTCTAGTAGACATCTCTATGTGAAGCTGTCGACGATTATGGTAAGGTTTGGGTAAAGTGGCGGCAGCCATGTTACATAAGACAGAAATGCTTGAGTAAAAGTAGAGATAGCTTTCCTTAAGTAATCATATACAAAAAATGTTCTTACACACTTAAAATAACTCAGACTAACTTCTTGTTGAGTGTCGCTCATATTACACTCACTAAAGTATGAGCCAACTAACTGCAACTTGAAGCAGTGACATTCAGCGTGAGCAGACTTTTTTAATGATTACGTCCTAATTTAATGTGGGCGGGCACTAATAGGAGAGGCGTACAGGCTTCCTCCACTTTAAGAAGGAACTAACTCGCTCCTTCAATCCCCTTCATGGAGTCAGTGTTCATAATGCATACACATAGCCAAATTTCTCCCTGGGTAAGATTAAAGTTCTGTCTTATCTATCTACTTACATCTTGCATCTATTTAGTGACCCTAAAAAGGATCACCTGTTTTTGTTCAAGTAACACCTAACTACACAAACATTGCCAATATTTGTTTAATAATAGCATTAGTCATCAAAACAAAACAATAATAAAACAGTACTCTTTATTAAATAATATTTAATGTAGCGCTTTACCTAGACTTTATTTCTTCTAGTTGAAAATTTAGGAATGGCCTTTGGGTTTTTCTTGGGTTTTTCCAACAATGTGACAATCAGTTTGGGAGCAGTGACACCTAGGATAAGGTGAGAAGACATGTGAACCACAGCACATGAAGTACATTTCACTGAAGCTCGTGAAACTAGCCCTGCCTCATTAGGTTGTGTCTGAATGCAGAATTAGCTATGAAAACGACTGAGACTGAATGTCACCAGCGTCTAGCACCACGTCTAGCAGCCCATCTTTGTGGGCTGAGGTAAGGTGTACTTGGAAGAGCTGCATAGATGGTTGGGTGTTAGTTCCAGCACCACACGTTTGAAAAGTAGGGGAAGCAAGTATTTATAGAATTGACTGTGCAAAGCATTGTGTCATTTTGCGTAACTCTTTTGTTTTCTGGTTTAATATTGCAGCAACGAATGTGTCTAGCAAAACTGCAGTAAAAATAGCCATTTGTTTTCACCTTACCTACAGCCGAATTTGTAATGTTCCTTTCATGTCTGCTTCTTTATTTACTAAAATGGTCCATCAGGATCTTTATGGTAAAAGTAATTAGGAAAAATAATGAACTAAAACTCAGCATCATAATTCATTGTGGTAAACACAGACTTGAGGTATGCATGCTTTTCTCATGGACTATTAAAGTACATACAGATCGCTCCAGAGTGAAATTTAAAACAAATAACCTTAAAGAGAAACTCCATTGACAAAATAAACAATACACTCATCAAGTGTACACATTACCAACAACAACAACAACAACATTTATTTATATAGCACATTTTCATACAAAAAGTAGCTCAAAGTGCTTTACATAATGGAGAGAAGAAAAATAAAAGACAAAATAAGAAATTAAAATAAGACAACATTAATTAACATAGAATTAACATAGAAACCACATATCATCTGACCAAAACCAGACATCAGATCAATTATAAGTATTACTTTTTAGCTTTTGTGCCTTTATTATATTGCATTCTTTTGATCTTATTGATGAAAATATTTTAAAAGGTCAGTTGTCTTAATGCTTATTAGCAGTTTTAGTTTTTCTAAATAAGATGAAATGATGTGGAATATGCACTCAAGTGTTTGTTTTTCAGAAAATCCAAATGTTCTCCTGCTGTCCTTATAAGAAAGAAACATGCAAGATTAAGCCAACACTTTGACTATGATTTTAGACAAACCTGGAATTATTATATAAACTGTAAGATGCTTTAATGTTGAAAATAGGACTGCAATTTCCCACAATTTCCTAAGGCAATGCGACAGTTTACTACAGAAATCAATGGCATGCTTTCTTTTGTAGACTGCTCAGAGAATCAGTTTCAGTGTGGGACTGGAAAATGCCTTAATTCTAGCTTTTTGTGTGATGGCTATGATGATTGTGGAGACCTAAGTGATGAGCTCATATGTGGTAAGTACTGCATCTTAACTTGGTAGTTTATGATCAATTTTACTTGCTTGCTATGAATCAGCTGCACTACTTCAAAATTTCATATCACATTTTTAAAGCGGTGGCACAGTGATTTAACACTGTTGTATTATAGATACAAAGTCCTGGGTTCAAAAGCTGGCTTGGCCCAGTCTGCTGGCAGATTTCACATTCTTCCAAATTTCTGTATGGATTTTCTCCATGTGCTTCATGTTTCTTCTAGAGTTAACAGACATACAATATAGGCTGTTTGGCAGCTGTAAACTGGGCTTGTATAAATGACTATGGAAGTGACTTTTCTTTGGCCCTGTGGAGTGTTGGTTCCTGCCTTCTCACAGATACTTCTGACCTGTATTAAAATAGTCAGGTCCGAAAAATGGTTGAATTTGTTTTCTTGTCCTCAAGGGCTTGAACTATGACAGCATACCTGAATTTTGTTCTCACTAAGAGTTTATGTTACACTATTTGATATATTTACCATCAAAATTAACAGTGAAAATAATTTACACTAATCAGTTACATCTGGTAATTGCTCTCCTCAATGCTATACACATTATACAAGTTGGCAGTAACCAGGAGTCTTATTTATAAAACTTTGAGGGAATTTCATTGTGAAAATATGCACACACCAAAATAAAGACACATATAAAACGCATATACTATAAAAAGAGATTTATAAAACCAGGTATATGCACATTTCTATGCAATATACCTTTATAAATCACAATTGTCTAGTAAATGTGCATTTGTGAACATGCCTTGATGCTGAACAACCTCGTACACAAGCAATCACAATGCTACAGACGTTCATTGGCTGGTAGAGCAGCCTCCCTCCTGACGTGTCTAGACCCCACCACCTGCATTTAAGAGCATCTGGCTGTGCTACACAACTCAGCACACAAGATAATGGGCAGAATTATAGTACCTCTAATTTGCATTCAGGGTGTCCCGGAAAAGCTCAAGGTGCCAATGTCTAAGCGGGTAGCCATTATAACATGATTGCTGATACAATGAATAGTATAATACATATGAAAACTGAGGGTTCAGCCAGTTACCTTACCAACAAGCCAGCCACCACATACAGCACCATCATGTCTGCCAAAGCTAGTTTGCCTCAAAGTAAATGAATCACAGGATGACCCAGGCTACGGAGACATGATGATTTCAGTCTCATCTTGGCATCACATACTGTATGACTTGTGCATTTATGGAATGTAATAGCTTATCGTTAACAAAAGCAGCTTCATTTTCACTAGTGCCCTTAATGCAATAAGCCTCTTCTACGCGGTGGTGTGCTAGGGAGGCAGCATTAAGAGGAAAGATGCCTCACGCCTGGACAAACTGGTGAGGAAGGCAGGCTCTATTGTTGGCATGGAGCTGGACAGTTTAACATCTGTTGCAGAGCGAAGGGCACTCAGCAGGCTCCTATCAATTATGGAGAATCCACTGCATCCACTAAATAGTATCATCTCCAGACAGAAGAGCAGCTTCAGCGACAGACTGCTGTCACTGTCCTGCTCCACTGACAGATTGAGGAGATCGTTCCTCCCCCAAACTATGCGACTCTTCAATTCCACCCAGGGGGGTAAACGTTAACATTTAACATTATACAAAGTTATTGTCTTTTTTTCACCTGCATTATTATCATTCTTTAATTTAATATTATTTATTGTATCAGTATGCTGCTGCTGAAAAATGTGAATTTCCCATTGGGATTAATAAAGTATCTATCTATCTATCTAAGAGTGCAGTAATGTGATTTGATTACTTTAAGAGAACTGGACACTGCAGTCCAGATGGCATGATGGAGTGAAACTTGACTGAGATATTCCTGACCTGTCAGCCAGTTCCTTGAGAAGTGACAACAGGACGCCGTTCTTCAGTGCAAATGCACAGTATTGGGCATGTTAAAAGGGAAGTGAAATACAGTCTGTACATCATATTTAACACTTTTGAGGTTTTAATATATTTGTTAACGTGAACACACATTATAATAACAGCTTGGTGATATGTGTTATTATGCATCAGAAGTATTAGTCGTCATTTAGTTGGCTTGGCTGCGTTTGCCTACTTGATCAAGGGTGCAGTCATTTCCCAGTGCCTCAGAAATGTTGCGTACGCATAGTTCAGAGTTGCCATGAGTATACATAAGCTTTCACATCAAGTTTTCTTTTACAAATCTCAATGTTTGCATGGGAAGCTCCCTGTGCATCTTTTGTCCGTACGCAAGCTTTATAAATGAGGCTCCAGGAGAGTGCCACAACCTCATAAGGGTTCAGAGTGGTAAGGAGGAAAGGTCCAATTTGTGCTCTTTGAAATTTAATCCTGAAGTGAGTAAACGTTAGTACCCCATTAAGCATTTCACACTTTTTATTTGCCAGCATACATTCTGAAAAAGGGTGGTGTACTGGGAGCACACATTTCTTGATTTTTTTTTTTTGTGTACCCAACTATCAATCCACAAACATATACCAGATAAACGCAACCAAGGACAAAATGCTCAAACCACAGACAAAAGTAACATTTAGCTGGACTTTTATACAAGCTAAGAGCCAAGTTGCATATCAAAACCATAACAAGAATCTCTGATCCAGTAGTGAAGACTTGAATATGATAGAACGTTTTTTAGCTGTGTCCAGGTGACATGGTTCAGAAATAGAAAGGCTAACACATCTTCAGTGATTGATATTACCCCAAATAAAAGCTAAGCAATGGATTAAGAATTAGACTGAAAAATGATTTGCAGTAATACTTATGCAGAGGATACAACCAAAGGATGAAGTCATGGAAGAATGCTGCTTGAGAACATCTCTAAGAAGTAGGATTTAATTCATGGTATACTTCTGACAAACTAACACAACAGGATGCAATACACAGTTTTGAGCTAAATTGGACTGTGCCTCACACAGATTAAGGAACACATGTTCAGCATGGAAATCATATTGAACAGCCCTGTTCTAAGTGCTATTTCAAGATGCATTATTATTATTAAGGCAATCATATACTATAGTCTGAGATATTTAGATAGTACTAACGGTACATAGTGAAGCCTCTATAAAGGATAATGAAAAGTAAAGTGAACAAAGATGCATTTACTATAGAAGTAGTTGATATGGTGGAAGTGATGTTTTTGTGATATTTTAATTGTAATACAACCTATTAATAAAACAGTCTCAAAATATGTCAATTCTGTGCACTTGCAATTTATTAAATGTTATATTTTATAGGAAAGAGCATAAAATGTGGTTAGCTTTTAATTGTGTGAATAGTAATAATACTTGTGCCTTCAAACATCTTCAGCACTGTTTGCCACACAGGTATGAGTTCAATGCTCTCTTGCTCTTTCCAGTATCCAAGTTGAATCACTTACTGACCAGTTAGAACACTGACAGCTGGGCTGAGCCATGCCTCCTTCTTCTTTAGGTCTTAGTTGAAATACTTTTTTTTTGGCTCACGGGATTTTTTATTTCATATAAATGAGGTTACAGCTTTTTAAATTGCATTTAAAGCTATACCTTAAAAGCAATATTTGTAAGTATTGTCGAGTGCACTGAAAAAACACAGAAGAATTAATGTAAAATATTTACTTAAACGATACTGAATAAACTTGCTAATGTTAAATGGAGATGAGCTAGTGAGATCTTCTTTGACACTTACCAAACTTACTTTTTGCAGTTTTCAGAAAACTTATTTCTGAAATCCACATGCTAACATATCTGAGACATCCATCCACCTATTTTTAAAAAATGGTTATCTAGTTCAGTGTCATGAAGCCTATCCTGACAGCACTGGTCTCAAAGCAAACCAAAACCCAGAGAGACAGCACAATAATATACACACTCACCTCCATTCTTACTGGGCTAATTTACCAAGCAACCAAGCAGCGTAATTCATCTTTGGGATGGATAGAAATTGGAGAACCGGCTGGAAAACCCACACAAACATATAGAGTGCGCAGACAAAGATTTGACCCCAGGACTTCAGAGGTATGAAGCAGTATGTGCTAATAATGGCAGCTTCATACTTCATTGTAATCCCTCTTTAATGTGATTTGTGATGACACAAGCTGCAAATAGTGCTACTGTATGTAAAATAAAGATTTATTGATTGAATTGAAAAGCCACAATGAGTTTTAATGCAAGAACATGGTCTTATATAGGATCTGCTACCAACATGAATGAGTCATTATTTAAAACAAATTAAGGCCAGTCACCAGGACAGACCATTTTTTAATATTGGCCTCCCAGAAGGTTTTTATTGTACATCTTAGTTATAGCTCTGAACAGCACAGTGAAAAAAAAATTATGGGATAATCCCGTTTTGCATAGTGCAACGGATGACCAGTGTTAAAGGTTTGCCAGTGGATTTGACTAGGATATTCAAGTTTGGCTTTTTAACAAGGGTACATTTCTTGTCTGAAAATGGTGGGAGTTAATGTGGCCCAATTTGGATTTAACTCTTTAGACGCATGTTAAATCCCACAGTTCACTGGTGCAGATAAGCGATCGAGTGTGCCAGGTTTACCAGTGCATTAAATTAGTGAACCCACATTGGACTGCGTAAACTTCACATGCACTCAATATGTGAAATATGAATTCCTTTTGTAACTTGTGTGAATAAGAAGCTGTGGGCTAGTAACTAACTAGATGGCTAACTAATGTAATTTCCTTTTACTATAAATTAGTACAGTGGTTAGCGATGCTGCTTCATGGATTTAATGATCTGGGCTTGAATGCATAGCCTACTTTTATAAACTTGCCAATATCCACTTCTGTGGACTGTAACTGTGTAAGGAAAACGTCAAACTGTTCAGTGGTATGTCCTGTTTCCACAAAATGATGTGCAATAGCACGCAATGGCATTTGGTGCTCATTTGAATGTATGAGGCGCACACGCAGTATTGGCCGGTGCGACCTTAAAGTACCTGGTGCACAGGCTATGGTAAGTGGTGGGCACGAGATATGTACATGGTGGGCACGAGATAGTAAGCTGTACGCACCAAATTGTTTCCCAGGAAAGAAATAAAACACCATATCTCCTCAGGTGCTCCGTACGAGTGTGCAAACGAATACCTGTAAACATAAAGCACGTACCCAAACCCTTACCCTTCCACAAGCCTAATCTTAACCATAGTGTAACGGGGTATGCGATGGGCATTTCGTGACTGATGTTCTGGGCATTACCTGACGTATGTCATAGGTATTGCAAGCTGCTGTTAAACCCATCTCCAACCATCCCACACTCCTTTAATAAATAAAAGCCCGGCTGTCTGCTTTTTATATCACCACGCTACAAGAGCTGGAAGTGATGTCAAACTGAAGCGCCGAAGCCTTGGTAAAGACGTAATTAGGTACCCCCGAACCACACTTTTGTAATATTTTAATCTAACATTATCTCGTACGTACGTGAAAACATCTCATACGTACGTGAAAACATCTCGTATGTACATGAAAGTATCTCGTACGTACGAGATAATGTTTATCCCATAATTTTTTTTCACTGTGCGGTTCAGAGCTTCCGTAATTAAAAAAATATATTCATGACTATAATATAATTAAGGGAAATGTTACAAACATGAATCAAAATGTAGCAAATGAATATATTTAAAAAGTTTGGAGAGTATGTGGAATATATGTGATAGTGTTATTTTTTCATGACCAAATATTACTCTTTTATATTTCAAAATATCTGCCATTCTTTATTTTATTAATTATAAATACTGTTTAAAGCCTTTTTCATAATAATAAAATCTTTTGAATGACTCTTTTGTGATTTATACATGATTTTCAGATATAGTAATTTATTTCAGCAGAATGCAAAACGAAAGGAGAACACAGATGTGGAGATGGGAGGTGCATCTCTGCAAATTGGGTGTGTGATGGGGACCACGACTGTATTGACAAGAGTGATGAAGTTAACTGTTGTAAGTTACTTTATACAGAACGAGGACAGCTGCTCATTGTATAGTAAAAATCAAGGAAATCTGAAATTTGAGATGTTTCCTAAACAACTGTTAATTTATATAACACTACAGGTATCAATATCCATATTAATGTTTTAGTATGAATCCAACAGGTGGCACCTGCCATTAACTATACAAGAATGGTAATTAACTAAAATAAATAGCAATGAAATTAAATTATTTACATAAAGCATCATTCTTTTTTGAACCTCCCATTCTTAGTTAAAGGCTATGGAAACACAAACATTCCTATTTCAAATATTATTTATCTTTTATAATAATTATACAAAATACATGATTAAATTTAAGTTAATATGCCAAATTCAATAATCATAAAGAATTCCATTTTTTGATGTATACACTTGTTTGTTCCTTTTGAGTTTGTTTTTAGGAAGACCACATTGCCTAGGATTAGACTTACTACTTTCAAGCTTGAGTACACTCACTGATTCTGATGATCAGTTTATATATTAGATTATGTTTATCTGACTAAATGTCCTAAAATATGTTTTTTTTTGAAGAAGGGCATAGGCCAGGGGTGTGCAAAGTCATTCCTGGAGGGCCGCAGTGGCTGCAGGTTTTTGTTCCAACCCAATTGCTTAATAAGAAGCACTAATTGCTCTAGAAACACTTCTGCTTCATTTTAGTTATCTCCCTCGTTAAGATTTTGAACCCTTATTGCTTATTTAAGTCTTAAACAGCTGCATTCTTGGTTTTTTAATTGCTCCTTATTAGCAATAAGATGCAAATGACAAAAGAAACCAGCAGTTATCCATTTTGCTTGTTACCCTTTACGCCTGTGTGTATTTATCAGGCACTATTTGGTTTAATTAAATACTTGGAAGGAAAGAGAAGAGAAAAAAGTGAAGGATTGAGAATTACCCATCCGTTTTACACTTCAAAGTATTTGGATGATATCTTTAGAATGGAAAAAAAAATCTAGGATTTGAGAATGACTTGACATAGCAGAGTTAAAGCACTAACAAGCCATGAAATGTAATTATTGGCAAGGATTGTTTTCTAATTAAACAACTGGGTTGGAACAAAAACCCGCGGCCACTGCGGCCCTCCAGGAATGACTTTGCACACCCCTGGCATAGGCTATCCAGGCAAGGGCCTATGGCACCCTCTAGTGCTCAGGGCACATTATTGCAGCCCTCTGTAGAGATTCTTTCTTTATTTTGTTTAGAAAAATTTGTCCAGACCGGACCGGAGCAGAAAAAAATATTTTATGTTGTGCGCCTCAGCAGCGCCTGTACTTAACGCACTACGCAAGGCTCAATCTGTGCTGTTGTATACACTAGTGCAGGCAGCATGCCAGGGATCTTGTGCAACATGCGGCCCCCACACTACCTGTGTGCCCTGCACATGACAGTGAAGCCACTGCCAGGACCAGGAGTCAGGGCTCACCCCCTGGTCTTCCCATGTGACACACAGCCTGCCAACAGACACACAGCTGGATCCCAGTGCCCTCCTCCTCCTCTTCAAGCGTGGCATCACAGGGTGAGTGATGACCAGCCCAGGAGCAGTCCAGACTCCAGTGAGTGACAGTCCAGGCAGCTTCCATGATCATGTTATGAATGAGTTTGCTGCAAGAATGTTAAGGAGTGTCCAATTTTTTAAAAGACTTTTATTTGCAATGTTAAGTCCCTCTATTTACCAGTGACATTTTTCTAATATTATGTATATATTGTACTTGCTTTTTCTAAATAAAGTTTGTAGATTCTGTTAAATAAGCTATTTACATGCAAAGTGGTTATATTTTATTATTCTATACAAGTTTTGTATGTTTTGGTACATGCACAATTTACATGCAGAAGAGTTCTATTGTTATTATTATTATTTTATGATTCTATTTACATGAACGGGTGTATGTGGTTTGCAACAATCTTTAAGTATGTGATATGTGTCAAAGTAACATTTACATGAATATCAGGATCCAAAGTTTCCCAGTAGAACATTGCCCAGAGCATCATACTGCCTCTGTTGGCTTGCCTTCTTCCCATAGTGCATCCTGCTGCCATCTCCTCTCTTGGTAAACGATACATAAGCACCATGTCAGCCACATGATCTAAAAGCAAAAGTGATTCATCAGAACTGGCCACCTTCTTCCATTACTCCATGGTCCAATTCTCTTGCTCACATGCCCATTGCAGGCGCTTTCAGAGGTGGATGGGGTTAGCACGGGCACTCTGACTGATCTGTGACTATGTAGCTCCATATGTGGCAAGCTTCAATACACTGTGTGTTCTGACACCTTTCTTTCTTGACCAGAATTAAGTTTTTCTGCAATTTGTGCTCCATGAGTTGTACAGTTGGATCAGACCAGACAGGCTAGCCTTCGCTTCCCAAGCACATTAATAAGCTTTAGTCACCCGGTTGTCCTTCTTTGGACATGTTCCTTTTGAGTAAAATTGACCATTTTTGGTAGGTACTAACCACTGCATATTGGGAACATCCCATAAGACCTGCCGTTTTGGAAATGCTTAGACCCATTTGTCTAGCCATCACAAACTGGCTATTGTCGAAGTAGAGAAGTCTACCTATTTTTCCTACTTCTAAAACAAAGCCTTCAAGAGTTGACTGCTCATGTGCTGCCTAATATATCCCATACTTTGACAGGTGCTTTTGCAACGAGATCATTAATATCATTCCTTTCACCTGTCAGTAGTTTTAATGTTGTAGCTGATTGTGTATAATTGGCAGTCCTTATTAGGGAGTGGATGGTCTCTTTGCTCTTCTTCACTAACACTTCTTTGAATTTCTGGGATGTAAGGTAGAAATGTAATTTTCCTGTAAAGGGAACATAACCATGTCTAACAGACTATCCTAAAATAAAAGGCACACACTGCTCACCGCATTTCTTTTCATATATATTTTAACAACGGTTCTAGTGTAGTACCTTCCTGTAGGGCAGGAAACAGAAATGTCAGGGAAATTAACTTATATATTCAACCTCAAATTTACTGGGAAAAATAAGGTCTGAATGTAAAATGAGAAGTAGTATGTTTTGCTGTTATACATTTTCCTTTATCCTTTAGCTTGCAACAGCCAGGGCCTCACTGAATGTCGAAATGGCCAGTGCATTCCAAGCGCCTTTCGTTGTGATGGTGAAGAGGACTGTAAAGATGGAAGTGATGAGGAAAACTGCTCTTTGAAACAGAGTGGGTGATCACTAGAATATGTGCTCTTTGTACAATGCTGCTGCTTTATTGGTGAAGAACTTGCTATTCTAAGTATTTTTGATGATTAGTATAGTTTAACACCTCTTCAGCACAAAAATTAAACAGTGTGTATAACTTCTAGCCAAAGTAATGTCAATTTTTTATTATGCTGACTAAAGTCAAGAAAGGATCTATAATGAGGTGGAGTAAGAGAAATCTATATTACCTGTATTTGAATAGTCAAGAACAGAACACCTTTTGAACAAATAATATTCAGAGTGCATTTCAGTCATTTTGGACTGTCTACCCTGGTATTGTGGGTTGCATTTATTTCGTGTTTTTAGGTAGATCTCGTAAATCTTCTGTTGCTTTGAGAGATCATGCCTCCTTGTTTTAGATTAGTAAATGCTTACGGCCAGTACTCTCGCAAGCAAGAATTCACCAGCTCATTTCAACAATTACAACTCTCCAGCATGTTTCTGCAATTGAGTGGAGTCTGGGCTTTTGTGGGTCATTTTTTAACACTTTCTTAATCACTTATTTTAAGCTTTTAAGTTGTGTTTCGTTTAAAAAATGGAAATTGTATTTCATGTGAACAGAAGTTATATAAAATTATTTCTGGCATTTCAGAATTTCAAAAAGAATGCTATTTTTGATCGCAACTAGTTGTTCTTTACTTGACTATTGTATGCAACAGACATGCTCACACAACTACAGGGTGACATTAAAATGTAAATCCGTTGATATTTAAACATCACAGCAAAATATTCTATATAAAATATGGATAAAGTGTAAAGCAAACACTGTAGTGTACTGTAGTCAGCAATGTCAGAGTTGCCTATCTGATTTTCTTCAATATGCAGTTATGTCTGTTGATTTATACGTCTCTTATTTACGCAGATCACAAGGTGTGTGAGGCAGAAAACTCAGACTGCACACAAACAGCCTGTCCAGTTTCATGCAGTAACAGTTCTACTTGCTTCATCCAGGGAAACACTACAAACTGTAGTAAGTATACACACAGTGTGCTTAGCTAGAAAAAGTAATAGACAAATGTTGTGCTTTGATTTTGCTAAATCACTTCTGCTAAGAATTTAGGCAAACTAATATTTTAGATATACATTATAAGATCATATAATTTAAATGAGCACAGCATTTATAGAAAATCAATTGCAGTAAATCGCAGTGGCAAAGCCACGGAGGTGGATGAGATCTGCCCAGAAATACTGGGCATTGTTGACACTCCTTTATAATGTTGTATGGTCATCAGGAGTTGTGCCTCTGGGGTGGTGGTCCCCAGTTTTGAAAGTGAGACAGGAGGATGTACTGCAACTATTGGAGGATCACTATCCTCAGCTTCCCTGGAGAAACTCATGCCAGGGTATTAGAAAGGAGAATCCACCCAGTCATGGAATCTCAGATCCAGGAGTAGCAATGTGGATTCCATCCAGGCCGTGGAATGGTGGAGCAGTTCTATACCCTCATGAAAATTCTGGAGGGGGCATCAGAGTACACCCAACCAGTCTACATGTATTTTGTGGACTTAGAGAAGTGTAAGACTGTGTTCCTCAAGGGATTCTGTTAGGGGGTGCTGGGAGAGAGAGTATGAGGTTCCAGGGCCTCTTATAATCCACAGCAAATTATTTTATAATTTGCCAGAGCAGGAATTGACTCATGAAAACACATACAATGAGTGAATTCTGGCATATTCTAAGGTAACTAACATTTTTGTAAACAGAAGTATTTTTAAATCCGATAAGTTATATTTCAAGTTCTTCATACTTTTGTCACCACCATTTGAGGACAGTGCGAATCTGAGCACATCGCTGCTTCTACAAGTTTATAAAACGTAAACCTTGACTTGATTTGTCTACCTGTATTAAATGTCTGTACTCATGGATATACTGTGTATAACCTGTGTTTCATCTTTACCTTCAGGCCACTGTGAACCAATTTCTCTGGAACTTTGTTTGAATCTGCCCTACAATTTAACCAGTTATCCAAACTACTTGGGCCACCAAACACAGAAAGATGCATCTATTAGTTGGGAATCCTCTCTCTTTCCTGCTCTTGTCCAAACAAATTGCTACAAATACCTCATGTTCTTTGCCTGCACTGTTCTTGTACCTAAGTGTGACTTAGACACCCATCAAAGGGTACCTCCATGCAGGTAAATAAAACAAGTTTTTTTTTTTAATTATTTTTGTGGTTAATTTCCTCATCTTTGTCATCCTTTGCTGCAGACTTTAGTGTGAACATTTGGACTATTGGTAGAATTATCCCACTGCATTTATCTTGACATTCAGACATTACACCACACACCTTGTTATCTTTGCTCGTTTGTTCCTCTATGTTTTTAATAAGCTATGTTCAGGAATATACAATTCCAATTTCTGCATAATATCCATCGTATTTACTCTCTTTCATTATTGTAATGTTACATTTGGTATCTCTGACACAGTTACTTTTGAAAGATTTTTTGGGCAGTCTCCACTTTTCCTATTGATCTTTGTTCACATTAGTTACTTTATATATTTTCAGTTGTACCTTCATGACTGCTAAGTATGGCTTAGATTTGATTTATGGATTAGTCACTTTCTTTGTGGAATTTGCACATTCTTTCCATGTCTCCTAGGCTCCCTGTAGGAATTTTGTATTTCTGTATATGTCCCAGAGACATGCGGATTCCATTGATTGACAACTCTAATTTGTCTCTGTATGAAATATAAGTGTGTCCCATGATGGTCTAGCATTCTATTATGGGTTGTTCCCGCTGCTTTGATTTACTTTGGTTTCTTAAGACGTCTATAATAGAACATGTGCTCTGAGAAATTGATAGATAAATAGAGGGATATACTTTCTGTGCCTTTTGTTCTCAGAAAGTTGCTTTCTTCTTGTTCCTTTCCTCAGCAGCTGAGAGGAGTCTTCACTTGATGCATTCTTTGATGACAGGGCACCATTAACCCACTTGGATCTCTGTACCCTCTCCATGTGCCTATTGTCTGCCAGCTGTTCCTCACATTAGAAGAACCATCTGCATTTAAATGTTTACATCATTAATAGGCATATTTGTCTCAATTTAATTCACAGATGTATATCTAATATTACATTTGACATTCACATTCAGTGTATAATGAATAATTTGGTTGTACAAGCTTTTATTCAGTTAGAAGTAACAGGAATACAGCTTTCCCTATTGAAAATGCAGGGCTTCTTGTCTACCAGACCTGCAATAACTCAGATTGCTGGTAGTGGTCCAAATGCAATTTGTTATGTGTGCTGTTTTAAATACCCTTAAGAGAAGTTCCTTAAAGAAAATGGGCATGACCTTGGTAACGGCAATCTTGGTCAAATTCCAAAACTACAAAAAGGAAGATTTCATTCTGTCCACTTTTTTTAAAACATGTTGCTCTTACACATTATTTTTTTAATTCTTGAAAGACTAGAAAGATTTGTAGGGTAGTAAGTAAGGATTGGATGCCTGAAAAGGTTTGCAGTGTAAGGGTAAAATATAACTAGTACTGTAATGTTGTAATGTGGTGGTCATACCCCTCGTAGAGAGCAAACACTTTCCCTGGTAAAACGAATAACTTAAGCTTCTTCATTTAAAAGATGAAACCTAAAGAATTTTCTGTTTAGTGAAACTCATCATCATAAGGTAAAGTTCAACAGTGGAACTATATACTACTTTAATTCTGCACAGAGAAGAAAGACAGAATGCTTTAGCAGTACATATTAGATTTTTATAATTTGCCTATGTAGGACCTTAATTATCCAGTTGAGATTTTTCATGCTCAGCAATGATATTAAACTTTATGACAAGATGTAGAGACGACTGAGTGCCTTAAACTAATCATCCAGCAACAAGGTTTTCTTTATCATTTTTAAATATTTTAATACGTACTCTAAAAGTGCTTTTGTAAATATTTCAAAGTAAACTATATTTGCAAAATGCACTGAGAACAATAAATATAAATAGTAAGGCATGTACAGTATATTTATCACACAAAGTCAAAACAAAGGTTATAAGTTTACCTATAAAATTTTTCAAGAAAAGTCTATAACCTGGCAGAAAGCTAGACTGGGATTTGTACATTAGTTATTAACATATTGTATGAACATTGTGATTTGTTATTGTGTGTACATGTTACATAAAAACATAACCATAAAAATGTTATCGTGCCAGGCTTATTATACATAAGAAGAATGGTATTTTTACTTTTTAATTCTGTGAGCAGTTTTCAAAATAGGATGACAAAGTGGCGACAGTGATTAGTGCTGCAGTATCACAGCTTCAGGAGCGTGGCTCCAAATTCAGGCCAGTTGGCTTGTTCACTGTGTGTGTGAGGATCTGCGCACTGCCTCCCATGTCCATGTGGCCTTTCTCTTAGTACTCTGACATGTCGTCGATATCATAAAGACATGCTGGTTTGCTGACTCTGAACAAAAACCTAATGATAGACTGGCAGTGTGTACGGGGTCATCTGATGAAGGGCAGCAGGTGACGATGAGTAGATAAACATATAATAATTATTAATATTCATCATTCAAAATAATCTCTTTCTTGTTATTTTAACGTGCAGGTTTATATTAAATATTGTAGATTTGTTCTTATAAATGATACACAAAGTTGCCTTAGCTTTAGCAAATATTTTGAATTAATGTATAATAAAGCCTCTTGAGAGAGGCTGGACTTTGTTCCACTCTGGAGTTGCTGTGGGTGAGAGGCGTCGGGCAGGGGTGGGCTTGCTTATGGCCCCCCGGCTCGAGGCCTGTACGTTGTGGTTCTTCCCTTTGGACGAGAGGGTTGTTTCCCTACGCCTTCGAGTTGGGGGAAGGACTCTGACTGTTGTTTGCGCTTATGCGCCGAACAGCAGTTCAGAGTACCCAGCCTTCATGGAATCCCCGGAAGAGGCGCTGCAAGGTGCAGCTCCTGGGGACTCTATCGTCCTGCAGGGAGACTTAAACGCTCACGTCGGCAACGACAGTGAAACCTGGAGAGGCGTGATTGGGAGGAACGGCCTTCCTGATCTAAACTCGAGTGGTGTTCAGTTGTTGGACTTCTGTGCTGGTCATGGATTGTCCATAACGAACCCCATGTTCGAGCATAAGGGTATCCATAAGTGCACTTGGCGCCAGGATGCCCAAGGTCGCAGCTCGACTTTGTAATTGTGTCATCAGATCTGCGACCTTATGTCTTGGACACTCGGGTGAAGAGAGGGGCTGAGCTGTCAACTGATTACCACCTGGTGGTAAGTTGGATCAGATGGTGGGAGAGGCTGCCGGAGAGACCAGGCAGACCCAAACGAATAATGAGGGTCTGCTAGGAACGTCCGGTGGAGGAACCGGTCAGAAAGATCTTTAACTGCCACCTCCAGCAGAACTTCAACCTCATTCCGAGGGAGGCGAAGAACATTGAGTCTGAATGGGCCATGTTCCGAGCCTCCATTGCCAAAGCAGCAGAACGGAGCTGTGGCTGCAAGGTTGTCGGTACCTCTCGTGGCGGCAATCCACGAACCCGGTGGTGGACACCTAAGTTTCAAGAGGCCGTCAAGCTGAAGAAAGAGTACTATCGGGTCTGGTTGACCAGTGGGACTCCAGAGGCAGCTGAGGGGTACCGGCGGGCCAAGCGTGTGGCGTCATCGGCTGTTGCAGAGGCAAAAACTCGGGCATGGGAGGAGGTTGGGGAAGCCATGGAAACGACTTTCAGTCGGCACCAAGAAGGTTCTGGCAAACCGTCAGGCGCCTCAGGAGGGGAAAGCGGTGCTCCACCAACACTGTGTACAGTGGAGATGGGGCCCTGCTGACTTCAACTGTAGACGTTATTGACCAGTGGAAGGAATAATTCGAAGAACTTCTCAATCCCACCAGCATGTCTTCCTTAGAGGAAGCAGAACTGGAGGACTCCGGGGGGGGGGCCCGTCCATAACAGGGGCTGAGATCGCCAAGGTAGTTAAAAAGCTCCAAGGTGGCAGGGCCCCTGGAGTGGACGAGGTTCACCCTGGTTTCCTCAAGGCTCTGGATGTTGTGGGGCTGTCCTGGTTGACACGTCTCTGCAACATCGCATGGACATCAGGGGCAGTGCCTCTGGATTGGCAAACCAGGGTGGTGGTTCCCCTTTTTAAGAAGGGTGACCGGAGGATGTGCTCCAACTATAGGGGGATCACACTCCTCAGCCTCCCCGGTAAGGTCTATTCAGGAGTGCTGGAGAAGAGAGTTCGGTCGATGGTCGAATCTCGGATTCAAGAGGAACAATGCGGATTCTGTCCCGGCCGTGGAACACTGAACCAGCTCTACACCCTGGCCAGGATCCTGGAGGGGGCATGGGAGTTTGCCCAACCAGTCCACATGTGTTTTGTGGATTTGGAGAAGGCATTTGACCGTGTCCTTCGAAGCATCCTGTGGGGTGTGCTCCAAGAGTACGGGATACAAGGCTCGTTGTTACGAGCCATCCAGTCCCTGTACAGGAGGAGCAGGAGCTTGGTCCGCATTGCCGGTAATAAGTCGGACTTGTTTCCTGTTGAGGTTGGACTCCGCCAGGGCTGCCCTTTGTCACCGATTCTGTTCATAAGTTATATGGACAGAATTTCTAGGCGCAGCTAAGGAGGGGAGGGGGTCTTGTTCGGTGACCTCAGAATCTCATCTCTGCTATTTGCGGATGACGTGGTTCTGTTGGCTTCATCGGACAGTGACCTCCAGCTCTCACTGGAGCGGTTCGCAGCGGAGTGCAAAGCAACAGGGATGAGAGTCAGCACCTCTAAATCCGAGGCCATGGTTCTCAGCCGGAAACGGGTGGAATGCTCTCTCCAGGTTGGGAGCACAGTACTGCCTCAAGTGAAGGAGTTCAAGTATCTCGGGGTCTTGTTCACGTGTGAGGGAAGAATGGAGCGGGAGGTTGACAGATGGATCGGTGTGGCATCCGCAGTAATGCGGGCTCTGCAACGGTCTGTCGTGGTGAAGAGAGAGCTGAGCCAAAAGGCGAGGCTGTCAATTTACCAGTCGATCTATGTTCCTACCCTCACCTATGGCCACGAACTTTGGGTAGTGACCGAAAGAGCAAGATCGCGGATACAAGCAGCTGAAATGAGTTTTCTCCGCAGGGTGGCTGGACTTTTCCTTTGAAATAGGGTGAGGAGTTCAGTTATCCGGGAGAGACTTGGAGTAGAGTCGCTGCTCCTCCGTATTGAGAGGAGTCAGTTGAGGTGATTCGGGCATATGGTTAGGATGCCCCCTGGACGCCTCCCTGGGGGGGTGTACCGGGCATGCCCCACTGGGAGAAGGCCACGGGGCAGACCCAGGACACGCTGGAGGGATTATATCTCCCGGTTGGCCCTGGAACGCCCCGGGGTCCTCCCAGAGGAGCTGGAGGAGGTGGCCGGGGAGAGGGAGGTCTGGGCTTCCCTGCTTAGGCTGCTGCCCCCGCGACCCGACCTCGCATAAGCGGTGGATAATGGATGGATGGTATAATAAAGCTGCAGTTTAGGTTTATGTGAGTAGTGTTAGGAAAGTATGGTAGTGCAATGAATTTGGTGTCCTGGTCTTCAATCCCACACCTGTAGAATTCTCCCCATGTCCCCAGGTTTTTTGCATATACCTTGGTTTTCCTCACACATTCCCTAAAATCATATGTGCAAGATTAATTGGAGATTCCAAAATGCCCCCGTGTAGCTGTGTCCTTGAGTAGGCTCTGCCATGGAGTGATGCTCTATCTAGGGCTGTTTCATGTCTAACACCCAGTGCTCCCAGGATAGGCTCCAGCCCCTCGTGATCCAGAATTAAATTATCAGGTTTCAGAATGAGCTTGCCCTGCGGTGGGCTGGCGCCCTGCCCAGGGTTTGTTTCCTGCCTTGCGCTCTGTGTTGGCTGGGATTGGCTCCAGCAGACCCCCATGACCCTGTGTTAGGATATAGCAGGTTGGACGATGACTGACTGACAGAATGAGGTGTGTAGTGTCATGTTGAGCACTGTATGTGGAAACTTTACTGTTCATTTCATATCACATAAAGATTTGTATGTTTAAATGGTCCTATTTTGCATTAAATGTGAAAGTGCTCATTTAAGTAGACCAATTTGTATAATTTTATACAGATGTAAATTTTGTAAGCTTGTGAATTTGAAAGGAATGGCCATATGTCTACTGCAATCTACATAAACACAACAGCATTATTAGGTACAGCAGGACACAGCCTTATCAAGAAAAAATGTTTCATTTGCTAGATAAATTACATTTGTATTACTAAGTTGAATAGTGATAACTATGCGTTACTGGTGAGAGTGTGGGTTTTGAAAGGTTTATCTTTGGGAATGTATATAGTGCCAATAGAGAAATTAGCTATATAAAAGATTTATATATCAGTCTCTATTGGGGTTTTATGAAAAAATGTGTACTGATTTATGTTAAATTACATGGCTATTAACATTTCTATTTACTGTTTCAGTTGCTTTTAATATGTGTTGGCTTTGACCCATCAATAGTGAAAAGTATAATTTTACAATAAACTGAAATTAATTGATTTGTATTGCACATTGTATAAAGAATGTCCTTACAAAGCAATTTAGAAAGCAATTCATAACACAGGTTACCAGTGCCGTATTTATCTAATGGCCTCTCCGGCAAATGCTAACGCGAACAAAAAACAACCAAGTAAGGAGGTAGAATTCCAAAGTTCCTAAAATCAGAAAGATTAAAATGAACTTGGAATGAATGGTACTAAAATGGTATAGTATTTTATTTGTGGCATACCTTCACCATATCTTGTTCTGAATGGCAACACTAGGAAAGCATTCCAAAGCTGAATGTCAGCTAAGCAAGGAAAGACAAGAAAAATCAAAAGTTAAATACAGAGGACGCAGAAATTTCAGACCTTGAGCAGTTCTTCAGGTCAATATGTTGCTGAGTCTGAAAAGTTACATCTACTCTATGTATATAAAATCCTAAGCCTAAAAGTGCAACGATTTTATGTGACTTTTTATGTTACTTTTTTGTCATGCTTTAAATCAGGCTTATTTTAAAACCTACATACTGTTGTGCTTGAAAGTTTGTGAACCCTTTAGAATTTTCTAAATTTCTGCATAAATATGACCTAAAACATCATCAGATTTTAACTCAAGTCCTAAAAGTAGATAAAGAGAAACCAGTTAAACAAATGAGACAAAAATATTATACTTGGTCATTTATTTATTGAGGAAAATGATCGAATATTACATATTTGTGAGTGGCAAAAGTATGTGAACCTCTAGGATCAGCAGTTAGTTTGAAGGTGAAATTAGAGTCAGGTGTTTTCAATCAATGGGATGACAATCAGGTGTGAGTGGGCACCCTGTGTTATTTAAAGAACAGGGATCTATCAAAGTTTGATCTTCACAACACATGTTTGTGGAAGTGTATCATGACACGAACAAAGGAGATTTCTGAGGACCTCAGAAAAAGAGTTGTTGATGCTCATCAGGCTGGAAAAGGTTACAAAACCATCTCTAAAGAGTTTGGACTCCTCCAATCCACAGTCAGACAGATTGTGTACAAATGGAGGAAATTCAAGACCATTGTTACCCTCCCCAGGAGTGGTCGACCAACAAAGATCACTCCAAGAGCAAGGCGTGTAATAGTCGGCGAGGTCACAAAGGACCCCAGGGTAACTTCTAAGCAACTGAAGGCCTCTCTCACATTGGCTAATGTTCATGTTCATGAGTCCACTATCAGGAGAACACTGAACAACCATGGTGTGCATGGCAGGGTTGCAAGGAGAAAGCCACTGCTCTCCAAAAAAATATTGCTGCTCATCTGCAGTTTGCTAAAGATCACATGGACAAACCAGAAGGCTATTGGAAGAATGTTTTGTGGATGGATAAGACCGAAATAGAACTTTTTGGTTTAAATGAAAAGTGTTATGTTTGGAGAAAGGAAAACACTGCATTCCAGCATAAGAACCTTATCCCATCTGTGAAACATGGTGGTGGTAGTATCATGGTTGGGGCCTGTTTTACTGCATCTGGGCCAGGACGGCTTGCCTTTATTGATGGAACAATAAATTTTGAATTATATCAGAGAATTCTAAAGGAAAATGTCAGGACATCTGTCCATGAACTGAATCTCAAGAGAAGGTGGGTCATGCAGCAAGACAACGACCCTAAGCACACAAGTCGTTCTACCAAAGAATGGTTAAAGAAGAATAAAGTTAATGCTTTGGAATGGCCAAGTCAAAGTCCTGACCTTAATGCAATCGAAATGTTGTGGAACGACCTGAAGCAAGCAGTTAATGTGAGGAAACTCACCAACATCCCAGAGTTGAAGCTGTTCTGTATGGAGGAATGGGCTTAAATTCCTCCAAGCCAGTGTGCAGGACTGATCAACAGTTACCGGAAACGTTTAGTTGCAGTTATTGCTGCAAAGGGGGGTCACACCAGATACTGAAAGCAAAGGTTCACATACTTTTGCCACTCACAAATATGTAATATTCGATCATTTTCCTTAATAAATAAATGACCAAGTCTAATATTTTTGTCTCATTTGTTTAACTGGTTTCTCTTTGTCTACTCTTAGGACTTGAGTGAAAATCTGATGATGTTTTAGGTCGTATTTATGCAGAAATATAGAAAATTCTAAAGGGTTCACAAACTTTCAAGCACAACTGTATATATGTTTGGTATCATTCTTTTCAGAATTTGTCGAACTTTAATGTGATGTTTTTAGATTTTCAGATTCTTATTCCATTTTTAAATTATAAACTAAAAAAATATCAAGAACTCGCATCCCACGAGACGAGACTTTGTGCCAACAGATTTAGCTACGCCCGGGGCCAGAAATAAAAGACAGAGTAGGACAGCTTCTGTACAGGCTTTTAAATGTTCGAAGCGTATTGCGAGATGCAGATCACAGAGCACTGCAGGCGCAAGCCAGCAGCTGATCGAGCAAAGAGGAGGAAAAAAAAAACTTTGTTTCCCATCACCGTTTAAGAGTGGGTTTCGGAGGAGCGACCGTGTCTCCTTGGGGTGCATTCAGCCCCCCTCTTCACAACGCGAGTAGCAGAGACGTGAAGTGGCTGGTGCGTAGCAAAGGCCAGAGGGGTTGGTGAGCGAAGCAAGCCAGGGGATAAGCCCCCTAGTGAGAAATACTGTATATTTTAAAAGAACTTGAAGAAGAAAGGTAAAAATGACTAAAGAAAATTAACCTTGCCTTTTATCAGTTTCTCAAAATTTTATACATTACTTTAAAACTTATTATGTTGTTTACTAACTTTACAATTTCTAATCACTCGAATGTAATATATGTTTACTATTTTATAAGAGTCACATGCAGGTTCTCAAGTTAGACAGTATGAGCATTCTGGTGTGCTTTCTTAGCAGAACTTATGCAACATAAAGAATGATTAAAATCATGTGAATTGTGAATTTCCCCTTGGGATTAAGAGAAAAGCCAAGCAAAATGACACCTTTTATTGGCTAACTAGAAAGATTACAATATGCAAGCTTTCGAGGCAACTCAGGCCCCTTCTTCAGGCAAGATGTAATCATGATAAAGAAGAAGTGTTTGAACAAGGGGCCTGAGTTGCCTCGAAAGCTTGCATATTGTAATCTTTCTAGTTAGCCAATAAAAGGTGTCATTTTGCTTGGCTTTTCTCTACATTCATAATGGCTAACACGGTACAACACCCTAGTACCCTTGGGATTAATAAAGTATCTATCAATCTATCTATCTAAAATGAATTATATTAATAGTCTATCACTGGCTTTGATTATAGCAACCTCTCGTAAATGTATCTTTTAAACGTGGTGGAAGAAAGAGAAATAAAATAATAATGATGAAGGAGATAAAACCAAAGTACTTCAAGCACAGCCCTCCAAAGTATAATGTAATATTATGCTAATGGAACAGGGTTATTGAAAAGGAGACAGCTATTAGAGCAAATGTTTGAAGCCGAGACTAAAGTCACATAGAGTGATGACTGCACAAAGATCTCCTATTGTGTTTTCCTTCCATCTGTCTTATAAGTGAGGAAGACAGAAGTTTTGAGGTAAGGTAGTTATTTTCAATAATCATGGCACTGGAGAGTGGGAACATGTTGCATGTTGATTAGCACAGTAATAATTCTACTGTACTCTGAACATGTGACAGTAATGACACGAGAAATCTTTACATTTTAAGGTCTGAAGGAACTGAAGCCTAACCCAGCAGCATTAGTTGTAAATCAAAAACTACTGTAGACACAGCAACAGTTCATATCAGAACAACTATTAATTGTTCAAACACTTATACACACACACATACATAACACATCCCTATTGTAAAATATAACAGTATGACATGAATAATGAACAACATCTAGCTATTTCCCCAATAAGAATTAATGGAAACCATTTGTTGCTTATTTACCCATTACTAAAACATTGTAACCTAAAAGTAAAAGGTAAAACATTATAATGTGCAGGTAATTTAATAAATTAATAATAAATAGGTATGTGTCAGTTGATCAGTTAGTTAAAGGAATAGTTTTTCTTAGCCTTAAATGCCAAAGAGTGTTGTTTGTTGTGGCTGGAGGCTTGAGGTGGATTGTAGTTTAACTGGGCAAAGAAATTATTGGCATTTTCATTGACTCCATAATTTGATTTTCCTAAAAAAATGTGCAACATGCTTTTGACGATGAAAAGTTGTAGGATGAGACATTGTCACCAGCGGTTAGTTTTGCATATTCAGAATAGGCTATTGAGGGGTGTCATGAAATGGACTACCTACATATACAAACATGACATTTTACCTACTAGTGTGCATTATATCAGCATGCATGGCTGCCACATGCCAGAATTAGTATTTCAAAAGAAGTATTCATGCACCAGTGTGGAGTAAGTAAATGCTTCTTCCCAGTCGCTCTCTTTATTATTTATTTATTTATTTATTTTAGCTCTGGTTGATGATTGTTCCAGTCAGTGGGCCTTTGAAACTGGACTTGACTTTTTTGACTGACAGGGAAGCAGTAAAGCAAAACATTTATGTGAAGGAGAAAGACAGATTAGAAAGTGCCAGCAAAAGACTTTTTTGATACTTGGACTTTGGAAGTGCTTATTCTGGGATAGGGTGTCACACAGAGGTGTATCCCATTACCATGTTTGGGATTTTGTGATACTTAAAAGGCTAAATTTAACTCCTTTTGAATGCTTGTTCTCAAAAAATAAATTTTAAACTTCAAGCCCAATGCAGGCAAATGGCTACGTAATACATGCATTTTCAGCCATTTTTACCTTGAGTGGAGATTCTTTCATAAACAATGTGAAAATGCTAGTGTGGGCAAAGATAGTTTTGTTAAAAATGCCATTTTGATATGTAAACATAGTAGAGTGGATGTAGCCTTAGAAGAGTGTGCTTCCTAAGGCAGGCAGAACACAGATGAGTTTGATTATGTCATCTTCACTTGACTTGGAGTTGGCCAGAAACTGGCCACAACCAACTGGTCAAGAAGGTGTTGAGTCATTTTTTCCTGTTGTTTATGTTTTCACCATTTTGTTAATTTTATTTTAAAATGTTCTCATTACTTCTGTGACTTTTTTTTGGGCATGGCCATTTTGTGGATGTGGCACATTGCCAGGTTACACTATGCCAAACATGGTATTGTCACAGCTGTATAACAAACAAGGCTGTAGGAAGTGAGTGAACATTAAGACACTGAAAGAATGACTTAGTAGCACACTAGAGCAAAAATTGGCTTACTTAAATTTTTTTACCTGTAACAGTGGATATGCAATATGTCTGTGTTGGTGCTGTCTCCTCAAAATCAGCTTCAGAATTTCTCACCCATTACATAGTCTCTTCTTCCTTCTACCGTCTGGAAAAGGGTTTCAAAGTTTCTCCGCTGTTTCTGCAAAAGTGAGTAACAGTTTTATACCGCAGGCCTTCAGAATTGTGAATGCATAAAAAGGTCTCGTTCCTGTCTAACCACGTGACACTGCAGTGTATTCCCTTTCACACTATACTGTTAACATTGCTGCATTGTCTATTCATGGTATTGTTTCTGTCACAACTTGCACTTTGCTGTATGTTGCTATATGTTGCACCGTCGCTCATGGAGATACGCCGTCTTATCTCACTTTGTACGTCTACATAGTTGCTGATGACAATAAAGTAGCCTTGACCCTGACCTCGAAATGTAAAAACTACATCAACAGTTTTTCGCCCAACTCTTAATTTTATAGTTCATGCATCTTCCACCAGACTGGTGCTTCAACATGAGCTTTTTTTCCAAGCTACTTATCTTTTACCACCAGCGCAGGGTGAGATTTGCAAGGGACCCAATTATTTAAAATTAAGATTATGAGATTACTCGGTCAGACAATTATGCTACTGTTTATTCTTTAAAATATTAAACATTGTGATTCAATTCTGCAATACATGGTTACTTTGACTGAAGTCAAAACAGAAATCACATCTCTAAAGCCAAAATACTATCATTTTATTTTACGCCTAATAAGAAAAAATGTTGACTTATGTTATTTTTTTAGTTCATCCATTTTTTTTTAATGTGAACATGGATTTCAAATATTTCAGCAGTTTTACACAGTAAGGATAGCAAAGTTACCGAACATAACAAACACATGGGAACACTGACTACACTTGGCTCTGTGTGAGCTTTTGTGAGAGATATTTCACACTTCTCAAAAGATTACAGTATCTTTCTTTTTTATGCTCAGAGTTATTATACACAACACTTACACTAGACCATTAATACATTACCTTCCCATCTACCATCACTTTACTGAAGAGAGTCACATTATAAACCAACAATATTACATCAATATCATCCAATATTTATTTTACTTACATTACTTGAAACCTATACTGTTTCTCTTAAAAAAAATTCCTGTTAAATACTGTAATGGCATTTAGGTCAGGTGGCTCTTGTAAGTGAAGGTAAGAGCAGGAATGTCTTTGAGGTAACGTGGTGGTGTCTCATGAATTCTTTGGCATTTTCTGGTAGTGTACATCTCCATTGAATGGAGTTATAGAATTAAAAGGGCAGACATTCCTGACTGGTACTTTTCCATCTGCATAGAGTTATGCAAGCTGCTGATATGGTTATAGTACATTTATCTCAGATATTTTACAATTCTTGTGGACCTTTTAATAATTCTGGTTATGGATTTTTCTAATTGCTGTAAAATGATAAGCTGCATTAATATAAATGCAGTGATTGATTGAAAAGAAATCTCAAGAGTAAAAGTTGACCTGTACAGTATGGTTAGAAAAGTAGACAGAAAAAATCTGAATGAATGATTCGTAAAAAAAATGGCCTTTATTTGGAACTCTAAAAATTGGTTCTTTAGTTATGCTTGTTTTTTCTTTTTCCATATCTTTGGTACTGGTTAATCTTGATACTGGTTATTAATAAAGTCAAAAATTTTCCTAAAATGTTATCATACATGCAAACACCATAAAAGACAGTACATGTAATAATCCTAAGTTTGTATCAAATGTTTTTTTCAGGACACTGTGCAAAAATTCCAAGGAACGTTGTGAATCAGTTCTGGGCATAGTCGGGCTCCAGTGGCCTGAGCACATAGACTGCACACAGTTTCCAGAGGAGAATGCAGACAATACCAGCTGTCTCATGCCTGATCAAGATGTGGAGGGTAAGACTTGATTGTTTTTATCATGTTGCCCAGTAGGGTGTTATGCATTTGTAAAAGTACAGGAAAACATTTCTAAATATTAATTATAGAATGTTGTTTTTAGAAATTGTCCATAGACTTGCAAAAAACAAACACAGTATACATAAACATTGTCATAGTT
Organism: Erpetoichthys calabaricus; assembly: GCF_900747795.2. Lineage (NCBI taxonomy): Eukaryota > Metazoa > Chordata > Cladistia > Polypteriformes > Polypteridae > Erpetoichthys > Erpetoichthys calabaricus. The sequence goes on from NC_041398.2 coordinate 106,319,464, forward strand.
GGGTAGAGAGGGATTTTGAGTTTGAATGCCCCCCTCGATATATTTTTTATTTATTATACGTGGCTTCGCCCACGTATTAGTGAAACAGGACAGTGAAGAGGGCCCCGTCTCTACTCCTGACGTCACTCTTCCCCCTCCCCTCGGACCGTAGCCTCTGTCTCGGATTAGCGCAAATATATCACTCCTGTAAGCTGTGATATTGGCGCTTGGTTGGCGCTGATCCAACACAGACTTACAAGGAGGCACATGTAAAATAAACCAAAGAACTTTTAATTTTTTCAACTGGAGGGCACGTCTTTCCCGTAATCCCCCCAGCCACAACACAGTCCCAAAATACAAAGAAAAACACCCCAAATCACACTCTTCTTCCACTCCTCCCAGTGCAGCTTTGTCATCCTCCTCCTCCTCTCAACTCTGGCACCCTGAGTAGTGGCTGCAGGCTCCTCTTATAGCCCACCCGGAAGTGCTGCAGGTGCTCTTTGACCTACTTCTGGCTGCACTTCCGGGTGTGGCTGCACTCCGGCCCAGACGGGCTCGTTAAGCCATGCAGCTCTATGCAGCTCCCTCTGACAGAGGCCAATGAAGATGAGCTCCGGTGTTCCACGAAAGTGGCCTCGATGCAACCCAGGGGGGCTGCCAACAAAGGTTCCAAGGGACGTAGCATAGCTCCCATGGCTGTTCCCCGGATCTAGTGACAAAAGGGCGTCCCGGCCAGGCATGGGTCTGGGTCGTCCACCACAACGTGAATTATGATTCTTAGCGCAAAGAGAGAAGTCACAAAATCAACCGGAATGTTCAAGCAAATTACAGAAAAAAAAACAGATCTAAATCCATTAAGTAGTTCTCTCATTCACTAACTAATCAGAGTTAAGGTTATGTACCACGGCAGACGCATGAGTGAGGAGGGCCCCGACCCCTCTCCCTGCAGCCCAATGAGTCTCTCTCGGATTTGCGCTAATAAATTGGTACCACAAGCAAAATATGATACGTAGCACGATAAGAAAGTCGCAAAATCAGCGGAATGTTCAAGCAAATTATAGAAAAAAACCCGATCTAAACCTGTTAAGTAGTTCTCTCATGAAAAGTGAACAGACATACAAATGGGTCTTAAAAACTATAAGAAATTTCGCGTTTGGACCATTTTTAAAACCGTTTCTTAACAAGCACCTATGGGTCAAGGGTAACATACATCCCAAATTTCAAGTCCCAAGTCCTCATGGTTCGGGAGATTTCGTGATGAGTGAGTCATTGGTATTTGGTGTTTATATTTCCAACGAAGGATCGTAGATGAAATTATGTTACATGCAACATCTCATCCCCTCTGAAATTAACTCCATGCTTAATGCAAACACAGAAAAACAACTGGTAATAAGACCGTCAGGATTCAGTTCTAGGCCCATGGCTGTTTTTAATTTACAATGTGTAAATGAAAGTTGGTTAAATATACCAATATACCATATTGTCCACAAAATCATAATACAGGAACCTGGAAAATGAGGTTTTAGGCATGTATACTTTTTAATATTGAATGCAAATCAACTGGACTCTTTACACATAAGAAGGAGAGAGCCTAAATATAATTATACATTAAGACTGTCTGGAGAATGAATGTACAGTATGCGTTATAACAAAACTTGGGAGTCATTCTGGAATGATGTTCCAAAACACTTGAACATTAGAGAAAATCAGCAGTTAACTTGACTTCTAATGTTGGTTTAAACTCTTGAAACCCACAGCTGTTATGGCATAACATCAACAGCCCGAGAGTCTGAGGTGAATCCGGAATCAGGGATGAGTTTACTGTTCATTCAACCGTTAGTAAGGCCCTTGCCCTAAACAGCCCTTCTTGTGTCTGATCTTTTTGTAATCAAAAAAATGCAGTGCCTTTTTGGTTATATAAAACTGCTCTGCAAGACCTTTGAGTTGTTTGTTTAGATGCTTGAAAAGGGCATTGTCTTACATAGTAGTTACTGCATTGTATATTATTTCTAGTTCTAGCTACTATATATTTACTACTGCTTACTACAACTGGATTGACCCTTCTGTTTTTGTACGGTTGTAGTAGCTATAACATACACACATTTTCTTCCTTAATATAAACATCCATGTGGGAAAAAGAAAACTACATACCTTAGATAGGTTATGTGAATACCAGCAAAAAACACACACTTTTGGAATGATTATCTTATATTTGCATCACTACATCAAACTGCTTATAGATGAAATGCAAGGTTTTCTTGGTACTGCAAAAATGCCTGAATTTAATTTTTACTCTCAGTTTTTTCCTACAGTTTATGTAACACACATATATTTAAATGTACTGTTTAAAAAGTGTACATTGTTGTCATTAAGATTTATTTTGCCCCTCATTAGATTCTCGCAGAAACTGATAGTTCATCACTTCTAAATGTTTTTGTGGCTGGCTGCTATTTATAAATGTAGGAAACCATTGCCTTAGTGGACTCGTGTTCTGCAAACACAGACAAGGGCAAAGGCATCTTTGATTTGAATCACTCCTTTTTTTTTGTACTATTTGCATACGACTTTAGAAGTATTATACTGTAGATCCCATAAACGATTATCATTCTAGGATGAAGCCGACATGTAGAAAGCAGCGCAAAACGAATGACAAATGTCCCATTTCTAATCAAGGTCAGACCACCTACCTGTCATAAAGTATTTATTCATCTTAATTACTGTAGTACAAGCTTTCACCTTGGAGAAGTGCCCTTTAAAAGAATGAAACTCGCATTGTTCGATATTTTAGTACTCTTCCTGTCATGAGAAAATGCAATAAATGTATAATATACTTAATGTTTCTTTCTTATAACACCTTTCATTGTAAACAGTAATTAATTCTGAGAAACAAATATTATTAAATGCATCAAACAGTGCAACAAATGTACTGTGTGTATATTTTGTATCTAGTTGTTCCAACTGCCCTCCATAATGCTAAGGAAACCAACTTTTATCAGAAGCATGTTTTTTATTTACTAAAACACAAGGTTGTTGATTATACATAGAAAACAAAACACCAAAAGAAATAATTGTGAAACTGTCTTTTGTTCCATTCATCATGCCTTCAGTGGTCTTTGACTGTTCCATTTGGTGTTTTCACACCTTCCAATGTAACACAACACTCCTTTCTTTCTTTCTTTCTTTCTTTCTTTCTTTCTTTCTTTCTTTCTTTCTTTCTTTCTTTCTTTCTTTCTTTCTTTCTTACTGTCTAATTTCTCTTGTCTTTCACCAGTGAGTGTTCTTCCAGCTTACCTCCCAACTCCAGCCTCAGTGTAGCACTAGAAGGCGTTAAAACCTATAATTGTTATGATCAGCATTTTCTGACTTGTTTGGTGCCTTTCTGGGGTTTCTTAGTAAAAGTATATGCCTGCTCCAGGATTTTTTTAACCCAAGGAATTCAAATCTTATATTTTATTTTGAAATATTTATGCATTATCCTGTAAAACTGTTATTATTTATTATAAGCCTTGCCATTCTTTGTACAGTTGCCATAGCAAAGTTACCTATTTATTAGCATTTGAACCCAGCGAAAGAGCTTAGTATTTCATATTTCTTGACTTTGATTCTTGGATAGTGTACTGGGCTTGATGACAGATCTTTTTTTTTTTTTGTTCTTTATTTTACCTTTTACAATTCCTTGTATTAGGAATTTGTTAGTTATCGCATACCCCTTGGGGTCAGAGCGCAGGGTCAGCCATTGTACAGCACCCCTGGAGCAATTACAGGTTAAGGGTCTTGCTCAAACGCCCAGCAGAGTAGGATCTTTTTTTGGCTTTGATGGGGATTCGAACTGGCAACCTTCTGGATACCAGCACGGATCCTTAGCCTCAGAGCCATCCCCCTGCCCCTTTGGCACAACATTTGGTCCTCTCTTATTAAAATTCTGTCACTCTGTTAAGGCAGGCAGCTTGGAGGAGAGTCCTGGGAATTGTGTTTGGCTGACACTCGGGTCTGAAGGAAGTGGTCACTCCGGCTGATCGGTTTGTAGGAGTTGGAGTGACCAGCAGTATGGAGGGAGTCAAGGAGGTTTGGGAGGGTAAGCCTCAGCGTGTGCGCCCTGGCCATTGGGGAACCCAAGTCTCGGTCCGGTGGGAACTCTATGGAGCCAGGGGACAGAAGGCAACCGGACCAGAAGTGAGGTCAGCTGCACCTGCTGATAGGGCGACTCCCCTGGTGCAGGGCCCGTATGGGAGAAGCAGGGGAGCCTACGGAGGAGGCACCGGGTTTTTATAAAGGACCACTTCCAGCCTGTTGATTTTAACCTCATTTTAATTGGATTTATTTATTTAGATTATTTTAACCTCCACTTGTCGTTTTTATGGATTATTTATTTATGTACTGTTTTTGAAGCACTGCACTTTGGACACGGTTTTGGTTTTGTTTGATTCTTTTTAATAAAAGCACTTGTTCACTTTTTGCACCATTCCCTTGCTCAGTTTGATTTGTCCCCCTCTTCCAGTTCATCTGGTTACATTACCAACGGTGTTGGGTTCGAAGTCTCCCAAATCTGGAAAAGGAAGCGTGGAGCAGGATCTTCACCATCACAAGACAATTCCCTGTTCATTTAGCATATTGTATGATTATTACCAAGTCACAACAACAAATGTTTAATAACATCTGAGTTTATTTGCCAGGCCCTGCTTTTACCCATGGCCAGTTTCACACCACGTTTTCCAGATTTACATTGAAACCCTGGTTAAACGTACAGGTACTTGCGGGTTACACACAGGGGAATATTTTCGCTGACAATAACGTTTATGCAACAAATTGTGTTTTCCAACAATTATTATAGACGTCGGTATACTACATTACTTGACGGCCACACTTCACACATACTGACTTACATGTGCCCTGCATTTCCCTTCTTATCCAATATGTGCTGTTAACCTGATCATGTTACATTTTGTATTATAAATATTCATACTGTTGTAAGTAACTATAATAACATCCCATACGAATCATGTTACTATTCTAATATTGAGTCCTCTCACAAGTCACTTCTTATTAAAATAATCTCCTTTCTTACTGTAACATGCAATGTCCTTCTCTCCCTCTTCATCATTTCATTAACGCTTTTATTCTTGTGAAATTTTTGCAAGCACGATTTGCTAGTTTAAAGATAAACTGCCAATATACCCCCAGTGTGGGTTTCTTTTTTGTGGATGACCCCTGATGGAACTATCTCTTGCTTTGTTCTGACGGTGCCTGCTGTACAGGAAAGGCCATAACTGAATAAAATCAAATATCTGATACCTTATTCAGGGCTGGTTCTTGCTAAACTGACAGAATATGTCCTGGCACCTGCAACCTTATAATGGAAAAAGTAGGTTCAGAAAATAGATGGAGCGGTGTACATTTGAATACATTTCCATATTTTTAATTTGTTTGTGCAATAATTATTTGTTGAAACTGCCTTATGTTTATATATAATACACTACCGTGGTTGTTCATTTGTCTGTCCAGGATTTTAAATCACCTGTAGCTCGCAAACCGTTTGAACTATTGACCTGAAATTTGGTACACATACAGTACACTACGCGACATCTACTACCCGCTTTCGGGGTGATGATCGACCTCCAAGGTTATTCCTCTGTTTATTTTATTGTAGAATCATCTCTCAGCAGTGGCCAGGAGGGCAGCCATATGGCGCATGCGTATGGGCGCCGTTTTCATTCCCTACCACCTTTGCTGTCACTTCCCTACCTCTTCATATCTTAAATCATTCTTGAGGCAGATTGAAGACTTAAGTGCCAGCTTAACTGAAAAATTAAAGAAAAAGTACTAAGTAATTGCAATATAAACACTGAGTTAATCAATTTTAACGTCAAAAGATGCCAACTAAAGAAGAGAAGAAGCAGGCCGCCAGGGTGGAGAAAAGAAGAGCTGCTCAGAAAGCAGCAAGCGCATCAAACTCTGAGCAAATGAATGCTAAACGTACAGAGAAAAAGTATGAAAAGTATGAATGCTCAAGTCAAGTGTGATTGTTATAAGGAGACCATCATAATATCTTTGAGGTTTGTTAAAAAAATATGGGTAATAATAAATGCCTTTTAATCATTTTCCTAATTTTAAGTTGTTCATTTGTCCTTTTCCCACCAAACTAAGGGTGTTCCTCAAATCCCAAAACAGTCCTTTTTCAACCTGTTAGAAAAACACTGGCAATGGTAGAGAATCTCAGTTTCCAGCTTAATTTTGTCCTTTTAACAAAAGCGTTTTTTTGTCATTGCCAGAGTGTTCTCCAAGTCATTTTAAGTGTAAGTCTGGAAGATGTGTTCTAGCTTCAAGGAGGTGTGATGGACAATCGGACTGTGATGATGACAGTGATGAAGAAAAATGTAGTAAGTACAGATGATATGAATAAGTAACATTTATAAATGAGTGCTGCCTCCTAGATGATGAAGAAAGAGGATCTTTCTTGCAGTACACAAGCACATAGATGCAAATGCATAAAATTGTTTCTTTACCATTTAGGCAGCTGTGATCATTCTGGTACAAACATATGTATACAGCGGGAGAGTACATTGTGTAATTAGCTCAGAGTTTCAGTTTTGGTGGCAATGATTTAACCCTTTGAGTACTGCTGTGGAAGTACACCATAGACAGAGCTGAAGTGTGACAAACAAGTATTTTATATAGTGCCTTTCCACCGTAAACAGTAAACTAGTATAGAGCAACAGTGTGATCATTTACAGTTCATGTGCCTTTTTTATAAAGTTTGAGAACAGACAGGTTATGAGACTTGCTACTTGTCATAAACTAAGTCAAGGATTTGGGAATGAACCATCAACTTTATGGTTTATAGTCCAATGTCTCAACAGCTAGGCTACATTGTAGGAGTACCTGTGAGTCATTTTATATTAATATTTACCTAGTATTGTAATTAAAAACATTGATTTACTTCAAATTTAAATTAATATAGGCACAACCAAATTACATTTGGTTAGTTACATTAATTGCACATTTTTTTACCTAAGTTAAATATTACAGATTTTACAGATATTATAGTTTTTCATCCCCTATAATATTAGCCCTTCTGATAACTGAGCTTTTTTTTTTTAAGAAGATGCTTTGTTTGACATTGCCAGAGCAGAAATTGACCTAGACTAATAATATTATACAATAACAGCTAGTGCTTTCTGAATTCAAAATGATATACTGGATTTGTCCTCTGTTGTGTGATGTTGGCATGCAGAACTGCATCCCAGATCTCATTTGCATTATGTCTAAAATAACTTCAGCAGTGTAGAGAGATATACTATAAAACAGGACTTAATTATATTCTCAAAGGCACTGTGACTTTTTAAAGACTAGTATGAATTTCATGCACTGTAAAATGTGTTTAGTAAATTTCTTTCTGATACCAAATGAATCAATTAGCTATTATCTGTTATTTTTTAATATTAACCACCATAACTGACTAGCTTAAGTGAAATTAGTATTTCTAATGAAATGGTCCGGGACCCCACAGGACTTCTATTCAAGGGCCTGATATCCTTTACTCTAAGATAGTTATTTTATTCCCTTCCCATAGTCATAAAGTAAAGGAATGAGATGTGAAGAACAAATAAGGTCATAAATGTTATCTAGTCAACGTGGTGTTCTCTTTATGTATGGCAGCCAGACTATCTGAACATCAATTATTCCATCTCTACTCGGTTTAATTTCCCTTATAAACTGACTACCTGTCCTCCCTGTCTGTTAGCTTTTGCCTTTCATCAAGCATGACATCAATGTTCAGTGTTGCTTAGTATGATTTATGAGGCCTGATGAAGCAGGGCAATCAGTCTGTCATATGACTAGTGATCAGAGGGGTTTCCATATGGTTACCAGTCTCCCATGCACGTCCAAAACCTTACTCTACCTGTATTAGTCAGTACTAGTTTTAAGATATATTCCATTCTTTACAAAACAAAATATGCTCATCTCTGCTTGACTCTCAGAAAGAGTTCAAACCGCTTTGTGTAAGCCATTTTGTAATGGATGAAGATAGACTAATACTTCCAACTTTTCTTTAGTACAGTGGGGCAAATCTGTCTCTGTACTAAATAGGTGTTTTAGTTTAGTGGAACTTGACAAGCCCCATTTGGAACATTTTTTTTCAGCCCTTCTTTTCCATAAGACAGACACCCAGGAAAAGCTGTCAGCATTCTGCTGTGTTTGATCAAAAAGTTTCTCAAAAGTAGGTTAGAGGTTTGAAGAAATCAAAAAAGGGGAAACAACTTTGAGATGAAGTACATCTTGGCACAGAGTACTATGTATGATACAAGGGGTTTGACAACAAAGCAAAACATAATGTTTAAGGTTATATAGCAAAAACAATGAGCATTTGTTTAATTTTTGGTAAAGATAAAGATAATGCTGGAGAATTGCTTCCACAAGTACTACTACCTGGCACATTTCCCTTAGAACTATAAAACAAACAAAAGAATAAAACCAAACGATAAGTATTGCTTCAGTGTAGTATGTATATCACATACTTATACATACATATCACATATTTACCCACATATTCACTATACTCTAAACCACAGTGCTGTATCCACTTCAGGAGCCTGAAAAAAATAAATTCGACCGATTTAATGCTGACATTAAGAACTTCTCCATTGCTCCCCACCTTTCTTCTGTCAGTGAATTAGTCAGTTATTACAACAATGGGCTCCAGAACATCCTTGAGACCCATGCCCCAGTTAAATCACGAGTGATCTCTTTTGTAAAATCTGCCCCGTGGTTTACAAGTGAGCTTCGACAGATGAAAGTAGCTAGGAGAGCCCTTGAGCAGCGTTTTGTTGCAACCAGTTCAACAGTCCACAAATTAGCCTGTCGAGAACACCAAAAAAACTACTCTAGAGCACTGTCCACCGCCAGATCTCAATATTATTCAAATTTAATTAATAACAGTCCTGGAAACTCCAAACAACTTTTTTCCTTGATAATCATTTACTCAATCCTCATACCTACACCTGTAATAATTTCACAGAGGAGCAGTGTAATAATTTTACTGAATATTTCACCTCTAAGGTCCATCCGCTCCTCATTGTAAGTTTCCAGCCCTCCATCACTGGATGTTTCCATATCAAAGCCAATGGGCTGCCTCTCCCAGTTCCTCTGTACCACATTTAAAGAAGTTGAGGGCATCATCCAGAGGATGAGGCCTTCAATGTGTTCATTGGACCCTTTTCTTACTCCTCTGGTAAAAGCTCATGTATCGGATTTAACACTAGAATTACCAGAGTCTACGAAAAAACTCGTAGATCCGGCCCACCTTAAAACCGTTCTCGCCTCTCTTTTGTCTTCTAAATGTGCCAATTAAGAGGAGCAGCGAGCAGCCGGCTATTTCATCCCCCACCGTCGCAGAACGTTCACTAAGTTTTCCCAGCTCATGCCTTGTTTGATTATCTGGGAGTGACTGAACTGCTGGAGTTTTAGAATGGAAATAATAGATCGCTATTTGGAATACATGCATTTCATGCGTGTTCCGTTTCTACAGTAATCTGTGTAAACACATTGCTAAAACAGAAACTTTTTTCATATTTTAGTAATAAATGTTACAAAATGTAGGCATAAACTATAGAATCAGTGAAGCCTGAAGTCCAAACATCAAATAAAGACTTTCACAAAACGTTCAAGGATGATACAATAGCTTCCGTGGCTTAACGCTACGGTTTGCTGACTTGGAGCACAGTTTCCCTGTAGAGACCGGAGTTCGATTCCCAGCTTTAGAGAAAGTGGGTTTTTTTCCCTCAAACGGACATTAAATTTATAAATTGGTATGTACTGTAAATCGTTAAGTTTAAAATGTCAATCGCGGTTATTTCTGTTGATTAATTCATGCTTTTTTACTTAGAGTCAGAACAGGAGCCTTTTCAGCTTATTCAGCTTCTGATCTGACTCAAACAGCGCCAGTATAACTTCACAGCCGATCTGACGCTGTTCGTTTTCAAATAATATTGCATTACTTCGACGATGTTTTCTGATTGGTACTATATAAAATGATTTCTTCAAAACATCACATATATTTGTCTCTTTCTTTTTTTAAAATATGCGTTGTAGCATGCAGCAACTGGCCACCTGCATGTTCTTGCACACACTGAATAAGACCGCGCTATATGCAATCATCAGATTCAAATGTTAACAGTTATATAGCACGGAATGGAAATCAGCTGTTCTTAGCATTGCACCACGCAAGCTGTCATATCAACCGCCTACTGTAACTTGCTTTCTTTTTTCTCTTCGGTTATAGTCTTGAATAAAAGTGCACTTGTTTTGTTATACTTTTACAACAACATATGTTCCTGTGTTTGAGCGACATGGGCATGCTCAAAAAATACACGTATAATGCCACGAAAAGTGCATGCAGACACTTCAGTTCGCAAGCATTGGTACGACAATGCAGTCACAAGTACACTGCTGAGATATAGTGCATCTTTATGTGAAAACAGCAGTGTCAGATGGGGAGTGTCTGATGATTGCATATAGTGCTGAAGTTATTGCTCTTTACTATGCTTTCCTCTGCATGTCCTGGAGTACAAAAGAAACAGCATACAGCAACACGTGGGGACTGGCAATATTGGGGGGAAAAAAAACACGCGGTCGTATGTATCGTGATACACTGAAGAGCTATAGCGTGTCTTTATGTAAAAACAGCAGCGTCAGATGGGGGGTTGGTAGGGAAGGATCCTGAATGCGACTGAGACAATGAAAAGTGAATTAAAAAAAAAATAAACAAAGCTAACCTTTACAAATATCATAAATTACACCGGCTGTTACAGACTGAAATCAAATGTATCTTTTTTTTCTAAAATAGTGAAAATAAGAACACTTCTCAAAAGGGAGTTGTGCAGGATCGAACTCATTACCTTCTGATTCCCAGTCAGCAACTGATACTGTTGAGCCATGGAAACAGTGATAGCTAATGAGTGTCAATGTCACACACTAAGGCGGCTTTTTTTGGCGGTGGCTTTTTTTTGTACCTTTTGTGAAAGTGTTTCTTTGATATTTGGACTTCAGGCTTCATACATTATATAGTTTATGCCTACATTTTGTCATTTGCTTCTAGAATATAAAAATGTTTCTGTTTTAACGGTATGTGTACACAGATTACTGTAGAAATGCAACACATATGAAATGCGTGTGTTCCAAATAACAATCTATAATTTCCACAATAAAACTCCACTTCACTCCCAGATAATCAAACAAGGCATGATCTGGGAAAAGTTCATTTATGTTCTAAGTCGTTGGGGGGATGGAATAGCCGGCTGCTGGTAGCTTGTCTTTATCAGTACATTTAGATGACAAAAGACGCTGGTGGAGAGGTGAGAACGGTTTTAAGAAGCGATTTAAGGTGGGCCGGATCTACGAGTTTTTTCGTAGGCTCTGGTAATTCTAGTGTTAAGCCCTCTTATTGCTGATATCATTAATCACTCTCTCCAGAGCGGCTTAGTCACATTGGCCTTGAAAACCGCAAAAATTTGACCTCATTTAAAAAAATCCTCTTTGGATCCTGAAGTGATAGCAAACTATCGTCCAATTTCCAACCTTCCATTTTTGTCTAAGGTTTTGGAAAAGGTTGTTTTGGTTCAGCTTCAGGATCACTTCAAAAAATTCAATCTGTTTGAAAAATTTCAATCTGGTTTCCGATCTTCTCACATTACAGAGACAGCGCTGGTCAGAGTCACCAATGACCTCTTGATGGCCGCCGACTAGGGCTCTCCATCACTCCTTATCCTTCTGCATTTGATACAGTAGATCATAATATTCTCCTCCATCATCTCCACTATATAATTGGACTTTCTGGCACTGCTCTGGAGTGGTTTGAGTCCTATCTCACAGAGAGGGCTGAGTATGTGGCCCTGGGGGATGCTAAATCTCGTACTCTCACTGTCACCTGTGGGGTCCCACAAGAATCAGTCCTTGGGACAACCCTTTTCAACCTCCATATGCTACTCCTGCGTCACATCATCGGCAGGCATGGAGTTTCATTCCATTGCTATGCCGATGATACGCAGCTCTATGTGAGACTGGATTCAACCTCCCTTACACGTCCATTAACTCTTTCCTCTTGCTTGGACGTGATTGAGGCTTGGATGTCCAAGAACTTCCTTAAGCTGAACAGCACCAAAACTGAAGCTCTTTTAATTGGTAGCCCCCATCAACTTCGTTCCTCCGTAAATTGTATTTCCTTTTCTGACCATACCATTGCCCTCTACCCTTCAGTTACAAATTTGGGTGTCAAGTTAGACTCCCATCTGTCATTTGATACACATGTCCATCACCTTTGTAAAATTGCATTCCTTCATCTCTGAAATATAGCCAAACTCTGTCCTTGCCTCTCCCTCTGTGATGCTGAAAAGTTGGTTCATGCCTTTGTCTCCTCCGGGCTGGACTATTGTAATGCACTTCTCATCGGGATACCCAACAAGAGCCTTCAAAAGCTACAACAAATTCAAAATAGTGCTGCAAGGATCCTGATGAGGGTGCAGAAATATGAACACATTTCACTTCATTGGCTCCCTATTCACCTCCGTATTGAATACAAACTTTGTCTGCTTACTCACCAGTGTATCCATGGAAATGCTCCAGTAGATCTTAAGGAACTCCTTATATTACAATCCACTACAAGAAACCTCCATTTTGCAAATACCTACCGCCTTCACCCCCTATGACCAAACTTCGTACAATGGGTGATCGAGCCTTTGCAGCCGCTGCTCCACGGCTCTGGAATGCCATACCAGAGAGCCTGAGGACACAGCAGATTGTGGGCTGTTTTAAAAAGCAGCTAAAGACTTTTCTATTTAGGAAAGCTTATTAACAAGAATGCTACTAATTATTGTTGTTGTATATCTGTTTTTAACTTGCTTTGCCTTTGTTTAAACTTTTTATGTAGCACTTTGAGATTTTCTACAAATGTAAAGTGCCCTATAAATAAAATGTATTATTATTATTATCAGTTATTTTTCTGTTGATTCTACACTGCACTTCATGAATGCTTCATGCTGTAGCATTCACCCAATAGCTGTTTGTGATTTTCCAGATACCATTACATTTCTATTAAAAAGCCTTTACAACACATTATATTGGTTAAATTTAGTTGATCATCTTTCAGTTCAGTCTGCTAAAAAACTGAAGTTTGGGGAAATTCATCTTTCAGCAGGATAATGATTCTAAGCATTTGTGATTGCAAAATATAAAAAAGGTGAATGAAATCAGAGAAATGGTCAATGGTCTGAATACTTAAGCAAGGCACTATGTGTATACATACCTATAAGCAATATTTCCAAAATTTAAAGTAAATACAAAATTGAACCATACATTTGTCATTAAAGTAAAAAATACTTTTTTCGTACAAAGCAGAGGTGAAATGATAGACAGAGGTTCCTATTTACTGAAGCACTAATTCTCTCCAGTGAAATTAAAACTTAAAGGCCTACATCAGAATTAGACCCTACCTTACATTGATGCCCTGCTCTTTTTGTTACTAGGTTGTCAGGAGCAAGGACTCTGGGAATGTCCATCAAACAATGTCTGCATCAAACATACAATGATATGTGATGGATTTCCTGATTGTCCTGACCTTGCAGATGAAAAGAACTGCTGTAAGTGATTGTCTCTCCTTTAGCCTGCACAGGAACAGTGAAAGAATCTCACACGTGAAGTGTTTGGTAACACTTTTCTCAAATAAAACAGACATGTTTAAAGCTCTGTAAATTCCACGAAAAAGAGAAATAACTGAGGCATGATAAATAATGACCACTTCTGCTTGCTATAATATATCTTTCTTTTGCGGAAATTCTTTTACTGGAGATCTAATGAGAAAAAGCAGAAAAAAGAAAAAAAAAAAAAAAAAAGCCTTAAAGGTCACATTCTCCCTTAATTAAATATTAAAAGAAAATACACTGTGGGAATGTCAGCTCACATGATATTTACAACTGTGTGCTTTATTTCATTTGCTTCATTTAGATTAGATTATTAAAAAATTGTTTTTAATATTTAGAATATTTTGAAATGCTTTATAATATTTATGTATTAGTAAAATCAGTAGTATGTCAAACATTCTTATTGAAAGGCCAGTCATAGACATATTTTGTAGTGCCACTATACTCTATCACCATCTACTGGACTTACTAGCAAAATACAGAGTTTATGTACTTAAACACTGCCTGCCTAATAAGTTAAATAATGTGATTATATAAGCTATTATTTTAGAATTTATTGTATTTCATTGTAGCTTCCTGTAAATACAATGAACATGTATGCAACAATCATGAATGTGTCAATCGCAGTTTGTGGTGTGATGGAAAAATAGACTGCTCTGATAGCTCCGATGAATGGGATTGTGGTAAGTTCTATTTTTACTGCCTAGTATCTTTGTATCTAAAAGACATAAGCATGTACAGAATTTCTTTATTATGGCTGAACACTTTTTGGTGGTATAGTCTGCCTGGGCATCCAAAGGTTTCCTTTTTTGAGAATCAGACAGTAAAGGAATTTAATTTATACAGCAACAAAAAGAAATTTGGTCCCTTTATATGGACTTCATGATTTCATTGCTGTAAGAATTTTCATGATTGATGATCAATAAGATGACCACCCAGGTGGATGCCATAATAATGTAGGATTTTAAAAAGAAATTTTCTAACTTGGTTAATTATCAATTTACTTTCAGCAATAACAGTAATTAATCCAATAATTTGGCAAGTCTCCTACTTTATTTACCTTACCTTTCTCTATCGTACGAGGGCTCTCCAGCCTTTAGACTTATATCAAGGTAACTGAGACCCACTCGATTAAGTAAACAGAATAATAAAATTTATTAATAAACACAAGGATTATAGAAATGTGATAACTGCATATATATTTTGACTTATAAGACTGGGTGCAGACAGACCAGACAAATAATCATATAACATATAGGCTGACTGTTTACTGGTATTTAGAGCTCTGCTATATCTTGGCATAGATAAATAGTTTAACGATACCAAGTCTTGATGATGATGTCCGATGTTGTGTGACGTTGATGCTTTGTTGTTGCACCAGGTTCAAGTAGAAGATTCTTCATGCGTTGGAGTACTATCTTTCTCTTTGCCACATGTCAGTGCTGTGCTGCTGCTTCCTCAGCTTGCTTTCTGCTCTTAAGCCCTTTGCTGTGTTATCTGCATCTTAGTTAAAGCATTACTCTTTCTGGCACTAGAGTGTAGATACTGAAGTTCCCTTCTTGAAGTGATGGCTGCTTCATAACCTTCAGAGTGGCTCACTGTTTAGTTTGGCAAAGTGGATCTCAGCTCTCAGGTTCACAAAGAGAAGAGCTTGTTAGGTTCAGCTCTCCAAGAGAGCGGATCATAACGTTTAGGGTCATTTAGCATATTTTCCATTCCCAGAGGGTGCCCAGTGAGAATCCCCAGGGAGTTCAGTGAGTGTCCAGTGAATATCCCAGAGAAATTCTTCAAGATGGTGCAGAGTTTTAAAGGCAGTTGAACCTTCGCCTGATTTAATTAAAGACACTTCCAGTTACAAAATCAGTGTCTTTTAATAGGTGAGTTCTTCTGTTCATTTCAGTTGTCATAGGTCTTTGACCTTGCTTGAGTCCATTTCGCAGCTTCTGACTTAATAGGTCTACAAAGGGGCCCCCGGAGAGATGTCAGTGCCACTCTGATTTACACCTTTGTTATCAGATGAAGTCCGGACAGATCCTGGTACAAGTTAGAGTTCAGTCACTTATTTGGGAATGCAAATGCAAATGCAGCTGGACCCCTACATCTCAGTTAAGTCTGCTTTCTTAACAGGCCTGGTGTGCCACGAAAGCCTAGCAGAATGGGCAATGCCAACTTTGTCCTACATTTTTCTCTGCAGATTCACAATATTACTTTCAAACACTCAGTTTTCAGTCCCAAATAGAGTGGAGGAGAAAAAAATGATTGAAAAGGGCACTTAGTACCCCTTTCAGTCTTGGTTATTATTTTCACCACTTGCGCCCATACATGCTGACCTTTAGTAGATTATATAAAAGGCAACATTGTATCATACATTGAACATATATAAAATTGCACTGTTCATGCATTAATGTAAGAATTACTTTCTATTGTTAACTTTTTAATTATTATTTTTAAAAATCTGAAATAATATGTCTTTGTTCAACTTATTCAGATTATGCCTGTTTTACAACTATTGAATCATAAACATAATTTTTTCATTCATTACATATTCCTTGGCGGCACGGTGGTGCAGTGGGTAGCGCTGCAGCCTCGCAGTTGGGAGATCTGGGGACCTGGGTTCGCTTCCCGGGTCCTCCCTGCGTGGAGTTTGCATGTTCTCCCCGTGTCTGCGTGGGTTTCCTCCGGGCGCTCCGGTTTCCTCCCACAGTCCAAAGACATGCAGGTTAGGTGGATTGGCGATTCTAAATTGGCCCTAGTGTGTGCTTGGTGTGTGGGTGTGTTTGTGTGTGTCCTGCGGTGCGTTGGCACCCTGCCCAGGATTGCTTCCTGCCTTGTGCCCTGTGTTGGCTGGGATTGGCTCCAGCAGACCCCGTGACCCTGTGTTCGGATTCAGCGGGTTGGAAAATGGATGGATGGATGGATGGACATATTCCTTTGTTTTTACATTCACATCTCAAAGAATGCAAAATGGGTTACTGGCACTTCATCTGATCCAGTGTGAATTAGTTTGTGCAAGAGTGTGTCTGAGGTTGGTTACCAGCTTGTGCCTGATGCTGTTGAGGCAGACATCTACTCCCTGAAATGTATAAAGTAAACTCTAATGAGAGATCCTTTTAATATACATACCTGGTAATCTATATTATGTAATACTTGTATTTATCAGATACAAGTTACCCTCTATCTTCTTGAACCCCCCAACTCCTACTGTAGTGTGCTTCCCACATGACAAAAACATGCAGATTACACGGAATGGTGACTCTACATTAACCCAAAGTGAATGGGGGTACCTTGTTTCTTTTTCGAGTATGTCCTGTGACAGGCTGGCCCTGTTTCCAATGTTGGCTGATGTATTGTACTCTAGGATAGACACTGGCACTCTGTGTCTCTGACCTGGATAGCGGGTTAAAAATTAATGGAACAATGGTAGTTTCTGCAGTTTGTATGTGGTTACTTAATGTTGCCGCTGCTTTGTAGGTTCAAATACAATACGTGGTTACTATCTTTTTGGTACTGTGTATGTTTTTTCTATATCTGCATATTTTTTTTTTTCTTATGATAATTCAGTTTTCTTCCCACATCTTCAAAGACCTTCATGTTAGGTTTTAATTCAAAATACTCCCCATATACGATAAGTGTCAGAGTAATCATGTGTATCAGTAGACCTTGCAGTCTTCCAGAGCCCATGCTGCTTTCAGGCATATTATTATTGCTTATTAATTATAATGTCTTAAGTGTGCTAATTATATATTAAAGCTGTTTTTTGCCTCTTTTACTCCAGCAAAGCATGTGCAGTAAAGCATGTGCTGGTGAGTGTTCCCCACCAGTATTTTAGTTTTCTTGTAATTCTTTCTGACCAATAGAGGTGGAATTAAAAGAGAAAGAAGTAAAAGAGAAAGAAAAATTGCCGCATGTACAACTTGTTTTGTTATATTGTCCCCCAGGTATTCTGTCTTCGTACAACATCCATCCATGTTTTCTATACTTCCCTTATTTTTCTATAACCAAGTCCTGGAACCTGTGCCAAGAGAAGCACCAACCCTGACTACTATCCATCAGTTATACCCAAAATGTATGCATGTACTGTATGTCTGTGGACTGTGAAAGAAATCAAAATTCCTCAAGGAAACCAACACAACCGGGGCAGAACATGCAAACTCACAAAGAAATACCATCAAGCAAAACAAAGCGCTGCTGACTCTTTGAACATTATGCTTTATTAATTGTAATGAGAAATTTGATGTTATATTTACCAACAATGTATCAACTGAATTTTCTAACCCTAATCCTAACTTTTTTTTAATTATACATCTTTTAGTATTTTTGTTCTGTCCTCATCTAGAACCATAAAAAGAAAAAGTAAAATGATATTGTCAAACATTGAAAACATTTTTGTTTTGCATGCCAGACGGTTTCAAATAATTTGTGTAATGTAAGTAACTGTGCTGTTTCATGAGTTTTTCCTTAAAACCTAACATTTTATTTCTGCAGTGACCCTGTCAAAAACAACTCCTTCCCTGCTGACAGTTCATAAGTTTGCCACAGAATTTCATGTATGTGCTGACGAGTGGCAGGATGACCTGAGTGCACTAGCATGTCAGCAGATGGGTTTACGGTAAGGTCAGTAGGTTTTTGGGAGTTGCTGAAGAAACAAGTGCATAAGTACAGGCTCTAAGAGCAGATCCCACTGATCCCTTAGCTTATTCCCACTTAAATAAGTGATAAATGGAAATAGAGACATATTTATACTTTATTTCTTCAGTGACAGAAGGCAGCAATGTCAGTTAGATGTTTATGAGTTAACTACTAAAAGATAACCACAGGGCCTGTATCTAAAACCTAACAGAAAACGAATTGACTTTGATACGCAGTTAGTCGCACCCTTTGCGCTTCCTTTCCCCCTTTTCATGATACAGTAGTTGTTAGACTTAAATTAATATCTACATAATTCCCTACAGTATTTGTTCATCTACATATTTAACAAATTGTTTTTGTCACTGCTCAGGACTTTATAGTGTATCCTTGCAGAAGCCAAGAATGGGTGTTACACTGGGAGTCAGAAATGCACGTAATTACCTGTACTGAGTAGATTTGCGTTTAATTAATGTAAATAAACTAAAAAAAAAAATGTATGTATTTGAACACTTACGTACAACTAGCACATAAAATGGTCCTGTCCAGATCTAAAGAGTGAGACTTTTGCTTGCACTGAGACAGCAGTATTTGGCTTTATATCAATCTGCTGTCCTTTATTCATTCAATTTTGTCCATTCTCATGAAAACTGAAACTTTAATCTTTCTAGTATTTGTTGTATATATTTGGTCATGAACAATCTTTAACAATTACTAATGGCGGATGCTTAAGAAATCTTTGTTAAATATATGATTTTCTGATTGAAGCCTGCTGATTGTCATGAGCATGTGCTTTTGTGTTTTAATTCCTCATAAATAAGGGATCTGTTGAGCCTCTTATTAGATTCTTCACTTTGGAAGTCACTTTAAATAATTATAAAAAATCCATTAGTAATCAGGAACATGAGAGTATTGACAGCAGTGATTAGTCTTACTGTTAGATAAAGATGCAACATGTTACCTGTCTACAAAAATAATAATTGAGTATAGTATACGTTGTTATATGAGTGACATGTTTTGTTGGTACTTGTCTAGATTAAGATGGTAGTCATTTTAAAATCTAGCATTATAAAAATCACACAGATTTTTACTTCTTTAATTTGTATTTTATTTTCCTGGGACTTACCTCTAGCTGTTAGCTTATTTTTGACTTCCAAGATCACCACAACAACATATTTATAAATGTTAATACAAAACGAATGCACTAAACATTGACTATACATTATTATAATTAAGAAGTTTAATTCATCTGCTCAAAACGTGAAGATAAAATGGCGATAATGCAGTTTGCCTGATACACGAGCAAAGAATGATTTACAGAAAAGACAACTATGAAGGCTGTTTGTACCTTGTCAGTATAAGAGCAGAGGCCATGTGAATGGACAAACAAGGGCTTATGCTGTGCAGACATTGCACTTGTAGTGTGATGTGAATTTGTGACTAGTGTAGTTATTGGACTACTGACAAAGTTTTAAGTATTTTCAGGGCACAATTTACTGTAAGTAGGTGAAAGTGTGTTTTGCAATAGTACAATAAGTCATTGAAGTTGTTATCTGCCGCTTGTCCACTCTTGCAATATGCAATAGAACAACAAACATTTTCTGAAACTTTGCTTAGAAGGAGCCATTTTGCTAGGGAGGCAGAAGGGCACATTATAAAATCCCTGGATGGCCTCTTACTGTGTTTTATCTTTAGATATTGTGCTGCATGAATTGACATCCCAGGTAAAAACAAACCATTTGAAAACAGCAGAACTAACCCTACCAGTTCTAAACTCTTCCTCTTTTGATCATCGCTCCATTTTTTTCACGCTCATCACTGCCAAGAATTATGGGAAGAGTTAGCATAAATACATTTAGAAAACACACTGGTGTATTGCTGATTTTATTTAATGTTCAGAAGAAATAATTGAAAATCATATGAAGGTGCTGAACATCACAATATTGGCTTATGTGTATTGATATCTATTAAACGTCAAATTAAATCAGAAATTCAATATATAGCCCACCCTTAGTTTTAATGTGCAAATTTATTTTCTTTGGCTGCATTTTTGCATTTGCCCCAATTTATCTGTGACACTGATTTAGCCTAATGAACGCTTAAAAAATCAAATCATACAGTCACTTACAAAATCATCATTTCAAAATGTGCATGTGTGTTGAAAATCATCAACTCACTGATAGAGTGATTATTTCAACAGAGTTTATAGGGATTGTATAAATGTCAATGATTAGTGAAAAAAACTGTAATATAGTAGAATGTAATGCCTGTTGACTTGAGTTTTTATTAGATTCTACACTTGAATTAAAATCTCTAGTTTCCTTATCTGCTTGTTTTGTTTGCCTGAATAGCCAATAGCCATATATAATGACAAAGTTCCATAGCTTCAACTGTAATTATGTAAAAAAAGAAAGTTCAAAATATAACCATGAGCATGTGCATGAAAATACAGTGATACCTTGAGATACGAGTTTAATTCGTTCCATGACCGAGCCCGTAAGTCAAAATGCTTGTATCTCAAATTAATTTAATTTTTGAAATTAATTGAAATGAGATTAATTCGTGCCAGCCCCCAAAAAACCACCCCAATTTTTTGTTAAATGTTTTCAACATAAGAAAAATGTATTTATAATGAACAAATATTGTATACAAACAAAATAAAACCTAATACATAAAAGAGAATCTAAAGAAATAAACAGACGTTGGCAAAGCCGATTAGCGTATTGTAATGTTTTTTTCTTTCACTTCACTTTTGCTTAACTTAATTTTCTTCTTCACTAGTTTTTTTCTTTTTTGCCACGCTTTCTTCACTTTCATTCGCAGGGCGTTTCAATAGAAACCTGTCCAAGGAGCTTTGTTTAGTCCTCCCCTTTAAAATGTTTCTGAAATGAGTTAGGCAAGTGTCATTAAATAACGCGGCTGCACGTTCAGTTTCTTTTCAATAAAGTCAGGTGTTAGGCAAATGTCATTAAATAGCGCGGCTGCACGTTCAGTTTCTTATCAATAAAGTCAGGCGTTAGGCAAGTGTCATTAAATAGCGCCACTGTATGATCGGTTGTAATTTTTTCAGGGTGTTTCTTTTCTTTTAAGTTCAAAACTTTTTCTCACATTGCAAACACTTCCTTTATCTCACTTTAAGAGATAACCTCCTCCACGATACCGATTAATTGCAGAACCTCCATATGTTGCTGCGTATGTAGTTCCGTCAATTCCTCTGTCGCCAGTTCCTAGGAATGTGTGGGGACAAGCTCTTTGATGGCTGGTATTTCGAATTTTGGCTCGTAACTCAAGACAAAAAATCGAACTAGTGATGGCTCGTATCTCAAAAAACTCGTACATTGGGGCACTCGTATCTCAAGGTATCACTGTACAAGAGACTGGAACTTTTAAAATTAAATGATTGACAATGGATATTTTTGGATTTCTGTTTAACTACAATAAATGAAACTCATTATTTTCATTATTTACATTGGTGTGAAAAAAACAATACCCCTCAGTAAAAGTCTTTGAAGGTTTTTCTTCCTTCATCCTACATATTTAATTAAATATGCAGGTAAGGGGCCAGTGGCATGACAAACTGATTATAAAACTGTCCACAGTCTATCGGTGTCCCAGTTATTTCAGTTAGCTCAAAAAACAAATCCAGACTCATTTGAAATTGCATTGCAATGTTTTTGCACGATTGGAATACAAAGTTGCAGGAAAAAGGACTTAATCACTCAGATAATTATCAGTTTTGCCTTTCATCAGTGCTATTAACCAAAATTATTAATAAGACAACTCAGTAAGGAAATGCTAAGTTAAATGAAGGTTGGAGTAAGCACACCTTGCTTCTGGTTTTTATAGTTTGATCACTAGCAGTACCTTGTTAAGATATATAATATCATATGCACTTCTCTGATCGAGTGGTTTTGTTTAATAAAATTCTAGCATTTGTGAAACTTGATCTATGTGCTCTTAACCCATATTGACCATTTGTTAATATACACTATACACTGTGCTTTCATTAATTTTTCCACCAGATACAGTATGTTAAGCTAACTGATTTAAAATTATTAATTGACACAATTACTTATTTTATGTAATGATAAGTAATCAGTTTTTCAGTAATCAAATCTATACAGTAAATGTACCATATTAATTGTATTTACCTTGATGATTTCATTTTTACAGGGGGATTCCTATCACTCAGATGGTCCATGAACCAAATGGACGTAAGAAGTGGTTGCATTTGGACTCTAACTGGAGACACCAAAATGTTTCTGCATTGCAAATGCTATTAGTCAAAGGGTATGAAAAGGCATTCAGAGACCTAAAGTCTGTGTTTCTGTCTTACAAAAAAAAAAAAAATTAAATATACAGGGGTGGGCAAAGGTAAGTTTACAGTTCTTCGTATGGAAAAAGACATGCAGGGTATGGTTTTTACAATAGCTTTATTAACTCAATAGCTTTCAGAAGAAGAAGACAAATAATACAAATAAATAATACAATAATTAATAAATAAATAATATAAAAGAATAAAGTTTTTTGCATAATTAACCACTGTAAACCTGCTTTTGCCCACTCCATGTATATAAAGGCTCATAGTAAACTTCTTAAATAAGGGCAGCACTGAATATGATCAAGGTGTTTCATTAAAATATATATAGTCCTTTGCTTGGTGGAGGGCTAGAGTATGTCACAAAGTATCCATCCATTCATCTATTTCCTAACATGCTTATCCAGTTCAGGGCAACAGGGATCACAAAGCATACATTTTTGTTACAAAGTGAGATTCCCAGAAAGATCGATTTAGCCTCTTAAATTGATTTTTATTTTTTAACATTTCAAGCGTTTAAGCTTGTTTCTCTATTTTAGTTGCTTTAGTTTTGTAACTTACCCTTTCAAATACTTTCAGAATCTCAGCTAAGATTCAGGTAAAAGTTTGGGTAACGGTAAGTTATAATAGAAATCAAATAAAAGCTTCTTTTTATTCTGAAACAGAAGAAACAGCAAAATGTATTAAAAATACGAAGTGCAACTGTAAATTAGACAGATGGCATATTGCACATTCAGCCTGTAAAAACAAAGTAATCATTTTATTTTCAGAAAATATGCACTGTAGTCATTAATTTATTTTTAAACAAGCAAAATGAAAATTTACATTTTTGTGTGAAAATACAATCTTAAATGGGCACAACACATATAAAATATAAGCAAGATGCAGTTTTTATTAATAATACGTAAAATGAAATATGCCCAGCTGTTTAATTGTCCTTTCCATACTGCTAGCATGGGTGTAGACAGCTCTAACAGCTTCAAACAAACTCATATTACTAAAGTGAAAAGCTTTGAAACTCTAAAATGCTTTTAAGAAATTATAAAGAAAAGACAGAGTTAGGTGAAACCTGAAACTGTTTTTATTTGAACACCTTTATAAAAAAAAACATATACATTTCATGTAAAGAAAATCAGCATTTCCATAGACAGATGATCAGTAAGGAGTTAGCGATGAATACGAGTTTTGGGAAGGAATAGGGAGTGCTGTGATGAAAGAATTCATCCATTTTCCCACCCGCTGAAACCAAACACAGGGGTCTGCTGGAGCCAATCCCAGCCAACACAGGGCACGAACCAATCCCAGGCAGGGTGCCAACCCACTGCAGGACACACACCAAGCAAACACCAGGGCCAATTTAGAATTGCCACTCGACCTAACCTGCATGTCTTTGGACTGTGGGAGGAAACCAGAGCGCCTGGAGGAAACCCACGCAGACACAGGAAGAACATGCAAACTCCACGCAGGGAGGACCCGGGAAGCGAACCCAGGTCTCCTAACTACGAGGGAGCAGCGCTACCACTGTGCCACTGTGCTGCCTGATGAAAGAATGACACTTTAAATTAGTTCTGTAAGAATAATTAATTAATAACAAGTTATTTAGGTGTTCACAGTACAAGCTGAGAACAGAATATTGCATACTACTACCACAAGTAAGCAAATCAGGTTTTAGAGCAGCAGGGCAGTAAATATGGAATAGTGTTTAAGGCTTTGGACATCAACTCTAATATTGTGGCTTCAAACCCCGCTACTGACACTGTGTGACCACAAGCAAGTCACTTCACCTCCCTGTGCTTCAACTGAATAAACAAAACAAATGTAACCAATCATATCTCAAATGTTCTAAGTTGCCTTGGATAAAGACATCAACCAAACATGTACATATTCATAAGAAAAAGGGCCAACAGTCTGTGAAGATTTCATAACAAAGAGTAAAAAGAAATTCTACTTTTTCCTGATGAATGCTGTTTCAATTTAGTATTAAAATCTGTTTTAAATACAAAGTCAGTATGGTATTAGTAGATTAAACTGAATATGTGGTCACACTGCCCATATTTATTAACATGAAATGGCATTTTGCAGATGTAAAACGTCTAAATCCAAAAATTGAATTGTTATGTTTGAGTTTATGCAATCTGTTTATGCAGAGCACAGTTATGGAAAACCCAGACCAAGTTCTATTTCCTTTTTACATATTTACTTTCTTTTTACTCAGTCATACAGAGAAGTCCCAAAGTAGTAAAATTATATAAAATGAAATGGAAAATAAAGGAAAAACACACAATTTTGCAAAAGAAGAGTGTAGCTTTACAACTGACTATTTTGAGTGTAGACTAATATTACCAAATAGTTAGCTTCATTGGTTGCTCACCATTTTGCTCCTCATGTTTTGTGACTTATGTTAACATCTTCATCTCACATTAGTGCATCCACCCAAGTCTACTATACATTAGCAGTCACTTTGTGTCTTATGCATTGTGCTTCTCTTTGTACAAGTCAATACACTTGATTTGAGCATTCATAGATTTCATACTCTTTCTCTGTAAGTTTATCATTCGTTTGCTCAGAGGTTGATGTGCTTGCTGCTTCCTGAGCAGCTCTTCTTTCCTCCACCCTAGCGGCCCGCTTCTTCTCTTCTTTCGTCTGTATCTTTTCACGTTAAAACTGATTAAGTCAGTGTTTGTGTTGAAATTACTTAGTACATTTTCTTTAATTTTTCACTTAAGCTGGCATTTAACTCTTCATTCTGCCTCAAGAATGATTTAAGATATGAAGAGATAGGGGAAGTGATGGCGAAGGTGGTAGGGAATGAGAACAGCGCCTGTACACATGCGCCGCACAGCTGCCCTACTGGCCGCTGCCGAAAGTTGATTCTACAATAAAATAAAAATAAAAAGAGAAATAACCTTGGAGGTCAGTCATCACCTCGAAGCGGATAGTAGACGTCACATAGTATATGTGTACCAAATTTCAGGTCAATAGTTCAAACGGTTTGTGAACTACAGGTGATTTAAAATCCTGGACAGGCAAACGAACAGCCACGGTAGCA
Organism: Erpetoichthys calabaricus; assembly: GCF_900747795.2. Classification (NCBI taxonomy): domain Eukaryota; kingdom Metazoa; phylum Chordata; class Cladistia; order Polypteriformes; family Polypteridae; genus Erpetoichthys; species Erpetoichthys calabaricus. Next base: position 106,345,127 of record NC_041398.2, read on the forward strand.
CATTATATAAGAAGATAGTGGAAAATGACTGCAGTCAACAACAATGCCGAGCCAAGCCCTTATCAAACCAACTAAGAGACATGCTGCTCTGTTTGATGAAGGAAATAATGCTTTAATGCATGAACAATGGTATTTGAGAATAGACAGTCACATGTTTTGGATTTTCTGGATTTTGGACATTTTACAGTATTTACAAGGACAGAGAGTGCATACAAATGCATCTTACTGTATTATATATGACAAAGATATCACAAACCATTTTTTCCAGTATTTCTTCTGCTGCATTGTTAACTGACACTGTGGAATATTTTCATATTTAAAATAAATACAATAGCATGCTATTTATTAGTCCAGCTTCCACACTTCTGGCTAAAACTCAATGAAAATTTAATATTACCGAGTTACCTTAAAATAACTGATGACTGCTTCACCAGGGTCTCAGTAAGTGATACAAGCGTACCCAGCAAAAGGAAGAATCATCAGTTAATCAGTGGATGACTGATTGGTGGCACAATCTACAGGCTATACTTGTAGATCAGTACAGACTCTACTGTATTAAACAAAACAGGTACAAATTATAATTTTTACTTTTGTTTCTTCCCACAGGCAACCCTGTCATAGTCGGAGCAAAGTGTCAATTGTCTGTGAGAAGGAAGGTATGCTGATTTTATTTTTCTTTCTTGCATCTGGCTGCCTTGTTGAACAAAACAGGCGACAAAAAAATTTTTCATTGTAGTAACTTTAAACATTTTAAAAAGAACTGATAAAATATCAAAGCTGATTATGAAACATCTTTATTTGCTTTGATGTTCCTTAAAAGCCTACAAAATGGAAATAATGTAATAACTATCCATCCATCCATTGTCCAACCCGCTGAATCCGAACACAGGGTCACGGGGGTCTGCTGGAGTCAATCCCAGCCAACACAGGGCACAAGGCAGGAAACAATCCCGGGCAGGGTGCCAACCCACCGCAGATGTAATAACTATCTTGCCCATTTAGATCTATATCTTATTATTAATGTGTATATAGTATGTGAGAAATGTGCACTGTTTCTATACTGTTAACATGGCCTTTAAAAAGAAAGAAAACAAAACTATTTTTCTTTTGGAAGCCATTATTTTGCTTTAATATAAACTGTAGTGGAACAGTGAGTCTCAATGCTGGCAGCTCCAGACACCAACCTAGGTTTGATTCCCCTCAGTGACTGGGCGATTTTTGTACTTTTCCACTATCTTGGTGTGGGCCTCCTCCAAATATTCCAGTTTCTTCCTAAATCTCATATACATGCAAGTTTGGCTGACTGGGACCTCTGAATTATCCTGGTATGAGTGAGTGTGCCCTCTGCCAGTCCAGCAATGCCCAATGTTGTTTCCTGCGTTGTGCTTCATGCAGGTACAGGCTGTGCTTCTCGTGACCTGTACTGAACTAAGGGGGTTCATAAAATGAATGGAAAGAAACAATTTCTGCATGTTTTTGACAATAGGACCCTGAAACAGTCAGCCAAAGTATGCAATGCTTTCATTATTTAAGAATGTGAATGTTCATAATATCAGTAGTACATACTGTATAAATAAATATAAGCAGCAATGACCTTTGACACAAGCGTCACAGATAAACCACTTCATTAAAGAATAAGGGAAAGGTTCATTTCAGTGTAAAATCTGAACAGTGCTGAAAATGTATTGCTAATTTGTGCTGGTGGTAGTGTGTTGAAGACAAATAATATTACAACTTATAGAGAAACTTGCAAAGCATTTTAGTCACAAATTGTCTTAGAATTATTAATTACAATAACACGTTTCAAAATAAAAAGGGACAATATAAGATATTTTTGTCTAAATACATCAAACCAATTTGTGAACCACATCTCCACAAAGGCAGGAAAGCATCAGACTGTGTCCTTCACTGGAATTCCTAACAGTGTAATGACCTATTACCTTATCCATATTTCTCCTCAGATCTGCAGTGGACTGGGGATTGTTCCCACCTTGGTTATGCTAAGATTTTGATTTATTTTATTTAATATTTCAAAGTCTGTGTACATTTTGCTTATATTTACATCACACACACATATGACATGATTTGCACTCACCACATCACAACAATATACACATACAAAATGTAATGTTACTCTTTGACGCAGGTAACTATATCGAGGACAGCGTGTATATAAAATGTTTTCTACATACAGTGTAGAACAATCTTAACAATCTGTGTTTAATGCGGATCTTGTTTTGAACCAGGACTGTGATTATATTAGGCTATCAAAATTGACATCGCTATTTGAATATAATTTGAATCTATATTTAAAAATTCTTATTCGAATTGACACGCACGCACACACACACACACACACACGCACACACACATACCCATACACCAAGCACACACTATGGACAATTTAGGATCTCAAATGCACCTAACCTGCATGTCTTTGGACTGTGGGAGGAAACCCATGCAGACACAGGGAGAACATGCAAACTCCACGCAGGGAGGACCCGGGAAGTGAATCCAGGTCTCCTAACTGCGAGGCAGCAGCGCCATTGTGCCCATTTCATTGTGAAAAAACAAATTAACAACAAAACTTGCAGCCACTGCAGCCCTCTATACGTCTGTTCCAGAAGGAGAGACCCTGGATCTCAATAAGAATCCAGCCTTGCTGTAACATGATTTCGCACCAGTGGAATATTTGGTGCCGGAACATAAGAGTTCAGTCAGCTCATGCAATCCCAGATAGGTCACAGCAAACTTTACAAGCCCTCAGAAGTGGAGCACTAAGTGGCCTAGCAACCACTGACTACAAGCATGAGAAACTCAGGGCAACAACCTTCAGGTCAGCAACCCAGACAGTGCAATATATGAAGATTATTGGCACTTTTTCAATAAAGGCTCAATAAACTAGCAGTAGCCCAGGAAAATGGGATGGAGTGGAGGAATATTACTGACTGAGTGAATGCGAAAAACAACTAATCAGTGAAATTAGCATAAACTGTGTGTGGTAAATTATTGCATTGAGCAAAACATACCTCTGGCAATATTACCTCAATTGAACCATTATATGAACTCAAGCAAACACTGCATTCTATTCTTGCAATATAAATGAAATAAAAAAAACAATGGACAATGCCCAGGATTTGCCTTGATGTCAGCTTAAAGCCATGATAGCAGGGTAGCAGATGCTGGTCTTTAGTTGGGCACATTCATTCATACACCGATACAAACTCACCCTGGACCCAACAACACTGTTCCAGAGATGACGATTCTTTATTTTTACCTCAGTTTTAAAATTATGTATGGAATTTTTAGAAGACCTGCACCATGTTATTCTTCTGTACATGATGAAATATAGGCATTCATGTGTGATGAAAAACAAATGTAATTTATGAGTTTATAGGTGAATAAGGAACATTTTGAAATTTGCTACAAATGTAGCTGAAAATCAGCTGTCAGTCTTATAAACTGGAATTAGAATGAATGTCAGACATAGGGTTATGTGGTATACCGATACTGGTAAACCACTGAAAAACCCAAATTTCAAAATGGTACAGTGCTAGTATTTCTAAATTTTCAGTACTGGAACTAAATGCCAGCTTTCCTCTGAAACCCATCCTCTGCATTTGTGGAAAGGCATCCATTTTGTAGACTTCAATAAACAACAGTGCAAATTCCACTATGATCAGAATTACACAGGGTAATTGATTGATATGATCAACCCCTAAACGCCCCCCCCACCCCCTTACCCCGACCATATTGCTTTGATGCAATTGGGACTTCACAAGGAAAATATTGTTTCAATGTGATCTTGACTTCACAAGGGACCACCCCTTCAATGCGATCACGTCTTCACAGCTTCAAAAGGAAAGCAATTCATAGAGAGAGGCATGATGTTGTTACAAAACATGGAGGCTGGTGTTAGACGGGGGGGTTTGGAGTTATCCATTTTTTGCTGCATAACTGTTTTGGTACCGGTGCTGAGGTCTGAATGCTGGTACCAATACTGAAGTCAAAATTGTAATACCAATCCAACACTTTTCATAGGCCTATATAAACTTAATAGAAATTCCAGCTTTTGCTTGCTTGTGTAAAGAATTTCAATAAAGCATGTCAGATATTCTTCACCTTAATATTTAAATTAAAAAGAATGGCTACCATAAAATGCTCTGGTTACATTAGTTTGCACACCCTTTATAATTTTGTATTTGGTGTTTAGTGGGCATTTTAACTATATACTGTATCTATATAAACCACTTTCTGTTCTTTCCTTAATGGAAGCTTGGTAAAAGCGGTTTTGCTGAAATTCAAGGAAAATACTATTTAAGTTAGCACTCTCACCAAATTGTCAAGCATATTTAAGCAATCATTGATACCCACAATAAATAAAGATATGTGAAAAAGTGCTGAAGACAGAGTATGTCAAACTTGCAAACATGAATTGTCTGAAAAACAAAAGACAAGATTAGAAAGAGAACCTGCAGAAAAAAGTATGAGAAGAGTAAATGTTACTAATGTAGAAGTGTGTGGTAGAAGGGAAGTGAAGTAGCAGCAATTAAATTACAAAGTGTAAATGATCCATCCATCCATTGTCCAACCCGCTGAATCCGAACACAGGGTCACGGGGGTCTGCTGGAGCCAATCCCAGCCAACACAGGGCACAAGGCAGGAACCAATCCCGGGCAGGGTGCCAACCCACCGCAGAAGTGTAAATGATGATTAGTCTATATACTATACACAGAATTCCCTGTCAATTTCTGGTACAGATTTACTACTTAAGACATGTACAGCTTTCTGAAAATTTGCAGTTTCTACGATTATTAACAAATCTTAAGAACAAGTATTAGATAAGATGGGAATTTTTTTTGTACTAGCTCCCATGTTTTGATATGGGCAACTATACATAACGTAGCTTTCTGATGAGCCAGATGGACATCTGACATGCAAAATAAGAGTATGGATAATCCTCAGAAGGGAAGGTTAGTTCAAAACTGCTAGAAAGTGTTTTCTAATATCAGGTATTTTAAACGTGACAATAACAAATTGCAAACATTTGACACAGGCTGTTATTGAAAAAAAAAAAGTTTTCATAAAGGTACAGCGCCAGTGCATTTCATGTAGGAAGAGGTGTGTGTCCCCTGCTCCAAGTATCTCATTTGAATTAGATCATCAATTTAAAAACTAGACCAGGGCCAGCTAGTGTATTTATGTGAACCCCTTTGGAATTATCTGGTTTACTGCATGAATTGATCAAAAAAAGTGATCTGATCTTCATCTGAGTCACAGGTACTGATATACACAATGAGCTTAAGCCAATGACACACAAAAAATTCTACTCTTTCATGTCTTTATTTTACAAACGCATTCAACGTTCACAGTGGTAATGGAAAAAATTAACCTTGGGATTTAATAACTGGTTGACCCTTCTTTAGCAACAAGGACCTCAGCGAGGTGCTTCCTGTAACTGCAGATCAGACCTGCGCATCATGTGGGGGCAATTTTAGCCCATTCTTCCCTGCAGAACAGCCTTAACTCTTCCATATTCTTTGGTTGTCTTCTGTGTATGGCTGTCTTCAAGTCATTCCACAGCATCTCAATAGGATGGAGATCTGAGCTCTGCCTGGGCCACTCCAGAAGGCGGAGTTTGTTCTTCTGAAGCCATTGTGCTGTGGATTTGCTGTGATGTTTGGGGTCATTGTCCTGTTGCATCACCCAGCCTCTTCTGAGCTTAAGTTGACGGACAGACACCCTCACATTATCCTGGAGAATTTGTTGATAAACTTGTGAATTTATTTTCCCCTCAATGATAGCAAGCTGTCCAGGCCCTGATGCAGCAAAGCAGGCCCAAATCATGATGTTCCCTCCACCATACTGGAGGGATGATGTTTTGATGTTGATATGCAGTGCCCTTTTTACGCCAAATGAAGTTCTGCTTGTTCCTCCTAAATAGTTCAATTTTGGTTTCATCACTCCACAAAACATTTTCCCAGTACCATTGTGGAGTGTCCAAGTGCTCTTTTGCAAATTTCAGGCATTCAGCAATGTTCCTTCCTTCTTGGTGTTCTGCCATGGACTCCTTTCTTGTTCAATGTTTGTGCATAGTTGACTCCTAAACAGATATGTTAGTTCTAATGACTTCTTTAAGTCCTTTGCTGTCACTCTAGGGCTCTTCTTTACCTCATTGCTGACTTTGCATTATGCTGTTGGGGTCATCTTGGCAGGGCGCCCACTTCTAGGCAGAGTAGCCACGATACCAAATTGTCTCCATTTATAGACAACTTGCCTAACAGTAGACTGATGAATATCTAAAATCTTTGAGATGACTTTGTAACTCTTTCCAGCCTTATGTAGATTAACAATTCTCGATCATAGCTCTTCAGACAGCTCTTTTGTGCGAGGCAAGATTCCCATCAGGATATGCTTCTTGTCAAAAGCACACCTAGAAAGTAAGTAATTCTAGGCCACACCTCTGAACTCGTTTCATTAAATGGACTCCAGGTGTGCTAAATTCTGACTGCAATGAGCTTTTTAAAAAGTCAGTAGCTTAGGATTCACTTACTTTTTCCAACCTTCAGTTTCACAGTTTGAATGATTTATTCAATCTGGTCAAAAATTCTCTGAAAATCTGTGTATCTTTAGTTTTAGGAAACTCTGTTTGTTCATTATTGTGACTGACATGAAGATACAACCATGTTTTATATGGGAATTAGACATAAATATAGGTAATTCCTAGGGGTTCACATACTTTTTACTTTGACTGTATATATATATATATATGCATTTACGCGCATATATACAGTAATCCCTCACCTATCGCGGGGGTTACGTTCCAGAGCCCCCCGCGATAGGTGAAAATCCGCGAAGTAGCGACCTATATTTATTTTATTATTTATACATATTTTAAGGCTTTATAAACCCTTCCCACACTCTTATAAACCTTTCTCACTCTCTTGTTAACCTTTCCCACACTCTTATAAACACTTCCTATGCTCTTAAACACTTTCTGCATTCTTAAACACCGCAGACCAACACTGCACACTGCACGCAGCGATCAGACGTCAATGTGTCTGCACTCGCTTTGTGAAGGGGGGCAGCTGAACTCACGCTGAGCAGAAATGGACTTTGTGCTGCTTCTGCCAAAATGCCTGCTTGTTGCTCTGCTCGTTCGGAAGGAGGAGGAGTGTGTGTGTGGTTTTGTGAGGGCTGAACGCACGTTCGCTCAAACCCCCCTCCCCGGAGGCGCAGTTCGCATTGTCAAGGGGGTGGGGAGCTGAATGAACGCTAAGGAGAAGTGGACTTTGTGCTGCTTGTCGCTCTGCCTGTCAATAATTTAAAAGCCTGTACATCACCAATTTTCCTGTCTCACTGTCTTGTCTTGCGTGAAGTTAAAATGTTTTATAATAGTGAGATGTTACTCATATCCTTAGCCCGACATCCACATATCATATGTGTTAACAAAGTGTGTTTTATAAGTTTACATGTGTTTAAAGCATGTGGGATGGGTATTTTAAGGCTTAAACTATAAAAATGTTTATTTATATGGTCTTTCTATATCGCGGATTTTCTCCTGTTGCTGATGGGTCTGGAACATAACTTCCGCGATAGGCGGGCAATCACTTGTATTTAAAAACCCGCGAAGTCATGAATCCGCGAAAAGTGAACCGCGAAGTAGCGAGGGATTACTGTACACACTGCATATAGTGACTGCATAAAGTTTTTAAAACTGAAAAAATGTCTGGCATAATTTGTCTTGATTTCATCCTCTACGTCAACAGAAGCTGAAATTTTAATGAAGATGTATATATTTTTTTATTCCCATGGTATTGCTATATTTTTTAAGATGCATGAATTAGGTCTTATAAAAGTCAATGTGAAACAGAACAGCTAACTGCAGTAAAATTCAGCTTAAGCCCTTTTGAAATGGATGGTTATTGTTGGTTACTATGTATTTTTGTAGTTGATACTGTAGCATTACTTTAGTCTACAGTGGCAAACTGGTTAATGCTTACCTTAGTAGTTAAATGAATGTAACAACAAGTTTAGAAATCAGACTGAGCTCAAAGGAAGCAGTCTGATGTCACTGACATGTCAATAAATGTACACAATGACACTGACACACTGTAATTTAAAGAAGATATTAGCCAAACATTTATGAAAGTGAAACTTAAAACTTCGACATTAATTACAAAAACAGTCAAATACCAGAAATGTGAAAGGTGCCCTGCTATAGGTTAGTAAAATCAGTTGACAGCTAACGTAATATCTCTGGATTTGTATCTCTTTCTTGCAGAATGTGGTTTTCGCCCAGCAGCTCGAATGACCAAGAGAATCTTGGGAGGTAGAACCAGCCGCCCTGGCCGTTGGCCCTGGCAGTGTTCCATGCAGAGTGATCCCAGTGGTCACATCTGTGGTTGTGTCCTCATTGGGAAGAAATGGGTACTGACTGTAGCACATTGCTTTGAAGGGTAAGTTATCATGTCAAGTTGGGAAAGGACACAGACACACAAAAGAAAAATGAGTTTTAGCAGTTAGAAAGAAAGACCTCATGTGTCTTTAAAGACAAAGAAAGTTTCATTTGAAATAAATGTAAAGTTCATACAGTTGGCTCTTGTGAGAGAAGCATTTCTGGCAAGTCATTTTTTCCATGTAACTACTTATTGCTACATTGTTGAATGTGAATATCTACTGTGGCGGTGATGCCCTGATTATGGAAGGACTGGGGGGAGAGAGTATTTTCAAGACCGATTCTCCCCCGGACTGACAGAGGGCAGCCCCCTTGGTTTCCTGCAGGGCCACAGGTTGTGAGCATAGAAGCTCAACCCTGTTGGGGCCCATGGCCACCGCCAGGGTGTGCATAGCTGTTTTCAGGGCCCTATTTGGCAGCATTTCTGCCACACCTGGAAGTGCTGCCGGAGGAAGCTCGTTGGGCACCTGCAGCCCTGGTGGGTGCCCTATAAAAAGGGGTCAGTCACCAGGAATTGGTGTCCCGAGTCCTTCTACAGGAGGAAGAGGACAAAGCCTGTCTGGAGGATTGAAGGCGACGACAAAGGGACGGTGTTAGTGATTTGTGCACTGTTTAAATAAACCGGGTGTTGTGTGCTTAACCTGTGTCCTGCCTGTCTATGTCGGGGTTTGGGTGGCTGTACGCACCCGGGCTTCAAACTAATCATTGTATTATGTTGACTTTAATGTGCAATTGTGTAGTTCTTTCCAAATGAAAGATGCATACATTTATAGCACTTAACACTACTTACTTTCATCTCTAAGGGAAATATGTTATTACTCTAAGGTCAGTCATACCTTATTTTTCCAACATCGACTCACAAAAATCTGCTACAAGCTTCTTGTCTTGACAGGTGGTGTCTCTATTTTTAAAAGTGAAATTCTAAACCTAACAAAATATTCATTGATATTTCCATGTTTTCTTCTAAACATTTAAAAAAAAATGTTTCATTTGTGTTTGACTAATTTCAAATTCTGTACTTTTTAATACAGGCCTTCTGTTCCACAGTATGCTTATACCAGCAATCTACAGCTTTTGAAGGCCTTCAGAAAAAAAAAATTCTTGGTTGAGCACAAAGCTATTTACTATGCACCAGTTCTTTTTCATTATCACTAATTACAAATCAATAACTTCTGCTACTTGTATTGCAATGTCTTCTACCTGTATTCCTAAATCAGTGAAAAGGATGGCCCTACTTTCATTTCGTTTCTCATCAGTGGTTGTTTTCTACGGCTGCCCCGAGTTCTTTGCCTCCATTACACATTTTATTATTTTGATTATCTTTTATACACTATGGTTATGTAAATCATTTACCCCCATACTCGGTGATAATCTGGTATGAAAATCAGGACCTTTGGAACTTTCTGCTCACAGACCTCGCATAAAACCTTCTTCTTTTTTTATGCAAATTAATAGCCCTGCGGCCATGTTTACAGTGCAGTCCCAATGTGAATATTGATAGCAAAGTTAACTTAGTCTCAGCTAGCCACCTGACAAAAATGCCTTGGAAACCTTTTGGATAAATATGTTTTTATTTTATTAATAAACCATTTAATTATTTCTAAATGTAAAAAACTGTTTTTGTGTTTAGTTGTGTGTGGTCAAGCTTTGCTGTAGATGGATATTTATAATCAGATGCTGTAGCTCTTGCATAACCCTTTTTAAATGAATGCTGAATCATTAACCTGTTTTCCTTATGTGTTTGTGTACAGCCGAGAGAAAGCCAGTGTTTGGAGGGTGGTATTTGGCATCAACAATCTGGACCACCCGTCTGATTTCATGCAGACCAGACAAGTGAACCGGATTATTTTACACCCACGCTATAACCGAGCTGTGGTAGATTATGACATCAGCATAGTAGAACTGGACACCGAAATCAATGAAACAAGCTATGTTAGACCTGTGTGCTTGCCTAGCAGGGACCAGTCTGCCCAACCGGACACATACTGTTATATAACTGGCTGGGGGCACATGGGCAACAGAAGTAAGTTTCTTAGGAACTAGCATGATTATCGGAAAAAGAAATATTCTGTGTAATTAAGGAAGCTAACGATGGTGCTTTGTTTTAATATTTTCAGTGCCCTTCAAATTACAAGAAGGAGAAGTTCGTATTATTTCAAGGGATAAGTGTCAAACTCACTTTGATATGAAAACCATAACCTCCAGAATGTTATGTGCTGGATATGAATCTGGAACTGTGGATTCTTGTATGGTAGGAACCTCCCAATACAAACTTTATTAAAAAATAAAAACTCAACTTATGTGTGTTTACAACCATGCCACACTTCAGAAAGTTTTGTCATTTTTTTTGTGGAATAAAAGTAAAACAAACACTAAGGTCAAACGAACAAAATCAATAGCATTTCAGTACCTGCAGTGCTTGCCCACTTAATAACTAATGCTTAGAACTCTGAATGATGGGTACATAAGAGTCTACAGGACAATATAATGTTGTTGGACAACTTTCTGGATTGGCTAAATAAAGGCCAGCTCTTTGTTTGAAGGTGTCAATCTTGAAAAGGCATCGCTTCCACCTCTAATCGGGGCTTCACGTGTTGTTGCCCTCTTGTTTCCACAAGTGCTTTTCTTCTGCTTCACTCTCCTTTTTTTCTCTATCTACTAAACTACCTATTGTCTTGTATTCCATAGTTTTTAAAAACCGTACTGCGAGGCATGGCTCTTAAAGCACTGCCCCATAGGAAAACTCTCATCTATTTTATTTTCATTCTTTCCTGTATTAGTATATATTCGGACATATTTATGACAAATTATTTTGTGGAGTTGCTTTTGATGCATTGCTAATTACAGACAGAACAGGCTGCTTTAGGAGTTTAGGGAGGATCTCAAGTGAAGATGTTTGGCATTAATAATGACAATCCTAAACCTAAAGGTATTGATGATTTTGTTATTAACAAGAATTACAGTCGCCCAAAATATTTCCTTTTTTAAGGATTGTAATGATGCTCCGATCGATCAGCAGCCAATCACAATCGGCTGATTTTCACTCTAAATGATTTGATCCTTCATCTGTAAATTGACATTTTTTTCAGTATCTGCTTTTCAAGGCTTTACAGTAATTTAGCTGTAGTCCTCCTTTACTGATGGTATTACAGTACTTAAAGAAGTGTGCAAGAGAGAATTACTTTGTTGTACATTAAAGATAGTGGATTAATGAACTGAGAAATAGAAATATGAGGTATTATCTTGTACATGGCAACAAATGGCAGGATGTAAATGTTAACCAGCTCAACACTGATTGGAAGAAAGGAGAGGCACCTCTTTGGCTGAAATGAAAAGAGAAGCTGCTTTAATGAGGTCAGAATCTGTCACTTTACTTAAAATATATTTGTCTGAGGGTGCACGGTGAGTGAGCTTGTGTTTAGTACAGCAGCTCACATTTTATTAGTATGAATTAGTATTAGAATTAGTATGTTAGCCATGTACCTTCCTGATAAACATCTTACAAACATTTTATTAGAATTGTGGCTTGTACTTATGACAAGCTTTTTTTTTACTTTTACATTATGTGTATTATGGAGTATTATGGAGAAATATTTTGATTTCATGCCTTATTAATTAAAAATATGTATGTTTAAGGAGTGTTTTAAATTTATTTTAGTATTTTTATATTCACTGAACAATAAGCCTATCAAATTTCTTTTTATTAACAAAAGATGAACTGGTAGATCCGGTGGTCTTCGGTTTAATTATAAAAATGCCAAGATGTATAGTTTAATATAGAACAGTGTAAAAAAAAAATTAAAAGGACAATGAAAACAAATCAGAATGAGACAGTTCTAATAACATTAAGTCAGATGTCAGCCTCCCAACCCAAAAATCTGACTGGATCAATGTTAGGTCTTTTTTTATCATCCCCTCTTTCAGTTTTACTCGGCTTATGTTATATGTTGTCTGTCAATAAATCATACAGTATGTATCAAATGGAAGATGAATGTGCTGACAGTGAGCAGATAGCAGGTGGAATTCTAGATCGCGTTAAGTGGAAGGGCAGGGGCATGTCTTGGGTTGAACTGCCGTGTTTTAGAATGGAGAAGGGGAAACAAAAAACTTAAACTCACTCTTTGGCAAGAAACTCACTTTCCTTTGCTAATACAGAATGTAGTACTAGGGTGTTGTACCGTGTTAGCCATTATGAATGTAGAGAAAAGCCAAGCAAAATGACACCTTTTATTGGCTAACTAAAAAGATTACAATATGCAAGCTTTCGAGGCAACTCAGGCCCCTTCTTCAGGCAAGATTTATGCTTGGCTTTTCTCTAATACAGAATACAAAGCCAAATTTCTCCTTCTAGGCAAGCAATGACTTATTTTGCACAAAATGATTGCCAGTCTGTACATGCCAGAATTCATCCATGTATGCTTCTTGCATCTTAACAAACTTCAGCAGAAATGTGTACAACACCACACTTTATTTCCAGAAACATGAATAATATTGCATGTCCATTCTGTGCCCTTTGTGTCATCATGGCAGTATAATGTCACTGATTTCCATCCTTTATGCTTGCAGGGTGATAGTGGAGGCCCACTGGTTTGTGAGGAGACAGGAGGTCGGTGGACGCTTTATGGACTCACATCTTGGGGATCGGTTTGCTTTTCCAAAATTATGGGACCTGGGGTTTACAGCAATGTCACCCACTTTATAGACTGGATTGAGAAGCAGATATATCTCCATACATTTCTTCTTTTCTGATCAGAAAGGTAGCAGAGTTTGATGGATGGATATTTGTAGAATAAACACGTCCAGAGCTGTGGCAGCTAAAGGTTGACATGAAACTGTGACATGAACTTCTAAAGAATGCAACCGCTAACCAAATATTCAAACAAAACAAACTGCTGTTTGTGGCTTATTTGAGACAACCAGGGTTTATTCGCAGTCCCTGCACTTCGATTACAGAACTGCTGACAAAATGAAATTCAGCTGAAATGACTAGTCATCACTGTGTTTTGTTTTCATTCCAAGTGAACTGTCCACAATGCTGCAAGCCTCCTAGGCTTTTAAATATGTCATTTGTTAGTATTTGCTTCTTGCACATCAGAGGCTTGCAACAGGTACGTTATACTACTATACATGTAAATGTGTCTTTTATAGTATCATTGTGAGATTCTATACTATGAACCAAGTACAAAAAGAAACACTACAGCTGAGGCAAGTAGGATATGTTCTTGAATACTGACAATGTCCTTGTCGTTTACTAGTAATACATAGTATAATGGTATATTTGCACCAGTACAAAATACAATGTATGATTTGTCTTTGTGTATTTTAAGGATATACAGTGTTTGTATTAATATCAATGTTCATGAGTAAAATTCACTCTCCAATATAAGCAAAAGTGGAGAAAGAAAACTTTTACAAACAAAAAAAAAATAATTTTCTTGCAATTAGGAAAATGAATACAGTTAGTGCTAGAAGAAATATAGCTCAGAAATCCACAAAACATTAAAACTGACTATTTTCATAATGTATGCCACCAATCAAATCTGCATCACCATTTTGATTCATTTTTGTAGCTCCGAAGAACTATTTTTAAAATTGTATTTATTTGCATTTTGGGGGGTAAAAAGTTGCTCATCTCCGGACAGTACAAAAAAAAGTTTTCAATTTCTATAAATGTAGGTCTTTTGAAATATTTTGACTTTAAACTATATATATATATATTTTCTTGTCTTTTCTACTAAAGTAGGGTGTTGCTATTTATTTTGTACCTTTTGAGGCCAAGGAATTTTCACAATTGTTTTTTCTACTTGTGAAAATGGTATTTTGTTCATATTTTACTCCAGGCTGTTGTTCACCACTGTTTACAATATAATTGGAGGACGTTTGTTTGCGGAACTGAGACAGAGCTGCTGGTGTCATCTATTTAGAGTATCTTTCAAAAAAGAAATAATCAGAAGCTGCTCTTTGCAGACATAACTGATATGACATAACAAGGTCTCAGTGCAGTGTCTGGGTTTTGAAAAGGTCACTACAGGAGACATGATATAATTTTTTCGTAATTATTGATAACTTTAAATGTTGTCAGTAATCTTGCATGGGTAAAGTGTAGTACACAGATTTGGAAAATAGCAGGAAAACAAACATGAAAACAGCTCTGAAGTTTGAAACTGGTCATTTTCTTTTTTATTAAATATTAAATACTTTTTTTTATACTGTATCCAGTTTTGTTCAACTGCATAACACAATTAGATAGCTGATGTGAATAAATAATAGTTGTAGATTGCACAAAAGCTTAATGAATGTATTGTATATATTAGACAAAAAATATAACTCAAAAATCCTTAGCTGAAGTGTTAACCTCGCTGTATGATCTGGAGAATTTCTCTTTGTGTGTTAGATAAGCAAACAGTAAAAGTGCCAAAATGCAGCATATAATCAGTCACTGCCATTCATTAAATAAATAAGAATAAATACACAGTAAGAAGGCATATCTCTCAGCAGATTATCAGTGTCATTACAACTGGCTGTTAGCTAAAGGCGATCAGAACACATTTACAGACAAGCAGGTGTCTAAACTGCCTTCGAAATGTCCATTGATCAGGCTGCTTCTGAATCCACTTTTCACACATTTATAATATGTTGTCATGAAAATTACTATAACATGAATTTTAATGCACTGGGTGATACTCAGTATATATAATTATAAAATATATTTGTAAACTGTTGTGCTTTTGACCTACAAAACGTAAAGGAATTACCTATTCACTCGCTCTCTATACATATACACACACATACTGTATATATATATATATATATATTATATATATATATATATAGTATTTATATATAGTTGCTGGAATCATTTATAAATGAATGTCACATAACACACACTTGTATTTTATTGTATTATATCTAGTAATATATTTATCCAGTAGTAACAGTAATGGTTACCTGTCACTCCACTGTTATAGTTCACCTTTGGTGTTCCCTTCATTATCACTGTGCCTGTGGGCGCCAAATATTAGCCAATAACAAAAGGGTTAAAACCAAAGTCTGTGTTTTATGTACGTGATGTCAGACATAAGTAACATTGAGCCAGCTGGAGAGTGTTTTGCTGATAAATCTGTTGCTAAATGTGTTTCAGAATGAATGTAACTCAATACAAATCACAGCAAAAGTACGAATGTCATGTTTGCGTCGGCATATATCGAGCAGTTCACATACTAAAACACACCAGTTGAAGTTAAAAAATGCCATTCTGTATCACCTTAATTGTATGTACCCTTTTGTATATTCTTAAAAAGTTGTTGTATACTGCTGCAGTATTTTACATTCCATAAAAATGTGTTTGTAATTTTATAAGGTATTTTTCTACAGCTTTTCTATGTGCATTCATGAATATGTCTATTGTGTTGAGCATAAGTTGAATATTTTTACAGTTCACGTGAGTTTAAAAGCTAGTTGGAAGATAACATAATGATGGCAATACTGAAAGCACTCTTCCAGTTGAATAGGTTTTGCTATGCTTTAGTGTGGAAAAATAAATCTTTGTCAATGGGGTGCTTTGTGATGTTGTCTTTGTGTTTATTCCCCAAATTATAATGTCTTTGATTTCAACAATAAGCTGCTTTAATTTTATGACTAGATGCTCCAGAAAGATCTATAAAAGTAAAAAGAGCTGTAACATGTTACTAGGAGTGAGAGCTGTAATACTCCAACTAAGACACATTTATAAACTGTGTACTATTTATCGAAATGCTGGAACTTCTAATGGCATTTACAGAAACGTCATAGCAATGGTGGGCCTACAAAGACATCTGCCAATGTCCTTAATCAGAGTCGGTGAGAGTACGGCTCTGTACTTGCAACTTGATTTGTCACCAGTGCTTCACAGTGGCATGAGAAGTGAATGCAGAGCCAAAGTTTTTCTGCCTTTATTATCAACCAGTTAGGAGGCTTTAGATTAGGCCCCTCACATGGCTCACTCATACTGGGCCAATTGAGAGTCACCAACTAAGTTCAGCTATGCTGTTTGAAGTGTGAATGAAAAAATGTGAAGCTTTCATAATAAAAATAGTAACTTGATACCAACTCTAATACTTATGTAATGTTTAATCCAATTTGTAATGATGAGAGTCCTTGCAGTTGCGATTCAGTAGTCTTACATATCAGCACATGCAGTAACCATCAGTCAAGTTCAGTTCTCAAGTCACTTAACAAACAACACATAAACAGTAACAAAGTAAACGTGTTATTATACGGAATACAAGACAAAACACAGACGCAAAAGTGCTGGAAGTAAACTTTACCTGCTGCTGTATCAATGAAGGCAGAATCAGGTGGTACAAACACAAACTACTTGAACAGCTGATGATCAGGAAGTGCCAACGCCTCGACGTAAAGGTAGAATACTGCGCAGTTTGGCCTGGAGCCGTCAAGTGTGCAGTTAACATTGCATTAAAGACAAAATGACATTTTTAAATATCTGTGAAGTAATCATTAATGCTAATCAGTCTGGAAAGTTGCACAAGTGTGAGTATACATTGAGAATTATTTACAAATAATGAACAGTCACAGTTGCTAATATTCGCAGGAGTGAATGTCATTGTAAGTTTTACTCCATGATCGGAGAATATGTTACTCCATGAAATGGCAAAAAATTACAAAAACTGCATCTGTTTGGAAGAGTCTCATTGTGTAAAGCTGCACATGAAGGACTTCTGGAACAAAAACGTGCCTGGACAGACAGGAGCACAGTAGAGTTTTCTGCTTGTTATGCATAACTCTTTCTGTGGCAGAAACCAAATACATCTTACTACTAAAAGATCACCACCTCAACCTTCAAGCGCATACAGTAGGTAGAGAGGTGATGATATCGGGTTTGTTTTGTAGACACAGGAACTGGGCACTTCATGATCGCTAACACTTCATGGTCACGACCTTCTAGAGAAAAATGAGTTTATCTGTTTGACAGCTAAAGCGTAGCCAAAAACAGATAACACTACAGTGTGATGGACATAATCAAAATAACAAATCTACAACAGAAAAACAAAAGAATTAATGTTTTGGAATTGACTAGAGGAACACTCGGCTCCAGCTCAACTCCTTATGATTCTGTGGCAGGACCGTTGGACATTCATTTATACACAGCTCTCCATAAACATGAATGAGCTGAAGCCATGTTGGACAGAGGAGTAGGCCTACATTTTTTCAATACAATGCAACAGAGCACCTCGCACATAAAAAACAGTGGCTTCAAGTTACTGCTGCTAAAGGTGGCTCTGTTAGCTACGTAAACGTGGAAGGCAGTGACATTTTCACACACAGCTTTTCCTGTTAAGTACGTCAGTATAAAATCAAACTGTTGTGTGTTGTTTTTCAGCTGAAGTTAAACTGATCCAATTTTAGCATTTGAAAATGATTGGATAATTGTTAATTACAGTAATTGTTAATTACAGTATGCCCAGAGCAGAGATCCGAACCACTGTAAAAGTGTGTGTATTCTTTAGTTGTATCCATGACCATTTCTGCTGCTATTTCAGGAGATAATTACAGCGCATTTCTGTTTATTTCATCTACCTTATACTTGGCACTACTTATACTTGAGTCTTTCTCAGTCAAGACAGTGCAAACCAATACTATTTGTTCTTTAAAGTTGCCTCAATAATTAAAAAACAGAAAGCAGATCCTGTACCAGGAATGTTTCAACTACAAAACATTAAAGCAATCCGAATGTGGCTCTGCAGCAACTTTTGATCTTCTCCCACAGCCAGTACAGGAGGAGCACCGTCACTTATGGCTGAATGCATTAAATCTGAGGGGAAAAAGCACTAAAAAAAATCCAGACATGTGCTCCTTTCAGTTCATGGAAACATCGCCGACAGAGGAACCCCCTGCTGTCCCTTTTAAAGCAGCAAATATATACCTAAACCCTAAACACAAATCGAAAACCTCTCACTATATTCTCCAGAATGCATCTCTGCCTGTCAAAGCTCAACAACTGACTCAAAACCATTTTAAGAACAGACACACCCAATATAGTCAACAGTACAATCGACTGAAAACAAAATTGTTGCCAAGCAAAGATGGTGATGAAGTGATAAAAAGGGCAGGTCTGCATGTGTGTGTAAACTGAGAAAGGAGGAGGAACACATCGCTGACTGAAACTGCTTCACTTTTACTGAGTAGATAAAAATGTGTTTTTGGAATAAACATCTCTATTAACTTTGAAAAATATACAAATAATAGAATATGACAAAACTATAAAGTATAGTAAAAAGGTACAAACATAAAAATATGTAAAAATAAGTATTGTAAAATAGTATTAAAACTATGATTCATTCTTCTATGGTTATCATTGCAAGCCATCATCACTGCCTGAAGATTTTCCAGTTCATGGGTGATGTCTGTCATAAACAAATACACTTAAGGAATGGAGAATACGGTGAAGGAACTCATTTATAAATCTGCCATTCTTGTTGACCCACTGAAGAATTTGAATACTCAGATGAAAACTGACATTATCATAGATGATGTCATCTGGTTGGTCTTGCTGTTGTGCCATCAGTGCATCTCTAAGGTCATTGAGAAACCTCAGTAGATGCTGTGTTATATGGTCCTAAGGTGGATCCCATGGTGGTTGATGGCTTCGCAGAGGGTGACATTTCCCCCACACAAGCCAGGCACATGCCCACTGGTCATTTGGCTAATGATGTTGTAGCTCTCCTCCTCCTTTTTTGCAAGATTAAAGCCTATCTCATGTACGCACTGTAGATTAATTCCTACAGCATCTCCATTTATGTCAGCACAAACAGTCTCCAAAATGAAAGAGACAAGCAATAGTGCAGTTTGTGAAGAGTACAACTGTGACTGAATATAGAATGGTACTGTTTCCTGTAGATGTGTCAATTTGTGTAAAACTGGCCATACTTGCACACATTGAAACCGCAGCTCTTTAACCCTGTCACTGTTGCGATGTGACAAAGCTGCGTCCTACACATTCTGTTACACTGGAGAACACGGTGTAGGGCACCTACACTTTGAATTCCTTGTAAAACATTATTGTCCTCTCCAGTCTATCTTTGTATTTCTCTCAAACTGATGGGAGTTGTTAGATGAGCATTCTGCTGGTCCTGTGTAAATATGTCTCTTCTTCCACCGCTAACTGGAGGTCCTCCCATTCTGTGAAAATACAGTAAAACTTGTTTATCATCAACAAAGTGTTTTTCTCAATGATAGGACAATACAACGACACACTCCAGTAGATCATACTAGAGGCAAAGAAACCTAACCATACAGTGCGGCAATGGATGCATCTGAGAAGCAGCTGAGATGTGGCTGCAGTCACTGGCCAGTTTCTCTTGTGATCATACCATGAAGCAGCACATAGTCAGTAATTGTTGCCCTTATCCCTTCTGTAATTTGATGTTGTTGGCGTCTTCTTACCCATTGACCTACTCCTCTCCTCTAGCCACCTCTTCCTATTCTTTGTTTCCTTTGCTGGTTCTTGAGCTCCATTTTAACAAATACAGAGCTTATCTGAGCCCCCTTTTTATGTATGCGTGGACACTGCACCACTGTTTCCTGACTGGTTGATGTGACAACTGGACCATCTGCTAAGAATCAAGAGTGTCAGTGCTTAGACCATGACAGCGGTGTGCTGTTTGTGTGGCACTGAAGGTACGAGGGTCCTGTCTTCTGAGTGGCAGCCTGATTCTAACGGTGCGTTCCAGTGACATTTGTGTTTAGGGTTTTGAAAAGAGTGTTTAACTGATTTGTAAATCTCAGTGTTTGAGGAAATTGTATCTAAGGTTGTGCAAAACGTGTTATCAAAATGGCAACAGGGGTTAGCTTCTGAGTATTGTGTTTGGAGTAGCAGGACTAAAAAACTGTAATGCTGGAGCTCCGTGTAAAGGCAGATAGTAGGTGGATCACTAAAAAGACACATACACCAAGGTGTATCCGTGTTTTTATGAAAGCTAGCATTATAGCCGCAAGGGTGTACATTAAACGGACAAGTGCAATGAGAATCAACATTACATGAAATGGCCTGCTTTACCTTAAGAACGCTGAAGCAGTATGGCTACGTGACTTTCTATCAGAAATGCTGGGGCACAAAGCAACTGACAAATGAACAAGCAGCCATATGGAGTGGCACTCACCTTTGTTTGTCTAGGCTAGGATGCTGTCTTCTGAAACCCCAAACCTACCATATATCATTACTTCCCACCTTTGGAGACATTGATATGCTTCTGTGCTCTTGTAGTTTCTCATGGTCACTCCATCAATCCTGGCTCACTGCACAACCAGGCCTTAGTCACACCTTGGAGTAGACAAAGGACCAGTCAGGCCAGGGAGCCTGCACTGCAGAGGGGGAATCAAAGAAGGGTCAAAAGCAACAATGTGAGAGCGATAAAGAGAATGCAGTATTGAGGGCCTAAACAGTACAAGCCAGTGAGCGAGTCAGTGACGCCGAGCAGTCGATTAGCCCCACTGAAGGGCTCTAGTTGTTGTTGTTGTTGTTGTTGATGTTTTCAGTGGAGTCCTCCACAGGGATCTGGGAGACACCAAGGGAGTGAGAAGATGGGAGGACAACTGACTCGGAGCGTTATGGCAAACGCTAATGTAAGACCTGAGCCATGAGTGAGTCGGGGGGACGGAGAAGGAGTTGCACTGAGTGCATTGCAGAAGAGCTGAGAAACATTAAGGACCCAATGATTGTTTACAAGGATTTTATCTCCGGATTTTAACTCATAGACATCCCTGCTTTGTATTTATTTATTGTGAAGATCTTTTACACTGCACTATCCATCCATCCATTATCCAACCTGCTATATCCTAGCTAAAGGGTCACGGGGGTCTGCTGGAGCCAATCCCAGCCAACACAGGGCACAAGGCAGGAAACAAACCCCGGGCAGGGCACCAGCCTATCGCAGGGCACACACACACACATACACCAAGCACATACTAGGGATAAATTAGGATCGCCAGTCCACCTAACCTGCATGTCTTTGGACTGTGGGAGGAAACACACTGCACTATTGGATACTAATTGTTTGGATTTTAAATAAAAGCACTGAACCCTTTTGCACCAAACCCTTGCTGAATGTGTGTGCCCTCATTTGCCCGGCTCATTTCAGTTCATGACTGTCGATCGTTTCGGGTTCAAGAGGCTCCTGGAAGTACCAGGGAGTGTGGAGCCAACCCACACCATCACACCTCCTAGTTTGGTAGTCAGTGTATATTTGGGAATACAATTCCATTAGTAAACACGTGGAACTGCACTCCTCTCAGGTGCTGCCCTGCCACATTTTGATACCCGTCGAATAATCCTACACTTCTACTTTTCACTGTTTCCCCATTTGGCATCTTTACAGTTGCGTTCTCTCAAGCAAGACTTTCTAACACAACACAATGGACACACAGAAGCATTGCACCTGCAGCTTGGGAGCTGTCCTGTCCGCAGCTCTCCTTCTGCTAGAGCCATGAGATGAATGGTCCCTGGCTCATGGATGATGGGGCTGATTAGCCACAATACCACAGAGTGAAATTCTGCCCTGAAACAGAGAAGGGTCCGCAAAACATCAGAGCTCATAAAGTGGATATTTCTTTGTAAAATGTAGAGCTAACACCAACAATTATTCTGTAAACAATTAATCTAGTGACTATTTTATAATTGATTAATCTAATTTTGCCTAAATAATTCAAACTAGCCAAAATGTGTGCTGTATTTGAGTATTACTTGAATAATTTGATATAAAGAACTGGAAATGATATGAAAAAACAACTGACATAACACCAATTCTATACGTTGTGACATGTGAGTCACTGTCTTGTGCCCGATAGAAGACGCATATTACACAGGCCTCAAGGAAACCAACTTTATTTTTCGTCAAAATAAGCAAGTCAGGGTCTTTATTCAAACAGGAGTTACAACTTTAATACACACGACACAGCAAATAAGTAGGAATGGTGCCCTTATAGTGGTCGGGTTAGACTGTTCCCCACTTCAACCGTTGCCCAACGTGTCATGTGGCGAGGCTTCAAAGTTGCAGTCACCACGGCGACAAAAAAACAGTCCCTGCCTGTGCTGATACGGTTTCAGCGCACCACCATCATGGGGGAGCTTTGGGGCCTCAAAACCCTCCCAACATCTGCAACGGCAGAGCATTAACTAAGTTACTACTTGCACTGCCAGCTTTGGTACAGCTTCACACTTTGTTCTGAAAGGGCAAAGATGGCACAAAAACTTTTTTTTTTTTAATTTCCATTGACTTGATATTCCCATCATCACATTGAAATAGTTACTTAATATTAAAATATAAAAGAGTTATTTAATATAAAATGGTGACGAGTAGGACTGAAAGTATGTACATAAATCTGTTGAATGCTTTGAGCCTGGGAAGAGTTACTGAGTATACTGAATGCCACTTGTTTGGTGTTGCTTGGTGTAAAGGTTCTCACCCACTTCACTTCACCTCCTATTGCTGAAATAATTACAAAGAGTATTTTTTAGCAGAACTACTGTTCTGTGTGAATTCATTTGTGTGCCTCTCAGAACCTTTTTTCACAGGATTCTGGATGAATTATTAATGTGGAATTACTGTATGTGGTCGCCTACTGATAAAGATATCTAGTAGGTCATTTTAGATTAAGTGTAAAATTGCTGATGAATAATAAGAATTGAAAGTGAATGAATGGATGGATTTGTGCACGTATTGTCAGTCCTGCTTGTCATCAATTGTATGAATAATAAATGTTTAAATGTGATGATGGCAATAACAAGCCACAAGAATAAAAAAAAATGCTTGTTGTGCAGACATTACACCCTTCAGAACAAAGCACTGAGCTATCAGTCCAAAAGGTAACTATTACTGAAAAGTTTAACGTCTAATCATTTAATACTTTATGGTTACAAAAGTATAGAACATTCATTTTACCTCTTCTCTCCAAACATCTCCTGCAATAAATGGATTTCAGTTATTATTATTTATGACTTTGTGATCTGTAGCGATAGTAGGGAGCAGGTTGAGGAGACCCTGGAGAGGTGGAGATATGCTCTAGAGAGGAGAGGAATGAAGGTCAGTAGGAACAAGACAGAATACATGTGTGTAAATGAGAGAGAGGTCAGTGGAATGGTGAGGATGCAGGGAGTAGAGTTGGCGAAGGTGGATGAGTTTAAATAGTTAGGATCAACAGTACAGAGTAATGGGGATTGTGGAAGAGAGATGAAAAAGAGAGTGCAGGCAGGGTAGAATGGGTGGAGAAGAGTGTCAGGAGTGATTTGTGACAGACAGGTATCAGCAAGAGTGAAAGGGAAGGTCTACAGGACGATAGTGAGACCAGGTATGTTATATAGGTTGGAGACGGTGGCACTGACCAGAAAGCAGGAGACAGAGCTGGAGGTGGCAGAGTTAACGATGCTAAGATTTGCATTGGGTGTGACGAGGATGGACAGGATTAGAAATGAGTACATTAGAGGGTCAGCTCAAGTTGGACAGTTGGGAGACAAAGTCAGAGAGGCGAGATTGCGTTGGTTTGGACATGTGCAGAGGAGAGATGCTGGGTATATTGGGAGAAGGATGCTAAGGATAGAGCTGCCAGGGAAGAGGAAAAGAGGAAGGCCTAAGAGAAGGTTTATGGATGTGGTGAGAGAGGACATGCAGGTGATGGGTGTAACAGAGCAAGATGCAAAGGACAGAAAGATATGGAAGAAGATGATCTGCTGTGGTGACCCCTAACGGTAGCAGCCGGAAGAAGAAGAAGAAGTTATTATTACTTATACTTTATAAATATATTCAAGTTGCTTTATGCCAAATATGCTTAGCAGCTATATTCATGATGTCTATGAATAACATCTATCTCAATTAAGGTGGATTTTTAAAAAATATATGTGAAAGGTGTATTAGAATATTAAATTGTAAAAGGACCCAAAAGTTGAATTATTTGGTCTTCTTTCAAGATGTACTGTTGTCATTGAGTTATGTTAATACGTCCATTATTGAACATCAATATTTTTACTTTTATGCTTTTTTGACTTAAATATTTTATGGCTAATATTGGTGTCTTCTTGTTGGGATTTATTTTAGTTGTGTTTTTTAATATTCTAATGTTTTCAAATGCTATATATAAAAGTATCCATCCATCCATTTTCCAACCCGCTGAATCCGAACACAGGGTCACGGGGGTCTGCTGGAGCCAATCCCAGCCAACACAGGGCACAAGGCAGGAAACAATCCTGGGCAGGGCGCCAACCCACCGCAGATATATAAAAGTATTCATTATTTAAATACAGCACACATTTATATGCCTTCTTGAACTGTTAGGTCAAAGTCAGTCATTACAGTAGTCGTTTAGTCCATTAAACAGGTGACAGATTACTTATTTACAAATGACGCGTTGGTGGCGGCTGAATGTGGTACAGATGCCTACTCAGAAACAGCCCCCTGGTAGTGCGTGCCAGCAGACAAGGGACGGGGACAACCCATCGATTAAGAAAACACAACTTGACTGAAACATCAATTAGTTGAGTACATCAATTCACGTGGCAGCCCAATGTCAGTGGGATAGACTTCTTAAGGCAGAAAATGTAACAGAAATGTAGTCAGTAAACACATTGCGCTTAATTACATTAAACTATCAAAATGTCTTTGGCTACAATTTAATTTAAAAAAACTGAATCTGCTGAAAGATTCCCAGGATCAACATTTCACTAAAAGCAAAATTATTGTGCAATATCTTAGGTACTTGCACATCAAAATCAGTTCGTCGATCGTCTCAGTTCATGAACCAGCAGGAAGAATGGCAAAAATAGGAGACAGAAATTTCATATCTATTTGAGAAATGCAACACTTGCCATATTTTTTAAAAGATACAAAAGTTAAGATTTGAAAACACATATTCTGTTTAATAATGGCACATGCCTCTCGATGTCTACACATTTGATAAGAGCACGCCTCGGCTTGAGTTAGTACCATGGCCTCCGTGGGGTAAGAAGGAGTGAAGCTCTCTCCCTGTGTGAGGTCTCCTTTACAACTAGCCCTCGCAGCGGGGTGGGACAGGGACTGATGTGCCCAACATCGGACTAAATTGCTTTCTGTCCACCTGTACTTGGGATACAAATGTAAGTTTTTTTACTTTATTACGTAAGTTTCATAATATTTAACTTTGTGTGTTTTAAATTTAGGATAACGTAGATGTTTTGAGTGAAAACTGTGACTTAGAATATTTAAAGCCAAAAGGAAAAAATGTGTGTGCCACACTTTTTTTTTTTGTCACGAAGCTGCCAATTTTTTAACAGTAAAGTACAATCGGGGAGCTGGGATTCATGCTGACTAAAAGGCGAGTAGTGCTGGTGTTGCACACACAGTTTAACCTGCTGTAATGGGTAATGAAACAATGCTCAGCTTGGCTTTAGAAGGGAGTCCTGAGCAGAGAAGGAGGAATCCTGGTCTACTGCACTGGACTGGCTGACCTTTGAGGTGGTGATGTGCGACAGCTCAGAAGGACAGTGGAAATGATAAGGTGCACAGAAGATCAAAGGACACCAGAGGAGGGCCACAGATTTATAAAAATGACAACAAAGACGACTTGAGGAAGAAGTGGATGAGGTGAACAATGAGTGAATTTGACAGGTGAGTGGCGATGATGTGATGGGCTGGGTGTCGCACGAGTTTGGCGGATGTGCTGCTGCTCTGGGGGAGGACTGTTTGGACGTTTCTCCTGGTGATTTTAATGTAATTAAATGTACTGCTTTTATGGCTGGACACCCCAATGACCTTTTGTTTTTTTTATTTATTCAATTTTGAAATGTGGATTTATCTATTTGCACCTTTTGTAATGACACAGTTGTTTATAAACTGCACATTTTTTCCCTTTTCAACCTTATTGTGGTCTCCTCACTTGCCCTTTTCTGTCCTCGGCTTATGAACCACAAGACCAGGCCTAGGGCTCCAGGCATTACAAATTGTAGAAGCTTGTTACCGTGTTTAAAATGCTATGTTCATAATCCACCTTAATAAAAGGACAAGCATGTGTACGTGTCGCTGTGCATCTATCATATGCCATTTACTATGAGATTTGTGAAAGCAGTGATAATGTTTGTTATGCGTCATCTGTTGGAATAGAAAAATGCAATAAATTTTATTACTATAAATGTTTATGATGCACCATCTGTTGGAATGAAAAATGTGATGCATTTTATTACTACATGCTTTACAAAATACATTCCAGTAGATTAGGCACTTAAAAGCTGAATATGTGGAGTTCAATGTTGGTTACTTCGGGTAGTACAGCTGGTTTAATTATAAAACAGTAACACTTTTTAAGTCCACATTAATTTTTTATTTAGGTCAAACTGTTTTAAAGAGAGATAAATGTTAATATTACATTTTTAAAGTTAACTATTTGATATAGAAAATATATTTTAAAATACTACCCATAAGAAGTGTTTCTATATCAAATATTCCTCATGGCATAGAGTGACATGCACTTCACAATTTGGTTTATAGTTTGCATCTTTTAAAATAAATCCAATTTTTGAAAAATTCAAAAATCAATCACATTCTTCTACACTTTACTTACATGAACAAAGTGCTATACTTATTGCAATAAATTTATACAATTTTTACTCTGCACTCTTCCAACTGAATACTAGCAAGCAACTATAAATATTTAAAACATAGTTGTTAAAATAAACAAAAAATCAATAAATGGCATGACATGCTTTATACTACATACAGCACATGTACAAACCCACAAGTACACATTCTATATTCTCCTGGGACAACCATTCAAAGTGGTCCAGTGGTCAAAATTAAGATCAAAAAGGAAAAGGAGAAGAAAATCAAACTCCAGTGCGTAGAGGCCTTGAGGAAAAGAAAAGCTTCCGAAAATTCAACGCCTTAAACCCCCTTGGATGTGAAATAGGAGGCTCCGGTGTGACAGCTTATCAAACAAAAGCTTGGCAATACATTCATTGTAACGGTCAAAAAACTGTCCTTTCAACTGGCAAAAAACTACTTTTCTTTCACCCATTTTCAAGATTATCGTCCCTCTAAAGCTCTTCATTATTGTGCATGTCTTGCAGATGTGCCTTGTGTTACCAACAACTAAGTAACAACAAATCGAGTCGGCTCACTGACACTGCATTTAAAAAGGAACAATATGAACATGGCTATGGCATCTCAAAGGAGATACAAGTTTACTTTAACTTCACAGCATTTAACACCAAAACACAAACAACTGCTTGGTTTCAACTTTGTGAATATGAAATGATCTAAAATCAAACATGAGATGTCGAATACCAATAACAATGTTATAAACTTAGTGTGCTATTCAGTGATATACAAGTAAGATATTAGCAACAAAAGTAGGAGGCGATTGACAGAAATTGTACTGTCTAGTTTACAAATTTACTGCTGAATTTCTGTGTAGGTGAACTGAAAAAGGAATATTAAACTATTAAATATTAAACTTTTACCTCACTGATTCTCTCTCCGTTTCTATGGGAAAAACACAAACTTGGTTTATGCAGAGCCGAATATGTAGAAGTGAACTGCCCGCCATTTTGCAAACAGGCACATCAAGTACAAGTTTTTTATGAAAAGATAACAAACTGCTGTGTTATTTACTCTCTTTATATATATATATATATATATATATATATATATATATATATATATATATATATATATATATATAAAATCCTAAGCCTAAAAGTGCAACAATTTTATGTGACTTTTTTGTCACATTTTAAATTAGGCTTATTTTAAAACCTACATATATATGTTTGGTATCATTCTTTTCAGAATTTATCAAACTTTAATGTGATGTTGTTAGATTTTCAGATTGTTATTCCATTTTTAAATTATAAACTAAAAAATATCAAGAACTCATGTCCCGTGAGACGAGACTTTGTGCCAAGAGATTTAACCACGCCTGGGGCTGGAAATAAAAGTCAAAGAGTAGGACAGCTGCTGTACCGGCTATGAAATGTTTGAAGTGCAGCGCGAGATGCGGATCACGTGGCACAGCAGCAGCTGATCGAGCAAAGAGGAGGTGGAAAAAATAAACAAACTATTTGTTTCCCATTGTATCACCGTTTAAGAGGGAGTTTCAGAGGAGCGACCGCATCTCCTTGGGGTGCATTCAGCCCTCCTCTTCACAATGCAAGCGGCAGAGACACTGGGGGGGTTGGCAAGCAAAGCAAGCAGGGGGCAAACCCCCTAGTTCCTAATATAAATGCTGAAGATTTATCTTAAAGACTTCAATATATAAAAACTACTTCCAGAATGTGTATGTGTGACTGAGTCTTACAATTCACGTAAGTGTGAGGAGTCCTCCGATCGATTTAAAGTGCCTGGATTTCACTCAATACATTTAATGTGAGCCAAAATATCTTGAGTGAATTTCCCAAAATGGGAAATTTCTTTAACTCAGCCACAGTACTGTACTGTGTCGTACCCATGAACCTCATCAGCTCTTGCTTATTGTTTAGTGGTGATAACTGCATGATGGAGCTCACTTTTTCTCACTCTAACACATTTAATTTCACTTGTTCTGATTTTGCATTTGAAATTAGTTTCAAGTTAGCTTTCCTTGCTCCCTCTGATACCTTTTTTAGTCTTTGATCATGTTCTTTTATAGCAGCCATAGCACCTGCGCTTCAGAACAGGTCATCCACCAGGGCCCAGCCAGTACTTGGATGGGAGATGGGGATGAGCTGCTGCTGGAAGAGGTGTTGCTGAGACCAACTGGGGGTGCTTACACTATGGCCATGTTTGTGGATCCCACTGTGCTGTCAACATGGTGCCATCTTACAGATGAGATGTAAACCTAAACTCCTGACTCTCTGTGGTCATAAAAGATCCCTGGGCATCCTTCATAAAGAGCAGGGTTGCCCACCACGGCCTCGTCCATTCTGGCCCCCTAATCATCTCCGGTCTCTAACTGGATCTCTCTCACCACTTTATCACCTCACAGCTAATGTGTGGTGACCATATTGGCTCAATAATGGCTGTTGTCACTTCATCCAGGTAGATGCTGTACATCAGTGATGGTTGAAGTGGCTCCCCACTCACTGAAGTGCTTTGAGTAGTGAGAATAGCACAACATAAATGTAAGAATTATTATTATTACTGAATCTCCCCAAACCAGCCAGTCATCAATTAGATTAACAACTCTATCTAATCCTTCAGTCATCTGTGCTGCAGCTCTTTGAAAGTCTTCTGAGGCTGATGAAATACAAAGGGTAACCTCAAGAAAATACAGCATATCTTCATATGGGTGTATTAAAAGGGCCTAGCTTGGAGCTCTCCTCCTCAAGATTTACTTGCCAAACATTCTGGTTTAAATCCAATACTGAGAAGTATTTTGCATTTGGCATGCGTAAAACAACTTCTTTTACAGTAACTTGTGCATAATGCTCTTGTTTAAATCTCCTGGGCCATACACATTCATGTTTTCATTGGTGTGACTAACATTACTACACCATTGCCCCCTGAGTTGTCCGTTTTATTACTCCCACCTTCTCCATTTGATGTAACTCTTCTATCAGTCTACTTCTCTGAGCTACTAGAATTCTCTGAAGAGCGTACCCAACTTGTTTAATTGTGTGATCAATCTCTATGTGATGCTTTCTTGGTAAATAGCCCAACCCATTAAACAGATTTTCATAATCTTTTAAAATGTCTTCTTCTCTCACAATACCATATAATCTTCTTGATCCTGCCTAATTTCAAACACATAGCTCTTCCTAGTAAAAATGTTCTAAAATTTCAAAGCGATTCTGGATTTTTGATATTTGTGGTCACATATTGATGTTTTAGTGCCTAATGGTGACATCTTGTGGCCAAAATAAGAAACATGTTTAATTTTAAATGGTTCAAGCCTTTTATGTTTAGTACTTTCATTTAAACTAGCAAATTGTGCTTGCGAAAATATTTCAAGAATGAAAGCATTAATGAAATGATGATGAGGGAGAGAAGAACATCACACATTACAGTAAGAAAGGAGATTATTTTAATAAGTAGTGACTTGTGAGAGGACTCAATATTAGAATAGTCACATGATTAGTATGGGATGTTATTATAGTTACTTACAACAGTATGAATATTTATAATACAAAATGTAACGTGATCAGGTTAACAGCACATATTGGATAAGAAGGGAAATGCAGGGCACATGTAAGTCAGTATGTGTGAAGTGGAGCCGTCAGGTAATGTAGTATACCGACGTCTATAATAATTGTTGGAAAACACAATTTGTTGCATAAACGTTATTGTCAGCGAAAATATTCCCGTGTGTGTAACCCGCAAGTACCTGTACGTTTAACCAGGGTTTCAATGTAAATCTGGAAAATGTGGTGTGAAACTGGCCATGGGTAAAAGCAGGGCCTGGCAAATAAACTCAGATGTTATTAAACATTTGTTGTTGTGACTTGGTAATAATCATACAATATGCTAAATGAACAGGGAATTACCTACACTGTAATATAAGGGGAATATCTTGTTTTGAGTTGTCAGTGTTATGGAATCCCAATAGTTTTTCCGTCGTAATGTTTCTTGTTGTCTGGCAGTTTGCCACTGCTCATCAAAAAAGGTTGTGTGTGTAATTCGTTTTTCATTCACTGTTTAGGTGCAAGACTTGATCTTCGGATAATGTCGCTCTGTGGTTTGTCATACGTTGTCTTTGTTGTTGTAAAGCATCTTCACTGTGCCGAGACCAAAACTCGACCAAGAACATGGATTCCTTGCTATTGTTGTGGAGGGATATAGTAGTTGTGGCAACCGTTGTCTATATAGAGCACAGACGGACACAAGCAAAATAATAACTTCTTCTTCTTTCGGCTGCTCCTGTTAGGGGTTGCACAGTGGATCATCTTCTTCCATATCTTTCTGTCCTCTGCATCTTGTTCTGTTACACCCATCACCTGCATGTCCTCTCTCACCACATCCATAAACCTTCTCTTAGGCCTTCCTCTTTTCCTCTTCCCTGACAGCTCTATCCTTAGCATCCTGCTCCCAATATACCCAGCATCTCTCCTCTGCACATGTCCAAACCAACACAATCTCACCTCTCTGACTTTGTCTCCCAACCGTCCAGCTTGAGCTGACCCTCTAATGTACTCATTTCTAATCCTATCCATCCTCATCACACCCAATGCAAATCTTAGCATCTTTAACTCTGCCACCTCCAGCTCTGTCTCCTGCTTTCTGGTCAGTGCCACCGTCTCCAACCTACATAACACAGCTGGTCTCACTACCGTCCTGTAGACCTTCCCTTTCACTCTTGCTGATACTCATCTGTCACAAATCACTCCTGACACTCTTTGCTCCACCCATTCCACCCTGCCTGCACTCTCTTTTTCACCTCTCTTCCACAATCCCCATTACTCTGTACTGTTGATCCCAGGTATTTAAACTCATCCACCTTCACCGACTCTACTCCCTGCATCCTCACCATTCCACTGACCTCCCTCTCATTTACACACATGTATTCTGTCTTGTTCCTACTGACCTTCATTCCTCTCCACTCTAGAGCATATCTCCACCTCTTCAGGGTCTCCTCAACCTGCTCCCTACTATCACTACACATCACAATGTCATCAGCAAACATCATAATCCACAGGGACTCCTGTCTAATCTCATCTGTCAACCTGTCCATTACCATTGCAAATAAGAAAGGGTTCAGAGACGATCCCTGATGTAATCCCACCTCCAACTTGAATGTATCTGTCACTCCTACTGCAAACCTCACCACTGTCACACTTCCCTCGTACATATCCTGTACAACGCTTATGTACTTCTCTGCCACTCCCAACCTCCTCATACAATACCACAACTCCTCTTGAGGCACCCTGTCATATGCTTTCTCCAGGTCCACAAAGACACAATGCAACTCCTTCTGGCCTTCTCTAAACTTCTCCATCAACATCCTCAGAGCAAACATTGCATCTGTGGTGCTCTTTCTTGGCATGAAATCAAACTGCTGCTCACTAATCATCACCTCACTTCTTAACCTAGCTTCCACTACTCTTTCCCATAACTTCATGCTGTGGCTCATCAATTTTATTCCCCTGTACTTACTGCAGTCCTGCACATCCCCCTTATTCTTAAATATCAGCACCAGTACACTTCTTCTCAACTCCTCAAGCAACCTCTCACTTTCCAAAATTCCATTAAAAACTCCACTGCCATCTCTCCTAAACACCTCCATGCTTCCATAGGTATGTCATCTGGACCAACGGCCTTTCCATTTTTCATCCTCTTCATAGTTGTCCTTATTTCCTCCTTGCTAATCCGTTGCACTTCCTAATTCACTATCTCCACATCCACATCAGATTGGACTCTTCTCTCTCTCATTCTCTTCATTCATCAGCCTCTCAAAGTACTCTTTCCATCTGCTCAACACACTCTCCTCGCTTGTGAGTACGTTTCCATCTTTATCCTTTATCACCCTAACCTGCTGCACATCTTTCCCAGCTCGGTCCCTCTGTCTAGCCGATCGGTACAGGTCCTTTTCTCCCTCCTTAGTGTTCAACCTCTCATACAACTCAGCATACACCTTTTCTTTAGCCTTCACCAACTCTGTCTTCACCTTGCGCCTTATCTCCTTGTACTCTTGTCTACTTTCTGCATCTCTCTAACTATTTCACTTCTTCTTTGCCATCCTCTTCCTCTGTATACTCTCCTGTACTTCCCCATTCCACCACCAGGTTTCCTTTTCCTCCTTCCTCTTTCCTTCTTGCTGTCACCCTTACTACATCTGCTGTAGTTTCCCAGCTGTCTGGTAACTCTTCACTGCCACCCAGTGCCTGTCTCACCTCCTCCCTAAACTCAACCTTGCAGTCTTCCTTTTTCAACTTCCACCATTTGACCCTTGGCTCTGCCCTCACTTTCTTCCTCTTCTTGATGTCCAACATCATCCTACAGACCATCATCCTATGCTGCTTAACTACACTTTCCCCTGCCACCACTTTGCAGTCTTTCATCTCCTTCAGATCAACTCTTCTTCATAGGATGTAATCTACCTGTGTGCATTTTCCTCCACTCTTGTATGTAACCCTATGTTCCTCCCTCTTCTTAAAATATGTATTCACAACAGCCATGTCCATCCTTTTGTCAAAATCCACTATCCTCTGACCTTCTTCATTCCTTTCCTTTGCACCATACCTACCCCATCACCTCCTCGTCTCCTCTGTTCCCTTCACCAACATGCCCATTGAAATCCGCTCCAATCACCACTTTCTGTCCCTTGGGTACTCTGTTCATCACTTCATCCAACTCACTCCAAAAATCTTCTTTCTCACCCATCGCACACCCAACATGCGGTGCATATGCACTAACAACATTCATCATCACACCTCCAATTTCCAGCTTCATAATCATTACTCTGTCTGACACTCTTTTCACCTCCAAAACACTCTTGACATACTGTTCCTTCAGAATAACTCCTACCCCATATCTCCTCCTATCCACACCATGATAGAACAATTTGAATCCACCTCCGATCCACCTGGCCTTACTCCCCTTCCATTTAGTTTCTTGCACGCACAATATATCAACCTTCCTTCTCTCCATCATATCTGCTAACTCTCTCCCCTTACCAGTCATACTGCCAACATTCAAAGTTCCTACCCTCAGTTCCACTCTCTTTACTTTCTTCCTCTCCTCCTGCCTCCGGACACGTCTCCCCCCTTTTCTTCTCCTCCTTCTTCTTCGGCCAACAGTAGCCCAATTTCTGCCAGTACCCTGTTGGCTAACAGTACTGGTGGCGGTTGTTGTTAACTTGATCCGGTATGGAAATTTGTATTGTTGTCCGCATATTTATTTGGCAAAATTTTACACCGGATGCCCTTTCTGACGTAACCCTCCCCATTTATCTGGGCTTGGGACCGGCATGAAGAAACACCCTGGTTTGTGCATATATTGCACTCTGCTCCTGTACCAAGCTTGAATAACTCAATTTTTTAAATTAACTTTAAAATTCTCAGACCAGTTATTTTCTTCACTATCTTCCTCAGTACACTCGAGAGTGTTGATGCATTTCTTTTCAACTTGAATTGTCCCAATATACACGACACTGTCATTTTTAATCAGTGCAACAGCAGGCACTTTTCTGCCTTGATAACTGCACTGCTTGTGTGCTTTGCATATTTTCGCAAAGTTATTCTTTTTATGACATGACCAGCATGTTTGATCTGGAGCTGGACACTTCTTACATTCATGCTTTTGTCCATATCTGCTGCACACGTTCTCGCCATGCTCAGAGTTTTTTGAACTGTTTGTAACTTTGTGATTTGTTCTTTTCTCAAGTGTCCTAATTTTATTTACTTCTGTTTCTTCATTCAACACTTTGACTTGGCTAGACGTTATTTCACTTTGCCAATGTCAATTGCTTTTTCCAGGGTCAAGTCTGCGTCTCTTAATAATCGCCCTTTTCTGACACTGCATTTACAAATTCTGTGACGGAGCAAAGAATCAGGCAGCCGCCCAGACTGACGGTCCTTCACTTTGCTCTTTATATCCGTAACATATGCATCTCTAGGCTCTGTCTGCCCTTGTGCACCTGTGAAGAACAAATGTCTTATGCATAGCAAGTTTCTTCTTGGCTCACAATATTCTGGAAGTTTTCTCTTTACAATAATAATAATACATTCTATGTATATAGTTTCCACCTTACTGGAATTCAAACGTATTACTCACCTTTATTGCCTCTTCTCCTGCCACATGTAAAAATTTGGACTTTTTCACTTTTTTCTTCGATGCCCCAGGCAGTGCAGAAAAAATTTGAGCTGCTAAATCGATGACCTGCAATTCTGGACAAGGTGTCAGTGGAGATTTACATTCCGAGGCGGATGAAACTGTGCCATGCTTTTTTTTTTTTTTTCCTTTTCCGTTTCTGACACCGTGTTGTGCCGAGTGACCCACGAACCTTTTTATTATTATTATTAATTTATTTAACATTTCTTGAGCACGTCTAGTTCATTATTGCATGGCACAGTACCTGATACACTAAAAGTGTCAGTCATTAAACCATTACTTAAAAGTCAGACCTTGACCCACATATACTAAATAATTATAGGCCTATTTCAAATTTACCGTTTCTCTCTAAAATACTAGAAAAAGTAGTCGCCATTCAGCTTCAGACACACCTTACGCATTACAATTTATTTGAGAAATTCCAGTCTGGTTTTCGCACTGGTCATAGTACAGAAACGGCACTAACACAGGTTGTAAATGACATTCTGATATCCTCTGATGAAGGAAACTCCACTGTAATTATGTTGTTGGACTTAAGTGCAGCATTTGACACCATCGACCATTCTATCTTACTGCACAGGCTAGAAAATGATGTTGGGCTTACAGGCACCGTTCTCGCTTGGTTTAGTTCTTACTTATCAAATCGATTCCAATATGTACAGAAATGTGCTGACAGTACTCCATCATTATACACAGAAGTTCAATATGGTGTCCCTCAGGGCTCAGTACTGGGACCTTTACTGTTTTCACTTTACATGCTTCCACTGGGATCTATCATTAGGAAACATAATGTTAATTTTCACTCGTATGCAGATGACACCCAGTTATACCTTTCATTTAAATCAAATGAAGTTTCTCCAATGTTGTCTTTAATTAGTTGTGTTAGTGAATTAAAGGAGTGGATGAATGAGAACTACTTGTCTTTAAATACAGATAAAACAGAGATGTTAATTGTTGGAGGGAATGATGCTGATCACAACAATATTTTGTCATCATTTAACTCAGTTGGAATCCCAATTAATTTTACTGAATCAGCCCGCAATCTAGGAGTTATCTTTGACTCTAGCATGTCATTTAAAGCGCATATTACAAAGTTGTCCAAAACATGTTTCTTCCATCTTAAAAATGTTAGAAAATTAAGGCACTTTTTAAATAAACAGGATTCTGAGAAACTAATTCATGCATTTATCTCTAGTAGGATTGACTACTGCAATGTGGTGTTCACTGGATGTTCAAACTGTTCTTTATACAGCCTCCAGTTAATCCAAAATGCGGCTGCGAGAATTATTACAAGAACAAGAAAATACGAACACATAACTCCAGTTCTTAAATCCTTACACTGGCTCCCGGTTAAGTTTAGGGCATTTTTCAAAATCCTTCTTTTAACATATAAAGCATTAAATGGTCGAGGTCCGGCTTACTTGTCTGAACTTATCATGACTTACAAACCAGAGCGCACATTAAGATCTCAAGATGCCGGTCTGCTTATGATTCCAAGGATTAATAAAATAACAGTGGGAGGTCGAGCTTTTAGTTACAGGGCCCCTAAACTGTGGAATGGTCTGCCTGCTACTATAAGAGATGCCCCTTCGGTCTCAGCTTTTAAATCCCGGCTGAAGACTCACTACTTCAGTTTAGCATATCCTGACTAGAGCTGCTGATTAACTGTACAGACTGCATCTCTGTTGTTAGTCATTAGCACTTAAACATAAGTAACATGACAGTTATAATTGTATACTAACCCTCACTTATTCTGTTTTTCTTCTCGGTACTCAAATGTGGCACTTGGTGCCACGGCCCACCTGCCAAGTTGTTTTGCCTGCCTAAGGAAAAGTCATCCCAGATGGAGGATGGCAGGAATCGTGGGAAAGAGGGGTCCTTTCATCGGATTGGCTGGCCCAGCACTGTTTCAGCCGTGGAATGGCCAAATGGGGGAGGCAGCTTGAAGGATGAGGTCTCCAGGACTCTATACAAATACAAATCTTATTATGGGATATATCATCTACTGTTAAATTCTGCTCTGTACTTCTAAAATTTATTTTTTTTATTTCTTACTATATTGAGAAATTGTTCTATTCTGTGTACTGCATTGTATTGTATTGACCCCCTTCTTTTGACACCCACTGCACGCCCAATCTACCTGGAAAGGGGTCTCTCTTTGAACTGCCTTTCCAAAGGTTTCTTCCATTTTTCCCTACTAGGTTTTTTTTGGGAGTTTTTCCTTGTCTTCATAGAGAGTCAAGGCTGGGGGGCTGTCAAGAGGCAGGGCCTGTTAAAGCCCATTGCGGCACTTCCTGTGTGATTTTGGGCTATACAAAAATAAACTGTATTGTATTGTATTGTATTGTATTGTATTGTATTGTCTACAACACAATTTTCCTTTGTCTTGTTTCCTGCTCCCACCATCATCAACACTGACGCTAAAGCTGCGTTCGTCGTACGGCGGAGCGGGGAAGTCAGAAGTCACAAAGGTGTGCGCATGCGCCTGTGCGCCAAACAAATGAGAAAGTAAACACGGATGCCCCCAAGAATGCTGGGGTTTCCACAACAAACACTATCTGTTAGTCCAGTAGTCCAGAGCGAAGAAGATAAAGAT
This sequence comes from Erpetoichthys calabaricus, assembly GCF_900747795.2. Classification (NCBI taxonomy): domain Eukaryota; kingdom Metazoa; phylum Chordata; class Cladistia; order Polypteriformes; family Polypteridae; genus Erpetoichthys; species Erpetoichthys calabaricus. The sequence goes on from NC_041398.2 coordinate 106,382,940, forward strand.
GTGCAAGAATGGTGCAAAAAATATGTGTCATGTCTTAAAAAGATTTTTATGCTCTTGGCCACGATAACTAGTACCATTTCTGCTTGGAAGTCACAATTAAAAAAACTACACGAAACAAACGTTGAACACAATGTATGAATATTAGAACGTATCAAGCCAATATCGTTTAGTCCGTTACCGTTCTGCTGAGTACAATATGAGAGCAGAAGGAGAGGCGTTTATACCACACTGACATTCCCACCAAAACTCTCAATTGGTGCAAAGAAGGACGCACTGTCCTAAGATGTAAATATTGCAAACATAACTTGATTCTTCAGGTAATGTTAATGTTTACCTTTATAATATTCGGTATCATGGATTGAGATGATTTATTTAAACAAATGAAACCTATGGTGACATGCAGGCTGAATGGGAGGGCTGGAAGGAGAGGTTTCTGATTGTAAGGGGTTGAGTGACAGGGGTAAGGCATAGGAGGGTGGAGACTAAAGGTGAGAAACGGTGGTGACAAGTGAAGTGGACGGATACATAAAGTAGTTAAGATGGGAAAGCTGGCGGGCTTTGATAATTGTTTAAGGTCTTGGAAGTTTTGGAGGTGTACTTCAAAGTAGCGGAGCCAAGGACAGCACTGCGTTTGTACAGAACCAAACTGAGCAATAAACTTGACAGCTGTGAGTCCTTCTATTCTTATTTCTCATCACGTTGTTTGTCACCATTTTGGACTGACGTGATAATCTGAAGTTGAACAAACTCAGGACTTGAGAGACTAGGCCCGAGTTTGCTCTGAACTCTGCATTTCTTCTCGCTCAGTCTACTCCAACAGTCAAAAGACATGCAGATTAGGTGGACTGGCGCTGCTAAAGTGACCCGTATGTGTCTGTGTGCTCGCCCTGTGATCGACTGGCACCCCGTCCAAGGATTGTGCCAGCCTTGAGCCCAATGCTTGCTATGATGGGCTCCAGCCACCCTGTGACTCTGCCCTGGATAAGCATGTTAGGAAGATGGATGGCTGAAAGGGCGCTTATCTGTTCAGTTCTTGTCACCTGATTACATACTACATGCATACCTGATGCCTGATATTCTTTGTCACTGTAGCACACACGTGCATTATCAGTCCAGAGGCAGTAGGCAAGAAGGCAGTCTTTGCAACATAAAAAGTAAACTTCCTTAGAATAAAAGCGATCAACATTTATTGTCTAGTTGTCAATGGAACAGATACATCAATTCACATCTGCACATCAACATTCAATAATGTGAATAACGGGCACTTGGCGATGGCTTTCTGAGGTGAATCCATGTGGAGGAAGACGAATGGTGTAGGTGGCAAAGTGAAATGTACAACCTTTCAAAATGCTGTTTTTTAATATGGTTGTAATCTCGAGACACCGATCAATATTCTTTGGCCTTAAAAATTGACATATTTGGTAAGTTTTAAGGTTTTTCGTTTACCTGAGGATCACAGTAAACTGAAAGAATAGACAAAGTACTTCTAAAATTTATAACAAAAAAAATCTTCACTCTAAGACAAAATTTTATTTGGCAAATTAGTATATACCTTGATTATAACAAAACAACTTTGACTTGAAAAATACCAAACTTATACTTTCATTTAATATAACTAGGAAAACTTTACAAAAACAGTATTTAAAAAATGTAATCATTCCTGTGGAGTGTCACACAAAGCTCGAATGTTTAATGGAATCCAAGATGAAATCAAATTACAAGTTCTGCAGGACTTTGAGGTAACATGCCAAATACCACACAAATGACACAGCCATCACAACAATAATTCAATTTTATAATTAACTTGAGAAAGAGAAAGAACAAACAATGATGTACATCAGTACAAGAAAATGCTGCCAGTCTGGTTTTGGTGGATCACATACTTCTGTTGCATTCATTTTAACACCAAGAAATATAATGAAATCAAGAGCAAATATGAAAGCAACAAATATAAAAATGCTGAAAATTACAAAGTAGAACCTGATAGCACCTTTGGTGCACCACAGTTTTCTACTAAAAATAAGGAAAAGCAGCAGCTTAAAAGAAAAAGGTTGCAAGTACTAACTGTACCTAGTAACTACATCAGAGAAATTAGAAGCAAAAATGCAAATCATACATACTGTACACTGTACTTGCACTATAAATGGTGCATAAATTCCACAATCACAAAATGGCACTGAAACTGAAAATTAAAGTAAAAGGTTCAAAGTAAGGCGTTTGTGCCCAGTTAGGGATGGGTGATTTGCAAAAGATTCATCTGTTCTGAGCAACTAGTATGGGTATGCATACCTTTAGATGGCGCCTTGAGCGCTGCTCATTTTCCTCTACACCCGCCATATTGGAGTGGTCCAGATCTGCTCCTAATCTCTTAGGTATGTGTGGAGACATGTTGAGCTCTTATAATCAGCTGTGATTTTATTAGTTCTCAAGCGATTTTCATAAAATGTGTTTTGTTATAATTGTGAGACATGTCAGCATACAGTATGTATAGCAAATTTTCTAATTTATATTGCCTATTTGTAAATCTTTTGTTATTAATATCTGCATGAAGCAATGATGGTATGAGCCACAATAAATACAGTGCATCCGGAAAGTATTCACAGCACATCACTTTTTCCACATTTTGTTATGTTACAGCCTTATTCCAAAATGGATTAAATTCATTTTTTTCCTCAGAGTTCTACACACAACACCCCATAATGGCAACATGAAAAAAGTTTACATGAGGTTTTTGCAAAATTATTAAAAATAAAAAATCTGAGCAATCCCATGTACATAAGTATTCACAGCCTTTGCTCAATAATTTGTCGTTGCACCTTTGGCAGCAATTACACCATCAAGTCTTTTTGAATATGATGCCACAAGCTTGGCACACCTATCCTTGGCCAGTTTTGCCCATTCCTCTTTGCAGCACCTCTCAAGCTCCATCAGGTTGGATGGGAAGCGTCAGTGCACAGCCATTTTAAGATCTCTCCAGAGATGTTCAATCGGATTCAAGTCTGGGCTCTGGCTGGGCCACTCAAGGACATTCAGTTGTCCTGAAGCCACTCCTTTGATATCTTGGCTGTGTGCTTAGAGTCGTTGTCCTGCTGAAAGATGAACCGTCGCCCCAGTCTGAGGTCAAGAGCGCTCTGGAGCAGGTTTTCATCCAGGATGTCTCTGTACATTGCTGCAGTCATCTTTCCCTTTATCCTGACTAGTCTCCCAGTCCCTGCCGCTGAAAAACATCCCCACAGCATGATGCTGCCACCACCATGCTTCACTGTAGGGATGGTATTGGCCTGGTGATGAGCGGTGCCTGGTTTCCTCCAAACGTGACGCCTGGCATTCACACCAAAGAGTTCAATCTTTGTCTCATCAGACCAGAGAATTTTCTTTCTCATGGTCTGAGAGTCCTTCAGGTGCCTTTTGGCAAACTCCAGGCAGGATGCCATGTACCTTTTACTAAGGAGTGGCTTCAGTCTGGCCACTCTACCATACGGCCTGATTCGTGGATTGGCTGCAGAGATGGTTGTCCTTCTGGAAGGTTCTCCTCTCTCCACAGAGGACCTCTGGAGCTCTGACAGAATGACCATCGGGTTCTTGGTCACCTCCCTGACTAAGGCCCTTCTCCACCAATTGCTCAGTTTAGATGGCCGGCCAGCTCTAGGAAGAGTCCTGGTGGTTTCGAACTTCTTCCACTTATGGATGATGGAGGCCACTGTGCTCATTGGGACCTTCAAAGCAGCAGAAATTTTTCTGTAACCTTCCCCAGATATGTGCCTCGAGACAATTCTGTCTCGGAGGTCTACAGACCATTCCTTTGACTTCATGCTTGGTTTGTGCTCTGACATGAACTGTCAACTGTGGGACCTTATATAGACAGGTGTGTGCCTTTCCAAATCATGTCCAGTCAACTGAATTTACCAAAGGTGGACTCCAATGAAGCTGCAGAAACATCTCAAGGATGATCAGGGGAAACAGGATGCGCCTGAGCTCAATTTTGAGCTCATGGCAAAGGCTGTGAATACTTATGTACATGTGCTTTCTCAATTTTTTTATTTTTAATAAATTTGCAAAAATCTCAAGTAAACTTTTTTCACATTGTCATTATGGGGTGTTGTGTGTAGAATTCTGAGGAAAAAAATGAATTTAATCCATTTTGGAATAAGGCTGTAACATAACAAAATGTGGAAAAAGTGATGCGCTGTGAATACTTTCAGGATGCACTGTACATAATACATACTGTAAGTGACGAATATGTTCAGTTTTCTCGAAAGAAAGTTACAGATAACATAACGCGACACGTTCTCAGCACGCAGGCAGATGTAATACACGGTCCCAGGGCTTACAGTGGGCTGGTGCACTTGATGACGTTTCGGCGGCTAACTACTGGCACCTCACATTCGGACCACCAGCTGCTGTATTAGCAGGCGCAAAACTCAAAGGAGTGCTCTTCTATTCTACATATAAATATATCAGCACACTGAAAACACCCGGCTCTTTGACGTAATATACAGTTCACATAACAATGTGCTGCTAAAACTCTGAAGGGGACCCGGACATTGAGTAAAATTAACATTACATTATGAGGAGGACCATAAAGCCGACAACAGCGAGAGTATCAGCAATTATTTGTTTCCACTTTGAAGTACACATACTAATCATAGTGTAGAGATCACTGGGATGACAGCAACGAGACACAGACGGCAATGTAGATAAACCTGAATCGAGAGTCTTTATTTCATGCCAATAACACAACAACTTGAAGCACCTGCTTAACTTTTTTGTTGTACCAACGGCAGGAAACATCTGCTAAACTAATGAATTCACAGAAGTTCTCACTCCTTCACACCCTGACCTCCTCAGAAGAAGCCCCATTACTTCTTCTGTGATGGCTCTGATTTACCTTCCACTTGGTTTTGGACTCTAGGCACTTTCCTTCATCTTCTAGAAGGTTCTCTGAAGAGCACACTCCTCACTTGCCTGTCCGTAAACCTATCTATCCCTTCCCTCTTGGCAGCCAACTGGTCGCTACAGGACTACTAATAATAATAATTTGGTGGCTGATGGACACAAGTTAAGGTCGTTCTCTGCCTATACTCGCTTTTCCATAATTTTATGGCTTTCATCCTCCCAGAACTGCATACCTTTTCGTATGAAAACTTTTTACTTACTCTTCTGGAATCAACAGATGGCAACTGGATTGAGAAGGTCTCACTCTAAGGTCTCCTGCACTGTGAAGAAGTCTAAGCATTCAGAATGGGAGCACACTGACAAGTGCAATATGGTGGGTCTCCTTAATAATTTGAAGAAGTTTGTGGTTGGTCAGGTCTCCGGCATGCGTGAATCCCAAACAGCAGAGCTTCCAGGCTGAGCTCGGCCTGCTCCGAAGTGAAATCCAAGAAATTATGCTGAACAAAGGAAGACTTCTTAAAGAGTTTAAAATGCTACATCTTGTCACTATGATAAGCAGATCACTTCACTGGACAGTTGGGTGTCACCATTAAGTACTAAGCTCACTGAATTGGAAGATGGAAACTGCAGGAACAAAACTCAAATCCTGGGAATCAGAGGGAATGCTGAAAGTGGAAATTCAAGTCAATTTCTAAAGAGGTGCTGGCAAACTTTGTTTCCAGTCCTACATAAATAGTTACCTGTTGTGGAGAGATACCAAAGGGTTTATATGGCTAATCAAAATTCACCCTGTCTGAGGCTTTTGATATTAAAGATTCTCTTTAATGGCCACCAGATTATTCTGAAGGAGGCTAGGATGACAGCTAACCTGTTCTACGAAGGCCAGCAAATTCCCTTTTTTCTTTCTTCTCTGGCACAAGCTGCAGCCAAAATATTTGGCATGGGTTCAGAAAATAAAGTCAGATTGTGCTACATGGTAGAACAGTGGTTCCCAGCTGGGGGTACGAGGTGGACCGGTTGGGGGTATGCGAAAATATTATTGGTAATGGCGGAAAACTCCAAAAAAACGACAAATGACAAAATCAAGTCTATGATCAAGAAATTGGATTTGTGGGAATCATGTATCAAAAAAGACCAGTGTCAAGTTTTTGAGACACTTCAGCAGTTTCTTGTCTGAGAAAGAGCTGAAATTGTCAAAAGTAGTAAAAAGTAGTATAACAGCTCAAATAACAGGACTAAAGGTGTCGTTCAGACAGTATTTTCCGAAGTGAAATAGTGAAGATAACTGGATTTTAAATCTATTCAACGAATTGTTTCTTCAACAAGCCGAAAAACTGAAACAGTTTTTGAAAAAGAAAAATTGTTTGAACTTTTGACTGATTCTTCTTTACAATCTGATTTAAAAAAAAGAACTGTCATTGACTTCTGGGTAGCAGTGAAAGAAGAGTACCAAGAACTCCATGATAAACAATATAATATTTATTACCTTTCACGAACACAGAGCTTGTCGAAATAGCATTCTCATTTTATGAATATCCATCCATCCATCCATCCATCCATCCATCCATCCATTTTCCAACCCGCTGAATCCGAACACAGGGTCACGGGGGTCTGCTGGAGCCAATCCCAGCCAACACAGGGCACAAGGCAGGAACCAATCCCTAGCAGGGTGCCAACCCACCGCAGGACACACACAAACGCACCCACACACCAAGCACACACTAGGGCCAATTTAGAATCGCCAATCCACCTAACCTGCATGTCTTTGGACTGTGGGAGGAAACCCACGCAGACACGGGGAGAACATGCAAACTCCACGCAGGGAGGACCTGGGAAGCGAACCCAGGTCTCCAGGTCTCCCAACTACGAGGCAGCAGCGCTACCCACTGCACCACCGTGCCTCCCATTTTATGAATATATTAAGAATAAATATTGCAGTAACCTTGACGCAGCTCCTGATTTGAGGTTCTCTCCGTCTTCATTTGAACCTGATTTTAAAAAACTCGGATCCATGAAACAAGCTCAAGGATCACATTAAAATTATCAAGAGCCACGTTGGAAGACTTGTCTATCAAGATGAATTATTGTTATGTACTTTCATCACATGTCAATGTGGGTAAAAAAGTTATTTTAACACTGTTTTTATTTGTTTTGATCTTATGTTAGGCTTCTATTATAAAAAATTGAAATAAATAAATGTAAAATCAAAAATAAAAGCCTATAAATGTCATTAGGTTGATTTGCGTCGTTTGATTATTTAGCTAACCTAAGAAAATTAAAAAAACAAAACTTTTATGAGGGATGGGTGGAGGTAATGAAGAGAGCGGCAACTCATAAATGAAACCTAATTAAGGGGTACGGGAGGGAAAAAAGGTTGGGAACCGCTGTGGTAGAAAGATAGACCTGTGTTGCAATTATTCATGGACGCCATAGGAGTCGCATTCTTTAAGCATGTAACTGGTGGGATCCCGAATCTGGAAAATTGTGATACAATTTGGTGTTTACACAAATGTCTTTTTGAATCCTGTGCTAGACAAAATGCCAGCGTGCCTTTCTCAGTGCATATCTTAGGCCAGGGGTCGCCAACTCCATTCCTGGAGGACCACCGCGGCTGCAGGTTTTCATTCTAACCCTTTCTTTAATGAGCGCCCTGTTTGTGCTGCTAATTAACTTCTTGTGAATTCATCTTAATTGAACCGCTTCTTCTTTTTTAAGATTTGTTCCCTTGATTTTCTTCATTGTTCCTCTGAATTGCTTCATTTCTTTCCTTAAACAGAAATGAAATGTGAAGTCAGTGAGCCAACAGAAGACCAACTAAGTCAGGGCCTCAAACTCCAATCAATTTCACTCCGACTTGTTGCTTAATGAGGCGCCGAGTCTTGTCGTTAATTAAACCCGTTCTTTAATTCCGTGGCTTGTTGCTGCTCTCACTGTGGAATAGCAGACATTTACGAAACTGTTGATTTTCTTTTTCTAAGAGTCCTGTTGCAATGTTTTGTGGACCTGAGCAGACCAACATTCCTGAGACCTTCATCATTCTTTATTTGCAGATACTGTACGATGGACACAGTTGCTTTGGCTCATTTTGTATCACGTTTTTGTTTGGCTGCTAATTAAGGAAAAAGAAACAATTGAGGGGTCCGAGTCTTCAAGAGCAAGTCAATTAAAATTAATTCAAAAGAAGTTAATTAGCGGCAAAAGAAAAGGGTTACAATGAAAGCCTGCAGCCACGGTGGTACTCCAGGAATGTAGTTGGCGACCCCTGCCTTAGGCAACTCGCTCACTGAGCAAATCTGCCTCAGATTGGAACTCGGTTGACTGTTTTTCGGCTGTTAAACTCTTCTGCTAAAACGTTTTTTTTTTTTTTTTGATCACACATCACTCCTACTTGAGAGTTGGTAATATTTGTATTTCTAACTGGCTTGCTTCTCTTTATGTTAACACGTTTCATAAAATGGCCAGTCTCCTAGATCACCACTGCACAATGATGGAATTTCACCTTTCAGTTTCATCATCTCTTGAAAACCATTGGAGGTTCAACATGTCTTTGCTACACAATAGAGAATTCTGTGCTATGCTTGCCTCAAAGCTCAAAGATTCTATTAACATCAACTCTGACACTTTTAATGACCCTGCATTTGTGCGGATGGCTGGGTGTGAGGTTTTAAAATAAAAGCAGTGGCTCTCGGGCTCTGAGGGTGCTCGTGGCTGCAGAGCGGGCTGACCAAAGGGTGTTTGACGTGAAGGTGAGCTGACTGCTTGCTTAGCTCAGCCGTCCCACTCTGTGGGTTGTAATTACGACCCCACATCCACAGCAGTATAAAGAAGAGCCTGAGGAGAGCGGTGAAAAGAAAAGAAAGAATGAGAAAGAAATTTAGGAGGGGAGGTTAAATTAAAAGGAGATAAATACAACTATGTATTTCTTGTATAGCCCGAAATCACATAAGAAATGCTTCAATGGGCTTCAACAGTCCCTGCTTTTTGACAGCCCCCCAGGTGTAACTCTCTAAGAAGACAAGAAAAGAAACTCCCAAAAAAGAACACAGTAGGCAGGACCATGGCAGAGTGAGTGCTGCAGTGAGCAGGCAATGCCCCAGGTGGAACGAGCAGTTGGTGCTAATGGGGTTTAGGGTCACTCCAGCTCTTTTGGGGCTGAGCAGGAACAACATACCACTCTGGAAAATCCCACAGAATACCGAGGGATGGCGGTGGAGATACAAGCCAGATGAAGGGTTGACTGCACATGTCGAATGGCGTCTCTTTCACTGTGGAGGCCGTAAAGGTTGAGCAGAAGTGATGTCGGTTTGGAATTAGACACAGAAGCTCATGAGTGGTGAAGGGACTGATCCCGACTGGGATTTGATGGATGATTTTAACTGTTTGGAATGTTTGTTGGATTATTTCAGGCCGTAAAAAGTGTTTATTCATAATCTCACGATTGGTTAGGCTAGCAGTTTGGCTCAAGCGTCCAAGCAAATCAAGCACGGACCGTGAATGATGCCTCTCATCTTTGGAGGACATTCACCCTTGTGTGGAGTCAGGAGTATGAACTTTTCATTTTAAGCACACCTTCGAAATTAAACCCTTTACTGCTGTACAAAGATGAATTTGCGATTCACTACACTAGGATTCAACATCAAGTGTCTGGACTCAACTCTAGCAAGTTACTGGCACTGAAATTATGGAAATCCAAGGCTTGTGCATCAATTAAAAATCAATTGGAAATCCTCACTAAATCAAATCCCTTTGGATATACAGTACATAATTGTTTTCTGGGGTTTTAGTCTACAAGATCCAAGTCTTCTCCATGAGAAATGAATTCCCTTTTAGATAAATTCAATTCCCATGCTTTCATGTGATAGTCCCACTGCACTGGCTTCCCTAATCACATTATCTGAACTGAAGTAGGCTCCAGATTCTTTGAATTCTGGGAAATCACCTGGGGCCTCATGTATAACGGCATGCGTAGAACTCATACTATAAGATGGCGTACAGACAAAAGCGTGAATGTGCGTACGCACAGAAAAATCCAGATGCATAAATCTATGCGTTCGCCAACTTCCATGTTCTTCCGCTATATAAATCCCGGTCGGCGTGAAAAGTAACGCACGTGCACGCGCCTGCTACCCCACCATAACTCCTCCCCAGAATTACGCCTCTTTGAATATTTCAATATAAAATAGTCCTTAAGAACAGCGTTCTGTGAAAAGACAATTTCAGCGGATACCAAGTGGAGGCAAGGAAAAACTTACTATTCGTTGGTGTAAATAATCAACAAAAGGAAGTTGATCGAGTGACAGAGTGTCGGAGAAACTCGAAAGCTCAAGTTCACAAAGTCGCACAGTGACCAAAATGAAAAAGAAGTTATCACATATCAAAGTTGCAGTGAAAAGGCGAGTCGTAGCCCACCGTCTGAGTGTCATATGAAAGCTTATTAGGGTACAGTGAAAAAAAATAGGCACACAGTGGGGAAAAAAGCTTGAAATATCAACTTTAATCTTGGAATTTCCACTTTAATCACGTAGTTTGTCATTAAAGTAGAACATCATAAACTTCATCTTAAAATCATTTAATTTACTAGTTTCTCAAATCCCATTGTAACTAAACTAGCACATTAAATGATTTGTTTTGTATTTGATATTCTATGTGCTCTGTGTGTGAATCACTGCGTGCTTCTTAAACGGGCTTTCTCTTCCTCCGACAGGACACAGAAACCATTACATTCGGGATATTACAGCACTCTGAATAATTAAAACACGGATGTATACGTGATATCTTTTTCATGATGATAGGAATGAGAGCATGTTATTAAACATGGGAACACGGTGGCGCAGTGATTGTTCATGTCTCACGCAAGATGCTTGCTGTGCCATGCGTGACCTTCGATGAAATAATTTATTGCAGCAGTACTGTCTCTTTCGAACTGTAAAAACATAAAATGATGTAATTGAACAAAATGTATGTGTGTAAGTCCAGAAAATAGGACAGAATGATCAAACTTGTTTGTGTTTTGCGTACTTGACAAAAAGCATGTATACTTTCTGGAAGTTTTCTTTTAATGATGTGTGTGACAAGAAAATATACCTTTAGGGTAATGACTTTACAAATTGGAAAAATACAAAATGAGTCAGGACGCTATTTTTATTGCTTACGTGGTCAACGATCAGGAGACTAGAAAGGTATAAAAGAGCAAGGACATCTGCGCTCGAGGCAGATGAAGTGCGGTGTCCTAGGACTGTGTTTCTCTGTCATTTTACCCTTGTCTGGTATGTATCAATAAAAGGTTTTGACTAATTTTAATTTTCTTCTCTGTCTTCAGTCACAAAAAGTGTCCACAGTTTTTGGCGCCCGGACGTGGGGCAAGAGACGGCCGGTCGACTCCTCCAGCGAGACCATTTCAGTGATCCGTCTTACCAGCGGACTGCCGTCAACTTGAGTACTCCGGCAGCAGAGCATGCAGCTCCGGCAAAAGTTAGGACTGCCCTGTCCTGAAACAGTTCTTGCGTGAGGAGCCCCTGGTCTCCTCTTTGCTACATCCACGGTGACTGAACGGATTTCCAGACAGAGCTTGCACACTTCCAGGCTGGGGTAAGCACCGGGGGATTTCCGAACATTTTTTATTTTCTAAATTACGGGAGGGCGAGTTTCCTGTTGACCGTCTAGTCATACTCATATCTCAACGGGTTGCTTAAGGTGATGGAGACTTGACCCAAGCAGTTTGACGCATACGAAAGGTCTGACGAAAGGATACTGGCCTCACCCATATCCTAGACTCGGCTGGACGTATTGATGTAGTATTCTGCTGAACCGAATCGGACACGAAGTCACCTGAGCTGGAATCCGGGGATGTGAGCAGACAGGCTAACGGGACGAGTAACGGGGTGGTATATATATATATGGAAACATAAACAGAAAAAGAGCACAGATTGCAGGATTGCTGTTAGGACAGAATAAATAAATCTACATACTAATAGCAACAATACCGTGTTCTCCTGGGAACTGGGACAGGACCGATAGTTAGGTGTCTCCCCTTGGGAAAAAAGAAGGGAACAGTAAGGGAACAGTGAGTGGCACACTTAATACCTCGCTGATTCATACGGACAAGGGATTAGGCGAATCAGTATATAGTTGGAAAATTAAATACAGGACCCGGGAGGGCAAGGGGACATAATGGGAACTTATAACAGTAAGCCTGTTAATCGCCGCACAGGGGGATCAAAATCATTAATGCTGGAAGAATTATTTTCGGAGGATCAACAGACGCCCCGTAAAAATGGGTCTCCTAGGAAATTTATAGAAAAGAAGACAGGTTTAGATTTCAAGAAGGCATGTAAGAAATGGAATAGACAGAGTGGTGGGCGTTGGCCGATAGAGGGGACAGGAGATGCAAGTGAAATACAGGAAGTCAGGAAGATCCTGTGTAGGAATAAGCAGGGTTGTTATAATAGTGGACCGTATCGAATGGATATGTTCGATAGATGGGAATTAGTAATAAAAGACAGAAATTTAGAAGCAGTACAGAAACAGAATGAATTGTTGCGGGCAAATGAGGGAAAGGCTAAAAAGGAGAAAGAGGAATTACTAATTACATTACAGAAAGTTCAGACAGGCACTGAACCACAGGCAGATGGGAGGAAAAGGAAGAATAATCCAAATAAAGACCCCCTTTATCCTATTATTTGTTCCTCTCCTCAGTACCAACCTCAGGCACCTCCATTATCCCCTCCTCTATCCCCCATTCCGACTGCCCCCCCTGCACTACAACTAGCAGAAGTTTCCCCTGATGATCCCCCAGGCACAGATCACTATGACCCCTCTACCCATCGTGATGACCCACCCTGTACTAGACAAACCCCCGTCTCCAAATGCACTTGAAGTCAAACCTCCACTCACAAACCAGCTCCAACTTTTTTCTCTTCTGATCCTTCACCTTCACTTACTTGCCCTTTAATAGAAGTTCCCAATCCTCATTATAACCCTGCCCATCCAGCCGGACCCCAAAATCCCACAACAGTTATGATAAATCGGAACTGGGACATCCAAGAATTAAAAGATGTCGTGAATGCACTTCCAGATCCAAAGGAAGTAGGAGGACTAAAATTTGTTGAACAACTTGATCAGTTAGATAGCATGTATAAGCCTAACGCTGCTGAATGGACCCAGGTACTTCGTCGAAAGCTTGGGACCACATGGGCCACTGTTAGCAGGGGTGTCCGCAATGACGTTCCATGGGTATGGAACCCAGCTTTAACTCGAGGACAGGGGATAGGTGGAGAAGGCGAATTTAACCCATAATGGGAGGCGTTGAGACAAAATATTGCAGAAAAATATAAAAAAGGAACGGACTGGTCCCTTATTTCTGCTGCAAAACAAAAGAGAGACGAGACGGTTGATGAATGGGCACATAGGATTCAAGACCTTATGGCTAATCACTCGGGCTTGGAAAATGTTGATGACCGCACCCGAGCTGCAGTTCCACCTTTTGTTTCCGGTTTGCGCCTTGATATACAAAACAAGGTCCGCACTTCCTGTATTGAGTGGGAAAGTGCCACGTTTGATGAAGTCAAACGACATGCTGAACATGCCGAAAAACAAACTAAGCAGAAGGAATCGGACTCTCATGCCAAATTATTGGCAGCACAGATGAACTATTATACCAGGAATACTCCTGACCAAGGTCGAGGATATGGCTTTAGAGGAAGGGGACGAGGACGAGGAAGAGGACGAGGTGGTTTTAGAGCTCCTCCTGTTGACCACAATAAGAATCCTTTTATTCCCTCTCCCTTAAATTCCAATGCTAATTCCTTCTCTTGCTACGCCTGTGGTGAAACTGGACATTTTCGTCGGGAGTGCCCTCACAGACAGCAACAGCCCCCACCTCCCCTTATTCCACCTGTTTTTTCTGACACCCCTGACCAACAATACTGGCCATAGGAAAACGCAGGGACCTCCAGCCACTCTTTTCAACTACCTTTGCTCACCCATAATTCAGAGACTGATCCTTTACTGACATTGTTCGTTGATGGCACTGAGACTATTTTCTTAATCGACACTGGTGCCACTCGATCTACCCTCTCGCTGGCAAAGGTCCCTGCCTCGAACGAGACTGTTACTGTGCTTACTGCTTCTGGACAACCTCACCTTCTTCAAGTATCAAAACCTCTTCAAGTCCAGTCACGTCCTGGCGGACATACCTTACTGCATCGTTTTCTTTTGAATCAGCTCTGTCCAGTTAACCTTTTAGGAAGAGATCTCATGACAAAACTTTCTCTTTCTATTTCTATGACTGACAAAGGTTTTTTCTGTTCTACCCCCAAGTTGTTGTGTCAAATTACCCCTTACCCCAAACCCTCTTTTGCAGCATGGACTTTAGATATTTCCCCACACACCATTCTCCTCAAAGCCCTACACTCTTTTTCCCCTTGTCTCTTTCCCAATTTACAGGCCCCTGACATTTTACACTGTACTGCCCAATACTTCCCTATAGAAGTAGACACCCCCTGGCTAGAATCTTTCCTTACTTCTGGTACTTGCCCCCGAAACCCTTCACATCTCCTGTGTTTTTATTTCATCCAAAAAGGCAGCTGCTTCTGTTCATCTTACATGCTCACAGCACATATATTATCTTGGCGGCACAGTGCCTCATATTTCCTTAGCTAAATCACACACTGTTAAATGGGGGGAAATAGGACCATGGGTAGAAAAATGCCTTGAAAGAACAGACTGGTTACAAGTTACTCCAGGTATTTTTGATACTCCTGACCATTTAATAACTAAAGTGGTGTTTCAAACTGATTTTTTAGTACATCGCGCTTTGTGCCGTCCTTCCTCTTTTGCTTGTTCATTACAAACCACTTTCCCTTCTTGGCTCTCTATGCTCCCTGATTCACTATGGTCCCAGGGAAAGAATGATTATGGAAGGATAGCCCATTGTGAGCCTCTGGTGATCCACCCGAAATCCTCCTTCCGCCCGCACCGTGCCCAATATCCTCTGTCTCCCGAAGCAGAGGCTGGCATCTCCGCCGTACATTCCGATCTCGTCAAACGCGGTGCCATTATTCCAATTGAATACTCTCCAGTCAATTCCCCCATTCTACCTGTAAAAAAGGCTGACGGTTCATGGCGTTTCGTACAAGATTTGCGACAAGTAAATTCTGCCATCTTCCCTAGGGCCCCTATCGTCCCTAATCCTTCCACTATCCTCTCTACTATCCCTCCTTCCGCTCGGTACTTCTCCGTTATTGACCTAGCTAATGCTTTCTTTTCTATCCCTGTTCACCCTGATTCTCAATTTTGGTTTGCTTTTACATTCCAAAACCGCCGTTGGACATGGACCGTCATGCCTCAGGGATACACTGAAGCCCCTTGTGTTTATGGACAAGCTCTTGCCCAAAATTTAGAAGGCTTTTGGCCGGAAAGAGGTAGTACATTGATACAGTATGTAGATGACATAATGATATGTAGCGCTACGGAAGAAGATTGTACAAAAGATACCCAGAAATTGTTGCTGTTTCTGGGGGAAAATGGCCATAAAGTTTCTAAAGTTAAGCTGCAGCTAATCAAAACAACTGTAAAATATCTAGGTCATGACATTACGTATGGAACAAGAGCTCTCTCTAGCGATCGCATTACAGCCATCCAAAATCTTCCTAGACCGGTCACAAAACAACAGGTTATGTCTGTTTTAGGTATTCTGGGCTACTGCAGACAGTGGGTTCTAAATTTTACTGAAAGAGCACAGCCGTTGCAACAATTGGCTAATACTCCTGGCATCCCCCTTTCTGGCCAGGTCCAATGGAATGAACTGGCTGAGAAGGCTCTCTGTGACCTCAAAACTGCTCTTCTATCTGCGCCCGCGCTAGGTTTGCCTGATCATTCTCGTCCATTCACTTTGTTCGTGGACGAAAAGCAGGGATTTATGAATGCAGTACTGACGCAACAACATGGAGATAAACAAAGACCGGTGGCTTAGTTTTCTAAAAAACTGGATCCAGTGGCCGCAGCACTTCCTCCGTGTCTTCGTGCTGTGGCTGCAACAACAGAAGCTGTATTAGCAAGCACGGATGTAGTTCTCATGAGCCCCCTAACAGTTAAAGTGCCTCACGCTGTACATTCTATCCTAGTACAAGCCAAAACTTCACATCTCACTACTGCTAGGGCAATACACTATCAGAATGTACTCTGTACTTTGTCAAATGTTACAATTGAAAGATGCTCCACTTTAAATCCAGCCACTCTTCTCCCAATTAACAACGAAGGAGAACCACATAATTGCCATGACGAAATAGCAAAGGTTGTAAAACCTAGAGTAGACCTACAGGAAACACCTTTAGAAACTGGAGAAATGATTTTTGTGGATGGATGTTCCTTGCGATTGAAAAATGGAGCACCCTCAACCAGTTACGCAGTGGTCCAAGGGGACAGCCTGCTGGAAGCAAATGGAATTTCATCAAGCTTAAGTGCACAAGCAGCTGAACTCGTAGCACTCACTCGAGCATGTCAGCTGTCCGAAGGGAAGATCGTAACAATTTATACGGATTCCAGGTATGCTTTTGGAGTCTGCCATGATCATGGAGCACTATGGAAACTAAGGGGATTTAAGACCAGTACTGGCAAACCCATCCAACATCAGAAATTGATCGAATCCCTTTTAGAAGCTATAACCAAACCATCGAAGCTAGCGATTGTTAAATGTCAAGCTCACACAGGAAAACAGGATCATGTTAGCAAAGGAAATGAATTAGCTGACCACTTTGCTAAAGAGGCTGAATATAATAACACACCAATTTCTTTATTCCAACAGAGAAATGACCAGGACCCTGATAATCAAATTATTTCTTTACAGAGTGCAGCCACGGATATCGAAAGGAGAAAATGGTCCAAAGAAGGGTCCCTCTCTGATGGAGTCTGGACTCATAAACACACTAACAAACCTTTTCTCCCAAAAGCCTCTTTCCCAGGAATGGCAAAAATCGCCCATGGCCTCGATCACGCAGGTAGAGATGCCATGGTTCGAGATGTTGAAAAACATTGGGAAGCTGTAGGTTTCTCTACATATGCAGAGCAATTTTGCAGACGCTGTGCAATATGTCAAAAGTTTAATGTGGGAAAAGGTACCCAGGTAAGTCCCGCCGTTACCCCTAATCCAATGGGTCCGTTTGAACACCTCCAAATGGATTTCATTGAACTAACCCCGTCTAAAGGGTACCGATATTGCCTTGTGATTGTCGATGTGTTCTCCTGATGGGTAGAGGCTTTCCCTTCAAAACACAACGATGCCAAAACAGTAGCTAAAGCACTAATTAAAGAGATTATTCCAAGATGGGGTATCCCTCAAAAGTTACAAACAGATAATGGCACTCATTTTGTGAACTCCGTTATAAATGAATTAACCACCTGGCTCCAAATTAATGTGCACCATTATTGTAAATACCGTCCCCAAAGCGGAGGCATCGTAGAACGATGCAATGGCACTTTAAAAGCTAAACTCGCAAAAATTTGTGAACAAACTAATTTATCATGGCCGGATGCACTACCCTTAGCTTTAATGGGACTAAGGGGACGGACACACCGACAACTGGGACTATCGCCGTTTGAGATTCTGACCGGACGTCCCATGCCCGTTGGCATGGTTGTAGGAAATGTGAATTTGCATACTGTGGACAATGATCTTCTCTCTAGTCTTGCAGGTTTGCGAACCTCGTTGAAGGAAATCCACCAGCAGGTTAATCAAGCCTGGAGGACCAGCCCACTTTCCAAGGATTTACCAATTCCCTTGGGCACCTGGATCCTGGTTCGAGATACTCGGAGGAAACACTGGCATCAGCCTAGGTGGAGAGGACCATTCCAAATTCTTCTATCCACACCACACGCCGTGAAAGTTGAAGGACTGCCTGCCTGGATCCACGCATCGCATTGCAAGAAATGGCTATCTTAAAAATACTTTTTCTGTTGGCTGTTACCCGCACCCTCTCGGGCTACCCAAGGATGGGTGGTGATCTTTATCTTTATAAGTTAAAACAGAACCAGAATCAGAGATACCCGAATATCACAGTCACACAGGGACTCACCACTTCAGTGCAAATTGATTTCTGCTCAATTGTGGACTGTGGAGTCGGACGACAAGAACAATGGACCTGGTCTGATAAATATGTTTGTGTTTCAGCTCCTACGGATTACGAAGACTGGTGCAGTCGGTGGGGTTTAGTCTTTGCAAATACAGGGTCAGATGACTGGGGATATTCTCCTTATAAAAGCCTGCAATACGGTTTGAAGACCCGATTCTCTATAATTAAGGGGCATGCCGTTACTAAATGTGATGAGAATCAATGTAACCCTCTAATTATTAAGCTTAAAAACCCTACTGTTCATGATACTGGCACTTATATCCTTGGGGCTTATGTCTCAGGAACTGACCCCTTAGGAAAATTTAATATTAGAGTACAGGACCCCCTTCTTTCGCCCTCCAATGTTTCCTTTGAAACCTCCACCCCCACCACCATTCCTTTACCTGACGATTCGGCCCCTATAGTTCGCGTGTTAAATCTAACCACTTTAACAAGCACCTTTTCAGTAGAAACTGGTTATGGGGATCAGAATAGATGGTTGCAGTGGGTTCTCTATTCAGCTAAGCAAGTTAATCGTTCTCATTGTTACACGTGCGCTGCAGCCCGTTCCCATTTAGCTACAGTCCCTTTCCCATTATCTAACATTTCTGACCCCGTGGGGTTGCCCTGCCTTCTGTACTTATTCACTACTTCCAAGAAACCCCTCTCTGGTTCAAAGTGTTCTAATCTATCTATTCTTTTTCCCCCCACCCGTCACATGACTACCCCTATGTTTCAAACTCACAAAGGAAATTATACATGTTTCAAATCTAATGGAACGACATGGGTAGGAGAATTACCATTTTCTTTCTGTTCTCAAACTTTTCAGGTCAACTTTTCTCTGAACACCGTTCTGTCTTCCTTTCTTCTCTCCCAAACCACTCCTAGATCAGATATTTGGTGGATGTGCTGTAGGTCCAAATTACTTGCCACCCTTCCCCCTAACTGGTCTGGTACCTGTGCTCCAGTCCAATTAGTAATGCCTTTTAGACTTCTATCCTTACCTCCCTCTCACTCCCCATATTATTCCACCCCTCCTTTTTATTTCCAACATACCCGCTCCCTTTTCCATATGCCTACTAATATCTCCTTACATGGCCCTGGAGTATACATAGATGCAATTGGAGTCCCCAGGGGTGTCCCAGACAGATTTAAAGCTAGGGATCAAGTTGCTGCCGGTTTTGAATCTATTATACCCCAAATTACTATTAATAAGAATGTTGACTGGATTAATTACCTTTATTATAACCAACAACGTTTCCTTAACTTCACCAAAGACGCTATTGAAGGCATACATGAACAGCTTGACCGTACTTCTCTGATGACTTGGCAAAATCGTCTAGCCTTGGACATGTTACTTGCGGAAAAGGGAGGTGTCTGTGCTATGTTTGGCGATGCTTGTTGTACATATATTCCAAATAATACCGCGCCAGATGGATCAATAACTCGTGCATTGGCAGGCCTCACTGCTCTCTCTAATGAACTTTCCACTAATTCTGGCATTACAAATCCCTGGGATCAGTGGTTTGCATCCTCCTTCGGATCCTGGGGACAATGGATAAGATCTGTTTTCATTTCTTTGGTTGTGGCATTTTGCCTCCTCCTCCTGGTTGGTTGTTGTATTATCCCTTTGTTTCGCTATATAATATCTAAGTACTTTACCGCCTCTATGGAAAGGGCATATATGCTACATGAGGAGCACATGTCTCGTATAGCTTCTTCCATTTTCTCCTCCCCATCCCCTTCCCCCCCCCCTTCCCCTTCATCAACCATTTCAATTTAATTATATATTGCCCACATCATTTTGTTCAAAAAGGGAGGAGTGTAAAAACATAAAATGATGTAATTGAACAAAATGTATGTGTGTAAGTCCAGAAAATAGGACAGAATGATCAAACTTGTTTGTGTTTTGCGTATGTGACAAAAAGCATGTATACTTTCTGGAAGTTTTCTTTTAATGATGTGTGTGACAAGAAAATATACCTTTAGGGTAATGACTTTACAAATTGGAAAAATACAAAATGAGTCAGGACGCTATTTTTATTGCTTACGTGGTCAACGATCAGGAGACTAGAAAGGTATAAAAGAGCAAGGACATCTGCGCTCGAGGCAGATGAAGTGCGGTGTCCTAGGACTGTGTTTCTCTGTCATTTTACCCTTGTCTGGTATGTATCAATAAAAGGTTTTGACTAATTTTAATTTTCTTCTCTGTCTTCAGTCACAAAAAGTGTCCACAGAACTTACTAACGTAAGGAACATTGAAATATCTTCATAGTACGTGTTTAATTATTCTATCCATCTATCCTTCCAGTGTCGCTCCAGCCCAGCAAGAATACAGCACGAGGTAGGAACAATCCGTGAACTAGCTAGCGCTGCGGAACTGTGTCCTCACATTTAATTATTAACAATATAGATTATTTAAATGAAGTTAAAGTTTTATCTGTATAGTATAATCAACATATTTTGCTGCATTTCATCTTAAAAATGATATTGTCATCATATGTATTGTAAATACGCACTTCATAAAGTGGCACAGGTTGTGCAATATTATAACTGTATTGCAAGTTTACAGTGAGGTAATTCTAATTATAAGTACAAACAGTTCTACAAGGAGCACTTGATGGACTGATTTAGTGCGTTTATAGTTCTTGGGATGAAACTTTCTGAACCGCGAGGTCATTACAGGAAAGGCTCTGAAGCGTTTTGCCGTGGCTGAGGCAGCGTCTGCTTCATGCTGTATACCGATAATTCTCTTTCCAATCAGCTGCTGCTGTGATTCCAAACTCAGATACAGTGATATAAATACTCTGAGTTGAGTATTTGAGTGTAATATGGAAAAAGATGATCCGCTGTGGCAACCCCTAACGGGAGCAGCTGAAAGAAGAAAAAGAAGGTGCAGTGAGAGTAACGACGCTAAAGCAGTTATGGTATTTGGAATACTATGGCTACTCCCTGGACCATTATATTGCTGCAGGTTAATTACAATCAGAAGCATTACACTAATTAACAATATGCAGTTAATTTCAGTGTATTTATAAAGCTGCGTCGGGAATGTGGATCTAAGAAAGAAAGGGTGACCACACAGGAACAGTAGCACTGCTTTGACACTGGGTACCGCCAGTCTGCAAAACAAAGCAGACATCTTGTGTACGCCAGGGGATGAGGTACCGTGGAAATGTGCGTGGCTTTACGCCAAGTTTATGTTTTATACATTGCGATTTGAGCGTGGAAATGTTCGTACGCAACACTTCTGTGCGTACGCACCGTTTATACATGAGCCCCAAGGGCTTGAAGGGTTGACACCAGCTGCTTTCTGCTTTTTGGATGTTGAAAAACACCCCTTTACCTCAGAGATGCTGAACTCTTCCTCCAATTCAAACCTCTCAATTCATACAGCATTGATTACCCTTATTTTAAAGGAGGGCAAAGAACCATTGGATATTGCCTCTCATATTTGGTATGAATACGTTTATACAAATTAAAATATCAATATATTGCTGTTTTTACCAGTGTTTAGTCTGACGGAGTTAACTATGCAATGCTGGTAACAGAATACCAACTAGTAATAAAATTAAAACACACACAAAATATCCCGCAGTTATGAAAAGTGGGTAAGTTTGTGGTTACAATGGCTTAAAGAAAGACTCCAGTTAAATGTATAAATGTGTGCCATGTGTGCAGAGAACAGGTATGGATATACAGTTGGCGTCAACTGGAGGCTGAAAGAATTGTTCTCGTGAAAGGATGCCCAGTAAAAGAGGACTTTGAACTAAACAGCGTGCTGTCACACGAAGTGAAAAGGTGCTGGGAAGAACTGTCGAGTTGATAATGAAGAGCCACAGGTGACTCAATAATACATTTGAAACAGTAAATGTGTTGAACAACACTGACACGACTCCCGCAGAAACATGGATGAAGCTGCACTGCATCTATCTTCTGACTGCACATCTACATGAATAACTAAAGTATGCTGAAATTACTGCTGGATTGGAAAAAATATTTGCTGTTGTCATGCCCTACAGTTCTACAACAGTCAACATGGCAGCACTATAGTGTAGCAGCCAGCAGACAGAAGCATTTCTTAAACACATGGAGCCAATGATGTACAGTGTTACTACAGGTGGTTATGGAGCCACCAGATCAGAACTCTCTAGAAGCGTTGTTTGTTTCTTGGATGTCTGTCCAGGTATTTACATCCACAGGCACAGGAAGACTACAAGGTTCAAGTTGACCAAGTGTTCCCACAGCAGAAGGTGACAGGGAAGCACAGTCAGCATTAGGATGACCTCTGTGTGAATGACGGCACTGGCTGGATTAGCCAAAGAGCTGTGTGCAGCTGAGTGGAAGAAGAGGCAGGAGTTTCATAATTCGCATGAGGGGAAAAAACATCATGAAGAAGTTTCAATGAAATGGCTGATGCACCACTAAAGAGCAGCCCAGCGATCATATCTGAATATTTGTACAAAAGGGACAACACAAAAGGTTAAGGCATAACTTGCACCGGTGTTTCGCAATATATTTGTTGTTTTAGGTGGGGTTCCTCATTGCACCATGAGCAGGGAAGTTTAGCAATCTGTCTGTTATGATGTTAAGCAATAAACATACCTGGCTGCCTGAGAACTCACATTGGCACACACTTCTCTGGGGGGGGAGGACCTCTCTCTTCCATCTCTGTACTTGTTACAATATAAACATTAAGCATTAATTCCCAAACTCAGTGACACAAATTAAATTAGGCTGAATAACAGCAAGCTGACCTTTTTGTTTTTTTCTTCTCTTTCCCTGTCTTTCCATACTTATTTAATGAATGTATGTACAGTGCATCCAGAAAGTATTCACAGCGTATCACTTTTTCCACATTTTGTTATGTTACAGCCTTATTCCAAAATGGATTAAATTCATTTTTTTCCTCAGAATTCTACACACAACACCCCATAATGACAACGTGAAAAAAGTTTACTTGAGATTTTTGCAAATTTATTAAAAATAAAAAAACTGAGAAAGCACATGTACATAAGTATTCACAGCCTTTGCCATGAAGCTCGAAATTGAGCTCAGGTGCATCCTGTTTCCCCTGATCATCCTTGAGATGTTTCTGCAGCTTAATTGGAGTCCACCTGTGGTAAATTCAGTTGATTGGACATGATTTGGAAAGGCACACACCTGTCTATATAAGGTCCCACAGTTGACAGTTCATGTCAGAGCACAAACCAAGCATGAAGTCAAAGGAATTGCCTGTAGACCTCCGAGACAGGATTGTCTCGAGGCACATATCTGGGGAAGGTTACAGAAAAATTTCTGCTGCTTTGAAGGTCCCAATGAGCACAATGGCCTCCATCATCCATAAGTGGAAGAAGTTCGAAACCACCAGGACTCTTCCTAGAGCTGGCCGGCCATCTAAACTGAGCGATCGGGGGAGAAGGGCCTTAGTCAGGGAGTTGACCAAGAACCCGATGGTCACTCTGTCAGAGCTCCTCTGTGGAGAGGGGAGAACCTTCCAGAAGGACAACCATCTCTGCAGCAATCCACCAATCAGGCCTGTATGGTAGAGTGGCCAGACGGAAGCCACACCTTAGTAAAAGGCACATGGCAGCCCGCCTGGAGTTTGCCAAAAGGCACCTGAAGGACTCTCAGACCACGAGAAAGAAAATTCTCTGGTCTGATGAGACAAAGATTGAACTCTTTGGTGTGAATGCCAGGCATCACGTTTGGAGGAAACCAGGCACCACTCATCACCAGGCCAATACCATCCCTACAGTGAAGCATGGTGGTGGCAGCATCATGCTGTGGGGATGTTTTTCAGTGGCAGGAACTGGGAGACTAGTCAGGATAAAGGGAAAGATGACTGCAGCAATGTACAGAGACATCCTGGATGAAAACCTGCTCCAGAGCGCTCTTGACCTAAGATTGGGGCGACGGTTCATCTTTCAGCAGGACAACGACCCTAAGCACACAGCCAAGATATCAAAGGAGTGGCTTCAGGACAACTCTGTCAATGTCCTTGAGTGGCCCAGCCAGAGCCCCGACTTGAATCCGATTGAACATCTCTGGAGAGATCTTAAAATGGCTGTGCACTGACGCTTCCCATCCAACCTGATGGAGCTTGAGAAGTGCTGCAAAGAGGAATGGGCGAAACTGGCCAAGGATAGGTGTGCCAAGCTTGTGGCATCATATTCAAAAAGACTTGAGGCTGTAATTGCTGCCAAAGGTGCATCGACAAAGTATTGAGCAAAGGCTGTGAATACAGTAATCCCTCCTCCATCGCGGGGGTTGCGTTCCAGAGCCACCCGCGAAATAAGAAAATCCGCGAAGTAGAAACCATATGTTTATATGGTTATTTTTATATTGTCATGCTTGGGTCACAGATTTGCGCAGAAACACAGGAGGTTGTAGAGAGACAGGAACGTTATTCAAACACTGCAAACAAACATTTGTCTCTTTTTCAAAAGTTTAAACTGTGCTCAATGACAAGACAGAGATGACAGTTCAGTCTCACAATTAAAAGAATGCAAACATATCTTCCTCTTCAAAGGAGCAAAAAAATCAATAGGGCTGTTTGGCTTGTAAGTATGCGAAGCACCGCGGCACACAGCTGTTGAAGGCGGCAGCTCACACCCCTTCCGTCAGGAGCAGAGAGAGAGGGAGACAGATAAAAAAATCAATACGTGCCCTTTGAGCTTTTAAGTATGCGAAGCACCGTGCAGCATAGTTAAAAGCTGCACACAGAAGGTAGCAACGTGAAGATAATCTTTCAGCATTTTCAGACGAGCGTCTGTATCGTCTAGGTGTGCGAACAGCCCCCCTGCTCACACCCCCTACGTCAGGATCACAGATAGCGCAAGAGAGAGAGAGAAAGAAAAGTAAGCTGGGTAGCTTCTCAGCCATCTGCCAATAGCGTCCCTTGTATGAAATCAACTGGGCAAACCAACTGAGGAAGCATGTACCAGAAATTAAAAGACCCATTGTCCTCAGAAACCCGCGAAGCAGCGAAAAATCCGCGATATATATTTAAATATGCTTACATATAAAATCCGCGATGGAGTGAAGCCGCGAAAGGCGAAGCGCGATATAGCGAGGGATTACTGTACTTATGTACATGTGCTTTCTCAGTTTTTTTATTTTTAATAAATTTGCAAAAATCTCAAGTAAACTTTTTTCACGTTGTCATTATGCGGTGTTGTGTGCAGAATTCTGAGGAAAAAAATGAATTTAATCCATTTTGGAATAAGACTGTAACATAACAAAATGTGGAAAAAGTGATGTGCTGTGAATACTTTCCGGATGCACTGTATGTAACACAATACACGAAAAG
The DNA here is from genome assembly GCF_900747795.2 of Erpetoichthys calabaricus. Lineage (NCBI taxonomy): Eukaryota > Metazoa > Chordata > Cladistia > Polypteriformes > Polypteridae > Erpetoichthys > Erpetoichthys calabaricus. The sequence continues at coordinate 106,408,254 of NC_041398.2, forward strand.
AAATGAGAAACTTTCACCCCATTTGTTTTAAGTGCACGGTCTGAAGGAAATTGGGGGTGGGATTTTAGGAATAAGCCCTGTGGGTGGAGCCTTTTCAGTGGGTGGGTTCTGTCAATATTCACCACAGCATTTTAGCGTGTTGTCCCCAGATGTGCATTTGCAGGCAATCACTTCTGACCGATGGAGGCTACTTCTCTTATGATGCTTTTCAGTTCAAACTGAATTATTACTGGCAATTTGAGAACTGTCACTGAAGATTCACTCATTCGCCATGCAGGTACAATACTGTAATAATATATACTTCTCTTCTGATTTGTCCTGCTTCCTCTTCAAAAGTGGTCCCGCCCACACACAGCCGACATGGCATTTCTTCATTCCTATTCGTCCTCTTCGAAACCCTTCCCCACGCTGCCTGCGGCTCCTTTTCAAAACCAGTCCTGCCCACACGCAGCCGACACGGCATTTCTCGATTCCTATTCCTGCTCTTCCAAACCCTTCTCCATGCTGCCTGAGGCATCCCATACACCCCCACGCCGCTTTTCTCGATTCCTATTCCCCCTTTGGACTACCGCGTTCCCCACTCCTCTCTCATGACCCTATATCTAGCCTGACCGCGTGACCTTTCACTTCAGCCATGTGTGCGCCTGGGAGTCTTTTCCGTAGCCTGCTACAGGAAGGTACTGTCGACCTTTGGCATTGGTTTCGCTCCTTGCTATTTTCGTTATACTGCAACGGTTGTTTCCTAAGCTTTGTTATAAAATGAACAACAGTATCCCTAATTTCCGCCAAATACTGCCTGTTATCTTCCGTGGTTCTCGAGACCTCACCGTTGCCTCTTCTATCAACAAACACAGGCTGTGGAATGAAATGAAAGTCCTAAAACTCACAAAAAACATGAGAGCTCTCGAAAGTGAAACTCAATTTGTTCAATGACTTCTTCAAGTTCGGGAAGGTAAAACTAGAGACACGGCAGAACTGCCTTCTCAATGTCTACCACAACAACAACAAGACCCAGTTGCTCAACTTTACGGTGATATTCATTTCTCGACTGTGACTCCCCAAGAACTTGCTACAAGACCAATACTGAACGTTACAAATGACGATTCTCTACATATTAACAACAAAGTGCTTGATCTTATACAGGGTGAAAAAGTGACCTTCAAGAGTGTAGATACATTAGTCAGTGACGATCCTAATGATCAACTAACGTACCCACAGGAGTTTTTACACACCCTCACACCAACTGGCATGCCTCCCCATATCCTTCATCTGACGGTGGGAGCTGTAGTTATGCTCCTCTGAAATATTATGCCATCAAAAGGTGTTTGCAACGGAACAAGACTCATCGTTACCCGAATACATACAAATATTATTGAGTGCAAACTGATCGCTATCCAAAATTCTGAAACAATCTTCATTCCCAGAATCTCTCTTCTTCCTTCCAACACCAATCTCCCTTTTAAATTTAAACGCACACAATTCCCACTCAGACTCGCCTTCTCCATGACTATCAACAAGTCCCAAGGACAAACGTTTGCAAAGATTTGTGTTAATCTACAACAACCAGTCTTCAGCCACGGTCAGTTGTACGTGGCTTTTTCTAGGGTTAGATCTTTTGACTCATTATCTGTCGTCTCCACCAAAACACCTATTCACAACTCCATCTTTCAACAAGTATTTATTTCTTCTTGATTTCTGAATTCCTTTCCCACCTTTTTCCATTCCTGTTCTTACACCGCCGTATGCTACGACGGGCGTCGGCTAGTGTATATATATTTTTTTTAAAACCACGATTATATTAAGTTAAAAAGTGTACTAAAAAGTCTCTCATACATCACTTGTAAAATAAAAGCGTGGGCGCTTTTGCTAAGATTTTAAGAAGTGTTTTTTGAATGCTGATTGATGAAAAGCGCCCACGCTTTTATTTTACGAGTGATGTATGAGAGACTTTTTACTTTTTAGTACACTTTTTAACTTAATATAATCGTGGTTTTTAAAAAAGCCTTTTTTATATATATATTATTTTCAACTTTTTAGTCTTGGGTTTGTTAAAGTTCTCTCTGTTACTAGCACCATCTATTGGTGAAATCTTGAACTATTCTTCACATGAAAATTTCATTTCTTAATTAACATGGATTAATTGATCAATTAGTGAAACTGATTATTGATTCATGTATTGTCATCGGAAGTGAGTAAGTATGCAAAATTCAAGTCATTTGGACAATAGGAAGTGGGTTAAATTATCGATTACAAGATTTGTACCAGACAACAAACAGGTGAAGTTAATATAAAGCGTGGTAATAATAATAAAAACATTTCTATTAGAATATATCAATTGTTTGTTTTGTACAACATGTGATTGCAATCGTTTTAAAAACAATAAAACAAAACAATAAACTAACACATTCATGACGCTTTATAAGATTCAACTCTGTGTGACATTTTGTTGAAGGTACAAAGATATTATTCTAGTTTTAAGCCAAATTATATGTTTTCAGTTTTACTGTAATGCACTTTTAAAAACCTTACCTTTAACCTTCGCCCACATAATACTGATACCTTCCTTCAACCGTTGCTTCCGCATTGCACTCTATGGGTTATCTCTTCATCTAGTTTTCTTGGGCTACCACTGATCCTAGATATTTAAATGTGTCCACTCTTTTCAATAGCTCTCCCTTCAGACTAACCTCTTGAATCCTGGTCACCATTAAATCTCACATATCCAGTCTTCTTCCTATTTATCTTCAATCCTCTGTCTTCAAAAGCCCTTCTCCATTCTTCCAACTTCATCTTTTCTGGTGCTACACAACACAATGTCATCAGCACCAGTGCAACTGGTCCTTTATCCCATGACTCAACACATCCATAACCAGATTAAAGAGGTAAGCAGTTAAAGAAGATCCCTGGTGCAGACCTACTCCAGCTTGTATCTTGTCTGTTACCCCAACACTGCTTTTAACCAGAGTCCTTACTCCCTCATACATATCCTGGACAATCCTCACATACTTCTCTGGTACTCCTTTGTCTCTCAAGCACCTCCAGACCTCTTGACGTGGCACTCATCATAAGCCTTCTCTAAATCAAACACCATATGCAATCTGTTCTGGTTTTCTCGATGCTTTTGTATCAGCTGTTTCTGTGCAAAGGCTACATCAATTGTTCCTCTCCCTGGCATAAAACCAAACTGCTCTGCTCAAATGGTGTCTTTTCCCTAAGCATTCTTTAAAACCCTTATCCAAATTTTGATGGTGTGCTTTTTCTCTCTATAGTTTCCACAAGCCTGAATATCACCCTTCTCATTAAAAATGGTACAATCAAACTGTTCCTCCCCTCCTCTGCTATTCTGTACTGTTCATTGATCTTCTGCATTAGATCTCATAACATCTACTCCCTCTTCTCCTGAGCTCTTTCACACTTCTCCTGGTATTTCTTCTCCTCCCTTTGTATTTCCATTTTTCATTGTTTTCAGTGCCTCCTTTAGTTCCTCCCTCCTTATTGTTGGTACTAGCCCTTCATCTGGGACTCCATCTCCAAATATACCCTTGGATTTTCTTCATTCGACAGCTTTTCAAAGTACCTCTTCTGTATATACTTGATCCTATCATGTTCACTTAAGACCACACCTTGCTCATCTTTTATCTCCTTTGTGTGACTAAAATTCTTTCCAGCCTTGTCTTCACTATTCTAAAAATCATTCTCTCCCCCTTTTTTTGTCTCCAAAATCTAATAAGCCTTATCATGGCCCACTGGGCTGTACTACAAACCATTTCATACAAAGCTAGGACCTATAATCCTATGCCTAAAGATATTTACTGGAACTCCAAGAAGCATATGATCCTGCCAGCCGGACCCGGGATTAATAAAGTATCTATCTATCTATCTCTAGCCACAATATCCTCTGTACCCTAGTAGAAACAAACTGAGCCGTCACAGGCCTCGCAGAAGGAGAGTTGGAACCAGAATCTGCATTAAATGCCTAGTATGCAGGAGAACATCTTGCTCTCTTCTTCCTTAGCAATAACTGCACTAGCTACCATCCTGTTCTTTGATTCCACTTAAAACTGTTCCATACCACTAATTAATTTAGGGTACTTAAAACTGTAATCCTATCAATACTATTCCTTTGGGCCTGAGCTTCATTACCTTCAACTCTGCTACAACTAACTCCTGCACCTTGTATGAAAACGTCTTTGCCTTAACACCAATCCTATGACAGATCTTCCTTCTGGTTTAACTAACTAGAATCCCCCCACAGCTATAAGATTAGTATATAACGTATTAATTATTTGATTATAATCCTATATCCTTACACTAGCCATTGATGTTGCCATAACACAAGTTATTTCTTTTAGCTAAGTCTTTAGCCAAGTTTCTCCTACTACATTGAGCAGGAAAACTAAAGTAATCTTTCACTAACCCAGAGCAGCATCCACCTTGCAGCAGTGTGGGGTCTGTGGCAGACACACATGCTCTCAGAGGAGCGGTGAGTAGGGTGGAATGTAAGAGCAGGTAAGCTGTAAAGATATCAAAACACAGATTAAAAACTGATCCATCTCAATGGCTGAAAGACCAGAACTGTGACAGGAACATTTAAAAGCTGGTCGTGAACTAATAATATTTATGGGGATCATTTTTTTAAATATAAATTATGAAAATGGAATTCACAAATTTTGTGCTTTTTAGGAGAGAAAAAGGTCAAACAAAGCTACTGTAACAAAGACTTATGTTTAACGTTTATTACTGGCATGTGTCTGTATATCCTTGCATATGTCCATCTTCTGTCATCAACTCATGTTAGGTGTAAATGTATTTTGTTTATTGCACCAAGTGTATTTGTCTATCACCACATCCAAACCACAGAGAAAGTGAAACTTGTTTTTTTTGTTCAACTTGAAACAAATCTCTCTAGAAGTGTGCTGTCCCAGCTGGGGCATGAAACAATAAGTTTGTTGGGATTAGTTTTAATTAACTTATTTGTTACAATTCAGAACCCAAAATTGCCGACTTCAGTTTTAAACAGCTGAGTTAAGGTTTTAATTGTTGCCTGTTTTCTGAACTATACATCATTAATAAATAGCAAGGTGCAAATGCAAGGTGTACGAGCGTCTTGAAGTATAAAATGTTAACAAAATGTTTTGAAGTAAATGAAAGACAAGGAAAGGACAAAGAGGTGCAACTCTGTCCTGGACCACAAAACCTATAGATAATGGCCTTGGAAAATGAAAAATCTACAATGTGATAAAGATTTGTTTTGGAAGGATGAACACACTAAAAAGCCATAAAATTAAATACCAAGTTTCATAATCTACTAGTCCTGGCTTTGAAATACAAAACTGATTGAAATGAAAACCTTCTAATACATCACTTAATCCAAATAAAATCAAAATAACAGAACTGTAACCCACTTAGTGGACAGAGAATCTAGAAGGACGTATACAGAGCAGGAGTGACAGGATTGTGTCTGACAGACTGGGGAGGACAGGAGGAGGCCTGTGGAGGTGCCTGAAGTTGGAATAGGCTTATGTACTTACCAACAGGGGTGAATGGCGGGAGGATGACAACTTTGGCCAGCATGAGAGGACTTTGCACCAAAGATTGTTACTATTAATATCGTCTGGCCCTAGTGAAACAGCCTAGACAGTCATAGCAATTGTCCAGAAGAGACAGTGGTAAAAATAATGAGAGATGGGACATTATGGTGTCATCAAAGAACTGTGAGAAAAAGAAATGAGCTGCAATGCAATATTTAAACAAGTGTCATCTACTGTATGGCTGTAGTTTCCAATTTCAAGTACTATTTTCAAAGGAATTTTAAAAACAAACTATAGTTTTTACCCCTTCAAGACAATAATTTTACATACAAAGAGTCATCAGTTTCATAGATTTGGTACAATGGGCAAAGACAGCAGACATGAGAGAATTTTCGACTATTTGAGTGTATTTTGTTCCTTTTTCTACATTTTGGTGCTGTCGGATATTAATGACACTGTCAGGTGTTGTACAAAAATGCAGAATATGCATCAGAAACACAGGTGGTGTGGATAAGTATCGATAACGGTCTTGGCTTGTAAAATGGGCGTATTTGGCAAGCTTTGAAGCTTTTCCTCCCTGCTCCACAGACTGCAATATAAAGTGCCAGTGTGGGCAAGATATTTTTTTATATTACAATTATTAAAAAGGGGCGAGAAAAACAAACAAGCTTTATACTTTAATACCTTAGACTTTCCTAAACAAATTAAAACAAATTAAAAAATTTCCAATTTGACATTCATAGATTATGAGACTAGCAACTGTAGTCCTTAAGTTTGACATCCCCTTTTGCTGAAAGTCGTGTTATGTGATGTCATCTCTAGTGTTAAAAACATAGCAGATAAGTGATTCAGTTACACTACTTGTGCATGTGAACACACACTTAAATGCCCTAAGTATAAGAATGTGGAATATTCTGTGCATCGTCACAATAAGCATCCTTTTGAGTGGAATGTTACCGTAAATAACAACTGCATGACAGTACTGGCTGTTACACATGGATTAACAGTAGACATGCTAACATTTTAACATTGAAAAGAAGCCTGTATTACCATGTTACTGGAATTTTTTAAACAATACATAAACCAATGATCACTTCCGAACAGGTCAACCTGATCTTCACTTGATCTCCCATCTGTTGAGTTGAGGTACACCCAAGACTGTCATGCATTGTGCTTACCTCCAGGAGTCGGGCAATTGCTGCCATGTAACAAACTTGCACAATGATCTCAAATTTCATAAATAAATGAATAAATACATGCACTTTTGTTCTGAATCAAGGCCATGCTCTATCAATACAGGGGCATCAATAACATAATATGCCTAAAGAAAGCCCTTTACATCGTTTCAGACCCCACACAACCCAACACCAAACCGTTACCTCCTCAGCAACTCTACCCCATTCCAGCAAGTGATGCACAAGCATCAGAGGAAAGACCCCCAGACCTGAAAATGCTTTAGAGCACCTAAAAAGTTGACTTCATCATCTGTGACCAACGCTCACTTGTGCGAGAACCACTTTTACCAGTCAGTCTGCACTACTGATTGATTCCCTGCTAAGACCCCTTCTGAAGCTTAGTACCACTACTGTTGGGATGCAACATACATATTAATGTTTTTTTTTTTTTTTTTTTTTAAACTCGGTGCTATACCAATGGCCATTGTGTTGTTTAGCGCTCTACGTCTGTTACATTAAGCTACTGTATACCTTGTGTATCTCTTTACTGACCATAGTGAAGGAAGAATAAAATGCAATTTTTAAAAATTATTTTAAATATGTACATAACTTGGATCTGTCAAGTTTTTTTTCCCCCTTTACATTTGTTAACATTTACTTGTGATATATACAGTATATATAAAAACAAATTACCTAAATTGTTAGCTAAAGATGGATGCACAAAAATGAGTAGTGACACCAAAAGCTGTAATTTTGAATAGCGACAGATTGTTTATTTAATTAAAAAATGCAAATGACTGCAAAATCCTCAAGTTAGGTGTGTGTCTGTAGTGTAGCACATTTATTCAATATGCAAATATTGAATAGTCATTAGTCATTTATCAAAAACAACAATACATTAAAGCACTGCTCTTTATTTTTCTTAATAAATAGGTACATAAAAACATCCAAATATAAAACAAATTACATTTTTACAAGCAAAAAGACTGTTTACACAAAGTATCTCATTTTGCAGCTAATTCTAGATCATACATCTCTGGTAGTTAAAATAAATGACAGTTTTCTAATTTTTTAAATATCTCAGTATTAAAGTGTTTTATATAAGACGAGCACAGAAACAAACTTAGAAGAGCAAGTCACATGTCTGTCATTTCACGAACTGGTGTTGCTACTACCGTCGTATAAATAAAACGGCAATAACATCCAGCTAATAAAGAATATTCTCCAATGAAGAAATATAAACAACATAAAACTATAAACTTGTAGTAAACAGACTTTTAATTTTATGTAATTATAATAAAAACCCAAATTTCTCAATAATTTGATCTTAAAATTTTGATGTGATTTACAATTTTAACAGTATACACTAAGCAAAAATAAATATATATTTTAAAAGCATTCCTATTCCTTGAAAAATGAATGCTACATGAATGTTCTATTTGCCAGTAGAAAAATAGAAAGTGTGCAAAAACAGCTTATTATTTTTTTAGCTGTTAAAATAGTAGTCATTTTTACCAAAATATAACATTAAAATAAGCTCTTTCTAGCCTCTTGATATCTGAAGACTTGAGTATCAAAAGACAGCACTGGCTGAGTAAATAAAGCACATAGCACATTTTAAAAAGCAGTTTCTTCTTTTCAGGTTTTAAATTTGGACCGCTGAAATAATACTTCTAGAAGGCTTGATGGCATATGTGGCATTTGACTTGTAATGAATCAGCTCACTCCTGCAGTTCTGAATTAACAATTTGTGATCACAGAGTCAGAATCAGGTTGTGAAAGCTGGGCACTAGGAAGATCTGCAGGGGTTTCCCTTAAACTGCTTTTCTGTGTGCCTATGCCGTCTGAGACTGTTACAGAAACATCTCCCAAATCTTCTATACTCATAGAGAAGGAATCATTTAAAGGTAAGCTACAAGAAGCACTGATAATACTACATTCCTTCAAGGACACAGAGTCATCTACTGAGGGGTTAGTCAAAAAATCTACCGGATCAAGGAGGCAGCATGCGTCCTGAGAAAACTTCCATTCCTCAATCTCTCGATTTCGCTCCTCAGGAGTCAGCTTGTCAAGCTGAGCAGCTTTAACTATGAGAGTAGGATAAACACTGTTTTGAATACAATGGTACGCAAGTCTGAAAAAGGATAAAATAAAGTGTGTTAGCAAGAGAAACCATTTCATTAGACAGGATCACTATTAATGCAGAAATGTTATTACTTATAGTAAAATGACAGAAATGTGCACAAAGGATCCATTACCTTGGTAGTAGTGCCAGCACAGTCGTTAAAATGCATCCACAGTAGAAGACTGGATCAGACATATGCTTTTCCATGATCCAGTAAGTGTTGGATGGAGAGTTACAGTTGACACAAGTGACACCGAAGACTAGTGCAAATACAAAATAGAAGAGTGCACTTCCAATTAAGATAACTGCATGGATCCATGTCTGAAAGAAGAAATTAATAATAATATTTTAGCAACAGGTGTACAAAACAAGCTAATTTAAAACCATGCAAAAAGTCCATAAAAAATTCTCTTTGCTAAAAGGCTTTCAAAACCTTGCTTGTTCAGATGAATGTGTTGCTTGGTCCTATATATGTAGTTATTGTCCCAGAAAAATGTGTCACATGACAGCGTTAAATTTAATTGTAGCTTTCTCATCTAATTTTCCACTGCTTATTCGAGACCAAGTTGAGAGTGTGACAATCTTATCAGTGTGGCCCAGACTTTCCTTTCCCCAGCCACACTTGCCAGCTCTTACTGTGGGATCCCAAGACATTCCCAGGCCACTTGGGTGATGTAATCCTCCCAGCAGGCCCAGGGTCTTTCCCAAAGTCTTCCCCCAGGTGGTCATGCCTGTTAAACCTCTGCAGGAAGGTATCCATCCGTATGAGATGCCTAAACCACCTCAATTGTCTCCTTTTGATGTTGGTGAATGAAACAATAAAGGCAGATTGTGCGATAGAGCAGACCGAAGTGCCACAAGCAAGTAATTGATTCTTTTGATGCATAAGTCACCCTTGCTGAGGATATACACCATAATACAAAATTGATAAGTTAGTATATACTGATATTTAGATGAAAGACTTTTTATTAACCTTACCAGAGACTTGCTTTCTAAAACAAGATGCAATAGGATGATTAACAGTGCTGATGTATTTATAGGAACTCCAAAAGAGAACACGCTTATATCAGAATCTGCATGTATCTGGTAGAACAAAATGGAAAATACAAATTAAAGATATTACAGTATTTAATTCACAATCATCTACTGTAGCATAAATCTCATACAACCACCAGCCAATTTAACTTTATTCCACTAACTGTAGCATTGATGCTGTTGCCATAGATATTTCTAGTTTATCCATTGTCTTAAAAAAAGACTTCCAACAACCCAGTGCTTATTTTAAGTATTAATAAATGCCTTCATACTTATGAACCATAGTTCAGTTTTAATGATTTTATATTATCTCCAGGCTACATTCTCCCCAGTTTCACATTACTTACAGTCTCCTATGCCTAAGGATTTTTAGTTTTGCTGTTTTATTTGTAACAATGTACTTAAGTTTTAACTACTAAAAGGGCACACCCTACAATTTATTTTTAAAACTTCTAAAATTAAATAAAAAAAAAAAAAGCTTTTCTATAGTATCCTTTTTATACATGCTAATCCCTTGGTAGCTACTGTTTTTTTCATTATTACATTTTGTTTCATTAGAGTTTTGGTTTTGGATACGTACAAGTACTCTCTACAGCACAATACTGTGATCTTCTATCCTACACCAACATTTGACAAACATGTTTAATCTTCACAACTTTATCTTATATATTCTGGTCTGTAGCACAGGCAAAGTTCAGAGAACACCATCTTACTAGCTATGCTCCTGTACTTCAACCAATTACAAAATAACAGACTTCTGTTTCCTGTGACAATTTCTAAGATGTGAAAATATTTCAGTTTGATTTACCAGACATTTGTCCAGAACATATACATTACAAAAGCAACACATCATGCAAGATTTGAATATCTTAGAGGATAAATCTGTGCTTCCTGCTAATAATGGAGGTTATCTGCCATTATGACTTTTTTTTTTAATCTAGATTTTTTTTTCCTTTTTTGCAAATGATTGTTGAAACTATTTTTTTCTTGTACCTGATATATATTTTTATATCATTTAAATGAGATATCTAAACTTAATAATAATACAGTAATCCCTCGCTATATCGCGCTTTGCCTTTCACGGCTTCACTCTATCGCGGATTTTATATGTAAGCATGTTTAAATATATATCGCGGATTTTTTGCTGGTTCGCGGATTTCTGTGGACAATGGGTCTTTTAATTTCTGGTACATGCTTCCTCAGTTGGTTTGCCCAGTTGATTTCATACAAGGGAGGCTATTGGCAGATGGCTGAGAAGCTACCCAACTTACTTTTCTCTGTGTCTCTTGCGCTGACTTTCTCTGATCCTGATGTAGGAGGATTGAGCAGGGGGGCTGTTTGCACACCTAGACGATACGGACGCTCGTCTAAAAATGCTGAAAGATTATCTTCATGTTGCTCCCTTCTGTGCAGCTGCTTCATGAAGCAACATGCTGCACGGTGCTTCGCATACTTAAAAGCTCGAAGGGCACATATTGATTTTAGATTGTTTGTTTTCATCTCTGTCTTGTCATGGAGCACAGTTTAAACTTTTGAAAAAGAGACAAATGTTTGTTTGCAGTGTTTGAATAAAGCTCCTGTCTCTCTACAACCTCCTGTGTTTCTGTGCAAATCTGTGACCCAAGCATGACAATATAAAAATAACCATATAAACATATGGTTTCTACTTCGCGGATTTTCACCTTTCGCGGGGGGTTCTGGAACGCAACCCCCGCGATGGAGGAGGGATTACTGTAATAATAATACTAGATTTTATTTACTCCTAGGCACCTTTTTAAACACTCAAGGAAACCGAACAATAGATGAAACACACATTATAAACAAAACTAAAATACAAAATTTTAAAATCAGACGCAGCAATTGTAGTCAAAGAGAAAAAGCTGTCTTAAACAAATGAGTTTTAAGTTTAGATTTGAAAAGTGAGAATGATTCTAAGCTCAGATGGTAGTGAGTTCCAGAGCTGCGGAGCAGAGCATTCAATTGGTGGTAAGATGGACGAAGGGGACAATCAAATGGATGGAGGAAGAGGATCTAAGGGTACGGGAGGGAATGGCAACATGGAGGAGGTCAGACAGATATGGAAGGGCAAGGTTGTGGATAGCCTTAAAAGTTAACAGGAAGAATTTTGAATTGAATGCAGAACTTAACTTGAAATTTTATCTTTACATTACATACAAAATGACTGGTAGAATTAAATAAAATATATTTGATAAAACAATGTGATTTGTTTAAAATCGCAAAGGTATATCTACAAGTTGTAACAGCTGAATTATTAGAATTTCCTTTACATCTTATGCGCATTTGGTTTTATTAATGTAAAAAATGTTTACTCTGCATAATTTAGCAATTCAAGCAAAAATAAAGGTAATCAGAACAAAATAAGATTAGAGTTCTAGTCGACATATTCTGTAGGATTAAGAAGAATATCGTCAACCTACAAATGCCTAATTCTTAGTAACCATGGTTATACAATTAAAAAATTACACAGAAAGAAAGGACTTGCTGCATTTTAACTTTATTTAAATAATCACACTTAATTCCTAACTGCTGGTTTATTGTATCCACAAAATAACAAATAGTGGTTCACAAAGGAACATTAACTGTCAGTTAATTCATCAGTAAAGGAATCAAATTTAAGTTAAACTATACAGAAGATAGATGCTACTAAATGCTACTGAAAGATGCTTTACTGCATAAGTAATTAAATACTGAAAGTCACTACCTATCTATCTTATATACGTATCTGCAAACAAGCTAAAGCAAAACATTTTTCACACATGGTGCACAAAAATCCACTCTCACCAAAAAGTTAACTGAATTACAAGAAAAATTGTAGAAAACTGTTATCCCATACTGTTCCAAAACTTTTAAATATTCACACCATTCAGTATTTATTTCTATTATGATATTTATTTTAGATCAGTTTATAGCCTGGAAACATTGTAAAAAAATTTAGATTTTTTTTCATTGCGGTCTTCTGTAATGTAATCTTATTACATTGTTAAAGTGAGAAATGAGGACTGTTTATGTTTCTGACTGTTCTGCACTGTTCTTTATTATTTCACACATTTGACTTTATCCTGCACAATTACTGGCATTATTATAATTAGGGATGGGAATCGAAAACCGGTTCTTGTTGAGAACCGGTTCCCACTGTTACAATTCCTTGGAATTGTTTGCCATTTTTGCAAACGATTCCCCTATCGATTCCAGTCGCCTCGAATGACGTCACTGCGTTGCGTAGCGTCATTTACCCAGCAGGAAACATGGCGCCTAAGCGGCACAAATGCTCAAAAGTTTGGTTATACTTTACGAGAAAGGATGACAACAGGGCAACTTGCAATACTTGCAAAGTAGATATTTCATCAAAGGGAGGAAACACTACGAATATGCAAAAGCATTTGCACACAAAACACGCGATAACCTTAAATGAATGTTGTGTTTTTGATCCGCTCCGGACTAGTGAATCTCAACCCAGCAGCAGCGGTAACGTTTGCAGGTCCTCTCCCGTTAATACGGCAGGTAACTAATCAACTAACATTGCATATTATGTTAGCGCGATTTGCCTTATTGCAAAACCTGCTATTACTGTGCATTGCATTTAGATGACCATGACGAGAGAGACAGACAGAGTCTGGCTGTCTCAGATGCTGGCAGTTCTCGCTGCAGTCTACCGGTAGCTTCTCCTTTCACAGAGGCGGGGAAAAGTAAAATGACACAGGCCAGGATAGACGAATGTCACCGCAGTTTGTGGTAAAAGGCTTGCACCCATTTGCCACAGTAGATGCCCCCGATTTTCGGTAAGTGAATGTGTTTAATTATAGGCTAAGTCAGGGAATGTCAAATTTGCGTGTTCTCCTCTTACCGGATGTTTCATCCGTTTCCATTTCTGAGCTGAAACATGTGTTGAAGGCAGCCGTCACTGCAGATGGATGGGCAAGTTTTAGTCAAGATCATTACCTCACAGTAACGCTGCATTATGTCAGGAATAGCCAGGCTCAAGAAAAAGTCCTCAAAACCAAACCAGTGTACCAGGCACAGACAGGGACAGCTGTAGCAGAGGAGATTGATGAGATCTTGGAGGAGTATGGTATCAAAGACAAGGTTGTGGCAGCCACTGTTGATAATGCGGCCAACATGGATGTAGCTGTCAAAATAGTTGATGGTTGCAGAATTGCACTGTGCACAGTTCCATTGGACTTGAGTTGATTGTATTTGTTGCTGGCTGATGTAGTTTTATTTTTGAGTGCTCAGCTCATATATACTTTTAAAAAGGAGAGTGTAAATGTTACTGGACATTCTTGTGTAATTGCCACAGAATAATTTATGTTATACTTTGTTATTGCTACAGAAGAATATTTATTTTATTATTATTTTACATTTACACATTTTTTTCTGGGGACCCCGTGGCACCCCATCGAGGAGCCGTAGGCTGTGGATCTCTTAAGATCTCACTGTTGGGTTTGTAAGGTCATGCTACTCCTAAATTTCTATCTTGTTCAAAGATATAAAACAAAGTTCTAAGCTAATCGACCCGTGTGTTCTCCTTTTTTAAAAATAAGAATCGATAGTAGAATCGAATTGTTAAACAGAATCGAAAATGGAATTGGAATCGTGAAAATCTTATCAATTCCCATCCCTAATTATAATACACATTTTTCTATTCCTATATGTAACACCATGATAACTGTTATTCACTTCTTGAGAAAGGTGAAAGGCTGTCAAAGCATGAGCTTTAATTACTAAAAATACATCACACACACATGAATGCATTTTTCACTTTTTACCTAGCTGTCAGGTAAAAACAAACAAATAGGATGAAATTATAAATGTAGGCTAAAGTTTGTTTCTTTCGATAGTCGCATTAAACCAATATGATATAACAAAACAGGTCTCCTTACATATAACATTTGTACAGCTAATAATGCAGTCATTGTACTAGAGTTGGTGGATACTATATGATTTTATTTTGGCATATGGTACATAATAAAATGCATTAAGAAACCAAATATAATGATAAAGTGGAAAACCTTAATTTCCTATTCAAGTGGTTTACTTTTTATCACACATATTTTTCCATCATCAAAATAATCACATCTTTGTTCTCATTAATTAACTGTTACAACTTTTTGTATGTATTTATAATTGAGCAGCACTCTGTGTAGAAGTGTCAATTTTTTCCTAGGGATGGACTCTAAAGTAATGTCTTAACCATAAGGTCACTCTCCCTACTTTTAAACTATAAAGTCTTTAATAAATATTTCACACATTATTTATCTGCATTATTCTTTTTGCTTGATACAATTCCTGCTAGAAATTCTGTCAGAATACTTACATACCATTACAGAAAAATGGAAAACATTGTCTAGAGTGATTTGCGATTAAAAGGTTCATTATTATGCTATAATGTTATTTGCTAGATTTTGACAATTGCATCCCGATTTGGCTAATGAAGTTAGTTGAACTGTGCATTCATTGTACTATTTATAAACACTGCAAATTCACTTTTGATTTTAAAAAAATCTGTTATTCGTGAAACAAATGTAATATTTACACGTGATAGGGGAAACATTTCTAAAAAGAAAATGATAGAACCAATAAAAAAAACAAACTAATTTTTGTAACACCTGCTTTTAGCTAACTTTTGAGGTATTCTTTTACAATACATAAGTTAGTTATTACATATAGGCTATATTTCACTGGAAAAATAATTATATACTCACAAAGTATGGAACAAAAAAACAAATCAGGCTCTGGTAAAATGAATCCAGCATGGTCCACCAGAATGTAGATGTGTTGTATGTCTTGAAGGTAAAACAATAAAAGAACACATATAAGAAGTGTGAGCTATACATACAATATGAAAATATAATCAGGAAAAACGTTTCAAAATGTGTGTCTGTCTCTGTTTAGGAGCCTCAGTGAAAAAAAACACAAGATGGAAATTTTACATCCAATTATGAATAAGAGATTATTTTAAAGGTATCAGATTTTTAAAACTTTAGACATCAGCTAATGATGACATTGTTAAAGAAAGTTACTTGTTGTGTAGTAGGTAAAAATCATGAAAAGTCCTTTACCTCAGAAGCTTGACTATTTCTGTAAAGCTCGGGCAACTGTAGGAGTGTCTCTGCAGACACATCTTTATCCAAAATTCCATAGATAATTGGAGGGGCAGAGGTAAAAAGTAGATTAAAGAAAATGAGAATCCAGTAGTCAGTCATTGTACTGCCAGAAAATCCACAGAACAACTGATACCACAACAGTAAGTTGACAAAGGCCTATAAAAAAAGAAAATGGAGGAAAAAAATTCTCAAGAAATATGAAGAGATGTATTTTAGACTACAGATATTGACATCATGTGACTTGAGGCTATACCACAAGTTCTTAAAATTAGTTTATGAAATTTGCATTTATTCTGTAAACTACCATTGAAAATACAAATTCTTCCATCTTTAATGTTAGATGAGATGCTTTTATTTAACTGAAAAGATTACAAAAAAAGCAAAATCTATGTGTTTGACAAAATAAATAGACTATAAATGTGAATTCCATTTGAATTATATGATTTTTAAAAAATTTGTGATTCTGTTAAATCCATGAGTGTAACTATTTAAGAGTTTTATATATGAAATCACAAATCCCTGGCTTATATTTTACATGACTTGAATCAACTAATCAAATGTAGCATTCCTAGATGATGTCTAACTGGCACTGTACTGACCCTCAAAACTTGCTTTGCAGATGGCAAGTCTATATACAGAGGCTACATAGACCATTTTCAGTGTGGGCCAGAACAGGCTATTTAAGTCACCCAACCCCCTGGAAGTTGCCAGTATGTACTCTTCTCACACCTGGTTCTAGAAGTAGGTCCCTACATCCTGTTTCTGGGTATGTTTCTCTTAGATTTAACAAACTGTCATTCAAGAGTGCAATTCATGTATTGTTTTTTTTAACTGCCCCCTTTTTTTCCACCAAAATGCCATGGGTAACCCTATCAGGAGTGCATATCATCAGACAACACAGTTTGAAGGATTATTGAGGCACACAAGCTCCTCCTACCATGGTCATGTGGATTCACCTTTGTTGTTGAAGTTACTATGGTGATTAAATGGGTTTTGCAGCTGTAATTCTGGGTAGATTATATCCAGCTAGAAATGAATTTCCCATGTGAATGCAATTGGTATTGTGGTGGTGATTTTGTTTACATGCCTATTCAGTGTTGCCTGGAAGGTGGAGGCAGAGCCTAAGGTCTAGATGACAGGGGCAGTAGTCTCTATTTTGTTTTTAAAAAGGAACACCTCTTTTGTACTACGTACCACAGGATGGTATTCCTCAGCCTCCTTGGGAAAGCCTGTGCCGAGGTACTAGAACAGGGACCTAATTTGACAATTTAAACCTCAGCTTCAGCAAGAACACAGTAGATAGCTTCCTGGCAATGGAACAGTAGACCAACTCTTTGTTCTTGTCCAGCTATCGAGGGGTCTTTGAAGTTCGCTAAACTTGTCTACATATG
The DNA here is from genome assembly GCF_900747795.2 of Erpetoichthys calabaricus. Taxonomy (NCBI): domain Eukaryota; kingdom Metazoa; phylum Chordata; class Cladistia; order Polypteriformes; family Polypteridae; genus Erpetoichthys; species Erpetoichthys calabaricus. Next base: position 106,425,636 of record NC_041398.2, read on the forward strand.
CCTTGTGGATTCAGAAAGATATTGTGTACCCCATGGTATTTTTATAATAAAAAAAAAAACAAAAACTGATGCCTACAGTTAACAGATGAGCAGATGCCCCAAGTATATTACTTCAAATTTCTTAAGGAGTAAAGGGCAGAAAAAAATGTTGTCACTAACCAGTAAACTGTTAACCAAGGCACACTAGAGCATGATACATTTTGACTGCCCTGAGAGCATCTAGAAATCACTCCGTAAGTGCCAGAGAAAGTTGGCAGATAGGGTGGGTCTAATCAGTCAAGTTAAGCACATTTCTACAGGAACTCTTGGTGCCAAAGTCAAATAAAAATGATGATGATCATTGCAGAGAAGTAACATGAGACAGGATTACTTTCATGTCTCAAATACTACCTAAATGAAATATAAAAAGGAGTAAAGTGCTTTTACAAGCACTACAAAAATCAGACTTAATTTTACAGTGGGCATAAACAAAACTTCCTTAGCTGTAGTTAAAAGACATGATACTTTTAAAAATGTCACCATGAAACAGCAATAGTCATGTCTATGGTACAATCCTAGGTTATTTTACAATAGGTTAAAGATATCCAACTCACTAATAGGCAAGTATACTGTTGAGATAAAATGTAATGTTTAAATTGAATAGTGTGTAAGGCTGAAGAGATCCTTACAATGGAAAATTATTTATGAATGTTATATTAGTTAGATATGACTTCCAAATGTAAAATTGTTATTTTGGAAATTTTCAAACATTATTTGACAAACATTAAGACAACAAACACTTTAAGGATAAATAAAAAAAATGTACTTACAAGGTTTTTGTAGAAGAAATACAGAATCATATTAGCTAATCGTGTATAACACCAATGGCCATGAACCAGTAACAGTTTGCTAAGGTGTTTAAATCTTGAAACCGCGAAGTCACTGGACATCACTGCCTAAAATATTTTTAAAAGAATGACACATTTTATACACAAGAAAGAATGCAAAATATTTACAAAACAAAAATAAACTAAATATATTAACATGAATCAGTTCAACAGGAAAATTAAAGGATTATTTCAGTATCTTCAAGCAAGTTTTAAGGCTTTTGTGGATCAGTGCCATGCAGACCCAATTTTAAACTGCAAGAATGGGCTTTTTTTTTTTTTTTTTTTAATATATACAAAAAAAATCTTCACATAAAAACAGATTCCCATGGCACATTACAGTACTGTAAAAAATTAATTTCACTTATAAAATGCTGTATTTTAAGATTATAAGACCCAATAGACACAATTTAGAATGGCATATGACAGTTTTCCATGAAAATTAACTACAACACTAATTAAGTGAAAAATTCCCTACTGTCATTACCTGCATGCCTTCCTGGCCAGAAATACCAATTCCAACATCAGCAACTTGAATCATACTAACATCATTCGCCCCATCACCTAGAATTGGGACAAAAAAAAAAAAAAAAAGATGTCTGTGTAACCTCAATATAAATTAAACACATTTGAAAAGTAGTGGGTTTTTCCTTCTATCAAAGCTGAAAGTAAATTTTACAGTTAACATTTCCACTAACTATAAAATGGAATAACATATTTACAAGAAACATTACAGTTACACTTTCCTATAAATTAAATTAATTAGTGTATCTAGAAAAACCAACAACTACAAAGATATTGGAAGGATATTCTTGTTATTTACCAATTGCCAGAGACATGACTTTTAGTTTATCTCGTACAAGTTTAACCACTTGACTCTTCTGCAATGGGGTTGATCTACAGCACACAACAGCTCGACATTTAATGGTTAGATTTAAAAACATTTCCTCAAGACTCTTTTGGAGAGTAAACTCTAGAGTTTTGCCATCAATAACCAAGCTATAGTTGGGAGCTTGACAGACACTGGTTCCAGAATCATTATCTTCAATATTTTTCAGAATCTGACTAATCAAAGCTTCACAAGCATCCTGAAAAGACAGAGAAAGAAAACGATCACAGCTTTATTGACCAAATCTAATAGTAAATTCAACAAGTGTTCCAATGTGGTAGTTGCACACTAAAGTAAAATTCAGGCTCTGGGCCATGCTATTTGCCACTGTTCAAAAGGCTGAGTAAGAAAATTGTTCACAGAAAATTGATATTTTTCATTATTGAAACAATTTGGGAAACTGGATTTATAACAGAATATGCCTGGTTTCACATAGAAACAGATTCAGTCCCATATGCAGTAAAATTATGTCCTTCACCACAAACTACCAACGTCAAGTGAAACTGGACTGCCACTAGGGGAACGTATGGCTCCAAGTGTCAATGAATTAGTGCGCAATTGTGATGTCATACAATTGATTGAAAACTGTACATATATTGGAAAGTGACATCATATTAGCCATTCTTCCCCACTTTTCTTGCTACCCTCCAGCAGATGCCTGTTTTATATAGAGCTCTTAAAATTGTGAACCCATGCACCTTCAATCCAATTTAAGCCAAAGAGCATAGCAGACTTTTAAGAGTCTCGATTGGATTTTTAGTAGCCACTCTCACCAGTCAATGTCTTGCTCTGATGTTTAAGTTTGAGAGACAGCCTGTTCTAGTAAGTTTATTATTATGATAAACATACTTAGACTGAATTATTGTTGTTATCCTCTTTAAGACAATGTATCCTCCTTGTGGGCATGCATGAATGTTTTTAGTTTTGTGATGACAGAACTGCAGTTCTCCTTCAGTTCATGTGTTCTGCATCTTTATAAGAAAAATATTTCACATTCAAACTGGTGTGCTTATTGAAGACTAACAGGTACTGTGATGATCCTTCCAATTTCTGATGAAGGATCTAACAGTGCTTAATGGGACATTGTTCCAACTATGTGATAATTTTAAAAAAGAAACGTTTTTTATACTCTTCGGGCTTTCTAACCTTGCTTGTGCAATTCAGGGTGAACACTTTGTCAGAAGGCCTCAGCAATTTACAAGAATACGCAATATTAACAGCAGTTTCTTGTTTGTCACCAGTCAAAACCCAGATTTTTATCCCAGCTTTTTGTAGTGCTTCAATAGTTTCAGGAACACCTTCCTGAAGACGATCAACTATACCAGTGGCACCTTAGATAAAAAGAGAAAAAAAAAAACTAAATTAAAAGCCACTCATTACCTTTCACAATCAAATGTAAAATACCTATGATGAGTAGCAGCTGGCAGTGTTTACATCAGACCTTATTCTTTTTTGCATCACACCTGTAAAATTATATATATATATATATACAGTCATATGAAAAAGTTTGGGAACCCCTCTAAATTCTTTGGATTTTTGTTTATCATTGGCTGAGCTTTCAAAGTAGCCTTTTAATATATGATATGCCTTATGGAAACAGTAGTATTTCAGCAGTGACATTAAGTTTATTGGATTAACAGAAAATATGCAATATGCATCATAACAAAATTAGACAAGGGCATAAACTTGGGCACCCTAAAAGAGATATTACATCAATACTTAGTTGAGCCTCCTTTTGCAAATATAACAGCCTCTAGACACCTCCTATAGCCTTTGATGAGTGTCTGGATTCTGGATGGAGGTATTTTTGACCATTCTTCCATACAAAATCTCTCCAGTTCAGTTAAATTTGATGGCTGCCGAGCATGGATAGCCTATTTCAAATCATCCCATAGATTTCTGATGATATTCAAGTCAGGGGACTGTGACGGCCATTCCAGAACATTGTACTTCTCTCTCTGCATGAATGCCTTTGTAGATTTCGAACTGTGCTTTGGGTCATTGTCTTGTTGGAATATTCAACCCCTGCGTAACTTCAACTTTGTGACTGATACTTGAACATTATCCTAAAGAATTTGTTGATATTGGGTTGAATTCATCTGACCCTCGACTTTAACAAGGGCCCCAGTCCCTGAACTAGCCACACAGCCCCACAGCATGATGGAACCTCCACCAAATGTGACAATAGGTAGCAGGTGTTTTTCTTGGAATGTGGTGTTCTTCTTCCGCCATGCAAAGAGCTTTTTGTTATGACCAAATAACTAAATTTTTGTCTTATCAGTCCAAAGCACTTTGTTCCAAAATGAATCTGGCTTGTTTAAATGAGCATTTGCATACAACAAGCGACTCTGTTTGTGGCATGAGTGCAGAAAGGGCTTCTTTCTCATCACCTTGCCATACAGATGTTCTTTGTGCAAACTGCACTGAACTGTAGAACGAGGTACAGATACACCATCTGCAGCAAGATGTTCTTGCAGCTTTTTGGAGGTGATCTGTGGGTTGTCTGTAACCATTCTCAAAATCCTGCACATATGCCGCTCCTGTATTTTTCTTGGCCTGCCAGACTTGGGTTTAACAGCAACTGTGCCTGTGGCCTTCCATTTCCTGATTAAATTCCTTAAGGTTGAAACTGACAGTTTAAACCTCTGAGATGGCTTTTTGTTGCCTTCCCCTAAACCATGAGACTGAACAATCTTTATTTTCAGATCTTTTGAGAGTTGCTTTGAGGATCCCATGTTGTTGTGCTTCCCCCTTTGACTCTCCTCTGAAGAGTGACAGGGAAGCACAACTTGCAATTGACCACCTTACATACCTTTTCTCATGATTGGACACATCTGTCTATGAAGTTCAAGGCTTAACGAGCTAATCCAACCAATTTGGTGCTGCAAGTAATCAGTATTGAGCAGTTACATGCATTCAAGTCAGCAAAATTACAAGGGTACCCAAATTTTTGCACAGCCAGTTTTTCACATTTGATTTAATTTCAAACAACTAAATACAGCTTTACTAAAAATCTTTGTTCGGAAAACACCCCAGTACTGAGATGTTCCTAGGAAATGAAAGACGTACCACTGTTATCTTTTTTGAAGTAGAGTCAATTATTATGCAGGCTGAGAAGGGTTCCCAAACTTTTTCATATATATCAGTGCTATCAATCATTTGGGCAAACAAATTTTTGTCCCCAGTTATAAAAATGATAAAGTATTGCGCAGCACAATACAGTTCTAGTCTAATCCTTCAAGATTCCCAATAGCATATTTGCATATCACATTTAATTTCAGGGTTTCTTTTCACTTAGAAGAAGCACAGCATTAAAGAAAAACTCATAGTTACACCCAGGCTGAGCATCAGAATGGTTCAACATACCTAACAAAATTAAATCTGTCTCCAGTTTCAGTGCAGACTCCAGCAAAAGTTGCTCACGATTATCAATACTAGTTTCAGCCAAAAAATGGTCCTTCAACCACTCCTCATATTCAGAATTTGTAAGAGTCTAGTTATGCAAAAATAATGCAAAAATCTGAATAGTTGTAGGTTATTTTGTGCAAGAATTACAGACAAACCAAATATAAGTAAATGTTATCAAAATGGAACAAACACTCTCATGTTTTTGTTATATTTCCTAATTCAGAGCAGACATAAGCCAAAGTCAAAATGTTTATTATCAGAATGTCTTTATGAAGACAATTACAGAAGCACACAAGAACCCGATTAACTTAAGAGTTCCTTTTCCAGGTCATTTCTAAATAAGTTCAGTGACTGCTTGCATTGCTTCCTTGTATTTTTTACTTTTATTGTTATGAAGATCATTTACATGGGCTAGTGTGACTGCAAACAGCAGGAGAAGCAAGTTGGCATTTCAGATGTTTATTCTAATTGCTGCAGCACCATCAAACACAAGCTGCTAGTAAGCGTGCAGCTCTGCAGGTGTCATTAATTTGTTTTGGAATCTATTTAACTATCTTACGTGTAAAAGAGGGAAATTTACAAAACACAGAGGTTGATAAAACTTCTTTCAACCTAAATTAGTTTTCTAAAATAGACATCTATAACAGTTTAAATTAGAATAAGAGTCAAACACTGAGAGAACAAATACTGTATATTGGGGACTGCTCTAAGGAGGCAGGACTGAGTGAACTGTTAACTTAAAAGGATGATCTAGATTCTTTCAGCACCAAATAATCATTGAATGAATGAAAATTTTCAAGTATGAAGTTTGAAGAAAAAGTTTGTATTTAATATGTACATTTTCAGCTTTATTGCACTTATGAGTTTTGATGCTGACTTGTTATGTATAAATATTACATTAAATAAAGAACATATCAGATGTTAAGTTTCTTGCTGTGACATGATAAGATTAATGAAATATTTTTGTTACAACATCTGAAGACAGTAATTTACCAGAGATACCAAGGCACACTTAGTAGGCTCAAAAGTAATTATACCTGAGGTTTACTGCTGCATCACAGCTGAAACACTGTAAACACATCAATTAACATTATATAGGGCATTTCACAGACCATAACATTACATGGTACTTTACAAAACAAAGGAGATTTAACTCAAGGGAAAAATATAAAGTGAAAACAAGATAAATTCAGTGATTCGATCAAACACATGAAAATGAACATACAAGTCACCATTAGTATGAAAGGTACCAAAGAAGAAATGAGGTATGGCTGACCTAAAGTGTTAAAACAGATATCGATTAAAACACAGATGCATAATGATATCAACAAAAAAAGAATTTACCTTCTTGGCTATACATAAGGTTCGTAGTCCATCTTTGGCATAGTCATTTAAATGTTTCTGGGTTTGTTCTTTTATTCTTTTTTGTTGTTTTCCTGGGGGGTTGAACAGATAGACTAAAGCTCTTAATAAAAGCAATTCATTAATTTCTGGTTACACATTCAAAAAGTTTCTTTTAATTTACTTATAAATCTTTGAGAACATACCGTCACTCATGTGCATTTTTATTCTAAAATTCTTTAAAAGTAAATCTAAATACTGTATTTACAACACTGGATCTACCTTTTCATGCCAAGTTCAAGTTATAAAGATTTCATTAAATAATACATCATATGGAACAGTAACAGCATTACAATGCTAAGGCATAAAAAGTCAGTAAATCATTATATTATTGAACATCCGGTAAAAATTACACAATCTGCTGTTGTACTCTCTCTGTTGTTGACATAAAGGACTACAAATATTTTTTGCCAAACTCTGTTTTCTAAAACAAAAATAAGCTGACAGCTTCTCTAACGTAACAGGGTTTGCACTAATATACCTTGTCAAGAAGATTACATGTGTGGAGGACGGCCAGGGTCCATACCTGGCCAGGACGTCCCTTCTACTTGTATTCCGGGGGAGCAGCCATGGACTCCTCAATACCTCCCCCGGGACGCTTGGTGGCAGCCTCCCTAGTTGATAATGCCTCAGTTTCCCACAGGGTTTCATGGGAGATGGAGTTCTTCCCAACCCTGTGGGAACCTGGGATGGCCGCCAGGGGGCGAGGCGGAGATAGTTAAGCCCAGCTGGTCTAATCATTGGGCTCACATGGGAGTGCAATTGGGAACAGGTGAGCAAGCAACAGGAGCACTCCCGGGAGGGCCATAAAAGAAGCCAGCAACCACCACTCAGGGCCAGAATCGGGAGGAAGGGGACGAGGTGCCTGAGAGGAGTGGTGGTGCCAACGGAAGGATTGCCGTCTTGATAAAGAGGTACTTTGGGACTGTGTTGTACCTGTGGGGTTCACGGGGAAGACGTGCCCCACAGGTGAAGAAAAAGATTTATTTGTGTTCATTGTGTTAAGTGCTTACGGGACTGTGTTGGGCCTGTGGGACGCAGGGAAGATGTGCCCCACGGCTGAAGAAAAAATAAAAAGATTTGTGTACAATTTATACATGCCTCAGTATGAATCTGTGCCGGGTCGGACGCTTATATAGCGCCTTATTCACACATGTTGGACCATAAAAAGGTTACACATAGACAAATGCACTCAATATTGTTTAAGCATGGTAACCCATCCTCAAATCCTAATAATTTCTCCATTACAAATATAGCATACACAGGGAATTATAATAAATAGGAAATTTAACACTAGCATTTAGCAAGAAAAACAAAACATTTTACCAAAGGCAGAAAAAATTAGGCAGTGTACCAATACCATTTACTTTCCTTTTTAAATAAAATTGCCAAAGCTTAAGTAATAGGCAATACATTGATAACAATCCAATGAAAACTTGTTTAAATCAAGTCAGTGGTATTTCAAGTGTTTCAATTAGCTACTACTTAACTGTTCGTATAATTCTGCATTACAATTACTACATTTAATTTTACTAAAGGAAGTTATGTGAAAAACAATGCAGTTCTAAATCACTGTTACTGGACTTCTGGTTCAAAACTGGCTGAAGGCCAAATCATTATGTAAGCAGTCCAGACTGGAAACTTAAATTAGTGATTCTCCAAGTGTGATCCTCATGAGTAGAGGGGTCTACAAAATTAAGTTCTAATAAATAATTAGACCAATAAATACTTTTAATAAAGTATCTATCTATCTAATTGTTTGGATACATCAGTCAGTTATGTAGGTATTTGGTAAAATCAGGATGCATTACTGTGTTATTGGAACTTTATGCAGATATTTAGCGGCATTACCCTTTCTTGTCATGGCTCTTTTTAAACTTCATCCTCGTTACTTCAATCACAGGGCACATACACTCACCTAAGACCTTTTATCCATCCTATATTTCATACATAAATCATCTGAACTCTCTCCTTCAACGTCTGCCTTCAAAAACCATATTTAACACCAGTACATCAACTTCCTGCACATCCAAGTGCACAAATTTTCCATTTGATACCTGACAGGCATCTTTATTTTATTTAGAGCCCTTCATAGAATACATAGTGATAAAGCACTTTACATTTATAAGAAGAATACATTTAAAAATAAAGAATAAAACCAGTATGAAAGACTAATATTCAAAAAGATGGCAAGAGGTGGCAGTATAAATCATCTCTGTAACAATATTCCCCATTTTCATTAACTGCTCACTAGAAAAAGTAAAAAAAGATGCCTCCCTATTTACTGCACTTGATTTGAGGAGAAAAAAAAAAATCAGAGAAAGCTAGCAGCAAGCAATTGAATTTGGGAGACACTGAGATGTTACAAAAATGGTCTCTGTGCTATGATTTAAGGGAGCAAGCACTACTACAGGCATCACAAGTGCCCCAATGTCCAATGGGCCTCTCATCATAAAATTGCAATTGAGGTTTGCATTGCTCTCTACAAAAATACTGAAAGGGGATTTGATGTATACCATAATATACTGTAAAAAAAGGCACTGTAGCTCCTGCCAAATACATTTTGTTTAATAACTTTCAAACCATTGAAGCTATTCTAGCATGTGTCATTTGAAAGCTTGTATTATATGCAAGGGCTTTGGCTATCAATCACTTGTTTATATAATTGTGCGTATTCTGAACTAACTCAAAGTCATTAGTCTACAACAGGCATTTTTGCACAACATGAGAATGGAACCATGTAATAATGAACTTGGAAGTTATTAATTACCAAGCAAATTATTTAAGTCATAAATAAGTATTCATGTTCACAATAAAATTATTTTTATTTATTAATTTATTTTTTTAAGATCATGTGTTTTTTCTCTTTATTTTTACTATTATAATCACTATCCAAGGGTAAATCTTGATATCTGACAAAGTTAGGCAGAATGATACATAATAGATTCTTCTTCATATCACTAAGAAAGCTGCCAGGAAATGTTTTCAACACTGAGGTTGGCATTCATAGTTGAATTCCTCCAAGATCATAAATGTGGCAGATGTAACAGGTTCAAGAAGCTGTGTTTTCAATTTTGTACTTATAAATGGAAGTGAAGGCCATTGGGCATTGAAATGAGGCTCATAAATACTTTTTTGATAAACTTCAAATGCACTTCAGAATTTTTTAAATTTAAGACACTTTCACGTTTCTGAAAAGCATGAACGGCACTGGCTAAGGTGGATACCCAGCAGAATTGTATAAAATAAAAATCATTTAAATCCATTAATGCTAGTTTTATTTAAGGATGTTCAAATATCAATTTATAGACGTAGCATGTGCATTATATAGACCATAATAAAAGTAATGGAAAGAGTCAGTCCTTCTATATTTTTGCAGAATCAAATATGATTCATTCAAAGATGACAAATACTATCAAACTGTCAACAAACATTTAATATATTCTTCGGAAGTCTTTGAGCTTCCCAAGGCCATGCAGAAAAAGCTTTTGATATAGTCTTCTGGACAGATATATTTACTGTACTACATAAATTTAAGTTTGGACCTAATTTTTTATGCATGGTTTAAACTATTATAACTCTAGCCCAGAATTGTCTATTTGTGTAATATAAATTGGAACACCCCCTCCTCGAACCGCCACCTTATCGTGGTGGAGGGGTTTGCGTGTCCCAATGATCCTAGGAGCTCTGTTGTCTGGGGCTTTATGCCCCTGGTAGGGTCACCCAAGGCAAACTGGTCCTAGGTGAGGGACGAGACAAAGTGCGGTTCAAAACAACCTTCTATGATGAATAAAAACTTTGGACAACGTTTTCCCTTGCCCGGACGCGGGTCACCGCGGCCCCCCTCTGGAGTCAGGCCTGGAGGTGGGGCTCGATGGCGAGCGCCTGGTGGCCGGGCTTGCACCCATGGGGTTCGGCCGGGCACAGCCCGAAGAGGCAATGTGGGTCCCCCTTCCCATGGGCTCACCACCTATGGGAGGGGCCAAGGAGGTCGGGTGCAGTGTGAGTTGGGTGGTGGCCGAAGGCGGAGACCTTGGCGGTCCGATCCTCGGCTACAGAAGCTGGCTCTTGGGACGTGGAATGTCACCTCTCTGAAGGGGAAGGAGCCTGAGCTAGTGCGCGAGGTTGAGAGGTTCCGGCTAGATATAGTCGGGCTCACCTCGACGCACAGCTTGGACTCTGGAACTAATCTCCTTGAGAGGGGCTGGACTCCGTACCACTCTGGAGTTGCCCCCAATGAGAGGCGCCGAGCGGGTGTGGGCATACTTGTTGCACCCCGACTTGGAGCCTGTACATTGGGGTTTACCCCGGTGGACGAGAGGGTAGCCTCCCTCCGCCTTCGGGTGGGGGGACGGGTCCTAACTGTTTGTGCGTATGCACCGAACAGCAGTTCGGAGTACCCACCCTTTTTAGAGTCCCTGGAGGGGGTGCTAGAGGGCATACCTTCTGGGGACCTCCCTCATACTGCTGGAAGACTACAATGCTCACGTGGGCAATGACAGTGAAACCTGGAAGGGCATGATTGGGAGGAATGGTCCCCCCGATCTGAACCCGAGCGGTGTTTTGTTATTGGACTTCTGTGCTTGTCACGGATTATCTATAACGAACACCATGTTCAAGCATAGGGGTGTTCATATGTGCACTTGGCACCAGGACACCCTAGGCCTAAGTTTGATGATCGACTTTGTGGTCGTGTCGTTGGCCTTGCGGCCATATGTCTTGGACACTCGGGTGAAGAGAGAGGCAGAGCGGTCAACTGATCACCACCTGGTGGTGAGTTGGCTTCGATGGTGGGGGAGGATGCCGGTCAGGCCTGGTAGGCCCAAACGTGTTGTGAGGGTCTGCTGGGAACGTCTGGCAGAGCCCCCTGTCTGAAGTAGCTTCAACTCCCACCCCCGGCAAAACTTTGACCATGTCCCGAGGGAGGTGGGGGACATTGAGTCCGAATGGGCCATGTTCCGTGCCTCTATTGTTGAGGCGGCTGACCAGAGCTGTGGCCGTAAGGTGGTCGGTGCCTGTCGTGGCGGCAATCCCTGAACCCATTGGTGGACACCGGCGGTGAGGGATGCTGTCAAGCTGAAGAAGGAGTCCTACCGGTCCCTTTTGTCCTGTGGGACTCTGGAGGCAGCTGATAGGTACCGGCAGGCCAAGCGGAATGCGGCTTCGGTGGTTGCTGAGGCAAAATCTCGGGCATGGGAGGAGTTTGGGGAGGCCATGGAGAACGACTTTCGGACGGCTTCGAGGAGATTCTGGTCCACCGTCCGGCGTCTCAGAAGGAGGAAGCAGTGCAGTGTCAACACTGTATATGGTGGGGATGGTGCGCTGCTGACCTCGACTCGGGACATTGTGGGTCGGTGGGGGGAGTACTTCGAAGACCTCCTCAATCCCACTAACATGCCTTCCAATGAAGAAGCAGAGCCTGGGGACTCGGAGGTGGGCTCCCCCATCTCTGGGACTGAGGTCACCGAGGTGGTCAAAAAACTCCTTGGTGGCAGGGCCCCGGGGGTGGATGAGATACGCCCGGAGTTCCTCAAGTCTCTGGATGTTGTAGGGCTCTCTTGGTTGACACGTCTCTGCAACATCGCATGGACATCAGAGACAGTGCCTCTGGATTGGCAGACCGGGGTGGTGGTCCCCCTCTTTAAGAAAGGGGACTGGAGGGTGTGTTCCAACTACAGAGGGATTACACTCCTCAGCCTCCCTGGAAAAGTTTATTCGGGGGTTCTGGAGAGGAGGGTCCGTCGGATAGCTGAACCTCGGATTCAGGAGGAACAGTGTGGTTTTCGTCCTGGTCGCGGAACAGTGGACCAGCTCTACACCCTTAGCAGAATCCCGGAGGGTGCATGGGAGTTCGCCCAACCAGTCTACATGTGTTTTGTGGACTTGGAAAAGGCGTTCGACCGTTTCCCTCGGGGAATCCTGTGGGGGGTACTCCGAGAGTATGGGGTTCCGGACCCCCTGATAAGGGCTGTTCGGTCCCTGTACAACCGGTGTCAGAGCTTGGTCCGCATTGCCGGCAGTAAGTCGAACCCGTTTCCAGTGAGAGTTGGACTCCGCCAGGGCTGCCCTTTGTCACCGATTCTGTTCATAACTTTTATGGACAGAATTTCTAGGCGCAGCCAAGGTGTTGAGGGGGTCCGGTTTGGTGGACTCAGGATTGGGTCACTGCTTTTTGCAGACGATGTTGTCCTGTTTGCTTCATCAGGCCGTGATCTTCAGCTCTCTCTGGATTGGTTCGCAGCTGAGTGTGAAGCGGCTGGGATGGGAATCAGCACCTCCAAATCCGAGACCATGGTCCTTAGCCGGAAAAGGGTGGAGTGCCCTCTCAGGGTTGGGAGCGAGATCTTGCCTCAAGTGGAGGAGTTCAAGTATCTCGGGGTCTTGTTCACGAGTGAGGGAAGAATGGAGTGTGAGATCGACAGTTGGATCGGTGCGGCGTCCGCAGTGATGCGGACTCTGCATCGGTCTGTCGTGGTGAAAAAGGAGCTGAGCCGTAAGGCAAAGCTCTCAATTTACCAGTCGATCTATGTTCCTACCCTCACCTATGGTTGAGCTTTGGATAGTGACTGAAAGAATGAGATCGCGAATACAAGTGGCTGAAATGAGTTTCCTCTGCAGGGTGTCTGGGCTCTCCCTTAAAGATAGGGTGAGAAGCTCAGTCATCCGGGAGGGGCTCAGAGTAGAGCCGCTGCTCCTCCGCATCGAGAGGAGTCAGATGAGGTGGCTCGGGCATCTGATCAGGATGCCTCCTGGACGCCTCCCTGGTGAGGTGTTCCGGGTACGTCCAACCGGGAGGAGGCCCCGGGGAAGACCCAGGACACGCTGGAGGGACTATGTCTCCCGGCTGGCCTGAGAACGCCTCGGAATTCTCCCGGAAGAGCTAGAAGAAGTGGCCGGGGAGAGGGAAGTCTGGACATCTCTGCTCAAGCTGCTGCCCCCGCGACCCGACCTTGGATATGCGGAAGAGGATGGATGGATGAAATTGGAACAACTGCTGTCTTTGCCCATTGTACCAAATCTATGAAACTGCTGACTCCTTGTATGTAAAATGATTGTCCTGAAGGTGTAAAAACTATTTTTTTTTTCCTTTGAAAATAGTATTTGAAATTGGGAACTAAACACAGTTCTGTGATGTCACCATAATGTCCCATCTCTCATTATTTTTTACCACTGTCTCTTCTGGACAATGCTTTGACTGTCTAGGCTGTTTCACTAGGGCCAGACGATATTAATAGCAACAATCTTTGGTGCAAAGTCCTCTCATGCTGGCTAAAGTTGTCGTCCTCCTGCCATTCACCCCTGTTGGTAAGTACATAAGCCTATTCCAAATTCAGGCACCTCCACAGGCCTCCTCCTGTCCTCCCCAGTCTCTGTCAGACACAATCCTGTCACTCCTGCTCTGTATACTTCCTTCTAGATCTTCTATCCACTAAGTGGGTTACAGTTCTGTTATTTTGATTTTATTTGAATTAAGTGATGTATTAGAAGGTTTTCATTTCAATCAGTTTTGTATTTCAAAGCCAGGACTAGTAGATTATGAAACTTGGTATTTAATTTTATAGCTTGTTAGTGTGTTCATCCTTCCAAAAGAAATCTTTATCACATTGTAGATTTTTCATTTTCCAAGGCCATTATCTATAGGTTTTGTGGTCCAGGACAGAGTTGCACCTCTTGGTCCTTTCCTTGTCTTTCATTTAGTTCAAAACATTTTGTTAACACAGATACTTCAAGACACTCATACACCTTGCATTTGCACCTTGCTATTTATTAATGATGTATAGTTCAGAAAACAGGCAACAATTAAAACCTTAACTCAGCTGTTTAAAACTGAAATAGGCAATTATGGGTTCTGAATTGTAACAAAAAAGTTAACTAAAACTAATCCCAACAAACTTATTGTTTTAGTAGCAAAAATTGGGTTCTAATTAAGAAATTGGTTAAAGCGAAAAACCTGCAGCCATTGCAGACTTCTAGGACTGGAGCGGAGTGCCCCTGGTTTAGAGTCTCCAATTGACCCCAGTATGATGAATGACTGGGCACAGCATTTGGACCCCGAATGCTGATTTTTGTGAGGCAGAATCATTAACCACTGTGCCCCCATTTAATCACAGTGGGCCAGTTAGCCTAATATGAATGTTTTGGGGTTTTGGGTGTCTGAACATTGAGAAAAGACAGAGCAAGAGATCATGCAACAGTAGGAGATTTTGTTTCGTTCCCCAGCTGGGACAGCACACTTAGAGAGAGATGTTGGACAAAAAAAAAAAAAAAACAAGTTTCACTTTCTCTGTGGTTTGGATGTGGCGACAGACAAATACACTTGGTGCAATAAACCAAAATACATTTACACCTAACATGAGTTGAACACAGAAGATGGACATATGCAAGGATATACAGACACATGCCAGTAATAAACTTTAAACATAAATCTTTGTTACAGTAGCTTTGTTTGATCTTTTTCTCTCCTAAAAAGCACATTTGTGAATTCCATTTTCGTAATTTATATTTAAAAAATTATCCCCGTAAATATTATTAGTTCATGACCAGCTTTTAAATGTTCCAGTCACAGTTCCGGTTTTTCAGCCATTGAGATGGATCAGTTTTTAATCAGTTAATGAAGTTTCTCAGCAACTGCGTTTTGTTTTCTTTACAGCTTACCTGCTCTTACATTCCACCCTACTCGCCGCTCCTCTGAGAGCATGTGTGTCTGCCACAGATGCCAGACTGCTGCAAGGTGGATGCTGCTCTGGGTTAACGAGAGCTTACATTTTGCATTATAATACTAAACCAAGGGGTTGTTTTGCTTTACCACTGCCAATGTACGTGACAACAGCTACAACTGTAAAAAACACATTCATTTACAAAGCAACACTGCTGTGAATTAAGAAGAAAACAAACAGCACTACAAAGATCTAAAGAGGGCACAACACTACTGAATTTGGAGGGAAGCAGAAATAAATTAAAACTGTACATGTTTGGTAAGCTACGGAAAGGAAATGTTCCAACTCTTTGTAAGATCTGTCCTATGCACCTAAATCTACCAACTACCATTAATTAAGCAAGAAAGTAGTATTTCAATGTTCATTCAACCTGCTTGAAGAAGGGGCCTCAGTTGCCTCGAAAGCTTGCATGTTGTAATCTGTTCAGTTAGCCAATTAAAGGTGACATTTTGCTTGACTTCTCAACGCTCACAGGTACAAGTGTAGAAGAGACTTCTGACCTGAGAGATTACTGTCAACTGCACATGTACACGATAATCATAGGTTTCAACCATTCCTTACTTAGGAAGTTTTCAATACATCGAACATTCTTGGCATCAAGATCTTTATGGAATTCTAAAACACACTGACTATGTTTGAATCCTCTGAACACCTACTGTACGTCTCTGAGCATCTTCCAACAATCTATTTCTTCTATTATATTACAAATAAGCAACTTTGTTAAAATAATTTCCAGCCTTTCCTAATCTGTCTTTTAACATTGATGGAAGAACTTCTATCTTAAAATAATAATAAATGCTGTATTTCTATATTCTACCACTGTATTTAAAAAGGCTTCATTTTAGTACATGTAAGGCACCACTGGGTGAAGGACATTTAATTCAAAATTTCAGATAAAGAATGGAAATCTGTTACTGACAAGCTACACTCCACAACAATCTGCCTGAAGCACATGAAAACAAAACAAAAAAAAATTACATGGTCTTATTTCAACTTAAGAGTTTATTTATAATGTATCCAGGCCAAAGCCCTACTTGTCATTAATGCTGTAGGCACCCACTCTGCTTTGTGAAATGTTTTGAGAAAAATATCTTTGCTTACCTGAGTGAAAGTATTACAATTCTTATTACATCTAATTCACTTAGAGCAGAGCCTGGAATATTACTGTATAGGTAACACTGCAAAGGGAAAAATCTGTTGTGACATCTTATATTACACTACAGTTGCCTTATCTTATTCAATTAGAAAAAGCCTAATCCACCTGTTATAACACAGTGGGGTAAAGGGTCTTATTCTGCCTAAAATTACAAAAAAAAAATATAATTTTCAAAAAAAGGAAAACTCTTCAGAAGTTGCCAAAAATGTATTAATATTGTTGTTAAGAAAGCCTCCTTTGGCCCTCTAGACACTTCATAAAAGCCAAGTGACTTTTTTTATACTTTAGAGTTGATAATGCATTATATGACTCATGTGGATGGAATGTGATTTCTTTATATTATATAATATATATAATATATATATATATATATATATATATATAAATATATATATATAAATATATATATATATATATATATATATTATATATATAAATAAAATCATAGAATTAAAAATGAAGTTCTTCATGAAGAACCCACAAATGCACGGCTAATCTTACACTATGCAGTTGGATGTATCTATCTAAATAGATCTAGACTTTATAGCTTTAAATCAAAACACTGAACGATGAAATATTATATAAAGAAGTCATACACAAATAGTTAAAGAAAATGGAACATCCAAGAAATAGTTCCCAGGAACAATGAATAAAATTTGCAAGAAATAATCAAAAATTTAGAAAAAAACATTACTGAAATGGTCACTGGCTTTCTGACAATAATGAAAAAGGAAAGTTAACCTCCACCGTGACATCACATATCAACTAACAGCATGTATGTCCATGCCCTGCAACATACTGTACTGTGAGCATGAAAATTGCCAAATCTTGGAAGATGCAGAAGACACAGGAATACAAGGCAAAGAAAAAAAAAATCAAAAACACTGCAAAAACTAACCCAACTTGCAGCTCAGTTCGACAAGTTTGACTGCATTATTGGAATTCAAGCACGATTGAGGTCAAATGTAATGCAAAACACAAACATGGCAGGCATCTCATTGGATAACCGGTGAATTGAAGTTACAGCCTTCGAAATTCTGAGCTTGTTTTAGGTTTTTTTAATACTTCAATAGAAGGCATACTCTGATAACTGACATGTAAAGATGTCACCCCAACACTTTTGTTAAAATTGCATATTGTAGTGCATCTCAACCTCTCTGGTGTCATGACCCACTTTTTCCCTACTTAAGTCTCTACATCTCCCAGCTGGATTGCCACCTTGCCGTGGTTGTTGTGCCTCAAAGACTTACAGAGCTATGCTGGTGGAAGCCTTGGAAGGGCCACCCAAGCCAGACAGGTTTAAGGGTAGAGGCCAGTCCTCCTGGTTATAGGGGGTTAAGCTTTAAGCCAACAATACAGACTTGTAAAAAACAATTATGTTACTGAAATAGTAACAAAGAGTTCCTTTACACCCATTTGGAATGGCCTTTCTGAGTCCTCTTTAGGGGCTCATATTACTGCAAGTGGTGAAAGCTGCAAAGTAGTCACTGGCATGAAAAGAGAAGCCCTGAACAAAAGAGCTGCAGAGCATGAACATGACCTGGGGAACTGTGGAGAAACTGGCCAAGGACAGACAAGGGTGGGTGAACTTTGTTGCTGCCCTAAGTGCCAGTAGGCACAATGGGCACACCTGTCTACATAACTCACCTTGGGGGGAGGGGTGTCCCCTTTAATGAATCAAGCACAACCATCAAAACAGTGACCTTCAGTGACTCACTACCATTAAAAACAATAGCAACCAGGGACCCCATTGTTGAGAAACAATGGCATATTGAGACTCTTGCCATTCCCAAAGGGAATTAAAGAAGTGAAAACCTTACATAAAAATTGCACAGTATTTGTCCTCAAAATCTAAATGTTCAAACCTTCACCACTTTTTTCTTGTTTGGAAGCTATAAAATACAGTATTATGAAAGCCAAACAACTATGAGATAAACCCTCACTCAAGGCTCTGACTTCCTCTTGAGCACTCATTCTCCCTCCGGAAATTAGGAATCTGGGATGAAATAAGGAGTAATCTAAATGGGAAAGGGTGAAGTCAGGGAAAGCTGCTGCAGGACAGCTGCATAAAATTACCATTTATTTTAGACTGTGCCTGATTACAGTTTGTAAGGGTTGAACATACATTATTTTAAAATGCAAACAATAAATTTAAACTTTTTTTTTGGTTTGTTAGAGCCAAAGCAGTTTTTTTTAATATGTTTTGAATTTTTGAATTCGTACTAAGAGGGCAAATGAAGGCATCAGAAAAAAGGAGAAGAGGCCCAAGTTGTTTAGTGAAGGATCTCACTGCAACATATCTTTCCATACAATACAACAAGACACAGGCCATTAAGACGACAACCTGCAAAAAGAGACTGTGCTTTCAGGATGGCCTGGCCAATCAACTAACCTGCAGTTCTCCCATGAGAGACAAATGTTTTTCTTCTATAAATATGGCAACACTGTGTAAATCCAAAATAATATTTTTAAATGGAATCCTTTTAAATGAAATATCTTTACCAATTTTAATTTATTTAAATCTTGACATTAATTTGGAAGTTTGTAATGTTTGAAATAGTGTGTTTAATGTATTTGGCATTTCTTTAAGTGCTGTCATTCATAGGGTTTATTACTTGTGTTGATGTTAGTCACATTGCATTAATGTTTTGTTACTTGTTGTTCCTGTACTATTTATGCAAAAATTTGTTATATTTGAAGAATGCTTTTTTTTTATGTGGACAAGACAGGTCCAGTTATGTTTTACCGAATTTACAGTGGATATGAAAAGCCTACACACCCCTGATGAATTGCAGATTTTGTGCAATAAAATAATGAAACTAAGATGAATCCTGCCAGATCTTGTTCTACCTTTAAAACAAAATTGTACAAAGATGAAAACAAATCAGAAACTGTTTAAAAACAGGGGAAAAAAAGTCACACAAAAACCTGGTTGCATTAGTGTGCACACTCTTTAATAATAAAGGATGTGTCTGAATTCAGAATCAACCAGTCACACTAAGTCTCATCTCAAACAGTATTTAGATATACTTGGCATTAATTAAAGTAGCTCTCTTAAAACAAGAAATGAGCACAGGGAGTTAAGTACAGGCCAGATTTAGAACTGTACATGAAGAGATAAACAGGAATTTCTAGAAATAATCTTTTTTTTTTTATTTTTTATAAATAGTATGTTGAAGCACCACATGGGTGCAGCATGCCTAGCTGAATCATTAAGGAAACCACAATGTGATACAATTCTCATTGTTTTGATAAAGTTTAATAGGGTTCCTTTCGAACAGATACAGCAAAATCTAAAAGGGATAAACTAGGATAATCTTTTAAGTGTAGAGACAGTACAGAAGCAGTGAAACAGGTTTAAAAATATTTTATATATAACGCAGGACAGGTACATCCTGAAATTTGGAAATAGGAAATAAAAAATTCTGCAGTGGGTTAATAAATAGATAAAATAGAAGCTGCAAAGTTTAAAAACAGCTGTATAAGTGTATAAGACTAATAACTCCAAAGCAAACAGTGGGGAGATATTAGAGCACAAGGGCAAACATTAAGAAAGATATTAAGGAAGCTAAAAGGAAAATGGAGAGAAATATTACAAATAAGGCAAAATACGGTATGAAGAGATAGTCTGTCCTTTTATATTAGGTCAGCACCACTTTTAGACAATTTTAAAGCCTTTTTGCTGTAACCCTTAAAACTTTTTTGAGGTACTATTTTTTAACTTATTTATATATTTTGGTGCATTTATTTATTTTATCTATATATTTACAGTATATGGAAAATGTACAGCACTTTGGTCAATTTCTGTTGTTTTAAATGTGCTCTATAAATAAAACTGACTTGACATAGTAATGTATAAATACTATAATCTTTAAATGTATGCATGTGTCGTGAACCAAACGTATACTATTGGCTAATTAATAACATTTCTATTTTTAATTATTTTCATGTTTTATGTATGGCACTGCTTCTAGAAAAATTGTTAAAATAAATCAAATTTTAACCAATTCCATATATATTTTGCTGTGTAGTAATATGCAGTTCTGAAATTTTCTTTTAACATTTTCTGCAAAGGTCTAAAATCTTGGAATCATTAGGCATGATTTCCTTTCAAAAAATTAGAAAAGAAAAAGTAAATAAATAAAATACACACAATAAGTTTTGCATTTCTCCTGTGACAAAAATAATTAAACGTGATACCTTTTGATGATCCGTCCAGCAGATCCATGATAACTGAATCAGCACCCTTAGTGTAAACAATAATTTGGTTGGTGTATGGATGTCGCACCACTACAGACATTCTTTTTCTCACTGAATCAAAAGGCAGTATGTGTAATAGCTGAAAGGTCAAACTTTCCACTGAGAATAAATCTACTGTCAGATGTTCAGGGGTCCTAGAACGTAAAGTGCACTTGTATGCTCTAGCAGCATGAACTAAAGCAGCTTCATCTGGGCTCTCGGCTTCGTAATTCAGTTCTCCTGAGACAGGAAGTCCACAATGAGGGTCCACACTAAAGGAAAAAGTAGCATCAACACTTCGCATCTCTTTCTGAGATTTCTCTTGACATGAAGATTTATTTTCTTTTTCAAAATTGCTTTTTTCAGATTCAGAAGCTGATTCCTGTTCTTCAACTACAGTAGGTGCGGAGGTCCTTATTTTGTTAAAAATGTTAAGTCTACTAGAGCTTCCAGAGGGTGAAGGTTGGTCATTTAAGTTGGGTAATGGGGAGCTGAACCGCTGAACTGAAAACTTTTGGAAGAGTTGCTTGATTTCCTCAAAAGATTTAAGTGGAGTTTGGCCTACACATGGAATTCCAGCCTGAAAAGAGGAAGCAATATGATAAATGTGTAACTGAACTGCACACAACATAACAGTCTGTCTGAATTTTAGTCGCTGTTATTACTAAATGTTCTTATACTGATACACTTTCATCCATTGAAAAGATAAAAAGATTAAAAGACAAAATCAGAATGTTAAAATGCAGAATTTATTTTGAGCAAAACAAAATAAATTCAATATACAGAAGATGGTTACATAGTAGCTTTAATATTAGCTTTAATAATAGCTTTAATTATTATGTAGAAGCTAGAGGAAAATGAAATATTTAATTTGCTTAACAATATACTGTGTGCAAACTATAATATTCTTTAATATATTTAAAGAAACATGAACATACCTTTTGTCTTGGCTCTGTGGGAGAGGACACCACAACTGTGTTGCAAATTGCTAAAGCAAGAAAGAAATCCATAATATATGCAATTTCATGTGAATTACTGCCAATAAAGCCATTTAAAGAACGATTTTGAGATGACAGAAGTTCAAATTTCTTCAAAAGGCGAGGATCAGGTACCACCTCTTTCTCCTGATTAAACAAAACATATTCCATTATAAACTTAAGATAGTGTATTTGCATTTGTTAAAATAAAACAATCATGGCTAAAATTCCAGATACCTTGCATACATCATTTACAATACAGTGAAAAACAAACAAACAAAAGAAAAATCTGCATTCCCACCACAAACTTTCAAACATAGTAAAAACAAACTCCATAATTGAGCATCATAACATTCTTATTTTCCAAGTCTTGCTCACAATTCGGTTCAATACATACATAAACAACATTACAGTTGTGTTGAAAAAGTGGTTAATTTTGCTGTCTCACAGCTCTTGGAGACTTTGTTCACACCCTGGCTTACATACCGTCTCTGTGGAGTTTTCACATATTTGTCTTTTCTACATATTTCACTTTCTTTCCACATCTCCAGGACATGAACATACTGTATATACTCTTAAGTTTGTCCTGTGTAGGGTTTATAGCAGAGGCGTGACCACGAGGGGGGCTGGGATGAGCACTGACCCCCAGAGACAAGCCGTGCCCACCCTGCGAAATGCTCTGTCTGTCCAATGAAAACCCTGGAGAAGAATAACATTTGATTTTCAAAACTGAGTTGCTTTCCAATCGGCCTGTTTGAATGTGGGACGTATCCGTCAGTGTCTCCTCCACTAGACAGGCACTGTGCTGCTCACATTTCACTTCGCCGCACATTTTGCAGCACGTTTTGAACTTGTTGACCACATTCTTTAATTAAAACAGCGTATACGTTCCATTCTTCTTTTATTTTCTGGTTGGTAACACCAAAGGCTATGCATAGGTGGCTTATTAAAAAGCAGACATCTTCAACCTCTGTCCCTCCGCAAGCTGCTGGCTCCATGGTTGAGCCCAGCACCGCTGCTACCAACACGGAGCACAGCGCACCCACATCAGGAACTGAAAGTCCAAAAGATGTAGATAAGCCTACACAATCTTCCAGCTCTGCGCCCGTGTCGGATACTCCAAACCTCTGCCCTTCAACATAATATATACAGTCTGGTCTGCCTGACTTAAATATGGATAGCCCATCCCAGCCCATTTTAATTAATTATCCCAAGTGCATTCGGAAAGACACTCAGATGTTTTAGTGCAAGCTAGTATCAGACTCGACCATGGCTTGAATATTCTGTTGTCCGTGATGGCAGCTTATGATTTGCCTGCCGCAAATTTAGTGTTTCCAATTCGGACCGCAAGGACATATTCACCAAACACGGCTACACTAATTGGAAAAAAGCTCTAAAAAAAAGACGGTGGCGGCTTCCACAAACACGTGTCTAGTATCCCGCACGTCAGAGCCATGTCTGCATCACAGCACTCATTGGTGTGTCTTCAGCTGAATGCGAAAGCTCTTTCTCTACTTTGAACCGCATTCTCACTCCACTCCGCCGAACAATGCTGCATTCAAGAAAGAGAAATTTAGTCATTCTGGCACATGAGAAAAACATCACAGAAAATCTAGACATGAATGAATTTATTTTAGACTTTGCCAAGAGTAACCGCAGACTGGTCCTGTAGATAATATCCAGGTTAAATGCTGGAAACTGATGTCCTATAGCCTCCCATGACTACAATAAGAAACATTTCTGTTCTTGCTCTCATATGTTGTATACATTTGACTTTATTGATATTTACCTTGTAGATGTAGTTCTATATTTGTTCACAAAAAATAATACAAGTTCCATTGCCTCTGTTAATTTTATTGAACAATAGGTTATGATTTATGCCACAATTTTTGCTTTTATATGTTATATAAAACTATCCATCCATCCATTTTCCAACCCGCTGAATCCAAACACAGGGTCACGGGGGTCTGCTGGAGCCAATCCCAGCCAACACAGGGCACAAGGCAGGGAACCAATCCTGGGCAGGGTGCTAACCCACCACAGGATATATAAAACTATGTTGTTATTATTATTTGACCCCCCTACAAAAATGGGGATGGATGTATGGATGGATATTTTTTGCCCCCCCAGACAAGCCAAATGCCCACCCACACATGATGTTCTGGTCACACCTCTGGTTTATAGGGTCATTTACACAGTGAATCCTACATTAGTCAAAATGTGCTTAAACAACATCCAGCCACACACAACCTTGTAAAAGTTAATATTTATAGTTGACCTTTATAGGATTTGAAGCATAAATAAATTAAAGACTATCCAACTTATTAACACTCTTGGAAATTCATTTTAAATTCAGCAACATAACTGTTGTAATCCATGTGGATCCTTACCCAAAAACAGATGCAAGTGTTAGACTTTAGTTTGGATGTCATGGTAAGATCACAAAAAAATATGACCAGCAATGTACCCAGTAAGAACAATATAATTGCATTATCCCTGCCAATAAACATCTCTCTATATAAGCTAGCAGTAAAATATGACAGTCACCAGTTGACCATACATGTACCGAGTCTAGTCCATTACAAGAGAGAATTAAATTTTTCTTAAAGGAATATTCCACTCAAAAATAATATATTCTAATATGTTACTTACCCAATGTGCTTTGAATTGATGAATGATGACCAATACTGTGCAATGGCAAATACAGGTATATATGTAAAAAAAAAAAAAAAATGTGCTACTTGTGTTGCATGTTGCACATTTCAGTTATCTAGCCTTTTCAGCACAACATGCAAAACATGTATTTTTTGCTAATACTGTATATTGTTAAACAGATACTTCCGGAAAACTCAATGCAGATAACTAGCAAACGCAACTTACAACATAGTGTTGAGTTTATGAATTGAAGATCTGCCTCTCCTGCTCATTCAGAGATCAAGATCTCTATCTTCAGTTCAAAAACTTAATCCTATGTGAACTGAATTTCCCATTTATCATGGACACTAATTTTTCCAGATGTATATATTTAACAATATTTTATCAGAACATACTGGTACATGTGTTTTGCATGTTGTGAACAAACAACTGGATAACTGACATGTTGATTAGGTAGTAACAGGGGTAACTCAAGATTTTTTTTTTCCCCCCTCGTTGAAATTTTTCATATCATTTTTCTCTGTACAGCATTGTTCACCATTGGCTTGCATTATATCATGAACATTTATTTATATCTCTGCTCTCCATGAAAACGACAATAAAATTTTTTCTTGGTCATCACTACAAACACATGGAGTATGTTAACCTATAAAAAAAATTTTGGTTGGAGTATTCCTTTTATGATACGTTTCTAACTGTGTTTTAATTAACTCTTTGCAGCTAATAAAAGGAATGGTGAAGCCACCATTTTGAAACAATCAAAAAAAAAATTAGCCATTACCTGTAAAATTTTCCAATTATTCATCAATGTATATATCTACTGTATCTACACAGAAGGCCATGACTGCATAAATATAGACAGAGGTAGAGGTATTAAAAAATGATTACTTACCATTTTGCTGCTGAATGCTACTTGTCGCAAACAATGAACGTCTTGTTTTTTCAGTCCTTCTTGGTTGTAGCCACTTTTCTGTATATTCGTAGAGGTACAATTTTGGTTGTCATGTAGGGACTTCCTCTCTACATTTAGGGCAGACTGAGGACTTGGAGATATTTGGGGTTGATATTTCATATCATCTGAATCAACATCCTGATACAACTCCAGTCTTTTAGCTAAAATATGAAAAATAACCAAGGTAATGATCAGAATTGTTAAGATTGTTCACAACGTTTGGCAATGTTCATGTTAAAGGGCTATTGTTTTAATTTTCTTTGACACATAAAATATCTTAAACAAAAAATTCCATATTAATGCTGATGTCAAAGCAACAAATTAAAAGTTAAATGTTTGTTAGCGGGCGGCATGGTGGCGCAGTGGTAGCGCTGCTGCATCCCAGTTTGAAGACCCGGGTTCGCTTCCCAGGTCCTCCCTGCGTGGAGTTTGCATGTTCTCTCCGTGTCTGCGTGGGTTTCCTCTTGGCGCTCCGGTTTCCTCCCACAGTCCAAAGACATGCAGGTTAGGTGGATTGGCGATTCTAGATTGGCCCTAGTGTGTGCTTGGTGTGTGTGTGTGTCCTGCGGTGGGTTGGCGCCCTGCCCAGGATTGGTTCCTGCCTTGAGTCCTATGTTGGCTGGGATTGGCACCAGCAGACCCCCGTGACCCTGTGCTTGGATTCAGCAGGTTAGAAAATGGATGGATGGATGGATGTATGTATGGATGGATGGATGTTTGTTAGCTTAAGTATCTTTATTGAAAGCTTAGTTTAAATTTCATGTATACATATTATAATGCATTCACTCCTTTTTCTTAATTTTCCAAAACAAAAATATAGCTGTAATATGTCTTCCCAAGAAACCACAAAATTCCATATTAAATGTTTCATAACTCTGTACAATTACTGCAATAAAATACATAGTTAAGAACTATGAGCATGTATGTATTAGGTTTTTAGCTACTGCTTCTGTACTTCACTGTCTGTCATTGTACAGCCCTTTTATTACTGTGTTAGTGATGTACTATGCAAAGTGGAACAACTCTGTTGGCTTATTTACAGCAAAAAGTGGGATAAATAAGTAAATATACAGGATTGTTCGGGACAACTGTATTAAAGAGAAATATACTCCAGTTATACATTTTCACTAGTACACTATTATTGTAGTTTTTCATATTATGCTCAAATTAAAGGCTTCAAGGATGGTTGACAGTACATGTGTATAGACACACACATTCACATATATATATATATATATAATATATATATAATATATTTTATATATATACATAATATATACACACACACACACACATACATATACACACACAGTGGAACCTCGGGTCATGACCATAATTCGTTCCAAAACTCTGGTCGTAACCCGAAGTAATTTCCCCCATAGGATAGTATGTAAATACAATTAATCCGTTCCAGACCATACGAACTGTATGTAAATATATTTTTTTAAGATTTTTAAGCACAAAAATACAGGGTAGTTAATGATACCATACAATGCACAGTGTAATCTATAATAATAAAAGGCAAAGCCCTCACTGACTGACTGACTGACTGACTGACTGACTCACTCATCACTAATTCTCCAACTTCCCGTGTAGGTGGAAGGCTGAAATTTGGCAGGCTCATTCCTTACAGCTTACTTACAAAAGTTAGGCAGTTTTCATTTCAAAATTATACGCGTAATGGTCATAACTGGAACCTCTTTTTTTGTCCATATACTGTAATGGTAGGCAGCAAGATGGCCGTAGGAGACTGAGTTGCGTGTCGCGTCATCACGCCTCCCACGTAATCATGTGAACTGACTGTGAACTCAGTACGTATAAAAGAAGGAGGAGCCCCAAAGAGCGCAGAAGAAAACATTCATTACACAATTGACAAGGCAGCGAAACAATAAGAAGCGAGTGAGTGACGCATTGCAAGCATCTTCATAAGACACGAGGTATAAAAAAGCACGGTGTAAACCGTAAGTCTAAATTAACTTTATAGAAACGCTCCCGCTGCCGTTTGCAATACCATATTCGCGAGATACAAGTTTAATGAGAAGACACGAGGTATAAAAAAGCACGGTGTAAACCGTAACCTTAACTTTATAGAAACGCTCCCCGCTGCCGTTTGCAATGCCATATTCGCGAGATACAAGTTTAATGAGAAGACACGAGGTATACACGACAGTTTGCATCACTTTGTAACAGAGTTAAAATTGCTGTAGCGAGAAACTTTTAACTGCCGGGTCTTAGCTAACATTAAATAAACCCGTGGACATCGCAACATCACACAAGAGAGTGGCTCACGTGAAGTGACTGAACGCAGCAGGAGTGATCACTTGCATTAATCAAACCTGTTCAAAAAACACATTACACAATTGATAAGGTAGGAAAAGAATATGAAACAAGGCACGGTTATAAACCGTAACTTTAAGTTTATAGAAACGCAGCCGTTTGCAATACCATATTCGCCCCTGCGAAGCGCGGTGATTTTGCTGTATATATTAAACTATTTCAACCATTGTATGATCTGCTTCTCGCAACTGAAAGAGGGCACCGTGGCAGAAGTTAAACGACTTGCTCACCAACCACAAGCGTTACCTGGTAGGTAACCACCCATACAATCAGATTGTGAATCAGACTACGAATGCCTGCAATGTAATTACCCCGATCTACATGCTGTCAAATGAACGAACCTCACGCCGTGGCCACAACGTTAGGGGCTTCGCCTCTACGTCCGAGGATCGATTCCCGTAAGGGAGTGCAGTGACTGTGTGCTCCTGATGAGCCCACAATTACGGCGAAACACGTGTCGCATACTATGCATCTTCAAAGCACGGTGTAAACAGTAAGTTTAAATTGAGTTTATAGAAACGCTCCCGCTGCCGTTTGCAATACCATATTAGATGACTTTGTAACAGAGTTAAAATTGCTGGAGCGAAAAATTTTTAACTGCCGGGTCATGTCGCGTGTTCTTGGGTAGGTACACCAAAAAATTTATACATTTATGCATGTAATGGGCAAACAAAAAAATGTACTATACCCGAAAGCACTACAGTAGTACTCAATGTATCTTTACTTCTTAAATGTTAATGTTTTTACTGTTTAATAATTTATACGCTTCTTATATGTTATTCAGATTCTTTTATCAAAATACCAGTAACAGTGCACTCCACGATAACGTGGGAGTGAATACACTTGACATGACCATTCATAGTATTTATCCTCTTTCTCTGTACGTTTACCATTCGTTTGCTTAGGGGTTGATGCGCTTGCTGGTTTATGAGCAGTTCTTGGCCCTAGCGTGCCGCTGCTTCTCTTCTTTCGTCGGCATCTTTTCCCGTTAATAAAACTGATTTTCTTTTAAAACTTAGTATGTTTTCTTTCATTTTTCAGTTAAGCTGGCACTT